>NC_073265.2:83799000-84414500 GCF_029289425.2 Pan paniscus | reverse complement strand
CAAAAACAGAATGATAAAAAAGGAAGAATTTAGACAAATATTTATACATATGGTGGGTGCGGACACCTGGCAGAGCAGGTGAATCAGCTCCAGAATGAGATGTTGCCTGCAGATCCAACTAGGAGGAAAAGTGACACATATTGCAGTTAAACTTAATGCAAATCTGTTCTCCAGTTTATCCCTCAAACTCAATAAAATCAAGGAATTCCTTTGTTTTCTTTTTATGTGCACACGGAGATTTTACAATTAGGTACTCGCATGAGTTGACTCTCCACTCTGCACATACTAATTTATGAGAACAGAATTTCACATTTCAGCATCTCTCTCAGACTTGGGATGGCACCTATATCATCCCAGAATAAAATTCAGCCCTTGCAAGTGTATCTCTTGCCATTAGTGTAATGCACAAATGCTGGCAACTGTAATGATTATTTAATTGAATATAGATGTTGGCTGAATACCAGCACAAAACACCATGCATTTTAAATCAATCATGATCCATATTAATTCAACACTCATAATAGGCTATTTCCTATAACAAATATAAAAGGGCAGCCTGTGAGAGCTTATAACCTACATAAAAATACGTTCTACATTTAAATCTGTCATATTTCATTGGGAGATAAGGGGGGAATTTGACAAAAGTTTTAATTTTGCTTCAATGAGCAAATTTATGTTTGCATAATTCGTGTAATATTTCTGAGAAAGATGTTTTATAGTATTATTACTTGTATTAATAGTCATTTTGGCACAGATATTTATTAAGACACCTACTATGTACCAGACACTCTTTTTGGTACCAAGTAAAGAGCAGTGAGCAAGAAAACAAAGGGTTTGCCCTCAGAAACTTATATTGTAGTGGGAAAAGACATGCAATAAGCAAATAAATAAATGAACAAATAACACTGCAGAAGATGACTAGTGTTATGACAAAGACAAAAATAAAGTTGGATTAAGAGAATAGAAAGTAACAGTAGGATAGATAAATTATTTTATATGAGGTGTTCAGAGAAAACTTCTCTGTTAAGGTACCCATTGACTTGGCATGAAAGAACTGTGTAGTTAGTTATGTTGATTTCTGCAGATAGAGCACTCCAGAAGGAAGAAATGCAAAGGATGCATTGGAGTGTACATGGTGTGCTGGAGGTAGGATTGAAAAACCAGTGTCACTAGAGCAGAATGAGCTACTGGAGAGTGCAGAGAATCAGGTCAGGGAGGTGTTGCCCATAGAATCATGAAGGGCCTCCCAGACCATAGTGATGACTCCAGATTGTCCTCTGACTTGGAAGGGGTAGATTCTGAGTATTCTGGGCAGAGGAGTGATGATGATTTTAGATGAATACAGAATAAAATTCCTAGAAAGCAAAATGTTCATCATTCAGAACTTGCAGAGTATCAAAGCAGACTTTCTTCCCTAACAGACTGACACTTATAGACCTTAGAAGGAATAAAGTTAAGTAAAGCATAACTACCCAGCTAATGTATTCATTCTTTCTCTTCTGTATCTTTCTTACCTAAATTTTAATGTGGCTGTAATTGCGTAATTGTGTCATAATGGATGCAGACTTCTAATGTGGAATGGGGTAGAAACGGAGGAGTTCAAGAGACTGGAAAATGCTCTCCTATGCCTTAGAAAATTATTTGACTCTGCTCAACTCATGTTTCAATAATTATCAAATGTCCAAGCACTTTAACATACTTTATAACATTTAATCTTTCCAACACTGCATGAAGTAAACATTATCAGTGTCCTACATTATCCGGGGACAAAACTGAGTCTCAGAACTGATAATTGAATGATTTGCCCAACTTCACAGTAAGATGTAGGCCTGACCCACAAGTCAAGTGCTTTCTCTACAACATAACAGTTGCCTCCCTTAAGAAGAGCAGAGTTGTCAGGTAAAAAGAGGAGAGGAAAATGGAAAACAGAAAATGAAAAATCTAGTAGCACCCTTCGGGAAACAGGTGATTTCTCAAAAAGTTAAACATTAAATTATCAGACAACCCAGCAATTCCATTACTAGGTATATGCCCAAAAGAACTGAGAACACATTCAAACAAATACTTTTACATGAATGTTTATAGCAGCACTATTCATAACAGCCAAAGGTGGAAACAACCTACATGTTCACTAAAGAATGAATGGATAAACAAATTGTGGTATATCCATGCAATGGAACATTATTCAACCATAAAAAGGAATGAAGTACTGATACATGACACAATGTGCATGCACCTTGGAAGTGTTATGCTATATGAAAAGGTACACAAAGAGCCATGTGAGATTTCATCTATAGGAAATATCCATGTTATATAAATCCACACAGACAGGAAGCACATTGGTGGTTTTGAAGGGTAGGGAGAAAGGAACATAGGAAATAACTGCTTATTGGGTACAGGCTTTTCTTTTGAGGTGGTTAAAATGTTTTGGAACTTGGTAGACATGGTGGTTGCACAACACTGTGAATGTATACATTTTATGTTAGGTGAATTTCACTTCAGTTAAAAAAAGGAATAACAATGAGAAGAAAGGCAGATAGGCAAAAGAAAGGAAGCGAATGGTTCAGGGTTGCTCACGGCTGTTCAAAATGGCAAAGTACAACTAAAGCTGTATCTATGTGGTCCCTTCAATTCCATCATCTCATGGCCTGGCTCAATGTATAGTTACACAGAAACACTGTAAAACCATCTGTCTCCTTAACTATTTTTTCTGTTGTTATTTTGTAATTCAAATGAAATAAGTCTCACTATTAAAAAATGCAAACAATAGAATAGTGCATACCATGGTTAAAGACAGTCCTCCCCAAGAACATTAGGACAAATACCTAATACATACAGGGCTTAAAACCTAGATGATGGGCTGATAGGTGCAGCAAACCACCATGGCACATGTATACCTATGTAACAAACCTGCACTTTCAGCATGTGTATCCCAGAACTTTAAGTAAAAATTTTTTTAAAAATGTAAAAATTAAGAAAAAAGACCTCCTCGATATTCATGCCTCAGTAATAACTACTGTTCACATTTAGCCATGATTTTCTGTGTCACTTAGTGATGGGTGACTCCCTGGAGGATCTGAGGTCTTACTTAGGAAAACACTGTCATTGTTTGAGACTAATGACACTTCCAGAAAAACTTACTAAGTCTGACTAAATCTGACTAGGGATTTATAATGAACACATTTTCTATGAGACTTTTTAAAAAATTGATTGGTTAGTTCTCTTTTCAGTGGAAAAAACCACACACACACCCAACAACAACACACACAGATACATGAACGACACACACACACACACACACACACACACATACCCTCTGACATAGCCAGCCATTGACCTAGTTAAATGAACTGAGTACTGCAGGTTGAATTAGATGGACTGCAATTCCATGGCTCTAAAGATAACAAACCAGCTGAAACAGGTGGACGGGCAATGAAAGCAAATGAGCCGAAAGAGCTTGCAAGTAAACTTTGCTTCACCTTGTCAGAAAATACATGAGCTTCCAAAATATAACTACTTCTTTATGTACAACTTTCTTATATATGGCTATTTTGACATGCCGTATCACCAACAAGGGTTCTCACCTAAATGATCACTGTTTTCAGTAACCTTAGACCTAGAAAGCTTTCCAGCCAAGAAGAAAAGTTGAGTGAGTTGTCATGAGGTCAAATAAAATATCCCCCATCACTACTACTGTCAGCCAAAAATAAGTGTGACACATAGAAATAAATATAGCTAATCATTCACATACTATTTTAGTGTTACATTGAAGATTTTGCAAGTTATTAAATTACTATGAATAGCATAATTTGCTAGATAAGTTCTTCTAGTTGCCTAGCTCAAGGCATAAAAGGATGAAACTTTGGTATTAATATATCTGTGTGTGCACACAGAAACAAGTATTGTGATGCATACATTTTAAAAATTATTGTTGTACCTACCTTTCACTACAATAGCTGTATTGGCACAACACAGTTAATAATTTTCTTACCTTTAAATTCTGGTTTGATTATTTTGTACTACTTATTTGCTCTACAATATTTTTTTCTAGCAATGATTTGCATAGCAAGCATGCACTCATGAGATGTGCAGCTGAAGTTATGATAACATAACTTACGTTATGTTGGGTAGGAGTGTCATATGGAAACATTTTTTTTCTTCCAGGTATAAACTTAGCGAAGCTTATTTTTATGCCATTGGCAAATGTCACAAATGCCTAAAATTTTTTATTGTCATTGTAAATTTTTCGCTTGGCTATGTTGAACACTTTGCTCAATATCCATGTCAGCGCACCTTCTGGTTGTCCTTGATATACTACAATCTGTGACGAAAATTTTGTAGTCTGTCCTGTTTCTCAAGAATTCCAATAAACTAAATATTTATTCTCACTCATATAATTTATGCAGTGTGGTATTTTTGTGTAAATTACAGAATTTAAGAGGTCAACAGGGCACCCAAATAATATTTTTGATAATGTACTTAGAAAATAAACTAGACACACTCTCTTGCTGACTTAAGTCTGATACTTTGGAAAGTTCTGTATTGAAATATAGTTGGCTTGTTATAAGAATTAGTTTTCTGAACCTCTCGCCAGGACTTCATGACAGGGAAATAGAGCACACCTCAGAAAAACCAGTAAGAATGAAATGATTGGCAGTTGATTTGCTAAGCTGGACAAGAAACACTTTAAACTGAATTTTGATGGAGAAGATAACACCATTATACTAAGATAGAATAACCCAATATTACCAAAGATAATAGATGAAAAGAACTATAACAGTGGTTTTCAACGTTACTTAAGTCGTTTTGCTTTTGCATTTTTTGAGACAGGTTCTCGCTTTGTCACCCAGGCTGGAGTGCAGTGGTGCAATCATGGCTCATTATGACTTCTGCCTCCTGGGCTCAAACAGTCCTCCTACCTCAGCCTTCCAAGTAGCTGGGACCACAGGCATGCGCCACCATGTCTGGATAATTTTTGTATTTTTGTAGAGATGGGGTTTCGCCATGTTACCCAGGATGGTCTCAAACTCCCCCAAGCAATCCATCCGCTGTGGCCTCCCAAAGTGCTGAGATAATAGGTGTGAACCACTGTGCCCAGCCGTTAAGTTGTTTAAGGGAATGCTGTTATGGACTGAATGTTTATGTGCCCCCAAAATTGATGTTAAAATCTTAACCCCTGCTGCAATGATATGAGGAGTTAGGGTCTTTGGGAGATGATAATGTCATGACAGTGAAATCCTCATGAATGGAATTTGTGCCCTTATAAAAGGCACCCCGGAGAGTTCTCTTGCCTTCTCCCTACTATTGAGGATACAAGGAGATGGCAGTCTGCAACAAGGAAGTGATCCTTTACCAGAGCCCAACCATGAAGGCACCCTCATCCCAGATGTTCAGCCTCCAGAACTATGAGCTGTAAATGTTTCTTGTTGAAGCCGCCAGTTTATATTATTTACGTTATAGTAGCCCAGACAGACTAGGACAGGTGAGAAGGAATTAACTGTATAAGACCATTTGAATTTGTGTCCCCACCCAAATCTCATGTCAAATTGGGGGGGGGGGGAGTGTGGTGGGAGGTGACTGGATCATGGGGGCAGATTTCCACCATGCTGTTCTCATGATAGTGAGTGAGTTCTCATGAGATCTCATGGTTTAGAAGTGTGTGGTGGCTGGTTGCAGTGGCTAACACCTGTAATCCCAGCAATCTGGGAGGCTGTGGTGGGTGGATGACAGGATCAGGAGTTCAAGACCAGCCTGGCTAATATGGTGAAACCCTGTCTCTACTAAAAAGTACAAAAATTAGCCAGGTGTGGTGGCGTGTGCCTGTAGTCCCCACTGCTCGGTGCGCTGAGGTAGGAGAATCGCTGGAACCTGGGAGATGGAGGTTGCAGTGAGCTGAGATCGCACCACTGCATTGAAGCCTGGGCAACAAAAAGAGACTCCATCAAAAAAAAAAAAAGAAGTGTGTGGCACCTCCCCCCTTGCTCTCTTTCTTTTTCCTGCTCTGCCATGGTGAGACATGCTTGCTTCCCCTTAGCCTTCTGCCATTACTGTAAGTTTCCTGAAGCTTCCCAGTCATGCCTCCTGTTAACCCTATAGAACTGTGAGTCAATTAAACTTTTTCTCTTCAGAAATTACCCAGTCTGAGGTAGTTCTTTATAGCAGTGTGAAAACTGACTAATACACCATATTTAACCCTACGCAGAGCTGTCCACATTGAGGTTTATCTCCCTCAATTTCTCTGTCCTTAAAATCAAGAGAGCTATATCCAATATCCTCATGGTATTTCAGCTGACTGGATGAAATAAGGAAATACAAAAAATTAAAACTGTTTCCAAGGGAAATCAATCAATTGCATTAGAGGTTACAAAATTAATAAACAACATATTGTGATAGAAAATGATACAGAGTGTCCCTAAAAAATTAAAAATAGAGCTACCATATGATCCAGCAATCCCACTAGTGGTTATATATCCAAAGGGATTGAAATCTAGAGCTGGAAAACATATCTGCACTCCCATGTTCATTGCAACATGATATGGTTTGGCTGTGTCCCCACCCAAATCTCAATTGTAGTTTCCACAATTCTCACATGTTGTGGGAAGCACCTGGTGTGACGTAATTCAATCATGGGGGTGGGTCTTTCCCGTGCTATGCTTGTGATAGTGAATAAGTCTCAGGAGATCTGATGGTTTTATAAAGGGGAGTTCCCCAGCACATGCCCGTTTCTTGTCTGCCACCATGTAAGACATGCCTTTTGCCTTCTGCCATGATTGTGATGCCTCCCCAGCCACATAGAACTGTGAACCCATTAAACCTCTTTTTCCTTATAAATTACCCAGTCTCAGGTATGTCTTTATTAGCAGCATGAGAACAGACTAATACACAACGTTCATCACAATAGCCAAGCCAAGATACGGAAACAACCTATATGTTAATCAACAGAAATATGGATTTAAAAACTGTGGTATATACATACAGAGTAATATTATTACCCCAAAAAACGACAGAAATCTTGTCATTTGCAACAACATCGATGGACTTGGAGGACATTATGCTAAATGAAATAAGCCAGACACAGAAAGAGAGACACTGTGTGATCTCATGTAAATGTAGAGTTTAAAATCATCACATAGAAACAGAAAGTAGAATGATAGTTTCCAGGAGCTGGTGGAGGTGGAAACAGGGTGGTATTCGTTAAAGAATTAAAGGTTTAGTTATGCAAAATAAATATGTTTTGGAAATCTAATCAATAACATAGAACCTATAATTTAAAATACTGTATTATAATATTTAAAAATTGCTAAGGGGGTAGATCTTATGTTAAGTGCTCTAACCACAACAACAAAAAAAGGAAGGCAGGAGAAAATTTTTTGAGATGATAGGTAAGTTTATGGCATTGATAGTTACAATGGTTTCACAGGTATATACTTATCTCCAAATACCTCAAGTTGTACATATTAAATATTTACAGCTCTGAAAATTAAAAGGAAAACACATTATAGGAATTAATACACACATATAGTAAAATATATGATAAAAGCAAAAGAGAGAAAAGGACAGGAGAAATGAAAGTATACTACTTTAATTATTGTATTATTTATGAAATAACACTACTTAAAGATAAACTTTGACAAGTTAAGGACACACATTGCTAAATGTAGAAAACAGCTGAAGAGTAATACACAAAGTTGTAGCTAAAAGGTAATATAAGAAGGTATGAGTGAAGATGAACTGGAATACTAAATTAATCAAAAAGAAGGAAACAGACAAGAGAGGAAACAAAGAACATATGAAAAAATGGAAAAGCAATAGCAAAATGTATCTTTTAAACCACCATATCAATACTTACATTTAATGTAAATGCTGTGAGCATTCCAATTAAAAGACAGAGATTGGAGTCTCCATTAACCCAAATAAAAAATCAAGACTAGCCAGGTGCAGCGGCTCACACCTGTAACCCGAACACCTTGGGGGGTCAAGGTGGGATGATCACTTGAGGCCAGGAGTTTGAGACCAGCCTTAGCAACACAGCAAGAACAGGTTTCTAGAAAAGCTTTTTAAAAATGACCTGGGCATGGTGGTGTGTTCCTATAATCATAGCTATTCTGAAGGATGAGGCAGGAGGATCACTTGAGCTCAGGAGCTGGAGGTTACCGTGAGCTATGATTGCACCACTGCATACCAGCCTGGGTGATAGCACAAGACCCTGTCTATGTAAAAATATATAAAATAAAAATCAAGAGCCAACTATATCCTGGTGACAAAGTGATGGTATAAACACACTTTAAATATAAAGCACAGATAAATTACTTTAACTATAAGAAAGCTGCATGTCAAACAAAAAACATAAGATTCCTTCACACTAAAGGAATATAACCAGGGATAAATAACAATTATTAAGTTAATTCATGAAAAAGTCAAAATAATCACATACCAAATGATACAGCTGCAAAATACGTATACTAAAAGTTAACAGATAGGATGAATACGCCAGTCTTATAGCTGGAACATTAAGCTCTCTTTTCTCAAAAGTTGATAGAACAGACAGACAGAAAATTAGTAAAATATATAAGACTTGAATGCTATTATAAATAAACTTGAACTAATTGACATTTATACAACATACCATGCAAACACAGAAGCATGCACACTGATAAATTATATCAAATATTTAAGAAACAAATAATCCCAGTCCAACATAAAAAGATCCTCTCAGAAATCTCAGCTAATTTTTTGAGGGAAATATTAGCCTGATACACCAAAAGGAGAAAGGCTGTAAGAAAATTATAAAACAATATTCTCAATAAGCATATGCCCAAAAATGATTAACAAAATGTTAGTGAATCAAAACAGTGAATGTATAAAAAGAATAATACATCATGACCAGTGGTGGTTATCCTAGACCTGCAAGGTTAGTTTAACATTAAAAAATCAATCAATGAGAAGACTTCCAGTTTTAGCTTTGACATATCAAAGGCTTAAAAGTTATGACTCCTGCCCTCATAATAAGTAAAAACTAGAAGAAACCTGAAGCCGATGACATTTCTTGGCTCCATCAGAGAGATGAGGTTGCAGGACAGACTACCACCATGAAATCTGGAGTGTTAGGCCCATTCAGAGATATACAGGACTCAGGATCTTCTTACTTGGGGCAAAACAAACCTGTAGAAACACCTAAATGATTATTCTGATGAATGGCTGGAGATTAAGTGCACATTAGTATGAGAAGGATAAGCTCCTGAGGGCCACAGTCGTAGTTAAGACTGTAAACTTTTGTGGGCTTTCCCTCCAGGAACCCCACCAAATTTTCACGGTGGAGACAGGAGAAAGCTCCCCATGTGACCCTGGCAAGAAAAGAGGAAGAGGAGAGAGAGTTAAGCCCTTCCAGACTCTTGTACCTAACAAAGGCCTGGTTTCCATGGGGAAGAACTTTTTAGAGGGCAATTCTGAGACCTTATCCTAGCTGAGGGAGGTGATCTCTGCTCCACTCCAGCCTGCACCAGCCTTTCTGTTATGCCTAAGGAAAACCAAGTATATAAGAACCATAATTTACAGAGGACACAGGTCAAATATATAGGCTGGGAATGGAATAGCTGGGTAATAGACTACGAGGCAATAGCAAGGGGAATCTCTACCCCAAAAGGTGGGACAAAAACACTGCTGAAATCCATACTTTTGAGAAACAGAACCATTAAAAGACTAAGGCTTACTAAGAATATTAGAGAACTAGCTTTCTCCTCTACACTCTACCACCCCATTAACAACCCTCCAGGAGTAACAACAGTAAATTACTACAGGAAGTGCTGCAAGATACAGACTCTGAGGAGCAATATGAAAAGAAGCCACAAAGCCAAGAGGAGATTACAACAAAAACACAACATGAGCTAGAAGCTTTTTGTGCCTATAGCTACAACATTAAACACTATCCACTTCCAAGCTAGATTAAAATAAATCTTCACACTAAAAGCCTGTTTATCTTAGTTTCCGTTACCCAGTAAATTTCAACAAGAACAAAAATCACAATGTATGTCAAAAAGGAAGAAAAACATAGGCCAAGGAGATAAAGCAGTCGTCATAATCAGACTCAGGGACGACTCAGATATTGGTATTATCAGACCAGGAACTTAAAATAACGATGATTAATACATTATTGATAAAGTGTGTATGTTTGTCCCCTCCAAATCCCATGCTGAATTGTAATACCCAATGTTGGAAGTGGAGCCCGGTGGGAGGTGTTTGGATCATGGTAGCGGATCCCTAATGAACGGCTTAGTGCCATCCCCTTGGTGATGAGTGAGTCCTTGCTCTGGTAGTTCATGCAAAATCTGGTTGTTTAAAAGAGTGTGGCACTACCCCGCCCCACCTCTAGCTCTCTCTCTCGCTATGTGACATTGCCTGCTCTCCCTTTACCTTCCACCGTGATTGTAAGCTTCCTGATGCCCTCAGCAGAAGCAGATGCTGGAGCCATGCTTGTACAGCCTGAAGAACTGTAAGCCAATCAAACTTCTTTTCTTTAAATAAATTACCAATCTCAGGTATTCCTTCATAGCAATGCAAGAATGGCCTAACACAGTTGTCTTTGTTAATTTTGTGCTACTATAACAGAATATCTGAGAATGTATAATCTATAAACAGAAATTTATGGACTCACAGTTCTGGAGGGTGGGAAGCCCAAGGTCAAGCTCTAGCAGACTCAGTGTCTGGTGAGGCCATTCTCTTCTTCCAAGATAGCACCATGCATGGTGCATCCTTTGAAGAAGAGAAATGTTGAATTTTCATATAGCAGGAGACAGAAGAGCTAAGAAATAAGTTATTAAACCCACCCACAAGAGTGGAGCCCTCATGGCCTGATCATCTCTTAAAGGTCCCACCTCTTAATACTACTACAGTGACAATTAAATTTCATCATAAGTTTTACAGAGGACAAACATTTAATTCATATTATATTTTAAAGGATCTAATGGAAAAATTAGGCAACATAAAAGCCCAGATGGGTAATGTAAGAAGCTAGATGACAACTCTAAGAAAGAATCAAAAAGAGATGCTAGAAATTTTAAAAACAGCATCAGAAATGAAGAATACCATTAATAGGCTCATTAGTACAACCGACCATCATGAAATAATCATTTAACTTGAAGACAGATTAATAGAAACTTTCCAAACTGAAACACAAAAACAGTACAGAGCATCTAAGAATTACAGAACAATAGTAAAAGGTGTAACATATGTACAATTGAAATGTTAGAAAGAAATGAGAGTGCAGGAAAAAAAAATTTTTCAAGAAATAATAGCCAAAAACTGTAAAAACTTAATGACAGACACCAAACTTTGGATTTAAGAAGTTCAGAGAATACTAACAAGGAGAAACACCAAAAACTCCGTACCTACGCATATAATATTAAACTGTAGAAAACCAAAGACAAAGTGATAATCTTGAAGAAAACCAGAGAGGCAAAAACCTTGCCCACAGAAGAACAATACAAATTTGGGCAACTTTTCATCAGAAATTATACAGGTAGAAATAAAGTAAAGTGAAATATATAAAGTGTTGAAAGAAAAAAGAAAAAAAATATTCTGCCAACCTAGAATTATGCCCAGTAAAATTATCCTCAAAAAGTGAAGAATAATGAAGACTTTCTCAGGCAACCAAAAAATGAGGAAATTCCTTACTAGTAGACATGTGTCACAGAAAGTTAAAAAACAGAAATGTTCTTCAGGGAGGAGAAAAATGATATTGATTAGATTGTATCTACATAAAATAAAAATAAGGAAGAGGGTTAGAAAATGAATAAAAGTAAAATAAATTATTTTATTTTCTTAATTGATCTAAAAGACAACCAACTGCTCTTTAAAGCAATAATAGTAAAAACGTGTTTAAGTCTTTAAAGAATATGGATAACTAAAATAAATCACAGCAACATCACAAGGAATAAGAAACAAAATTGTAATAATTTTTATAGGTACCTATACTACATGTAAAGTGATATAATTTTAATTTGAAGGTGGACTTAGATTAGTGAAAAATATAAATTACAAACTACAGAGCAACAACTTAAAACGTTGGGGGAAAATGTGCAGATAATATGTCAGGAAATGAGATAAATTGGAATTATAAAAACTTTTTAATTAAAACCAGAGAATGCAAGAAAAGCACAAAGGTATAGTGAAGAAGAAAAAGCAAAGAACAAAAGTAACAGATGGAAAACAGTTAAAAAGATGTTAAACTTTAATTCAACTATATCGATAATCACTTTAAATGTGAATTTGTCTAAACACACCAGATAAAAGAAAGAGATTGTCAGTCGGATTAAACAAAACAAAACAAAACAATATGGTATCTACTAGAAACTGACTCTAAATATAAAAGTTCACATAAGTTAAAAGTAAAATGACAGGCTGGGCACGGTGGCTCATGCCTGTAATCCTAGCACTTTGGGAGGCCGAAGCAGGCAGATCACGAAGTCAGGAGATCGAGACCATCCTGGCTAACACGGTGAAACCCTGTCTCTACTAAAAAATACAAAAAATTAGCCGTGTGTGGTGGCGAGCACCGGTAGTCCCAACTACTCGGGAGGCTGAGGCAGGAGAATGGCGTGAACCCGGGAGGCGGAGCTTGCAGTGAGCCGAGATCACGCCACTGCACTCCAGCCTGGGCAACAGAGTGAGACTCTGTCTCAAAAAAGAAAAAAAATTTTCTCCCGTTCTGCAGGTTGCCTGTTCACTCTGATGGTAGTTTCTTTGGCTGTGCAGAAGCTCTTTAGTTTAATTAGATCTCACAAAGGGCTAATATCCAGAATCCACAAAGAACTCAAACAAATTTACAAGAAAAAACAAACAACCCCATCAACAAGTGGGCGAAGGATATGAACAGACACTTCTCAAAAGAAGACATTTATGCAGCCAAAAGACACATGAAAAAATGCTCATCATCACTGGCCATCAGAGAAATGCAAATCAAAACCACAATGAGATACCATCTCACACCAGTCAGAATGGTGAACATTAAAAAGTCAGGAAACAACAGGTGCTGGAGAGGATGTGGAGAAATAGGAACACTTTTACACTGTTGGTGGGACTGTAAACTAGTTCGACCATTGTGTAAGTCAGTGCGGCAATTCCTCAGGGATCTAGAACTCGAAATACCATTTGACCCAGCCATCCCATTACTGGGTATATACCCAAAGGATTATAAATCATGCTACTGTAAAGACACATGCACACGTATGTTTATTGTGGCACTATTCACAATAACAAAGACTTGGAACCAACCCAAATGTCCAACAATGATAGACTGGATTAAGAAAATGTGGCACATATACACCATGGAATACTATGCAGCCATAAAAAAGGATGAGTTCATGTCCTTTGTAGGGACATGGATGAAGCTGGAAACCATCATTCTCAGCAAACTATCGCAAGGACAAAAAACCAAACACCACATGTTCTCACTCATAGGTGGGAACTGAACAATGAGAACACTTGGACACAGGAAGGGGAACACCACACACCGGGGCCTATTGTGGGGTGGGGGGAGGGGGGAGGGATAGCATTAGGAGATATACCTAATGTAAATGACGAGTTAATGGGTGCAGCACACCAACATGGCACACATATACATATGTAACAAACCTGCACGTTGTGCACATGTACCCTAAAACTTAAAGTAAAATTAAAAAAAAAGCAAAAGGACATAAAAAGAAATAACATGCTAACACTAATCAAACAAAGGTAGGAGTAGATATATTAATTTCAAACAAAGAACAAGTACTTTAGAACAAGTCATGTGATTAGGGATAAAGAGGGACATTGCATGATGATAAAATGGTAAATTCTTCTAGAAGATATAACAATCCTAAACTTTTATGCTTCTAACAACAGTTAATTAAAATGTAATAGGCAAAAACTGACATAACTTACAGGACAAATAGAGAATTCAACGTTTATATTTGTAGACTTTAACACCCATCTCTCAATAATTGGTAGATCAAGGAGGCAGATTATCAGTAAAGATATAGAAGACCTGAACAGCATTCTTATCAATTTGATCTAATTGTAACTTATGGAACACTCCATTCAATGACAGACGAATACATCATAATCGTGAGAGCACATAGAAGATTTATGAAAATAGACCACACCTTTAGCCATAAAACATACATTGACAAATATCAAAGAATGGAAACCAAAATACATTCTCTGAACACAATGGATTCAAACAAGAAATTAGTAACAGAAAGATAGCTGTAAAATCCCCGTGTCTTTTTATATTAATAAAAATTCTAAATAACCCATGAGTCAAATAAGAAGTTTAGAGATAAATTTTAAAATATTTGTAAAATACATGAAAATAAAAGTATAGCTTCTCAAAATCTGTGGGGAGCAGCGGAAGAAATGCTTAGAGGGAAATGTAAAGCGCTAAATGCACATAAGAGGAAAAAGGAAATATCTAAAAATCAATAATGTAAGCTTCCACCTCAGGAAGTTAAAGAATAAAGAGCAAACTAAACCTAGAAAAAGCATTAAAAAAGGAAATAAGAAGCAGTAGAGAAGATATCAATAAAACTAAAAACAGAAAATGGAGAAAATAAATCTAAAAGCAGTTTCGTTGAAAATATCAACAAAATGTATCAAACTTTTGCCAACCTACCCTAACAAAAAGAGAAAAGACATAAATTACCAACAACAGGAATAAAAGAGGTCATTGCACTCATCTCACGAATATTAAAATAATAATAAGGAGTTACATAGAATATCTCTTCGTATGTGCTTGTGGGAATGCAGAATGCAGAATGATACTGTCACTTTGGAGAATAGTTTGAGTTTTTTATTCAGCTAAGCATATATTACTTAGCAACTGTTCTGTGGCATTTACCATAAAGAAATAAAATCTATGCTTACATAGAGTGTGTACACAATGGTTATAGCAACTTTACCAAAGTTGCCAAGACATGGACACAAGCTACATATTGCATGATTCCATTCATATGACATTCCAGTAAAGGCAAATTTACAGGAAAATAATACATCAGTGGTTGCCAGGAACTGCCAGGTAGAGGGTGGAGGGTGGCGTGTTCACTCTAGAGTGGCACAGGAGAATGGGGATGGTGACCGACTCTTTAATATCCTGATTGAGTTAGTGGTTATTAATGCACATCAAAAAGAGTGAAATTTGCTTCATGTTAATCTGAAAAGGTGAATTAAAAAAAACCCAAGGCTTTGGTTACCTGGAAGTATCATGTGAGCCTGCAGTTTCAGTGAATACAAAATGAAACCAAACACACAACATCAGCAGCCAAACAAATGAATCACACACATTTTGGCTGTGTTTTAAAAACTTGAATATCTATATTAAGAGACTTAACAGTGATATTCTTGAATGTTTTGGCTAAATTGTGCCCCAGCACAACCCCAAAGAATGCTCTGTATTTGAAAGTGACTAAGTGATCATTTTAAAGCTGTACAGCTGGTGAGTAGATGAGCCCTAACTCTCCACCCCGTGTTCTTACGTGGTATTTGTCAAACACACCTGAGGTATTTACGGTGCCAAATTCCTTTTTCTATACCTTACATAAATCATGCAGAGAATGACAATTTAGACAATGAGAGATCTTAAAATAATATTGAAAGAGGAATGGTTAATAAAATGAGTAACACATGGTCTTCAGAGAAGAGATTTTTAGGTGTGGGAAGAGGTCACAAGAACAGTTTTCAGAGATGGGAGAAACTTATAGAAACACTAGGCTTGTCTCACACATTAGTGAGTGTCCTATTATTGAAAAAATTCAAGTAGAATGCATGATGAGTGCCAGAGATCTTATGAAAAGGATAGGGAATGTTGATGACTACTGAAATCCCTTTAAATTCTTCACATTCTTGGATTTGAAGTGAAACTCTTTATTGATGAGGTGGTCTGTCTTGTAAAATAGCGAGTCCTTTTTCACGTTTTCAAGATGAGTCTCGGGAATCCAGCCTCAGACAGGAGGTTGGCCCAGATGACTCCTAGGTTTCCTATCAATCTAGGACTTGGTGATGTCTATCTGGAATGTTAAACACAGAAACGTTTTCACTGGGTAATAAGTTAATGTTGGTGACTGTGTTTAACTCTAATGCTGTACAGGTCTTGTGAAACAATAAGAAAAACCTAGCGATTCTGTTTAATTCAGATTTAGTGAAAAACAAAACAAAAACCTAGTGAGCTCAAATTAGGAGTATGAAAGCAGAAAACTATGAACTTTTGTTTTTCCAACTTCACTTTCCTACTGCTGTATTCAAAAACATACAAAAGTAGATGCAGAGTTCAAAGAAGAATATTGGTCAACAACAGTTCTATCCCTAGATGAGCCTCTGAGGCAGAAGAGCAATGATACACAGAAATAATGAGAGGAGATTTCTATCCACTCAGTATATTTTCACCTGAGAAAAGAACTGTCCTAAATAAAGGGATGGAAGCATAACCCCCCATCCCATCAACACACACACGCTCACCCATGTGCACACACACACACACACACACACACAGAGGCATATGAACAAACACAAAAGCCTGCACACTTGGTGCAGATTGTAAATGGATCATTCACCTCTGCATTAGCATTCTGGCTCTATATTTCTCAGCACAATACAGTTGAGATGAGGAGATTTCTCCTCAAGGAAGAAAATGTACATAGTATGGCAAGGATAATTCACCTAACAATTCAGAAAGAAAGGAAGAAAACAAGCATTAATTGGATAATTAATCATCCTTCAGCTAAGTCATTTAATTTTCATGTCAACCAAGGTCTCTCTTATCCCTAAATCTACAAGTTTTCCAACATGTTCTATTCTTATGTTCTAGGCGTCTAACTTGTTCTCTGCCTCTCCTGCCTTATTTTTCTCTGTGATTCTCTTTACTTTGTTTTCTATTGATAATTCCTCAATCTCACCAATTCTACCTATCTGTATAACTGGACAGCAGGGTTATACTGCATCTAAAATTGGATGTTATTAGTTTATATTTGTTTCTGCCACTTAACCATTTAATCCAGAAAAGTTGCCTAACTTTTCTCTCTGAGCCTCAGTTTCCTCATGTGAATGAAGCCAATAATAGTATTATTTTCGAAGGATTACTGTGAATACATATGTAAAGCACTTAGAACTATGCCTGCCATTTTATTTGCAATTCTTCCTCCTCTTTTTTTTTTTTTTTTTTTTTTTAGCTAGAAGGGACTTTTTATTGAAAGGCGAGGCTCCGGCCTCTGATGGGAGCTACAACTAGATCTCGCGGAACGCCCCCTTCTCCCCCAGCTTCACCTTGTACCTGGGTTTGAACTTGGCTCTCTGTCGAGGCTGGATCATATTCCTCCTCTGGAAGCTCTTGAACCGGTCTCGAAGGATGTCGCCCTCGGGCTTCAGGGTCCTGAGCGAGTCTGCCAGCTCCCAGCTCGGCTGCACGTCGATGTCAGGTGCCTGGTACTTGAGCCGCCCCAGCCTTCGGGGCTTGTCAGCCTCGGCCTTCCGCCGTGCCTGCCGCTGCCTCCGCCGCCGCGCCAGCTCCGCCAGCCTCAGGGCCACCTGGGCCTTGATCCCGCGCAGCAGGAACACCTCCTGGTGCCAGTGCCGGAGCCTGGCAGTCCGCAACGCGGCCTGCTGTACCCGCAGCCTGCGCGCAGCCTTCTCCCGCCGCCGCCGCTGCTCCGTCTCCTTCTCTGTGGCGGCCGGGCGGGCGGGCGTGGGACAGACCTCGGCATCCCCAGCCTCCGGCCCCTCGCCCTGGCCCGGCTCCCCCGAACCCTCCGACTCCTCCAGCAGCCCCTCGCACGGCTACCTGGAACGTGGACTCCTGGGTGGCGGCCTGCTCTGTGGCGGGCAGGGCCAGCTGCCGCTCCGGCTTCTCCGCCTCCTTCTGCCGCGGCAACTCCACCTCGTGGGCCGCTGAGAGCAGGGTCCGGTGGTCTTCAAAGTACGGGTCGTAGGAAGCTCCGGCAGGCGCCACCTCCACGGCGGGTGTCTGGGACGGCTTGGTGTGCAGGCGTGGTGGCCGCTTCACTCCTTTCTTCTTGGTCTGCTCCAGGAAAAACTCATCCTGGCCAAACGATGGCCTGTCCAGGGGGTTGTCTGAGGCCCAGAGGTCGTGGAAGGGCCGCTCCACGGTGTCCTGGGGCCCGGCTGTGGGAGGGTTGAGGAGCCGGGCCTGGGCCCTGCGCACCTCCCGGGGCAGCTCGCCCTGCTTGGCCAGATTCTCCCATAGCTGCTCCTTCCGCCTGAGCTTCTTGGCGTTCGGGACCTGGTGGGCGAGGACGTCTTTGGGGGCAGGGACTTTGGATGTGTCTCGAGGATGAGGTCAACCCGAAGGGGTTTCTTGAGAAGCAGTGACTTCTTCTGGACTTTGGTTCTCTTCTTAGCCCTTTTTCCTTGGAGCCGGTGTCCACGAAGAAGAGTGTTTCATTTGGGGCCTCTCTCAACAAGCCACCGCTCATGCGCTCCTGTAGCCGCACGTCTTCCAGGAACTGGTCAACCTCCAGCCCCAGCGGCTCCTGAGCAAGCCGCCGCCAGCCCCACTTCTTATTTCCTGGGCCTCGCCGCCGCCGCCTCAGCGCTGGGTCCGCCGAAATGGGCCGCAGCCCCAGGAAACCAGAATCGTTATCGCTTTTCGAGCTGTGCTTCCCACCAACGCCACTGCCTCCTGCCGCCATCTTGTCAAAGGCCCTCCTCTGTCTTATTTCCTACTGCTTCCTTTTCTCTCTTTTGAAATATATACATTTTAATCTATTATATCAAGTTACTTAAAAATATCTACCAGAAACATGAAAAATGTGCTATGAATAGTAAAATTTGGCATAACACTGAGTTCATTAATTCACAATGTGGATCTCCTTTATATAACAAATAAATACAAGAATATGTAACAAATAAGACATAACAAGATACAAGAATAAGAGATGAGCAGCCATGGTGGGAAAGGGGTATCTCATATGTATTCACAGGAAGGCGAGATTTTGAAGGATTAGAAAAGTTGTTGAAATGGAACTGATAACGTAAGAAAGGAGTCACATTCCAAGCAAAAATCCCACTTACAAATTTCCATTTAATATAAAATACAAAGGTTATGGTATTTATCCAATGCTGTTTGTCAGTCCCTTCAGTTTACATAATTGACGTAATTCTTTTGAGAACTAACCGTTCAATGACGTCTGTCAGTCTTTGAAAATAAAATATGAAGACAGACGCAAGACAAGATGGCGACTAGATGCAGCCAGAAAGTGCTGCTCCCACTAAAAGAGATCAAATTGTCAAACAAACCAACGTAATTTGGGCAGGTCTTTTGAGAAAACATTGAGAGTGGATAGAGGTAATGCTGAAGCCCATGCTGAAAAGAGAGGGAGATGGGAACCCTGTGTGGGGTACGCTTAACACTAGGGTTAGTAGTTCCTGGCCCTTAACAGCTCCTGGGCAAGAGATGAGTTAGGGAACTGAGGGGTACCTCACTCTTGCTGAAGACCTCTGGGATCCTAGATACAGGGGGCCTCACACCCCCCATAGATGTGTGAGCTGGTATTAGGATGTCCCTGAGGAACAAACAGAGACAGGTGTTTGGACAGTGTGGAGCTTGGGAGCTTTCGTATACTGAAAAGCTCTGGCAGAGTGTGGTCATAGACATCAATCCCCCAGGGTACCCCATCTGCCTCTGGAAGGCTGTCACCCCAGCTGACCACTGAGCCAAGGGGGAGTATGGCCAGTTCTCCTGTGGGACTGGGGCACATCTGTTCTGAGAACCCTTCTGCCCGCTGGTCCATCTCAAGGCCCATGCCCAGCCACCCTGTAGGAGCGGGTGCATAGAGCAGCCTCACAGCCCAGTCTGAACGCATAGTTCCACCAGAGTACTTTTTGGGTAACCTGGGAACACATTGGTTTTCCCAGTGCAATTGGAGCCTGATTCCAAGTCACAGGACATCCTGTTGCCCACAGGATTGTGATTCATAGCTCAGGAGTACTGAGCCCAAATCTGTGGCCAGCATTTGAGCAGAGGAGGAGCCTCTCAGAGCACTGAAGGGGTGAGATGTGCAGGTTCCTGGGCCAGGATGTTAATGGAGCATGCCTCCCTCCACAGGGCTGGTCCACAGAGGGTGTGGCCTGTCTCCCTGCCACAGCCTCAGCCCTAGGGAACCCTGCAGCCTGGGACTTCTCACAAAAGAAATGCAGATGGGGCACCAGTGACCAGAGAAGTTCCCCTCAAGGCCCAGGAGCAGGCCTGGCAGGGCCATCTGTCTCTCCACCCCACCACAGAACACGCCTATGAACACAAGAAAGTACAAAAGAGGCATGCAGCTGTGTATTAGCCTAGCTGCTGGCCATTGCTCTTAATTGCCATCTACTGCCTCACAGCCCAAACTAAAATACCAAAAATTATGCTGCTAATATATACACCTGTGAAACTAAGCACACTAATTCACCCACAAATAAAGATCATATACAGAGTCCTGGCCTCCTGAAAGCATGCAGAAATGAAGCCAACCGACTATACGCAATTTATACCACAGTTGAAGGAGCACCAGCACTCCCAGATGAGAAAGAATCAGCAAGAACTCTGGCAATTAAAAAAGCCAGAGTGTCCTGTTACCTTCTCATGAGTTCACTAGCTCCTCAGCAATAGTTCTTAACCAGTCTGAAATGATTGAAATGACAGACATATAATTCAGAATCTGGATGTCAAGAAAGCTCATCAAGATTCAGCAAAAAGTTGAAACCCAGTTTAAGAAATTCAAGAAATCTGGAAAAATGATCCAACAGCTGAAAGACAAAATAGTCATTTTAAGAAAGAACCACACTGAACTTCTAGAGCTGAAAAAAACTCACCACAAGAATTGCAGAATACAATTTCATAATACTATACTTTACTTTCTGAAGTATTAACAGAGAATAGATCAAATCGAGGAAAGAATCTCAGAGCTCAAAGACAAGTTCTTTGAATCAACTCAGTAAGATAAAAAAAAAATTAAATGAGCAAAACCTTGGAGAGAAGATTATGAGATTATGTAAAAAAAATTACAACTCATTGGTATTCCTGAGAGGAGCGAGAACAAGCAACTTGGAAAATATATTTCAGAATATAGGCCACAAAAATTTCCCTAATCTTACTAGAGAGGTTTACATGCAAATCCAAGAAATACGGAGAACTCTGCCTAATATTATATAAGATTTACCAAGGTAAAGGTGAAAGAAAAAAACCGAAGGTAGCTAGAGAGAAGGGTCAAGTTGCATACAGAGGGAAATCCATTACACTAGCAACAGACCTCTCAGCAGAAACCTTGCAAGCCAGAATAGACTGGGGACATATTTTCAGAATCCTTAAATAAAAGAAATACAAACCAAGAAATTCATATCCCACGAAACTAAGCTTCCCAAGTGAAGGAGAAATAAAATCATTCTCAGAGGACTAAAAAAATTTGCTTCAACTAGACCAGGCTTATAAGAAATCCTTAAAACAGTGCTAAACATGTAATCAAAACACCACTGACTACCACACTCACAAAAAAAACTTAAGCACATAGCCTACAGGCACTATAACTCAATTACACAATCAAGTCTCATAATAACCAGCTAAAATCATAATAAAAGGATGAAAATCTCACATATCAGTACTGACCCTGAATGTAAATGGCTAAACACCCTCACTTAGAAGACAAAGTGACAAACTGGATAAAAAGACACTCAACCATCTGCTATCTTCAGGAAACTGTCTCACATGTACTGACACCCACAAACACAAAGTAAAGGGATGAAAAACGATCTACCATGCAAATGGAAAACAAAAAAAGAGCAGGAATTGCAATTCTTGTATCAGTTAAAGTAGACTTTAAACCAATACAAATTAAGAAGGATGATGAAGGCCATTGCACAATGATAAAGGGTACCATGTAACAAGAAGACTTAACTATTTTAAATATATGCAGCGCCAACATTGGGGCACCCACGTTCGGAAAACAAGTTCTATTTAGCCTACAAAGAAACCTAGACAACCACAGCAATAGTGATTAACACCCCACTGACAGTGTTAAACAGATTATTGAGGCAAAAAACAAACAAAGTAACTGGATTTAACCTCAACACTTGAACAACTGGACCTAACAGACACCTACAGAACACTCCACCCAGCAACTACAGAGTATATATTCCTCTCATCTGCACACGGTACATATTCTAAGATTGACCACATGCTCAGTCATAAAGCAAGTCTCAATAAATTAAAAAAATTGAAATCATACCAAACACACTCTCAGACCACAGTGCAGCAAAATATAAATCAATATCAGGAAGATCTCTCTACAAAAGTACATGGAAATTAAATAACTTGCTCCTGAATAACTCCTGGCAAACTCTGAAATTAAGGCAGAAATAAAAACTTATTTGAAATTAATGAAAATAGGGACACATTTTACTGCAATCTCAAATGCAGCTAATGCATTGTTAAGAGAAAATTTTATAGCCCTAAACATCTTATAGCCCTAACTTCATCAAGAAGTTAGAAAGATCTAAAATTAACAATCTAAAATTGTAGATAAAATAACTAAAAAAAAGGAAAACACCTCAAAGCTAGCAGAATAAAAGAAATAACTAAAATTAGCAAAGAAGTGAACAGAATTGAGATGCAAAAATCCATACAAAAGATCAATGAAACCAAGAGTTAGTCCTTTGAAAAAAATAAACAAGATTGATAGACTGCTAGCTAGATTAACAAAGAAAAAGAAAAGATGCACATAAGTACAATCAGAAATAGCAAAGATGATACTACGGTTGTTCCCAGAGAAATAAAAAAGATTCTCAAAGAATACTGTGAACAATTCTATACACAGACATTAGCAAATCTAGAGGAAATGGGTAAAATCCTGGAAACACACAGTCTCTCAAGTTTGAATTAAAAAAAATTTAAACCCTGGATAGACAAACATCAATTTCTGAAATTGAGTCAGTAATAAAAATCCTACCAGTCAAAAAATTTCCCTGGATCAGATGGATTCACAGCCGAATTCGACCACACATAGAAAAGAGAACTGGTAACAATTCCAAAAAATTAAGGAGAAGGGACTCTTCCCTAATTCATTCTATGAATGCAGCAGCAGTCTAATACCAAAATGAAACTGGACCCTTACCTTACACCATATACACAATGAAAAAAAGCAAACATTAGGCCAATATCCCCAATGAACATAGACATAAAAATCATCAACAAAATAGTAGCAAACTGAATCCAGCAGCACAGCAAAAATGAATACACCACAATCAAGTAAGCTTTATTCCTAGGATGCAAGGTTGGTTCAACATATGCAAATCAATAAAGACGATTCACCACATATGCAGAATTAAAAGCAAAAACCATATGACCATCTCAATTGATAAATGCTTTCAATAAAATCCTACATCCCTTCTTCATGAAAACCCTCAACAGACTAGGCATTGAAGAAACATTCATTATGTTTCAAGCCAACATCATACTGAATGGGAAAAAGCTGGAACCACTCTACTTGGAAACTGGAATAAGACAAGGATGCCTACTTTCACCCCTTCCATTCAACAAAGTATTGGAAGTCCTAGCCAGAGCATTCAGGCAAGAGACAGAAATAAAAGATGTTCAAATAGGAAAGGAAGAAGTCAAGCTATCTCTCTTCATTTGACAATATGATGTTATACAGAGAAACCCTAAAAATGCTGCCAGAACATTACTGGAACTGATAAATAACTTTATCAAGGTTTCAAGATACAAAATCAGTGAACAAAAATCAGTAGTATTTCTACACATCAATAACGTTCAAGCTGAGAGTCAAATCAAGAACATAATGTCATTTACAATAGCCAAAAGAAAATGAAATACCTAGTAATACAGCTCACCAAGGAGATGAAAACTCTACTAAATATTGCTGAAAGAAATCAGAGATGACACAAATAATTAGAAAAACATTCCATGCTAATGGATTGGAAGAATCAATGTCATTAAAATAGTCATACTGCCCAAAGCAATTTTACAGATTCAATGCTACTGCTATCAAACTACCAATATGATTCCTCATGGAATTAGAAAAAGAAAAAAAAAAACTACTCTGAAATTCATATGGAACCAAAGAAGAACCCGAATAACCAAAGAAATCCTAAGCAAAAAGAACAAAGCTGGAGGCATCACATTGCCTGACTTCAAACTATACTATAAGGCTACAGTAATCTAAACAGCATGGTACTGGTACAAAAACAGACATATAGAAGAAAGAAACAAAATTTAAAACTCAGAAACAAAGCAACACACCTACAACTATATACTTCTTGACAGACCAACCACAATAAGCAATGCAGGGAGGACACACTATTCAATGGTGCTGTGATAACTGGTTAGCCATATGCAGAAGAATGAACTGGATGCTTACCTTTCACCATATACAAAAATTAACTCAAGATGAATTAAAGATTTAAACAAAAGACCTTGACCTAAAAAAATCCTAGAATAAAATCTGGGAAATACACTTCTTGGCAAAGAGTTTATGGCTACATCCCTCAAAGCAATTACAACAAAAATAAAAATTGACAAGGGGTATCTAAATCAATTAAAGAGCTTCTGCAGAGCAAAAAAACAAAAACAAAAAAAAATACAAAAAAAACTATTCACAGGGTAAACAGACAACCACAGAATGGGAGAAAAAATTCGCAAACCATCTAGTATAGATTTAATATCCAGAATCTATAAGAAACTTAAACAAGCAATAAACAAATAACCCCATTAAAAATGTGCAAAAGATATGAACAGACACATCTCAAAAGAAGACATACAAGTGACCACCAAATATATAAAGACATGTTCAACATCACTAATCATCAGAAAAAAGGAAATCAAAACCACAATGAGATACCATCTCATACCAGTCAGAATGGCTATTATTAAAAAGTCAAAATACAACAGAGTTGATGAGGCTACAGAGAAAAGGGAACACTTGTGCAATGCTGGTGGGAATGTAAATTAGTTTATCTACTGTGAAAAGCAGTTTGGAGATTTCTTAAGGAAATTAAAACAGAGCCACCATCGGACACAGCAATCCCATTACTGGGTGTACACATAAAGGAAAATAGATCATTATACCAAAAAGACACATGCACTCATACGTTCATCACCATGCTTTTCACAATAGCAAAGACATAGAATCAATCTAGGTGCCTATAAATGGTGGATTGGATAAAGAAGATGTGATATATTACTACTCAGCCATAAAAAAGAATGAACTTGGCCAGGTGCGGTGGCTCACACCTGTAATCCCAGCACTTTTGGGAGGCCAAGGCGGGTGGATCCCGAGGTCAAGAGATCAAAACTATCCTGGCTAACACGGTGAAACCCTGTCTCTATGAAAAGTAGAAAAAATTAGCTGGGCGTGGTGGTGGGTGCCTGTAGTCCCAGCTACTCAGGAGGCTGAGGCAGGAGAATGGCGTGAACCTGGGAGGTGGAGCTTGCAGTGAGCCGAGATCGCGTCACCGCACTCCAGCCCAGGTGACAGAGCAAGACTCCGTCTCAAAAAAAAAAAAAAAAAAAAAATGAACTCATGTCCTCTGCAGCAACGTGGATGGAGCTGGAGGCCATATTCCTAAGAGAATTAATGCAAGAACAGAAAATCAAATACTGAACATTCTCACTTACAAGTGAGAGCTAATCATTGTGCACACATGGACATAAACATGGGAAAAATAGACACTATGGAATACTAGAGGTGGGAGGGGGGTTGAAAAGCTACCTAATGGGTACTAGGCTCACTACCTGGGTGCGATATACCCATGTAACAAACCTTCACATGTCCTCCTTGTAGCTAAAATAAAACTTGAAATTCAAAAAATGATGACGAAAAATTTTTCCTGAAATACTTCAAAGATGCAAATATTTACATATGTTATTGATTTTCTCAGGGACAGAATCTGGTGGAGGCAGGAAGAGGGCAGCAGAAGAGATAAAATGTTTTCAACTTATCATTCATCTGCTTTACGCCCCCCTTTCTTGAATATCCTGCCTTTTCCTTATGCCGCATTCCTCCCTATTTGCTGCTGCCACTGAGAGACCTGTTCGCCACTCCCTGTCTTCAAAAATAACAGCACATGACTGGCAGTCTTCCTTTTCATTGCCAGTCCTGCTGTCATCTTGAGTTAATCCAGTCTGTGTGTGGAAGACTATCCAAGAGTCTGAGCACTCAACATCGTAAGCTGTTCATCTCCAATGACCTCCTTTCTACTTCACTTCATTCACTCCCGTCATTGACCATCCCTGGCCCAAGCCATCACTGGCTTACTAATTTAGCCATGTTCTCTCTAACCATTACACATGATCTTTCTCCATTTGAAGTGTAACCACTTTGACTTTGACTGTTTCTTACTTCCTTGGACTCCATTCCTTATACTTTTACAACATCTCTTTCCTTTTATTACTTCCCTGAAACATGGGTGATACGATTTGACTATTTCCCCACCTAAATCTCATCTTGAATTCCTATGTGTTGTGGGAAAGACCCGGTGCAAGGTAATTGAATCATGGGGGCAGGTCTTTCCCATGCTGTTCTCATGTTGGTGAATAAGTCTCATGAGATCTGGTGGTTTTAAAAATGGGAGTTTCCCTACACGAGTTCTCTCTTTGTCTGCTGCCATCTATGTAAGGTGTGACTTGCTCCTCCTTGCCTTCCACCATGCTTGTGAGTACATCCAGATGAAAGGCAAGGTCATTCCTGAGAGTGGGAAAAATGCAGGATAATCAGATGTAGGAGGGATAGTTACGAGGTACATTTTAGGCATGTAGAATTTAAGATGGCTTTGAGTGTCCAAGATGTCATCAACTGGATCTTTGGGGTGGGTGGTGGGAAGGGATGGAATTATCCTACATGCAAGACAGATGTCTCCTCTACTGTAAGCAAGAGTAGAAGAGTACACTGGGTAGTACACTGGTGTGGTGGTGGGCGCCTGTAATCCCAGCTACTTAGGAGGCTGAGGCAGGAGAATCACTTGAACCCGGGAGACAGAGTGAGCTGAGATCACGCCACTGCACTCCAGCCTGGGCAACAGAACAAGACTCCGTCTCGGGGGAGAAAAGAAAATAAAACAGTACCTGCCACAAAAATGGGGTTCAATAAACATTTGTTAAACAAATGATTTCTTAGCTCCTTTGTAAAAGACAAGAGTGTTTCGAAGCATTTAAACCTCTCCTTTTTTTTTTTTTCTTTTTGAGACAGAGTCTCACTCTGTTGCCCAGGCTGGAGTGCAGTGGTGGGATCTCGGCTCACTGAAACCTCCACCTCCCGGGTTCAAGTGATTCTCATGCCTCAGCCTCCACCGGATGCTAGGATCACAGGCACACGCCACCACAACCTGGCTAATTTTTGTATGTTTTGTAGAAATGTGGTTTCACCATGTTGGCCAGGCTGGTGTGGAACTCCTGACTTCAAATGATCCACCCACCTCGGCCTCCCAAAGTGCTGGTATTACAGGCATGAGCCACCACGCCCAGCCAACATTTGAACCTCTCTGTAGTAATCTGACCCCAAGGTGAAAGTACACATATGAGATTTCTCATGTGTATTCTTCCCCCATATTATATAGCACTTATCAAATCGAATTTTAGTTATTGGTCATTGTCTTTCAGTGAGTTACTGCTTTAGGTACGAAGAGTGTCTTATTCATCCGTGCATCCTCTGTCCCCAAAGAGCATTTGGACCTTACTGAGAATTCAGCATGAGTTAACTGGGGTGACCTCACCTGCTGGGGTTGGGGGGCGGGGGGTTTGAATAATGTAGGAGATTGGGTTGGCATTTCTCTAGAACAGCACACAGGGCCCAGCTTTACACAAAAGAGACCCAATCATTCATTAAAGGGTAATTTAGGCCACATTCACCCAACTTGGATGAAAATTTCCAGAAAATGGAAATTCTGGCTTATTGTCCAGGTTGATTAATCGGTTTCAAATTTATTGGTGCTCATTTTGCTTGAATACTTGCCATAGACATGACAACATGTCCCTTTCATAGAAACGACAAATTCCACTTCAATTCCACAGCCCTTCATCAAAAACCCAGAGACAGCCTAAATCCTAAATCGTGCAGACAGTCATTAATACAGCAAAGCATATGCGTAATGAAGTCATTTGCTCCTCTGATCTATGAAATTCGGCTCGGTTACAAGCTTCCCTAGATAACCCGTTCAGGAACAGCAAGGGCTAGACAAACGTCCTGCACTTCAGTCATCAAAAAAAAAATTAAATTAAAACCCAAATCATGGCAACCCAGAGGTGAAAAAATAAGTTGGAAGGCCTCATTTCAGAGTATGGACTCAAGCTGGCAAGCCAGGATTCTGATCCGGGCTGCCTCATTTACTACCTCTCTAGCAGCGTGCTTTCTTTTATGTCTTCCTTTCCTCATCTAGAAAATGAAGATAAAAATACCACGGAACTCACAGGGTTGTTAAGGAGCGTAAAGAGTTCATACAGTTGAAACTCTTAGAATAGTGCCTGGCACACTATAAAACTACATCATTTTAGAATTAGTACCAAAAAGACGAAAAAAAAATGTGTTAGGCAAGGGATCTTCAGAATGCCCCCTTTTAAGAAATTCAAAGACGCCCCCTACCAAAAAAAGTAATACATTTTTTAAAAAGCTGTCATAGTAGCGTGAGAATCACAAATGGTATCAAGGGCCGTATGGAAACAAAGAGGAACTTCTACGAAGGGCTTGAGATACTCTTCTCCGGCCTGGTCATTACATTAAAAGCCCTCTCCGTGCAAAGTGACTGCGCCGTCTGTTTGGCCATCGATGGATAGATAAGCGGCGGCAGGATGTGTTAATTTCTTGTTAAGCGCGTGTGCATGTGCACCCGGCAAACAATAGGCTCCAGGAGGCAGAGCTGCGCCGCCCCGGCCCCCACCGGCGCCCCATTTCCGGACTCTTGGCCACACACATCCCCCCTTTGTTTTCCCGGGGCCGGCCGCGCGTGTCGCTGCCGCGGCCACCCCACCAAGCTTTTCCGCCGGCCGCGCCTCGCCAGGAGGCCGCGAGGTCGCAGGGAGGAAGAGCGGGAGGAAGCAGCGGGCGGCGGCGGCGGGGCCTGGCCAGGGGGCGGCGGGCGACCGGGGAACGGGGGACTGGCGGCCCTGGGCCCGCGGAAGCGCCGCCGCCTCCTGCCGCGCTCGGGGAAGGCCTGCGCGCCGCGATAAGGCGCTTCCCCGGCCCATTGTCTGCGCGCCGCGGACGCCCAGTGAAAGTTCTCCGGGCCCGGCGGGGCGCGCAGCCCCACCCGCACCTGGAAGCCGGCGCCCTCCGGGGACGCTGGCCATTGTGACCCCCACCCCCGGCCGCCCACCCTCCAAAAGCGGAAGGGCGGAGGGGTCGCCTCTTGGGTGTCACCGGCCGGCGCACTCCAAAGGACTTTTAAAGGAGCTTTGTTAAACAGATCCTAAGTCCAGCTATTTGCTGGGGAAAATGCCTTTGGCTTCGGCCAGGGCAGGTCCTCTCAGTTCTGGGAGAGTCAAGGCCACTTGCGTTTATGAGCCTCCTGGTTAATAAGTTACAAAAAGAAAAATGAAATGTGGAAGCAAGAAGTGTTATGTTGTACAAATTAATGTGCTTAATATATATACACACACGAGGGACACACATAAATATAATTTTGCTATTTACTTGCAGGATTTTTAAAAATGCCAGCTTTAAATTCCAAGCAATTGTGGTTGGAAATGAGACACATGTTGAAAGTTGCGTGATGTGTTTTTTCTTTCTTCATTCCGTGGAGTGTATAGCTGAGACCGTGTAACCTCATTTGGAGGTCACTGACGTTTTAAGTGTAAATTTGAGACCCTTTATGTATGGCAGACCAGGACCAAGGGACTCTAATCCTTTACCCCCCACCCATGCCCCAGGCCGGAACCAGGATGAGCTGATATATATGTATTTTTTTTTCTTCAGGGTAGCAGCATTTCAGGCCCATTCTCTCTATGTTGGCTGCTTCTGTGTGTTTGCCAGCTCTACAAGGATGTTCGTTACTGATCATTTACACAGAATACGGAAATAGCATAGAAAAGAACATCCCATTCATTCATACATCTACTATATATTGGACTAGTCCTATTATGTTTATTTCAAACAACCTGTCTATCATCTACTGCATGTAATACTCTAAATGAGCTTCTCTACTACATTAAGGGCCTGTTAAAATACAAATGTCTCAATGGAAAAATATTCATCATCTATAGCACACCTGTCTGGCTGCCCAGTTCTAGCCCTGTTTGTTCACCGTCTTTGAGCTATTTGGTAACTCTGTAAATTATAGGTAACTGATAGCAGTGTCCTTTCTAGGATATAGTTAACTGAACACTACCACCTCCCTGGTGGAAAAGTTTCGTCTCCATTTACAATTCATCTCAACATTCTTTTATACATTTATGTATATTCCATATACATTTATGTTCTTTTGACTTTTCCTTTGAACTGGTTATGATATCTGCCTCTTTCCTTCGTATTATAGCAGTAACAGACATTCTTTAATATGTCTTCATATTTGTATCTGTGTGAGAGTCATGATTTTATCGTTTTTTGAAAATTATCTTTTAACAGGCTTTCCAGTTATGTGTATCACAAATCAAAGGGAAAACAGGAAGGAAAGGCAGGAAAAAAAAATTAGTGACAATTTTAGTTCACCATCAGATGTAGGAGGTAAATCCATTAATTTGTTCATTACATATATGGAGCACTACCTGAGGGGTTATGACTGTGGGATGCTAATGCAAGGCACTTATTGTCTCTCTGAATTATTTTTATTAACTAATAAAAAATTGGAGGTAGGAAGAGCTCCAGAATTAGTGCCAGATCACTATTCAAGTCCTGATAGTGCCACTTACAGATTGTGGCCCAAGCAAGTTACTTAATCCTCAGAGCCTCAGTTTTCTTAGCTATAAAATGGGACTGCTAATAATTTCCTGCCCAGGATTATTAAAGGAATAAATGAGATAGTCTTTGTGAAACTGCTGCTACTGCATCTCTTGCTTAGGGAATATTGGTTGACTTTATATTATATTCTGTTCTTTATTTGGAGTAAATACTTGGGAAATAGCAAGATAGTGTAAGATATCCAAACTGAGAGGCTACGAATATATAGTAGAAACAGGAGTTTGAGGTAGACATAAATTTAACTTTTAGGGTCTGTATTTAGCTGTGTGTCTTAGACCAAGTAAAATCATCCCTTTGAACCACTACTACCTCTTCATTTGAACAAAGAGATTAAAACATTTATCTGGGAAAATTGTGATGACTGAAAACAATAAGCACTGCCCAACAGAAAGAACACATTCAATCAATGGTACCTATCAATAAGACATTTCAAAATAACTAAGCTTCTAATTATAACCATAATGTGCAGTAATGTATTTCACAGACAAGTTGAATGCTATGATGCTATGATTCCTCCTTTTTTTTGGGGGGGGGGGGTGGGGAAGGAGTCTCACTCTGTTGCCCAGGCTGGAGTGCAGTGGCACGATCTCAGATCACTGCAACCTCCACTTCCTGGGTTCAAGTGATTCTCCTGCCTCAGACTTCTGAGTCGCTGGGATTACAGGCGCTTGCCACCATACCTAGCTAATTTTTGTATTTTTAGTAGAGACAGAGTTTCGCCATGTTGGCCAGACTGGTCTGGAACTCCTGACCTCAGGCGATTCGCCCACCCTGGTCTCCCAGAGTGCTGGGATTACAGGCGTGAGCCACCGCGTCTGGCCATGATTCCTTCTTTTTAAAGAAACCACAATAAATCAGAATTTCTTCTTCCAACTTGGATATATTCTTCCTGAAGTGGCTGAAGACTAAAGAAAGGAATCATATTCCCCAAACTAAAATGCTAAATCTGTACATGGAGAAAAGAATGTTAGTTGTCATCTGTAAGTGAAATCATTGGTGGAGCTTAAGGAATTAGAAGCTTCAGGAATCCAATAAAGAAATCCACATGGTTAAGTGCTTCCTTAACATTTCTTGGAATGTTGTCTCTTTTTAGTCTATGACAAGGATTTAGTATTCTATTACACTGCATCTGATGTGTGATAAGTGTGTGTCGGGGGAGGAGAACTAAAAAAAAAAAACATAATAGACAAGTAAAACCTTGATGGCCACAGTTCTTTCCAAGAAAAACTTCAAGTACCACCCCCCCACCTCTCCATGAATAAAAGCACAGTTAATTAGACTAAAGGTGGACACCAGACATTTAGACACCAATTCCAAAGAGTAGCCTATCATGGATAAAAAGATGACAAATAGAACAATCAGATTCTCCTTCTGAAATTCAAATTGGAAAATAGAGAAGAGTCAAAGAATTGAGAGTAGACACTCAAAAAATTTAGAGGGCACTGAGAGGCAGAGTTAGGCACCTGAAGAATCAGGACAAACCCAAGTCATGAAGGAGTGTGAGCAATGAGCAAGTGGAAGGGGGAATAGAAAAAAGTGAAACAGCGTCAAGGAAACCAATGGGCCACAGCGCTATGTGACAGAGACTGCTGGCTTTGTAGCTCCTTTTCCACAATGAGTTATCATCCTTGGAAGGCAGCTGCCCAGACTGGGTCAATATTTTCCAGTCTTCTTTGCATCCACAGAAATAGTGTGTGTTACCCCTGGGCTGGAATCTTTAGGGTGTGGGAGTGACTCCTCTTTCTTTATCCTTTCACACAGGCTAGACACCAAAGACCTCAAGCCCTAAGAGACCAAAAAGCACCAAGAAGGAAGGAGCCTGGTTTCCTGAGTCACCATGGGAGGAATGTTTCTTGGCAACGTGGCTATGATGCAGGATTTTTCTTGGCTCCTTTGCCAGGCTTGCAGCAGGGAGCACCCCATCTATTCGGCTCACCTGGGCCAAGTCTGGCTGGCACAGCAGCTCAGACTGCTGCTGAGCCCCAGCTTGCCTGTGTTATATCTTGTACCTGTGTTTCGCAGTTCTCAAGCTCTTGTCCCACATCCAAGAAGAATGAGGATATGCTGTCAATTGAAGGGTGAGAAGGGCAGAGAATAATTTTATCGAGTGACGGAACAGCTGTCAGCAGAGAGTGGACATAAGGATGGTCTCCCACCCCCGGTAGTTGAGTGGTTTCTCTCCCAGGGTGGCTGAATGGGCTCACTCAGTGTGAGCTTTATGGGCTCATAAAGTGGCTTTTATGGGCTCAGAATAAGGGAGTGTCTGCTGATTAGTTTGTGAGTATTCGAAAAAGGCTAAAGCAGAAGCACCACTCAAAGGTGTGTGCCTGGGAGTGTGTAGAAAACCAATTAGGAAAGGGTAGGTATATGTAAAATAGGTGAAGGGTGGGGCTTCAATCAGAGAAAAGCACGCCAAATGGGAAGACAGGTTCTCAATCCGGTCTGTGGATTTGACTTGTAGCTTGGCTTTCTGGCTTTAAACTGTCTTTGGCTTGGAGGTGAGGTGTCACTGGAGACCCACCTCTATCTGCAGGGGCATTTGTCTGCCTCCTGCCACTATCAGATATCTGCATTGATTCTTGAGTGGAACTTCCATTGTGTTAAGTTACCCTAATTTCTACAAGGATTAGGAATAGTCTATCAGAATAGACAAATCACATGACTATAACCATGATAAAAATATAGAGTTTTCTATGCCCCTGAGGGCTTTCTACTACAAATTCTAGCTCACATGTATCCCTAAAATACATCTGCACTTATTTATTTATGATTTATTTATTTATTTTTGAGACAGTCTGGCTCTGTTGCCCAGGCTGGAGTGTAGGGGCATGATCTCAGTTCATTACAAACTCCACCTCCTGTGTTCAAGTGATTCTCCTGCCTCAGCCTCCCAAGTAGCTGGGATTACAGGCATGAGCCACCAGGCCTGGCTATTTTTGTGTGTGTTTTTAGAATAAACAGGGTTTTGCTGTGTTGGCCAGGCTGATCTCGAACTCTTGGCCTCAAGTGATCAACTGCCTCAGGCTCCCAAAGTGCTGGGATTACAGGCATGAGCCACGGCACCTGGCCATCAGCACTTATTTGAGGTGACATGGGACAGTCATCTCTGACCTTATATCCTAGAGAGATGGAGAGATACATAGATATATCCATATGCACAGATGTATATATGTATGTATGTAGTATATATATAAACGACACACACTATATATACACACTTATGCACTTAGAAGAGAGATTTTCTATCTTCTATATAAATTTAAAATGTTCTAACATGAACATATTTTTTTTGGAACATTAGGTCCCCAAATTTCCAAAAAGTACATGCAATATCTTGGCAAAATATTTTCTACATGAAAAGTGGGGCCAAAAAAAAAAAAAAAAAAGCAGTCATCAGAATGGCCTAAACTCTCTGAAACAGAATGTTTTCTTATAGAATAAGTACCTAAAAGTATAGATGCCTTTTAATGTTTTTGGAGGCAGTCATATCAGCAATATGGAAGGAGGCTTCCTGTTGTTTTTTACCATTGAAGCAGGACTGGAAATGAATCTTTTGTTGAGCTGTCATTACTCCTTAATGATTCAAACAGGTCACTTTTACACTAAAATATTTCTAGAATAAACTTGGGATAAAAAAGCATTTCCCAGTAGAAAGTTCCAGTCCAGTAAAGAGAAAATATTCTCTCCATGTTAATTAGGAATTTCCAGGAACTAATTTTGTGTCGAGAGGTGTTTGGGTTCTCTCCTGTGGCTCAAAAATATGTAAAAATCTTAAAGAAAAAGAAAGAAAAAGAAAATGAGAAAGGAAAGAGAAATCAAAGCAGTACAACAGTGCAAAGCAATATTTTCCCTTGACACCCAAGGCCACAGGATACAGATATAGGGGACAAGTGAGTGTCAATTTCTGTTGTGGATGTAAGGTATAATAGCAGTGTGACAACCCTAACACAAAAAGATGAACCTCACAGTCAACTTTGAGTGTCCTTCAAAAGTTAGTGAAAAATGTGGTATTATGTCGTATTTTTTTGCATGTGTGAAGAGAAGTAATAGGTTAGAAGCATAGTTAAATAAACATGATTTGTTGTAGATGATATTTATTAGCTCTCTATATTCTAAATATTCATTCAAACTTCTGGCACAAAGACATGAAACAAACAATGTTGAGGCTGTGCCGATTACTTTATTTTATTTGCCTGTGTAATGTGAATTGAATACCTAGCAGAATTAACAATCTCAGTCCTAATCACATAGTTATCACACGTCCCATACCTGTGATCTGTTCTGAGGACCTGAATTGTCCCTTTTGTAGTAAGATGTTCTTGGAATTCTTTGAGGTTCCCCAGGTGTGGGCTTAAAAGGAACATGTCTGTATACCACAGAAAACAAGATGCTTAATTTTAATGGAAAACTTTTTTTTTTTTTTTACAAAGGCAGATCTTGCTGTATTTGACAAATATGCTCTAGAAAGAAGCTCAATCTAGATGTTATGTGTAACTTTATCTTATTCCCCTTTGAGCACTACTGTTCTTACAAAGGGATCTCTCCACTGCCCGAAGTCATTACACCCTTTCCCTTTCACATTGTCCCTCTGTAAATGTCAGGCATAACTACATTTTTATTTGCAGAGATACCACTGCTATGAATGAGTAAAAATCTTCTGCTCCCCCACCTCTCTCTCTCTACCCTGTGCACATTCTCCTAATATGATTTGTTGAACAAATTGTTCCATTAATCTGGGGCTGTTTGACAGAGTGAGAAAATAAGTGCCAAAGTGAGAAGATTCACAAGAATCGGAAATCTCAGTGCCTCTTTCTCAAGGTAAATAGTTATTATATCAGGGTGTCAGACTGGTGAAATGGATGTGCTTTCATTCTCAGTTTGTAAATGTCACTTTTCCTCAGCCCATCAGGGTGACAAATGAGGTGTGGGTTACAGTAAGGGTTCATTCTTTGACAAAGTTCTTAACAGTCTATTTCAACAGAAAGCATCCAGCCTTCTTCACTTTTATAATCTAAACCCTGTCCCACTGCCAGAAACTTCCCAGTTCTCCTCCGATTGCTTTATCACAATCCTCAAAGAGAAACATCTCCGTACCAAAATTTAAAATCTCAAATAAAAGTAAAAGTAAATAGATTAGGAAGTAATTTATAAACCATAACACAGATTTCCTGGGGGAATTTCATTTACTGGTTCTCAAGATTTTATGATCCCAGTGAAATTTATTATATTAAGGTCCTTGTTTAAATGTCCTTTCACTTTGTCTATATACATTTAACCTTGAGAAGTTTTCTTTCTTTTTTTTTTTTTCCCACAGCTTTGATTTTATTTTCTTAGAGACAGGGTTTCACTCTGTTGCCCAGGCTGGAGTGCAGTAGTGTGATCATGGCTCCTGCATTCTCAACTTCCCAGGCTTAAGCAATCCTGCTGCAGCAGCCTCCTGAGTAGCTGGGACTACAAGTGCAAGCCACCACATCTGGCTTACTTTTATTTTTTAATTTTTTGTAGAGCTGGGGTCTAGCTATGTTGCCCAGGTTGGTCTCAAAATCCTAGCCTCAAGCAATCCTTTCTTCTTGGCCTTTCAAAGTGCTGGTGAGAGGTGAAGCCAGCTGGACTTCTGGGTCGGGTGGGGACTTGGAGAACCTTTCTATCTTACAAGAGGATCGTAAAATGCACCAATCGGCACTCTGTAGCTAGGATTGTAAAACGCACCAATCAATGCTCTGTGGCTAGCTAGAGGTTTGTAAAGTGTGCCAATCAGCACTCTGTAAAAACACACCAGTCAGCGCTCTGTGACTAGCTAGAGGTTTGTAAAATGGACCAATCAGCACCCTGTAAAATGGACCAATCAGCACTCTGTAAAATGGACCAATCAGATCAGCAGGACATGGGCTGGGACAAATAAGAGAATAAAAGCTGGCCACCCCAGCCAGCAGCAGCAAGTGGCTCAGGTCTGCTTCTAAGCTGTGGAAGCTTTGTTCTTTTGCTCTTTATGATAAATCCTGCTGCTGCTCACCTTTGGGTCCGCACCACCTTTAAGAGCTGTAACACTCCCCATGTAGGTCTGCGGCTTCGTTCCTGAAGTCAGCGAGACCACGAACCCGCCAGAAGGAACAAACTCGGGACGCACTGGGATTATGGGCGTGAGTCACTGTGCCCAGCCTACAGTATTTTAATGCTAGTTAATTAATAAGAACATCATATATAAAAATAATTCAAGTAAACAAATTGCTATAACAGTAAATGAATGAGGGAATGAGTGAGTGAAAGACAATCTGAATCTTTCTGCATCTGACTAACATATTTTCCCCTAAAATATGCTATTTTTATTAACCTCAGAAATATAATATTTGAACAGGCATGAGATAGGTTGGTTCTATAAGTAAAGGAATCTTAAGATAATATGCAAAAATTTTCAGAAAAAAATTCAAAATGACCAAACGTAATGTGATGAAAAGACCAATATGGTGTGAAGGTTGATCTTTTGCCCCAGGAATCACATTCATTTGTCTTGAGGGCAGTTAAAATTAAAGTTATTATTTTTTGAGAAGGAGTCTTGCTCTGTCGCCCAGACTGGCATGCAGTGGTGTTATCTCGGCTCACTGCAACATTTGCCTCCCAGATTGAAGCGATGCTCCTGCCTCAGACTCTCGAGTAGCTGGGATTACAGGCGGCAGCCACCACGCCCAGCAAATTTTTGTATTTTTAATAGAGATGGGTTTTCACCATGTTGGCCAGGCTGGTCTCAAACTCCTGACCTCAGGTGACCTGCCTGCCTCAGCCTCCCAAAGTGCTGCGATTACAGGCGTGAGCCACCACGCTTGGCCTAAAATTATTTTAATTGCCACCATCACTGCAAAGACTTTATCAACTAATTTGATGCACACTTTCGTAATTAGTCACAATCACAATATTCGATTATTGACTGAGCTTGGTCTACCTCATTCCATACTGTTTGCCGTCTCATCTTTGTCATTGTATCATTTAAACTCCCTGTACCTTGATTCCACCTATGAAATGGGTATAATATCAAAGATTAACCTTGTCTATTTTTCTCACAAGACAGTTGTGAGGATCAAATGAAGTCATGGAAGCGTACCCTCTGAAATGTTATGGAAAATAGTATTTATTTACATATATTAATTTTTCTGGGGAAAAGAAAAGATTTTTAAAGAAGTTCGGGAATCCCTAAAAGGTAAAGAACTGCTGATTTTAAGATTGGCAAATAAGGAGGGGAGGAAACACTAAGAAGAACATAGGAAAGGCTGGGCGTGGTGGCTCACACCTGTAATCCTAGCACTTTGGGAGGCTGAGGCGGGCAGAACACACAGTCAGGAATTCGAGACCAGCCTGACCAATATGGTGAAACCCTGTCTCTACTAAAAATAAATTATCTGGGTGTGGTGGCAGGTGACTGTAGTCCCAGCTACTAGGGAGGCTGAGGCAGGAGAATGGCTTGAACCCAGAAGCGGAAGTTGCAGTGAGCCGAGATGGTGCCACTGCACTCCAGCCTGGGTGACAGGGCGAGACTCCATCTCAAAATAAATAAATAAATAAATATTTTAAAAAAAGGAACATAGGCGAAAAATCAGGCATACTAGAAGCCAAGAAAGAGGAGAGCTGCATTGATCAACAATGTCAACTTGAGAGAGAGTAAACAGGTTCATTGGATTGAGAAACTAAGGAAAAAGAAGATGAAAACTGTCAGACAGTCCTAAGACTCCCAATGAAGATCTTTGACGCATGATGTGAAGGTTAGTGAAGGACTAGCAGACCACTATGAGAGAGCTTTAAGAAGGAGGGATGGACGGGAAGCACAGCACACTCAGAGTGGCATTAGCTGAAGAGCGTGATGATGCTGCTGTCTTGTATCATCAAGCCTTGGGTGGCGTGCCTGTTGAGATGGTGAGCCAGAGGTGAGCCTGTGGCCACAACGACACGGGATCAAAATACAGAGAAGGTGGTTTCCCTGCCCCTTTTCCGTGGGCCTTCTAACCAAACTTTTTGGCTATAGCTGCTTTCAAAACTCATCCGTCCTCAATTTTAAAATAAGAATCAGAAATAAGTAATCATATAGGGAAGTTTTAATAAATTCCACCAAATTACAATTGATAACATCTACTCAAAGATAACATGAAGAATGAGGAGACAAGCCACAAACAGGCGGGAGTTATCCTGAATACACAAATCCAGAAAGTCTGTTAACTGGAATATATTTAAAAATTCTGCAAATCAATATCAACAGACTGATATAGAGAAGGAAGGTCTTCCTCAACCTGTCAACCTGCTTAGGGTCCCTGGCTGGATCTGAAAATAAAACCAACAGAGAAAAGAAAAAAACGCATATAAATTTATTTAATAAGTGTACCTGATATGAGAAACTTCATAAGAAAAGGAAGACCCAAAGAAGCAGAGAGATCTGTGTATTTGATGAAGAAGTGGATAGTTGTGGAGAAATATGATTTGACAAAGGGGGTATGAGCTAATGGTAATAAACTGGGGGAATTTAGCAAGGCTTGTTTGTTCAGATTCTTTTCTGGGTCTCTGTGTCTTCTGAGATAAGGACATTCCTTTCCTTGGGGCACAGAGAGAAACCCTCTGGAATGAGTTTTATGACATACTTCAGGGGAAGGTCAGCAAGGTTTTATGGCCTGTTTCAGGAGAAAAGATGAGAGAAGGTCAGAGAGACCTTCCTGATTCTGTGGGTTTTCTCAGTTTCCTTAAACTTAAAACATTCCGTATGCCAAGGTGCCATATTTTGGGATAGTGTGTTCTGAGCCCTGTCACTGCCCAAGAAAAATATGACAAAAGATTTCGAATAGCCACATCCTAAAACAGAAAATCCAAATGACCAAACTGTGCTTGATATCACTAGCATTCAGAAAAATAAAAATAAAAATCACAACTAAAAATTAGAAAAATGCAAATTAGAAACACTGACAAAGATTAAAACCATTTGTTGTCAATCCCAAGTGCTGCTGAGGATGTGGGACATGGGGAACTCCAATACTGAGAGCCGAAACTTTTACTACTTTGTCAGAAAATAGTGTTTGGTAAAGCGAACAGTTGACTCAGCAATTCTACTCCAAAGTATATACCCCAGATACATTTGCACATGAGCCCCAGGGTACATATAAAAATGTTCCTAGTAACATTTTTGTAAAAGCAAAACCTTTTAAACAACCCAAAACCACATTACAGAATAGATGGAGAACTATTGGTCAATTCTGTCAATAGAATGCTATATGGCAATGAAAATAAATGAAGTGCAGATACAGACGACTGTTGAAAAAAATCCAATTCTCATTCCATTTATATAAATTTCAAATAAGCAGGAAAACAAAACCACTATTGTTTGAGGGTCTAAACAAGAGATTAGCAAACTACGGTCTACAGAGTTGTTTTCAAAAAATGAGAAAAAAAAAGACACACAAAGAAAACGAGACAGAAACCATATGCAGTCCTTAAAGTCTAAAATATTTACTATCTGGTCCTTTTCAGAAAAGGTTTATTGACTGCTGACCTGAACTGTAAAGAAAAGGAAGGAAGCTATCACACTAGGCAAGGGATTGGTATGTCTTGGGGAGGAATGGGACTGTGTTGGGGAAGGCTTCTGGGATATTAGCAATGTCTTATTTCTTTAGCCAGATAATAGTTACTTGGGTGATTTTTTAATAGTATTTTTCGCACGTATATCTGCACCTGTACGTTTAACTTACACATTTCATGTGTATTTTATTTGTATGGTATACTTAACATTTAGGGAAAAAATACACCCTTTACACATAGGCTTGTACCCAGATCTCTATCACAAGGCTATGTGAATTCAATGGGAGTAGTGATCACAAGGACTTACACCAAAGTAGGTGGTACTGGGGCCCAGGACATAGGAGTAAATATTTACTCCAGGCTACCTGAAACAGCGTAGCCAGAAGTAAGGATTTTATCATAGGGAGGGAACAAAAGGAAAAGTACTTCATCAAAGATGAAAGCTAAGCTCACACCATAAATGAGGCAATAAGTATTCATGTCAGAAGAAATTTAGAATGTAGCTCCCAAAGTGATTTGGGTTGGGCAGCTCTGGACTAATCCCAGAATGGTGAGATTATATTGCAAAGCAGCTAGTATGATGCTCCACCTCTCATATAGTTGGCCAGGTAGAGCAGGTCAGAGCAGAATTCAAATATCAGTGTAAGTAACATGTAAAGATTTGAGTTCTGCTTATAGACCAATGGCTTCCTTCAAATAACCAGAGAGTGATCTTAGCTCTAATTAACTAACATCTGTGGACATTTGTCCATAGGTAAGTCCATCTGATTTACAGTACTCTAAAATTCCATGTTGCAGATTCTTTCTCTTGACTTTTGTTCACAGTCATTATCTAAGAGAAGCAAAAGAAGTTTTATAACAGGATACTTTCCCACTTTGCCAGAAGCCTGATCTGGAGAGAAAAATCTCTTGTAAATGTGCAGGTGGATTCTGCGGATATACTCTGTCAGCAAGAAATTAGTACTAGCTATGGCAAAAAAATATCTCTTAGAAAGTTGGTAATCACCGACGTATTCAACCCAGATTTTAAGGTTATCAAAAGTCAGTAGTGTAAACCTCTGAGTGATTCTAAATACTTTTGCTTGGTCTTGGCCCTGGTGTATTTTCAAACTCTTAGAATATTAAGGAAGGGTACTGAAAGACAGGGAAGACAGCTCCATCAGCCTTCATGAGGTAATAATTCCATCCCAATTTTTTTGATAACAAATTTTGTTCACATTATCTTATGTTTCCAACAAACCTATAAAGCAGGCAAGACAGATAGTACGTTTCCTGCTTTATGAATCAAAAACTGCTACCCAGAGAGTCTAAACGACTTATCCAAAATCACAAGGATATGTTAGGAGCCCTGATACTGAAACTCGGACTTTCTGATGCTAAGTCCAATACGCTGTCAAGGATACTGAAATGGGAAAGGTTCCCTTGTCCTCCTCGCAGGGCGTGCGATGGGGGTGTGACTCGCTTCTTCGGTGCTCCACTGCTCAAACCTCTAGGGGAGCATACAGATGGGCAGGCTGTGGGGTTCTGACCCCACGGCAGTGTCTGGGGTGAATATTTACAGCTCCTCAAGCCCCAGTGGGCGTGTGTTACAGGGTGCTCTTTTAGTTTGCCATCTATAGGTGGCTTGTGTTAACCAGCTCAGTTAGCCCCTCTACCTTGTCACAAGGACAGAGAACTTTCTGTATCCCAGCATTTCTTGCCTTGGTGTACCTGAAGAATCAGATTACATTTAGGCTTGGAGAATGAGTGCAAGGTTTTATTGAGTGGAAGTAGCTGTCAGCTGATGGGAGAGCCAAAAGGGAGATGGTTTTCCCTTGGAGTTGGGCCACTTGGTGGCCCGACTCTTCTCCAGTTGCTCCGGCCAAACTGCGGTCATTCCATCAGTCAGCGGCCTGCTGCCCTGCTGGTGCTTGTTGGCATGCTCTTCCACCGGCGTGCTCTTGATAATCAGCCATTTGTGTCTTCTGTCGATGTGTTCCTCTTGCCATGCAGTAGCTTCTGTCTCTGCCTTGCTAGGGTCTCAGGTTTTTATAGGTCCAGGATGGGGGTGTGGCAGGCTAGGGTGGTGTTGGAAAATGCAACATTTGGGAGGAAGGCAAAAGTGCCTGTCCTCTCCTCAAGGTCCATGGGGGTAGAGCCCTAGCCAGGGACCACGCCCTTCTCTACCCAGCACTTCCCTTCCCCACTTCTGCATCATTTAAAGGGACCACACTGTTCCCTTCCCAGCACTCCTGTATCAATACCATTCTACTTCTGGGGCATCTTGCCATGGTGTGTTAGCCCATTCTTGCACTGCTATACAGAAGTCCCTGAGGCTGGGTGATTTATAAAGAAAAGAGGTTTAATTGGCTCACAGTTCTGCAGGCTGTACAGGAAACATGATGTCAATATCTGCTTGATTCCTGCCCCACCTTTAACATTGGGGATTATATTTCAAAGAGATTTGAATGAAAACATAGATCCAAACCATATGACAGGGTAACTGGGAAAAATAAATGATACTTGCAAGAAAATTTCCATTCAACATGTTCACCTGGAGTCATTTACTGTACATGAACCCTGGAACATAAAACAGTGTGATGGAAGATCATTACATTTGAGTATGAGCAGCCATGGGAGTAACAAGAGTGAAGAAGGCAATGACTGTACATGCTAGGCCAGTGTACGTAGCTGCTACATGAAGAGTAGAAGGTAGTGAGCTGCGGGTGAACCATGATACTTCCTGAAATAGGAGACAGATATAAAAAGACTGGGAAGATAAAGGGTGGACCAGGAGTGAGGCTGCCAAAGATAAATCTTGTCTCCTTAACAAATTATCTGTGGCCAGGGCCTATAAGGAAAGAGTCTTAATATCACCTTTCTCAAAGTTTACCCATTGCTATTTTTGACACAGATTTCTTTTGGTGCCACTTCACCAGCTGGAAATCTTCATGGTTGGTGGTGCCTTTGCCAGGGCTTCACTGGCTTTGCACGCTGGATTCGCTTTGCCTGCTCAGCCCAGCAGGCTGCGCTCAGCTAGCTCTACCGGCCCAGATCCTTCACCTGCTGTGCCTCTGCACTCAGCCTGCAGCTGGTCCAGACATGCCGCAAGTGGCTTCTGTGCTGGGTGCTGATGTCCAGGTGAGGGGGATTTGGCAGTGCCCAAAATCTTGGAGATGCCAGCAACCGTGGAGCCCCTTAGGGGTATTACAGCTTTTGCTTGGAGAGTCCCGAGGTCTGAGCCCCAAGGAAGTGTTAACAGCTCTTGTTCATTCCCACCGCCAACAGCTCAGTAAATAGGGTCTTGTTACAGCTCATTCCTGCTGCCCACAGCTCGCCAGGTTCTGGGTTCTTGTCCTATGACTAAGAAGAATAAGGTACAGAGACACAAGAGAGTGAGTGTGGCAGAGAAGAATTTTATTGAGTGGCAGAAGGAAAGCTCTCAGCAAAGAGGGGACCCAAGAATGGGTAGCCCTTTGTGTGAGAGGGGGCCTGAAAGTGGGTAGCCTCGTGTTTGACCGAGTCCAGGGTTTTCATGGGCTCAGAATGGGGGAGTGTATGCTGATTGGCCCATAGATGGGCCTGCAAAAATCACCTTTTGATTGGTTAAAAGGCATGGAGGAAGTTTTCACTCCAGTCATGGACTGTACCCGGAACTGGAAGCTCAGTTTTCAGGCTTGAGGCTGTCTTTGGCTTGAAGGTCGGGTTTCACTGAGGAACCGTCCCTGTCGGCCTAGGAATTTGTTTGCCTCCTTTCACTAACATTTTCACAAGGAAAAAAATGCACCACTGCATTCAGGAATACAAATGTTTAAGTTAGAATTCCTGGAACTCTTTTAAAGGATTCTTACATGTGGAAACCACTTTTCACTTTACTATATAGTTTTTATATTACTTCTATCTGTGTTCTTAGAAGTTTTAGTTAAGAAAATAACAAGCTGGAAAATAACTAGTTGGAAAATAACAAGCTGAATAAGACAAATCACCCAATGGAAAACTATTTGGTACGTAAGATTAGTATGCTTAGTGTATAAATAGAGCTCTTTTAAATCAAAAATTAAAGAAGAAATACTCATGAGAAAAATGTATAAAGAATGTGAATATCAATTCTCAAAAGAATGCAAATGACTACAGTAAGTATATAAAATAATATTTGCCTTCACTAGTGATCAAAGAGATTCAAATTAATAAAAGATAATTTTTATTTTTCATTTTAAAATATTTAATGCTATTTCCTGGTGTTATAGAAGATATAGGGGAAATATGAATACATATTACTCTGGGAAGGTAATTGGTATGGTTTTTTGGAGAGCAATTAGGTAATATGTATCAAAAGCCTTAAAAATATTCATATTTTGACTCATTAATTCCCACTTCTACAAGGAAAAAGTAAATAAAAAATGACTAACTCCTTTTATGAAGCCAGCACTATCTTGATTATAAAACCAGACAGACATTGCCAGACAAGACAATTAGAGATCAATATCCCTAATCAATACAGAATTTTAAACCTTTAACAAAATATTTGCAAATCAAATCCAGCGATATATAAAAATTTCTATCAGTACTAAATGAAATTTGTTCCATGGCCACAAGCTTAGTTTGGCATTCAGGAATATATCAGTGTAATTCTCCCTATTAACAGAATAAAGAAATTAAAAATAAGGATTATCTGAATAGATGTAGAAAAAGCAAAATTCAATGTTCATTTATGATAAGTAATCTCCACACACTACAGATAGGAGGAAACTCCCTCAACCTAATAAAGAACATGTATAATAAACCTATAGTTACTATCCTACTTTACTTTCAAAGATATAGCAGTTTCTCCTTGAGTTGGAAACAAAGCAAAGATAACACTTCTCACCTTTCACATTCAACATTGTATTGGAGGTCTTGTCAATGCAATAAGTTAATTGAAGAAATAAAAGTCATATGTACTGAAATCAAACCATCTCTATTTTTAAAAGATAGTAAGATCTTCTAAATCCCAAGTAATTAAAAAGAAGAAAGAAAGGAAGCAAGGCAGGAAGGAAGAATGGAATAAAGGAAGGAAGGGAGGGAATGAGAAAGGGAAGAAAGAAAACTTCTGCTCTTCAAAAGATAACATTAAGAAAATGTAAAGTCAAGCCACTGACTTAGAGAAAATATTTACAGTTTGTATCCAGAATACTTAAATAACTCTTGAGGCTTAATAAGACAAACTACCCAATGAAATGTGGGGCAAAAAGTTGAGGAAAAAAATAGAAATAGCCAACAAGAACATGAAAAATGCTCAACATCGCTAGGCCCCAGGGAAACAAATTGGAAACCAGAGTGAAGAACAATTCCACACTCAATAGGATAGCTAAAATTGAAAAGATTGACAACACCAAGTGTTGAGAATGTGGAACTTCTGGAACTCTTATTTACTGACAGAAGTGAAATGGCACATCTATTTTGAAAAACATTTTGGCAGTTTTCTACAAAGGTAAATACATGCTTTACATATGACCCAAAAATTCCACTTCCAGATATTAACCCCCCCAAAATAAAAATATAGATCTACAAAAAGAATCTGAATGCAAATGTTTGTAACAGTTTTATTTATAGTGTTCATGCTGGAAATGACACAAGAATGTATAAGTACTCGTGATATATTCATCCAAAGAAATGCTACTCTGCACCTACAATGAAGAAACTGCTAATATACACAACAACATGAAAGAATCTCAGAAATATCCTTCTCCAGCCTGGGCAACATAACTAAAACCCCTTTTCTACAAAAAAATTAAAAATTAGCCATGCATGGTGGCTAATTTTTAAATTAGTAACATTTAAAAATTTTACACACCTATAGTAGCAGCTACTTGGGAGGCTGAGATGGGTGCATCATGTGGGCCCAGGGGTTCGAGGCTGCAGTGAGCTATTATTGTGCCACTGCACTCTAGCCTGAGCGACAAAGACACTGTCTCAAAATATAGAGAGAGAGAGAGTAAAAGACGTCACATAAGAAAGACCACATAGTGTGTGACTTTATTTACATAATATATAAAATAGTAAAAGATAATCAATAGTGATAGAAAGATCAGTGTTTGTCTGGGGGCACTTTATTTTACGTAAAGTATATTTTAAAAATGTCTGACTTTCAGGCCAGGTACGATGGCTTATGCCTGTAATCCCAGCATTTTGGGAGGCCAAGGTTCACAGATCACCTGAGGTCAGGAGTCTGAGATCAGCCTGGCCAACATGGTGAAACCCTGTCTCCACTAAAAATACAAAAATTAGTTGGGCGTGGTGGTGGGCGCCTGTAACCCCACCTACTCATGAGGCTGAGGCAGGAGAATCGCTTGAAACTGTGAGGCAGATGTTGCAGTGAGCTGAGATTGAGCCACTGTACTCCAGCCTGGGCAACAGACTCCATCTCAAAAACAACAAAAAAAGCAAAAATAAATAAATAAAAGTAAAGTTTAGTGAGTGACTGGATGTGGAGGGAGAGGGCGATGGAGTCTTGGGTGACTAATGTCATCACTGTAACATTGATTTGCCACTACAATGGGAATATAGGAGAAGAAGCAGGTTTAAGGGTAGGAGCAAGAGGATGAGAGCAGTTTTGGATTTGGCAAGTTTCAGGTACCAGGATATTCAAATAGATATATTGAGTAGGCTGTTGAATACACCTGACCATTGTTCAAAATCTGAGAAAGAGATAAATGTGGGAGTCTCAGGCATATCAATGATATTGAAATTTACCATGAAGGATGTGTACCTCACCAAGAGGTTCTTGAGAAGTTCAAAGTTTGAAAAGTCGTCAGCAAAGCAGGAGTGAAATATGAGTAGAATGTTCCTTTTGACTCCAGAACCTCCGTTTCTTACTAATTGGGTACTTAATAATTGTTTTCCAAACAAATAAATAATAAACCTATGAAGTCAGGTCCTTTCACTATTTTACATGTGGAGAAATAGTTATTCTGACAAAGGACAGAGTTAAAGTTGATTTTTCTTATGCATTTTCTTTTTGAGGCTATTTCAATCATTCTTACTTTGCTTCACTCAGCAAGCCAGAGAGAAATTGAGCTTATGCAATTGGTGACAAAAGATAAATAAGACATAAATGTTGTCCTTAAGGAGCTTGTGTTTTGATTGAGAAGAAAGGCACACAAATACAGAAATGTAAGTCAAGGTTTCAAGCATGGTGAACATGCAAAGTGATGTGGAGGGCACATAAAAGGGAGTCGTCACTTCTTGATAGGGATGAGATAAGGCTTCAGGGGATAAAGTATAGTTGAAAGATGAACAGGCATTTTTCCAGGGGCATAGGGATGGTGGTGGAATTTTAGACAGCAGGAACAGGCTGAGCAAAGCCATGAGGCCTGACTGGTTTTTGTTTTGTTTTGTTTTGTTTTGTTTTGTTTTGTTTTTGACAAGATCTCGCTCTGTTGCCCAGGCTGGAGTGCAGTGGCAAGTCAGGACTCACTGCAGCTTTGACTTCCCAGGCTCAAGAGATCCTCCTGCCTCAGCCCCTCCAAGTAGCTGGGATTACAGGCATATGCCACCACGCCCAGCTAATTTTTTGAATTTTAATAAAGATGAGGTCTCACTATGTTGCTCAGACTGGTCTTGAACTCCTGCACTTAAGCCACCCACTCACCTCGGTCTCTCAAAGTTCTGGGATTATAGGCATGAGCCACTGCGCTTGCCGAGGCATGACATATTAAGGCACATTCAGGGAAAAGAAAAGAGATTGGGGGTGTAGGGGAGGCTGAAGCATCGTGAGTGGAGTATCCTCCAGTTGACTTATGGGGTAAAGATGTCTCAACTGAAGCATGCTCCACTCAGGGCTGGGGGTTGAGTAAAGATGAAACTAGAAAGACAGCAAAAGAACAGATGTCAGAGTGTGTATAATTCTTAGGTAAGCATGAAACACCCAGTATTTTAAGATATATTCATTCTTTCTCATTGCTAAGGTCTCCCTTGCAAGGGGCTCCCAGCTGTTAGGGAAGGGGCTAAGGTCATAAATATAACAGATGTATTTAGAAATATGTTAAATTTCAAACCTCTCAGTCTTCTGGGCACTTTTATACAATCTTAACTCATCCTCTCCATGCATTTCACTGAGTTTTGAGTGATTTACAGGAAATAAAGGCAAAAGAAGCAGCTATTTCTTTACACTTGGTTGGATTGTTGAGACATTTAAAAATGTCTAAATTAAGTAGCAACTGTTGAATGATTGGGGAGAAAAACTCAAACAGTCTGGCCAAAAGAATTCAGAAAGCAAACAGATGGAACCATTTATTGAGAATCTCAGTAATGTTTTTACCCTACTAGACGGCAACATTTATGATTTTTATTCCCTTAAAAATTAGCCATGGTTAACTGGTTTGCTATGACTATTTCTGGTTGCTTTAAAACTGAAAATAATCGAGGATGCCAACTTGTGTTTTAAAATTATGTTTTATGATTACGGTTTAGAAAGGACTTTTGCACAGAGTATTTTATTTCTTCCATGCAAAGAAAATAAGGTAGGAATTATTATGCCTATTCTGAAAATTAAAAATAAAAACAAAAACAAAACAAGTCTCACAGAGTTGAAATAAATTGTCAACCATCGAAAGGCGATTAATGATAAACCTACCAGTCTAGAAGGTGGGTCTCCTGCCACAGTCTGCTTGGCTCTGAGTGTTTTGGCTCTTCATCCTAAACGAGTAGGGAACAGGTAACTATATCCAAAACAGAGTATTGCCATTGATAGACAACACTATGATGAAATAGACCCCCAGAACAAGAGGCCAAGGGATCCTGAAAACAGAGAATGGCAAACACCATCTTTAAAAATATAAAAATCGGCCGGGCGCGGTGGCTCATGCCCGTAATCCCAGCTCTTTGGGAGGCCGAGGCGGGTGGATTACTTGAGGCCAGGAGTTCGAGACCAGCCTGGCCAACATGGTGAAAACCCATCTCTACTAAAAATACAAAGAATTAGCCGGGTGTGGTGGTGGGCACCTGTAAACCCAGCTACTCTGGAGTCTGAGGCAGGAGAATCACTTGAACCTGGGAGGCGAAGGTTGCGGTGAGCAGACATCGCGCCATTGCACTCAAGCCTGGGTGACAGAGCAAAGTCAAAGTCTTGGAGTAAAAGTTTTCCTGGAATTAGGAGTCAAGAAGATGAAAGATTGACTGTGTTTTAGAATGCAGTCATGAGAGTGTTGAGGAAAGCAAAGGGAAAGTATCCTTTTAATTCAGTTTTTCTATCAGTAGCTGAGAAATGCATGAAGGCCAGGAAAAGTCAGAGTACTGTGCTCTGGGAAGTCACTGTCATGGTGGAATTAAATCCAAGTGCTGGATACTTTCCACTTGTCACTCCAGACCCACTTTCTGCCCCTCGCAGACCTCTTTGGATTGAAAGACCGACTCCTGTGGAATGCACCAATAGGCTCCTGGCCTTCTGGCTGCCAACTGGGTTCAGCCAAGAGGATGCAATGGCTAAGGATTAGAGGGAAGGAAGAATATGAGAGATGGGAGTATTTATGTTTCCATCTCCAAGCCACTGCTGCTTCCCCACAGAAAGCCCTCTCCACACAGCTGACCCTTTCTCTATTCAGTTAACTGTTTCCTCCTCTTGCCCTTTAGACGCAGGAGTGGCAATGGCTAAATGTTACTAACTCTAAAATAATTCATTATACTTTGTTGGTTCTTCAAATCCTACTTATTCCTTTTTAAATTGTCTCAGTTTATAAATCATCCAACTTTTAGTAATCATTCTTTCTGAGTCTGTGATCAGAAAGACAGTGTACCAGTCTCCTACTGGTCCATTGACCCATAGTGGTTACCTCTAACCAAGGAGGTCCCAGAGGGCATGAGAGACCATCTCTGAGAACATTAGAGGATTTTTTGTTTATGTATTTCAGTGAAATTGCTTATGTAAATGACAGCCCAATTTTTAAAAGTTCAGATAGTTTTAGTCACAGCAATGCTTTCGTTTTTTTCATGTGCACCTAGACTACCTTGTTGAGACGAAACTTTCATTCAATGGCCCATATCAGTACCATTCAACCCCATTTTACTTTGGTTAATAAGGGTCATCTTGTTTAAATGGTACGCCCCTGATTGAAGATCAGCTTGCTCTTTCTCATTTAGGTTGAGCCTCTGCTTTCATTCACTCAGGGGCAAATCATAGTGAAAATGATTTTCTCCGTCCTGTCAAAATGTCAAAGTCTTCCTGGCTGCCCAAGTATCAAAATGGTGTCCCTAAAAGGGAGAGATATTAATCCTTATAGCTATAAAATTCTTAGTACTCAGAAGTATCTCTTTCACTGGACATCATTTGCTTTCGGTGTTTAATCCCTTAAGAATATAATCCCAGAAAATAGCTGTAGCCCGTTTCTCTCTTTGTGAAGGGGTTCTTTAATCTATGGTGCTCATGTATCTTTTTGGAGATTAATTACTTAGTAATGGCTAGTTTATCAGAAGATGTATTATTTCCAGAAGTTGTTAAAGGTTTCTTCCCATTCTTTTCTATAGCAATGATTAGTTTAAGATTCCTATATATAATTTTCTTGTCTGATCATGCACATTAATCAGAAAAACAGGGACTTATATCCACTAATTCCACTAATGAATGATGAATGACAGAATCTTCAGGTGTGTGCGTTACAGAGCCAAGGTTGGGGGTATCTTTTAAAAAGTCCTCTATAGGATAATACATATTCTATTTTGGGAGTTCAACACACATTTTATGTCTCTCGTTTTGTTTTGTTTTTGGAGACAGTCTTGCTCTGCTGCCCAGGCTGGAGCACACGATCATGGTTCCCACAACCTTTGCCTCCCAGGCTCAAGTGATCCTCCCTCGCCTCAGCCTCCAGAGCAGATGGTACTACAAGCATGTGCCACCACGCCTAGCTAGTTTTTGTATTTTTCTGTAGAGATGGAGTTTTGCCATATTGCCCAGGCTGGTCTCAAAATCCTGGGCTCAAGCACACTTTGGCCTCCTGAAGGGCTGGGATTACAGGCATGAGCCACTGTGCCCGGCCTCTTTTTCTTCTCAATATATCATCCTGTACTATATTGTCTGATATTTATCCATTTTTTTTTTTACTTAGATAATTGACAAGACAGGCTATTTTCAACTTTGCTAAAATCATAATCATAAGAAATATGTGCTCTGATTCAAAGTGAAAATGCCACCACACCTTAGATCAGCATGTATAAGCACATAGGAAGTGCCAAATAAATATTTTCTGCCATATCAGTTTTGAAAAATCACCTCAGCATAGATAGTTTGTAGGATTAAGATGCACTAAAAGCCCAGTGAAGTTGACATAAGGCCTATTGTGACCATATTCCACAATATTGGCATAATGCTTTTTATAAGCATGCTTCGGTCTCCTATTTATGAGATGATGTTTGCATGTGATATTCTTTTTTTTTTCCCTACTCAATTTCTGCCAGAACTTGATGGTCAAATTAGCGAACAAAGGAAGGGTATCAAGAGCAAAATCTGTCATCTAAGAACACCTTTTTGTTTGTAAACAGCATGCTTTGCACAGCACTATTAGTGATTTGTGTGCTCACCAACCATATAGCTTTATTACTATAATGTGAGCAAATTGCCTGTAATTCGTGGTCCTGGGAACACATATCTATAATTTGGGTCAAAATATGTCTGCTCACTCTAGTTTACAATAAACTCTTAATGTAGTTCCAGTCACATTGGAAATTTCTGCATTTTCATCTTCATTGCTTATCTCTAGAATTTCAAAAACAGAAAATAACTGGAGAGTAGCTTAGGGTTTTGGATAATGCTGATAGAACCAGGAGCTGGGACCCTTTAGGACATACTCAAAAAAGATGATCTTTGCCTTAATGCATTGTCATGAAGCATTGTATTCATTAAGTTCTGGAATTTGAAGTCAGGGAGAGCTAGGTGTAAACCCTTGCCCAGTTAAGGACTTATTACATCATTAAGGGCAAGATATAGGCTGGCTTCAGATTCCTCGTTTGTAGCATTAATAATGTCAACTTTGTGAGAATAACACAAGAATACTTAATTTACTGCCTAACAAAGAATCTATCACATTGTAGGTTCTTACAAATTGTGAGATCTCATCTTTTCTTGTGTTTGGTCTACCTTCAGAAAAAAAAAAATAATGTCACTTGCTCATTGCGGTCAAACATGACCAAAATGCTTGTTCTCTCTCTTATCATCCATACTATTGTACTGTGATGCTGCAGATCCTCTTGTCACAAGGTGGAATATGTTATCTCACCCTTCGATTTTGGGTTGGCCATATGACTTCGGCTAATTGAATGTTAGCACATAAGATGCAAATTTAAAAAGCATCCTCTTGGAGGTTGCAGTGAGCCGAGATCGTGCCACTGCACTCCAGCCTGGCGACGGAGCGAGACTCCGTCTCAAAAAAAAAAAAAAAAAGCATCCTCTCTTGCTGTACTTGGAATTGTGAGACCACCATGCCACTATGAGAATGAGTCAGTTAAGCTGTTGGAGGATGAGAAGCCATGTATAAGAGAACTGAGCCACTCCATCCTCCAGCCAACTCAGCAATTCATGATCAGCTAGTAGCATAAGCAGCACAGCACCGACTCAGGCTAGAAGAATCACACAACTGACTCAGAGAATTATGAATTAAAGTGAATGAATGTTGTTTTAGCCTCAAAATGTTGTGAACCTAGCAAAAGCTAATTGATGTACAAATGAAGTTTGTTATAGTAAGAATTCTGACATGGCAACAATGGTTTTCCAGTAACGCATGTCACGTTTCCCCTCCTCCTCTTCCTCCTCCTCCTCTCCCTCCTTCTCTTTCTCCTTCTCCTTTTTCTTTTTCTTACTAATGGTGTAAATACGGAAGGAACAGAATTAAGGTGGTCCTTTTAGCTCTAATAAAGGCACAGGCATGATCTATCCTCAGTATCTTCAGGCCAATGGGAAGGGTTCAGTGGCCGGTGGTATAAAAAGAAATACCGGCCAGGCTCCGTGACTCATGCCTGTAATCCCAGCACTTTGGGAGGCCAAGGCGGGCGGATCATGAGGTCAGGAGATCGAGACCATCCTGGCTAACACAGTGAAACCCCCTCTCTACTAAAAATACAAAAAATTAGCCAGGCATGGTGGCGCGTGCCTGTAGTCCCAGCTTCTTGGGAGGCTGAGGCAGAAGAATCGCTTGAACCCAGGAGGTGGAGATTGCAGTGAGCTGAGATCACACCACTGCACTCCAGCCTGGGCGACAGAGCAAGACTCCATCTAAAAAAAAAAAAAAAACCAAAAACCAACAACAACAAAACCATTAAAGGGAGACAGAGAAGTAATATCTAAATATCTAAAGGAGTTGATTTACGGGAGAAGCCAAGTCGACAATGTATAATATCCAAAGAATGTGTAATGCTGCCACAAAGGCAGGAGTGAATCTCTGCAGAATTATTCCTATAAACATAGCATCTGCAGAAGGGAACAATGCTAAAGGGGTATTGTGGGGAATATGGTATCTTGGGCTACCTGAGCACTTAGGGCCTTTATGCCCTGTGAGTCAGGTCCTGGATCTGGCCCTTGGTGAGGGAGACATGGAGAAATACGAGAGTGAAGCCACCACTCTCAAACCAGCGAGTGCAGTTGCAATGTTTTCCATATGATTTCTGGTTTAGAATTTTGGGCACAGAACTGGTAGGGGATGGGCAGGAGTGAGTTTGCTGTTGGAAGAAATTAGTAGATTTAACTCTGAGAAGCTGGGCCAAAATTAGGTTGTAAGAGCAAGGGTGCAGACTGAAAGTAAGAATTTTGCAATAGGAAAATTAATATGAAAGGGACATAAAAATGGTTTGTGTGAAGTAGTTTGTCACACAAGGATGCAAGGGCCTGCGTTCATTTAACAACCACATCACTCTCCAACTATTCCAACCTTCAGCCTATGGGGGAAAGTATACTTATCATCTTTATTTCCTCATCAATCCTTGGACACGTTAACCTGAAGACTTCCAGTCTCAGTGCAGAGAAGACATCCCCACTCATCACAGCTAACTAAATACATTTGGATTAACTAGGCCAACATTTATTTGTCTAATTATGCTATAAAATACTTTTTATTACAAAGCATTGGTGGAGCATCATACATATTTACGAGACTTAATTTTTATTTAAGCTTTCTTTTTTTTTAACCATTCAATATTATTTTCAAGTTTTTGAACAATGCAATAAGTTGAGAAAAAAAGAAGTAAATGTTGGAGAGGTTAAGATAAAGTGATTAATATTTAAAGATATTATATTCTCAGACAAAATCTCCAAGATTAATTGAAAACATATTACTAATAAAAATGGACAGTAAGGCAGCCAAATATAATAAAAATTAGATTTCATTATTAAAATTAATGACAAGTTATAAAATGTAATATTTAGAACATGCGAAATAGCAACCAAAGCTATGAAATACCTTGAAGCAAACTAAGTTGGGCATATATTGTAAGTCTCATAAAAAATAAAGTTTTCCTGAAGGGCATAAAATATGACCCAAATCACTGAAAAAATATTGCCTTCCTTGATAGGATAACTAAAAATTGTAAAGGTGTCAGTTTCCCCACAAATCCTCTCATAACCATGGTGCCACTCAGATCAAAAACCTAATGTACCTTTAAAAAAACTTGACAATTTTATAATAACTTGTAACTGGAAGAATAAATGCATGAAAATAGGAAAGAAAATTGTGAATAAAAATAATGAGAAAGGACTTGCTCTTCCAAATATGAAAATTTAATGTATAGTTATAGTAATTAAAACAGCATGTTAGAGATATGAAGATAAACATATCAATCATTAGAAAATGATAGAAATTTCAGAGATCCATCCATGTTAGTAGGACTGTGTATTTCATAAATATTATATTTTTAAGTAGAGAAGGAAAGATGGATTATTCAATAATTGATTTGGCATTTGGAAATCAAATTAAGAATCACCCACAACCTCTGAAGGAACATCAGACACAAAAATACACCTAGTAGATTAGATGTTTAAATGGGGTGGGGAGGTACTGACAAAAGCCTTGGAGAATATTTTTATAATGTAGATGTAGGCACGACTTGTTAAAGCATGATAGGAAGGTCAGAAATAAAGAAAGGGAAAACTGAGAGATTCAGCTAAATAAAAATGTTTAACTTCTATTTTAAGACAAGCCGTAAACTAGGAAAATATTTGCAAGGTATACTTCAGATGCAGAGTTCATGTGCATGCTATAGAAAAAATTCCTACAAATCAATTTTAAATATTTCTATTTTTTTAAAAAGTGCCAAAGAACCTGAGCAAGCTTGGAAAGAAAAGGAAAGAACACAAAAGTAAGAAGTTTGAAGTCAACTACTAAAATAAATTATCCTCTTGTTAGCAGAAGAATGCAAATTTCTGAAGACATTAGATTTTCTATCAGATTTGCAAACAACTTTTTAAAGATTTAGTTGACAATTCTGTAAAAAATAAAATAATCAGATTCATCATTTGACTGTATAACTAATATTTTCCAGCCTTTCTTTGCGATAGTTACTTAAGAGCGGTTTGCTTTTATAAACCCACCCACTCAAAATCGGAGTTAATTTAATGTACCTACCTGCAGAAACTAATGTAACCAAGATAAAAATTTCCTTTGGAATTCAAAATATATAAATCATTTTGAAGTTTCTAGCTTTTGCTGAGCTAGTCCCTGAACTGTTTGGGTTATGCTTCTGCAGTGGGATAAATACTGAGATGTAGAGAAAACATTTGTAAACCCTCATAGGAATTTGAGAGAGTAATTTGATGTCTATTGAATCTAATAATCAATGATTGCAGCTAAGATTTTAAAATTCCATTTCTTTTTAATAATTCTTTTTTTTTTTTTTTTTTTGAGACGGAGTCTTGCTCTGTTGCCCAGGCTGGAGTGCAGTGGCACAATCTCAGCTCACTGCAAGCTCCGCCTCCTGGGTTCACACCATTCTCCTGCCTCAGCCTCCAGAGTAGCTGGGACTACAGGCGCCCGCCACCAAGCCCAGCTAATTTTTTGTATTTTTAGGAGAGACAGGGTTTCACCGTGTTAGCCAGCATGGTCTCGATCTCCTGACCTCGTGATCCATCCGCCTCGGCCTCCCAAAGTGCTGGGATCACAGGTGTGAGCCACCGCACCTAGCCCATTTTTGTGTTTTACAAAAGAAGTATCACTTTCCTTTCTCTTTTTCTCACTGCAACTTTCTTTTCCTTCACATCTTCCCTTCACATTTTCTATTCCCTGCCCATTAGTTTCTCCTCCCCTTCCCTCCCTTCCCCTGAACAGAGGAACCAGCATAGCAGACGGGAGACATGGAATGCTGAAGAGGAACACAGCCACGCCGAGGCCAGGAAAGGCAGGGTAGGCGGCCATGCTGGCTGGGGGAGGAGAACACCAGCAGAGTTGAGTCTGGTTACATTAAACAAGAAAGCGTAATGATTAAGCAAAAACAGGAACTGTATCAAAAAATAAGGAAGGCAATCCTCTTATTGTCAAGAGAGGTTATTTCCAATCATGGAAAAGAGAAAGAAAAGCAGAAAGAACTCTGTTCCGTTGAATTGAAACTGGGAATGTCAGTATGAACTAATATTTTTCTAATAAATGTATACACAGATGAAGAAATAGTGATATATAAATAGACATTGTACATATATGTGCATATGATTATATGTGTATATTATGCATATGTATTATATATAACATATATAATGCATATGTATTTCACAAAATACATTATTATATATAATATGCAAATTATACAATTGTGTGTATATATGTATATGTATTGCATGTAATTAAATGAGTAAGTATTGTATGTAATTATATACTTTTTTTTGAGACAGGGTCTCATTGTCACTTAGGCTGGAGTGCAGTGGCATGATCATGGCTCACTGTAACCTTGACATCCTAGGCTCAAACAATCCTCCTGCCTCAGCCTCCCTAGTAACTGGGATCACAGGCATGCACCACCATGCCCAGATAATTTTTTTTTACTTTTGTAGAGGCAAGATCTTGCCATGTTGCCCAGCCTGGTTTCAAACTCTTGGCCTCAAGCAATCCTCCTGCCTTAGGCTCTCAAAGTATTGGAATTACAGGTGTGAGACACTATGCCCAGCCTATGCATATGTTTTATTATATGTGCATTGTAAATATGTATTATACATGATATATTTATATATTATATTATATGTTATATATATTTATATATTAGTTTATGTTGTATATTATATGTACAAATATATATTATATGTATAATATTTCCTAGCTCTGTCCACTAAAAGAATGTGTTACTAGTAACAGTGTGCTGCCCAGCTGAATTTTTTTCTATCTGGAAAATAATGATGCTGAAATATTTGCTTAGCTGGAAGAGATTCTCACTGACTGGATGGTTGAGCCCAAGCTCCCACCACATCAGGGATTCTGGAGAATTTTGAATGCTCACATTCACCTCGCTTGGAGGCTTCATCAGGTTAGGACATTTGAGGTGGAAAAGGTATGGAAATTTACCAAGAAGCATCGTTGGAAAGACTTGGGACTGGAGAACAGGGTCTAGAGACAGCACTGAGGCAGGAATATGAAGAGCAGGAGACAGTGACAACACTTAGCTGGCCACAGGTCACTGGGCAGGAGTTTATTAAAATGAGACTACTACTAGTGAGAGAGCCGCAGCATGATCCTGGGTGACAGAACGCATTCACTCACACGCTGTGAGAGGCGGGATGACAGGGCACCCTCTGCAATCACAGATGCAAGATTCTTGGTTTTAAACATTTGCTGTATTCAATATCTTTTGTTTGGTGTCCATTTACTCCTCCTAAACTCTCTTGCTGGCTTCTAGTACTATTTCTTCTTGCTCTGTACCAAAGGGGTCTACTTTGTATCAACAGGGTTGCAGAGTAGGGATAGAGAGGATATTATGTCAGGTAGACTCCAGGAAGCAATTTCACAACAGGAGAAAAGGTTCAATAACCCTGGATCAGGATGCTTCAAAGCAGGCAAGGCAAAAATGTCTACGGCAGTCAGAGAGCTAAGGAAAGCTTCAGAAAGCTCATTTCTATGAGAAGCGTTGAAAATCTTTGAAGATATTTCTCTCTCTTACTCAGGGTTTGCTATTAGGTTATGTTCCTTGGACAGACCTTTTGAAAACATTCAAGAATTTTCCCTGTCCAGGCGTTGCTCAACTCTAAAGGTAAGTGATCTCTGTGTTATATAAGCCCAGGAACTTTCTTCTCTGGGCAGGCTCTGGGCTCTGCCTGCACATTCTGCTGGGTTAGATTTCAGGGTGAGAAATGTAACTCTCAGCCTCCTGAAGAAACCTTATCTCTGGGCCACTCACTTCCAAAGAAGGAGAAAGATCCCTGGCCAGAATACAGGCCCACTTGCAACACTCAGGAGAGGTCAGAACACAGGTTAGTTCTAATGAACTAGTGTTTTTTCTGAGTTGGATTTTATTTATTTATTTATTTATTTATTTATTTATTTATTTATTTAATTTATTTTTGAGGTGGAGTCTTGCTCTGTGGCCCAGGCTGGAATACAATGGCACAATCTCAGCTCACTGCAACCTCTGCCTCCCAGGTTCAAGCGATTCTCCTACCTAAGCCTCCTGAGTAGCTGGGAATACAGGCACCCACCATCATGCCTGGCTAGTTTTTGTATTTTTGTAGAGATGGGGTTTCACCATGTTGGCCAGGCTGGTCTTGAACTCCTGACCTCAGGTGATCCACCCGCCTCAGCCTCCCAAAATGCTGGATTACAGGTGTGAGCCACCGCACCTGGCCTCTAAGTTGGATTTTAAAAAACATATAATATCAGGAAAAAGTATTCACAAATTTTCTGTTCATTGAAACTTTTAGGACTTATATTCCTGTGAAAGGAAAGTGTTTTAGAACTTTCAGGCTATGATAACAACATATAAATTAGGCTGGGTAATTTATAAACAACAGAAATTTATTGCTGAGAGTTCTGCAGGCTGGGAAGTCCAAGATGGAGACACCATTAAAGTCAGATTCTGGTGAGGTCTCCGTTCCTCGTGGAGTGTGCTGCTTGCAGGTCCTCACATGGATGAAGGGCAAGGCAACTGCCTTCAACCTCTTTTATAAGTGCACTAAGCTCACTCATGAGAGTGGAAACTTCAAGATCTAATCACCTCATTAATGCTTCACCTCTCAACGGGATCACATTGAGGATTAAGTTTCATCATATGAATTGGGGTCGGGGAAGGTAGCAAATGTTCAGACCACAGCACGGAGTAGGGCATAGATTGTGTTTTGCCATATTTCTGGATGAAGCTTCTGGTTACCAAAACTATGACTCCCCAGAATGTATTATTGCATCTTCAGGACATAGTTGATGTCTGACAATGTTTTTGATGGGATAATAAAACCCCTTTTTGTATGGTTTATACTTCTTGATAAGCCATGTAAATATGATAGTTGGTTACAGTGCACATAATTCATTTCCATTGTAAAATATAAGTTCAAAATGATCTACTTTACAGATTAAATCTAGTTTCCACGTATGACATGTAGTTTCAGCAAGTGAATGCAGGAGTGGTTTGTAGGATTCCTTGACTTTTCTCTAACACAGGCCTAAATAGTGGTTATGAAAGCCAGACTCTTTCCTCCTTCCTTCCTTTCTCTCTTTCTCTTTCTTTCTCTTTCTCTCTCTCTTCTTTCTGTTTCCTTCCTTTCTTCCTTCCTTTCCTTTCTTTCTTCCTTCCTTTCCTTCCTTTCTTCCTTCCTTTCCTTCCTTCCCTTTTTCCTTCTTTCCTTCCCTCCCTCTCTCCCTGCCTCCCTCCCTCCCTCCCTCCTCCCTTCCTTCGTTCCTTCCTTCTTTCTTTTTCTTTTTCTTTCTTCTTTTTCTTCCTTCTTTTTCTTTTTTGATGTGGCTCTGTCCCCCAGGCTGGAGTGCAGCCGTGTCATCCTAGATCACTGCAACCTCAACCTCCTGGGCTCAAGCAAACCTCCCACCTCTCAGCCTTCTAAATTGCTGGGACTACAGGCACATCCACCACGCCTGGCTAGTTTTTGTATTTCTTTTAGAACTGAGGTTTCGCCATATTACCCAGGCTGGTCTCAGACTCCTGGGCACAAGTAATCCTCCTTCCTTGGCCTCCCAAAGTGCTGGGATTACAGGTGTGTGCCAACACACCTGGCCTGTGAGACCCTTTTCTAAGGACTTTATTAGCACAATTTATTTAATCGTCATCCCAGTCCTTTGAAGTAGGCACTATTATTGTCTCTATTTGAAGCTTCACACTGGTTGGCTCAATCTGATTTTCTTTTTTTTTTCCTCCCTAAGAACTTATTTGAAATTTAATGGGGAAAGGCAATGAATTGGGAAGAGAGTCACAAGAGAAAGAAACATAGCCCTTTGCTAATATGGCTTTTCTTCAAACTCTGCATACAATTTTAGCTTAATAAATTAGCTGCTCCATAGTTTTGACCACTAAATTTCTTTGAATCATATTCTTTTGGTTTTTATAGACCCATAACAGATTTGCCTGTATTTTGAATTCAGGCATTATGAATACTGCCTTGTGAATAAATTATCAATTTAAACCAAAAAGGAAAAAAAAAGATGGAACAAATGTCCAGTTTGAATTGCCACAGAACAATTAGTTCTCCCAAAGGATAAGGCAAATTGAAACATGTTGATGTGAACTGTAAACGATGTCACCTTTGCCCACAATTCCCTTACAACAACCCAAGAGGAAGAGAATACAGCAGAAAATATCTATGCTCAACAGCTTGCTAGCTAATTTCATCATTTTTGTAAAAGCAGAGTGAAAGAAAACATGAACATTCACTCTGTGGAAGAGCCCAACTAATCTTGACAGGTGGCTGAAGAAGAAAACTTACTTATTTACAATTATTCAGGAGCTCAGAGATTGTGGGGAGATTTACAAAGCAGCATAAAAATGGGCACTTGAAGATAAGCAAATCTAATAAATGGCATTGCAAATATCCCTAAATGGATCTAAATAATCTAAAATTGGTAGGTGAGTGACCTCAGCATATTAAAGGATTCATAGAACATCCTCATTTGACACAGAAGGAATCTTCTTATTGTGTTATCTGAATCATACAGGACAGACATCAAGTAGTAATATTATTGCACCCAATAAAATGTTCAAACAAATTGGTAAACTGGAGGCCTTCTGAAACAAGAGTTTCTTTTCTATGTAATTTAGGAGAAGAGGACCTAGAGATAGGAGATGGGTAAAAGAAGTTAAAATACTAAGGAAGCTACCATTGTCCAATCAGTCACTTTTAATAGCTTTAACTATTCAATAATTCATTTGTTTACTTACAAATAAGATACTTATTAAGGATCCACTATGTACAAGTCCTTGTTTTTTAGTGAATTTCAAACTGAGAGAGATAGAATACAGAATACAAAAATTATTAGATAGGTAATCATACAACCTTCTTAATTACATTGTTCAGTCTCCCTAAAGGGGAAGAAAACTTGTTAGATTTGATTCTTTTCAATAATATCACTTAGCAAGAGAAAATGATATATGTTATTTATCATCTTCAGAAAAAAACACTTCTTTTACGAATCAAATCACCAAGTATATAGAGATCTTCCTTTTAGAGAAAGTATTTCTTTACTTGGACAATCTTTTTATTCAAAAATTGTTTTTATTCAAGATTTCTATCTTAATGAACACTACAGGGCACTGCCAGATTGATAATATCTTGTTCATCACCAAATCAAAATTAAATTCTGTCCTTTTTTTTTTTTTTTTTTTTAGACAGCGTCTCACTCTGTCATCCAGGCTGGAGTGCAGTGGTGCAATCTTGGCTCACTGCAACCTCCACCTCCTGGGTTGAAGCGATTCTCCTGCCTCAGCCTCCCGAGTAGCTGGGATTACAGCCACCCACCACCACGCCCAGATAATTTGTGTATTTTTAGTAGAGACAGGTTTTGCCATGTTGGCCAGGCTCAGGTGATCTGCCTGCCTTGGCCTCCCAAAGTGCTGGGATTACAGGTGTGAACCACCCAGCCTAGCCAAATTCTGTCCAATTTCTTTATGAGTTTTTCATTTAGTTATATATATATGTGTTGTTAACAAAAACATAGCAAATTGTCCTGGAAATCAGAAGCACACTTCTCTATTTATTTATTTTGAGACGGGGTGTCACTCTGTCACTCAGATTGGAGTGCAGTAGCACGATTATGCCTTGTTGCAGCCTCAACCTTCAGCCTCCTAAGTAGCCGGAACTACAGGCTTGTGCCCCCATGCCTGGCTAATTTATCATTATTTTTTTTGTAGAGAAAGGGTCTCACTATGTTGCTCAGGCTGGTCTCCAACTCTTGGGCTCAAGCAATCCTCCTGCCTTGGGCTCCCAAATTGTTGAGATGACAAGTATGAGCTACCGTGCCCAGTTTGAGATCAGGCTCTGCCCAACTTGCTCACAGAATCTCTCCTTTGATAAAGCCCTTAATTACTTTGGGGCTTGTTTTCCTTTAGTCTTTATCCTTAAGATAATCACAATATCTGTATCTGTAGAATTCTACTAGAAACATGGAAAATGAAGCAGTACTCTTAGCCAGATTATTTTAAAACCCTGACTCTTCAACTGAACTCTCCACAGAATATAAGACTTGCTCTCTAAATTCACTAATGTGTTTGAGTTTCTTCTTTACAGGTTTATTTCACATTTTCAGGTTTTTATTTTTATTTTTTCTGAAGCAGAGTCTTGCTATGTCACCCAGGCTGGAGTGCAGTGGCACTATCTCGGCTCACTGCAAGCTCCGCCTCCCAGGTTCACGCCATTCTCCTGCCTCAGCCTCTGGAGTAGCTGGGACTACAGGTGCCCGCCACCACATTTTCAGATTTTTATCACATCTTGGTTTGCTCACCTTTGAATTAAATGGGTTTATTTTGAGGTCTGGGGACTTCACATAGACACTACCACCACAACAACAATATTTTTAAAAATCTAATTTGAAAGTCAACTAAGAAGAAGTTCATTTCTTTCTCTTCTGGAAATAAAAGTGATTTAGAATCTGAATGTGCTTGTAATTTTAGGTGTTCTGTGACAGAAAAATAAAGAGATAGCCAAAAACAAAGAACAACAATAATAACAACCCCACAGATCATTGAGGTCATTTTAGACAAACCCTAAACTGAAATGCCACCTGCTGTCTTGGATCCTGGAGATGTTCTGTCCCTCATGAAGGAGAAAGAAAAGTTGCCCCAAATGGGGACTCTTTACCTTCAGCATCTCGAAACTCCTTCACCATTTGATGTATTAAAATATTTAATCAACATCAAATGCTGCTGCCCCTATTTGTACAAGTGCTTTATTATCCTGTACATTATACCACAACCTGCCTGGCTCTTAAAGTGTGACCTGAAGAGCTAGTCGGCATTTATTACAAATGCGAGGCAGTAAGCTTCTGGCTGAGCAATTAATCACTGACACCAAGGAGTTTCTTCTCTTCAGGTGGGGAACCCATCCAAAAACTAAGAAAAATAATCGGGCTAATTAATTCTTATCTGCAAAGAGCAATTAGATAAATGACCTCAAAAAAGACTTGTCACCCCTAGTGAGACACTCACTTTCTAAATAGAATGTGTCGAGCCTCTTTTCACTGGGCAAGTGATACTGTGAAATGGAGATGACAGAAATGAACGGGAGGGAAATGAGAGGGGAGCAGGTTAATTAGAATGAAGGCTGATGAGAGAGGGTGGGGGGAGAGAGAGAGACAGGAAGAGAGGGAGAGAGATAGAAAGATTTGCCATGATCTTGTCACCCTGCTCTCTTTTCTTTATGTACATAGGCAGGTAACAAACACAGGACGTTCTTCTGTTTCCAAGCATGGTGGGAGTCATGGGCCTGGGCTGCTCTGTGCTTGATTTTCTGTGACATGTTGCTTTCTACCAGTGAGCTGCAGCCCCTCTGCCTGGCTCTCCACAGCACACTACTGCCGAGGAAATGTACAAAAAACTCCTAAAGCAAGTCAAGTCTGCCTTTTGTTTCTTTTTTTCTACGCTTCCTTTTTATCATGGTCCTCTGGTCATTTCTATGCCTGACAACAGCACCGGAGAGTGGCCTTAAAAATGACTACTGGGACTAAAATATTAAGATGTGCAAAATGCAGCTTTCATGTGAGTTTCATAAAAACGGTTTTGGTTCTGTGATTTATCTTTCTCTTCTCTCCTCTCTCCTCCTTCCCTTCCTTCTCCTTCACCCCCTTCTTCTCCCTCTTCCTTCCTTTCCTCTCCTCCTCTCCTCTTTTGCTCCTCATTTCCATTCCTCCTCCCTCTTTTTCTTCAGGGAAATCAATGTAAACCACTAGCAATCTTTAGGGGGACTCCTTCTACAATCCTCGTCTGTTACTAGAGATCTTAGAATATAAATCCACCGAAGGTCTTCAGCTTTGTGGGGTCTAGCCAATCCTAGGAGGCTATCTAAGGTGGAGAAGTTAGCTCTGAGGAAAGCCAGGCTCACCATAAGTAGATCCCAAATGATCAGCTCATCTATACTTTGGCTCCATCATTTTAAATGTGGAGATATTGGTCCTTTTCTTTAAAACACTCTCTCACCGCAACCTTCGCCTCCCAGGTTTCGGTTCTGTGTCAAATATAGTCAAAAGGACTATAGCTATCTATTTTTCCTTCCTGCAAAATCACTGAAATCTTCTTTTAGAGAAATAAAGTGTATATAAAACCGAGGCTAATCTTAGGTTGGGTAGCCCCTCATTTAAATTACAGAGTGACTTGTCAAATCCAGCAGGCAGTACTACAACTCCCTACCATGCCACTCTCTCTGTCTCCACAAACTCCTTCCAAAATACTTCTACTCTCACTCTCACAGTGCCCTAAATAATTCCTTTACCCAGGAGCTACTTTGTTTTTCTTTGTTACTTTTCTTTTTAAAACATATTAAACTTTATTTTTAGAACAATAACAGAAAAAAACTTTGAAGAGTACATAGAGTTCTCACACACTTGTACCTAGTTTTCTCTATTATTAACATTTTATGTAACAATCAATGAACCAAGACTGACACATTATTATTATTTTCTTAGTTTTACATAATATCCTTCTTCTGTCCCAGGATCCCATCCAGCATGCCAAGTTACATTTAGTTGTCATGTCTCCTGTGGGGTCCTTTTTCTTATGACAATTTGTGAGACTTTCCTTGTTTTTGATGAGTTTGACAATTCAAGAATTACTGGACAGGAATTTTGTAGGATGCCCCTTAAGTGAAATTGTTCTGATTTTTAAAAAAAAATGATGAAAGTTTGCAAACTATGCATCTGACAAAGGTCTAATATCCAGTATCTAGAAGGAACTTAAACAAATTTACAAGAAAAAAGCAACCCCATGGGCAAAGGACACGAACAGACACTTTTCAAAAGAAGACATACATGTGGCCAAAAATCACATGAAAAAAAGCTCAGTATCACTGATCATTAGAGAAATGCAAATGAAAACAACAATGAGATACCAGCTCACACCAATCAGAATGGCTATTAATAAAAAGTCAAAAAATAATAGATGCTGGCGAGGTTGCAGAGAAAAAGGAATGCTTAAACACTGCTAGTGGGAGTGTAAATTAGTTCCACGATTGTGGAAAACACTGTGGGGATCCCTCAAAGACCTAGAAATGGAAATAACATTCGACCCAGCAATGTCATTACTGATACCCAAAAGAATATAAATTATTCTATTATAAAGACACATGTACATATATGTTCATTGCAGCACTATTCACAATAGCAAACACATGGAATTAACCTAAATGCTCACCAATAGTAGATTGGATAAAGAGAATGTGGTACCTATATACCATGAAATACTATGCAGCCATAAAAAAGAATAAGATCATGCCATTTGCAGGAACATGGGTAGAGCTGGAGGCCATTATCCTTAGCAAACTAATGCAGAAACAGAAAACCAAATACTGCATGTTCTAACTTTTAAGTGGGAGCTAAATGATGAGAAAACATGGACACATCATGGGGGAACAACACACACTGGGGCATATCAGAAGCTGGAGGGTAGGAGCAGGAAGAGAAAGAGGAAGAACAACTAATGGGTACTAGGCTTAATATCCGGGTGACAAAATAATCTGTACAACAAACTCCCATAACACAAGTGTACCTATATAACAAACCTGCACTGTATCCCTGAACTTAATATAAAAGTTAAAAAAACAAACAAACAAACAAAACAAAACAGAAATGATTAAACAGGAGCATGCATTTTTGGGAGGAAGACCACAAAGGTAAAAGTCATCTTCATCACATTGTATCAAGGGTACATATTATTATTATTATTTATTATAATATACTGGGTCACTCTGTCACCCAGTCTAGAGTGCAGTGGCATGATCTCCTATCACTACAACCTCTGCCTCTTGGGTTCAAGTGATTCTCCTGCCTCAGCCTCCCGAGTAGCTGGGATTAGTCACCTGTCACCACACTCGGCCAATTCTTTTTTGTATTTTTAGTAGAGATGGGGTTTCACCATCTTGGCCAGGCTGATCTTGAACTCCTGACCTCAGGTGATCCAGGCCACTTGGCCTCCCAAAGTGCTGGGATTACAGGCGTGAGCCACCGCACTCAGCCTAAGGGTACATATTATGAATGTGACTTACTGTTGCTGATGTTGACCTTAATCACCGGACTGAGGTAAGGTTTGTGAAGTTTTTCCTTTGTAAACTTACTCTCTATCACTTCCCACATATTTGCATTGCACTCTTTGAAAGCCTGTACTATATACAGCCTATATTTGAGAAATGGGGAATTATGCTCCACTTTCTTGAGAATGGAGCTCCTACAGAAATTATTTGGAATTCCTCTTTATGGGTGAATTTTCTCTTCCCAGCGCCTATTTATTGTTTTATTAAATTACTTATATCGATATGGACTCAGGTATTTATTTTATACTTTGGGTTAGAATGCAGTAGTACTTTGCTTATTGTGTTCAAATTGCTCTTTTGGTGGTTGTTGTTGTCATTGAAACAGCGTTTCACTCTTGTTGCCCAGGCTGGAGTGCAATGGTGCGATCTCGGCTCACCACAACCTTTGCTTCTCAGGTTTAAGCGATTCTCCTGCCCCAGACTCCAGAGTAGCTGGGATTACAGGCAACTGCCACCATGACCGTCTAAAATTTTGTATTTTTAGTAGAGGTGGGATTTCACCATGTTGGCCAGGCTGGCCTTAAACTCCTCATCTCAGGTGATCCACCCGCTTCAGCCTCCCAAAGTGCTGGGATCACAGGCATGAGCCATTGCACCGGATCAGAATTGCTCATTTTGATCACTAGGGGCTCCTTCAGTTGGCTTCTGTGTCCCTTTGATTTCCCCGTAACATTATGGAATTTTGGGGAGGAGGTGCTTCCTTACTTTTTGGCATTACAGATGTTCCTGGCCCCAGAAACAACTTTTTATTTCACAATTGAAGCTAAAGCATAAACTGACACAGGGGTAACATAAATACTGGCTTAAATGCAGAGGAAAGAGTTATAGGAGACAAGAAGAGATGGAATAAAAAAGACACTGAAGACCAGAGAAGGACGTAGGAGAAGAGCCTGAGAAAAAGGCAGAAGGCACAAGAGATAGGCTTGGAATACATTTTAGGTTTGCTCAAGGCTATTCCCACATATCGCTCTGAATTCAATTTTCCCCTATAATTTACCGATGATATTTTCCATTTTTATTCCTAAAACGTGACAGTTTTTTATCCTTAGAAAAAGATAATATTATAGTTAAGAGGAAGAGACAATATGTGGCAGGTAGAAAGAGCTTATCTTTACAGTATGAAAAAAAGCCTTTAAATTTTGGTTCTTTTACTCACTGGTGATTCACAGTAAGGTTCAACCTCTCTGAGCTTTAGCTCACGCAAAATGGGCATAAATGCAGGTAGATTAACAGACTGTTAGAAAAATTGTCAGACAGATAGACCAATGAAGAGAGGCAGAGAGTAGGATTTCTGAGAACATCTTATGATGAGACATATCAAATATCTGATAGAAAGACAAGAACGTAGTGGGTGGGTATTCTGTCAATGTCAGCTTCCCTCTGCAAATCTACTTACCTGCTACACCAACCTGTCTATTCAAGCATCTACTTCACCAGTTTTGGGGGATCCCAACATTAAAGTATTTTGTGTGTAGGTAAATTATGCTGAAAGTAGATAAGATCTTTGAAATAGTCAGTCATAGTCAAAGCCCTTGAATTTTCATATAATTCTTTTGATAGCTTGTCCCATAAAGATTACAAAGGATTAGAGATGGATATTCACAAAACTGAACAGCACTTGAAACGCCCCCAAATTCACCATTTTTAATGGACTTCCTCCTTAGCATCAATTCTTATATTAGTTGACTGATATTTACCACTTATTTAAAACAGGTGTGTTTCTAATTCAGCTCTCTAATTGGCCATGACATCTTGATGCTAGAAATGAATAATAAATGATTAGAAATATAGGATAAGGTCAGAACATCATTATTAGAAAAGCCTCAGTTTTTTTAAGGACCATTTTTTTTTCTGAAAGGAGAACACTTTGTATAGTTGATATAGTTTGGATGTTTGTCCCCTCCAAATCTCATGTTGAAATGTAATCCCCAATGTTGGAGGTGGGGCCTGGTAGGAAGCGTTGGGTCATAGACAGAGATCCCTCATGAATGGCTTGGTGTCCTTGCAGTAACAAATGAGTTCTTGGTCTGAGTTCATGTGAGATCTTGTTTAAAAGAATGTGGCACTTCTTTCTCTCTCTCTTGCTCCCTCTCTCATCATGTGCTACTCCTGTCTCCCCCTTGGCCTTCTGCCATGATCATAAGGTTCCAGAGGACTCACCAGAAGCAGAAGTTAGAAGAAGTCTGTTGAACCATAAGCCAAAATAAACATCTTTTCTTAGTGAATTACCCAGCTTCATGTATTTTTTTTACAGAAACTTAGAAGGACTAATACAGTAGGTATATTGAAAGAATCTTTCATTTAAGAGAAAGTAAGAAAAAATGGAGTTTCTCCATATAATAGTCAACAGTGTCTATACTGCTTAATTTTAAGCAAATAAATAAACATTTATATGGTCATAAATTGACAAGCCTTAATATCAACTATACAATAATTGATATAATTTCATAAGCTGAGATATTACCTAACAGTTAAAAATCCTTTTAATATGCTAAATGATCCCCCAATATGCACGACTGCCTTTGTTTAAGCAATTTCGATTATAGCCAAAGTAAATATTTAGTGGAAACGAATTTCTCCTTGTACAAATATTTCACATTTTGTAATACATGTGAGAAGAGGCAGAGGGGGAAAAACAAAAAGGGATGAGTTACACGTTAAAATTTTTTCATGGCTTCTTTCAGGTCAAACACAAGATAAAAAGTTAACTTGAAGATTCCTTTCGGCACCACCTCAATATGTATATACTAGAAAATGAAGTAAGCTCTCGAATGATGCAATCTATACATTGGCTCAAGAAACTAAACAAGCTTCTGCAAGTGATGAAGTTAAGTCTCTTATCAGGCTTATATTAACATGGTAATGCGTAGTAAGAGGGTCACAATGGATGCAATTCATTGCCATTAAAGAGAGCTGCTAACAGAAGACTAGACCTCCACAGGACTCCAATCAGACTATTATAAAACTAAAGCTGCTATTCAATAGGTGGGATGTGCACCTGCAAATGAGCCTCTTATTAAACTGCAATTCTGCTCCATACAACTCCGCTGGAGAATAGTATATGTTGACAGCAAAACATAGAACATAGTTAGTGTTAACCCAAAGTCCCTCTATCCCCATTAGAGACGTGGTTTTCCTCAACAGAGTTACCACAAGTATTATGCACCCTCTCGTTTAACAGAAAAGTATAAAATACATCTCTCTAAGTGCTTCTCAGATGAATGTTGGATATTGAAAACATAACATGCAGAATATTTTTTTGAACTTACAAAATAAGCTGAGACATCAGGAGAGAAGGCACTGAAATGTAGATGACAATGATGATGATGATAGCTATCAGTTCGTGTTTTGTCAGGTGCTGTGCTAGACCATTACAAATATTACCTTATTTATGTATTCTACTTTATAAAAATATTTGACTAGTTTAGAATTACCTGGCATTGAGAAGAGCTACTTAGAGTAGTTATTGAAGCTTCTCTTCTTCAATTTTAGAAATTCATGGAGGAGGCTGGGTATAGTGGCTCATGCCTGTAATCCCAGCACTTTGGGAGGTCAAGGCAGGTGAATCATGAGGTCAGGAGTTTGAGATCAGCCTGGCCAATATGGTGAAACCCTGTCTCTACTAAAAATACAAAAAATTAGCTGGGTGTAGTGGCGGGTGCCTGTAATCCCAGCTACTCAGGAGGCTGAGGCAAGAGAATCACTTGAACCTGGGAGGCAGAGGTTGTAGTAAGCTGAGATCACACCAGTGCACTCTAGCCCAGGCTACAGAGTGAGACTCTGTCTCAAGAAAAAGAAAAGAAAAGAAAAAAAATTTCGTGGAGGATTGAAATAAAAACATTTGAAAGAGACTTCTTGTAATATTGCAGACAGTTACTGGATTTTTAAATTATAACATCATCTGTATTGTTTTGTTATGTAATATTAATACATAAAAGACACTGCTTTGTTATATTTTACATGTTAAATATATATAAAATATTATACAGAAACCCACATTTATTAAGTCTTCTTAAATAATTGAAACTGGCCCAATACTCCCATAGACTGTTCTTTTGGATAAACATAGAAAAGATTCTGCTGTTAAAGCTTGAAATTTGTATTTGTTTTATGTGAGTTCCTTCCTCAAGAAAAGACCTTTAAGCCTTTCAAAAAAAGTATTAAACAATTGAAGCTCACCAGATCACACACTAGATGCCTCCTTGCCCCTTCCTAGTTCTTGTTTTCTTACACATTGTCATATTTCTTCCCTGCTATATAAACCCCTCATTTTAGTCGGTCAAGGAGATGTATTTGAGACTGAGCTCCCAATTCCTAGGTTGCAGCACTTGATTAAAGCCTTCTTCCTTGGCAATACTTGCTGCCTCAGTGATTGGCTTTCTGTGCAGTGAGCTTTAGGATGTAGACCAAACCCCTGGTGTTTCAGCAACATAATTTTATAAACTGAAAAGAAAATAAGGGATATTCAGAAGCCACAATCTCACTGAAGTTGAAAACAGTAAAGTACTATTCTGGCCTTCAGCTTTGAAAGCTTGTGCAAAACAAGGCAAATTTGAATTTGAAACTGTAGGGACTCATTGGGTCTGGCAATCAAGAGTCAAATCTTAGAGTCCAACCAAGGAGGGAGAGTCTAATTAAAGACACTCACATACTAGCTGGGACTCCGTGGGCCTACACTTCACTGTTAAGATAAATAAGAAATATTATTTTATATAAATATTCCTCACTCAGTAGTTAGTAAGGAAAATTACTTTTCAAATCTTAACACTGAAGCAGAAAAAATATTCCACCACAGAATTTGTACTTATAAGCTGATCCTCCTGTGGACTTAAAGCATGAATTTGTGATATCCAATTATCTAAAAATAATCTCAAGCTGATAATTTATTTTAATGTTGTTTCTGACTGTGTGGTTTCCTTAGGCAACTTGCAGAAACAAAGCCAAACCAAATCAAACCAAATCAAAACAAAATAAAGCAAAACCAATAAAACCTCTCTCTAGAAGGCTTCACTGTCAAACCAGGCTTCAAAAAATTTCTACTGATAAAGTTTCAAAAAATATGAGTTTGCAGTAAAACACACACACATACACATGCATACACATACAACACAAGAAAACATTGGCACCATGAGCTAAAGAGTAGAATTAGACTTCAAAAGTCTTTATTTCTTGGAAGTGTTAACCACAAACTATAAAATAAATATGCATAATATGTTTAAAGAAATAAAAGTTAAAAAATATAAAAAGGGGGTTATATGATAAGATAAATAAGAATATCTGAAAACAAACCAAATATTATTTATCAAGTGAAAAATATAGAAAGTGAAATTAAAATTGAATGGGTTGAATATCCATTAAATATTAGATAAGACAAAGCTAAAGAGAGAATTTACTCTTAATATTGGACAGGACAGTTTAATACCAAATAAGATACAGATAAAGAGAGAATTATTAAAAAGAAGAAAAAGTTGAAGAAAGCACCCAGAATACAGTCCAGAGAAATAGAGACGGGGAGATATGAGAAAGACATTTAAAAACAGAGGAAAAGTTAAAAGGATCTAACCGATATAATTTGAATGCAGTAAGGAAAAGAGAGAATCAATGAGAGGGGCAATATCTGAAGAAAAAGATGTTAATTTTCTAGAACTGCTAAAAGATACCAATTCACAGATTCAGGAAGTCAAAGTAAGATAGTTGAAAAATAAAATGCAAGTTGGACACATCATAGTGAAACTGCTGAACATAAAAGATAAAATAAAAACCTTAAATGCATTCACAAAGAAAAGAGAGATTACTTTCAAAAGAGCAATGATAAAGCTGGCAACTAACTTCGTAACAGCCCAAATGAAAGGCAGAAATCCAAGAGATTATGCTAAAAAATGAATTTCTTCAGATAAAAAAAGTCCGATGGAAATTGTGAAATGTAAAACAAATGATGAGCATAGAAAATGCCTATAATACACATATTATAGTTTAAATAAATGTTAGGTGTATAAAATAAATATATTGATATATCATTTGTGGAGTTGAAAGACAAGATTAAAATATATTAAAGGACAATATAAAAATTAAGAGGAAAGTGATCTAAGGGAAAGTGTTTTAAGGTGTTTGAATACATATACTGATGAATTTACACCTTGGTAAGTTAAGTATGTATGATAAAACTTCTAAGATAACCAATAATGAATTGACATTTTGTGTATAACTTTTTATCTGATAGAGAAAATGAAAAAAAAATTAAATCAATGTAAAAGAAGACAAGAAATGAAAGAAAAGATACAAAGCAAGGGAAGGATAAGGATAGGGTTCCAAATTAAAAAGTAGAAATAAGTCTAAATATAGCAACAATCAAAATAATTGCAAATGGATTGTGCTTCAGTTAAAATATAAAGACTGTCAGACTTACTAAAAATCGAAACTTTATGCCATTAATATGAGAAACATTTAAATATCAGAATCCAGAAGGATAGAAGTAAAATAATGAAAATAAACTTTGTATAGCTAGGCCAGGCACCCCATCTCATGCTTGTAATCCCAGCACTTTGGGAGGCCAACCTGAGGTCAGGAGTTCGAAACCATCCTTGCCAACATGGTGAAACCCCGTCTCTACTAAAAATACAAAAATTAGCTGGGTATGGTGGTGGGCACCTGTAATCCCAGCTACTCGGGAGGCTGAGGCAGGAGAATCACTTGAACCCAGGAGGTAGAGGTTACAGTGAGCCGAGATCACACCACTGCACTCCAGCCTGGGCGACAGAGCGAGACTCTGACTCAAAAAAAGAAAAAAAAAGTTTGCATAGCTATATTAGTATCAGAGAAAAACCAAACAAAATATCAGGTTAAAAACTTTATTAAAATCAGAGTATTCAGATATTGACAAATATTGACATTGCCCCAAAGAAATGATTCTATAACATATGTTCCATGTACCATAGGAAATAATAAACTCATTCATCTTTTTATTGGGAGATTTGATGTTTAAAAAACTGCTATGTATAAAAACAATTTAAACAGCACAAATAAAAAAACTTCATCCAATGGGCATATATGAAAATACTATACCCAATGACTGTAGAATATGCTGTCCTCTCATGGAAATACTGAACACCTGTGGAAATTAAATATGTATTAGACTGTAAAACAAGTCTTAATGAGTTGCAAAGGACTGCTATCAGAAAAATCACATCTCTTTGTTGCAGACGTTTAAATATAAGAAGTTATTATGAACAAGTTTATATGGATAAATTGGAGAGCATAGATGCAACGTAAATATTCCTAGAAAAATATAACATCACTCTAAGAGAAACATAAAACCTAAATGATCTTTAAGGAAATTGTTCTAACAATTTAAAAATCAGAAGAAATCTTTTGGAGATGATGTCAGTGTATGTAACAGAAGTCTTTTTTTTTTTTTTTGTGAGACAGAGTCTCACTCTGTCAACAAGGCTGAGTGCCATGGTGCGATCTTGGCTCACTGCAACCTCCACGTCATGGGTTCAAGGGATTATCCTGCATCAGCCTCCTGAGTAGCTGGGATCACAGGTGTGCACCACCACACCCAGCTAATTTTTGTATTTTTAGTAGAGTTGGGATTTCACCATGTTGGCCAGGCTGGTCTTGAACTCCTGACCTCAAGTGATCCACCCACCTGGGCCTCCCAAAGTGCTGGGATTACAAGTGTGAGCCACCATGCCCGGCCTAAAACTCACCTTTAAATGAATGCAGTTTGTTACATTCATGCATTTGTTATATGTTATTATTTTCTGTCTCAAAATAATAATAATAGTAATAGCGGATAACATTTCTGTAGTGCTTCCTATGTGTTAGGCATTGCTGAAAGTGCCTTAAATATATTAATTATGTATTCCTCCCAACAAACCTATGAGGTAGATACTGTTATCTCCATTTTCAAAGATAAAAAATCTGAAACATAAAAATATAAATAACTTGCTAAATATAACAGAGAGGGCTACAGCTCAAATTCAAATCAAGCTAAAGATCATCTCTAACCATCAAACATACTATCATTATTATGACCAAGTTGAATTTAGTGTAGGAAATCAAAGTATACATGTTAATGCATTTAGAGATTAGAGAAGGAAAAAAAGTAACTATGTTAATAGATGGAAGAAAATCATTTTATACAATTTAACACCTTTTTTTTTTTTAAAAAAAAGCTTTTAGTGAACTACAAATTAGGACTACAAATTAGAACTATAAATTTAGGAGTTACTAATGTATGTTGTAAAACCTATAACAAATATTATAATAATTGGCAAAATATTGAAATTACTTCCTATAAAAAATACAATTCAGTGATGTCTGCTTAGTTGATTACTGCTTATAATCACCATTGTTCTAGAATTCCTAGCTTGTGTAATAAGGCAAGAAAAATGAAATTAAAAGCATGAATAATTCAGCCAAAAGTTTTCGTTATTTACCATCAAAAAACTTGTAATTATTCATAACCTGCAGATAATTTTTCAGAATCAAAAAGTATTTTTAACAAGCTTGCCTACTAAATCAGCACACAAAACTCAATTGCATTTTTATATTCTGGCAGCACACAGGTATAAAAGATTTGTTCTACATTAACCTGAGAAATACAGAGTACTAAGGAAATATCTAATACATATTTGTGAGATCTTTATTGATAAAGTTAAAACATTTTATTGAAAGGCATTAAAGATGCTGTAAATAAATCAAGTGATATATGTTAATGGGCTAGAGAAATTATTATCATGGGGATACCTATTCCATTCACACTGATCAATAGACTCAAAGGAATTCTACTTAAATGCTCAATAATATTTTACTTCGAACTTAACAAACTGAATATAAAAGAAACTGAATATTTAATAACAAACTGAATACAAAACAAACTGAATATTAAACAGAAGATCAGAAGTCCACCAACAGCCCAGAAATCCTCGGAAATAAGAGCAAGGAGAGGGGAACTACTGTACTAGTAATCAAAAATTATTTTCTTCTCTTTTAAAAAATCAAAATATGATTCACATACCATACAATTCACCATTTTGTAAAGTGTACAATTTAGTGGCTTTTAGTTTATTCAGAAATTTGTGCAATCATCACCACTAACTCCAGAATGATTTCAAGCCATCACACAGGATCTCTCATTAATTAGCAGTTGCTATCCATTCCTCCTTTGTCCAGTTCTTGTAAACTCTCATCTACTTTCTGTGTTTATGGACTTGCCTATTCTTGACATTTTAAATAAAATGGACACATACAATATGTGGTCTTTTTTCTCTGACTTCTTTCTCTTATTATGTGTTTTCAAGGTTCTCCACATTGTAGAGTATATTAGTATTTCATTCTTTTTTATGGCTGAATAATATTTTATTGTAAGAGTATATCATATTTTGTTAATCCTTTAATTAGTGGACTGACACTTGGGTTGTTTCTACTATGTGGCTATTATGAATAAATGCTACTATTCACATTCATGTGTATGGTTATTTTTTAAATTTTCTTGGGTATACATCTAGCAATGGAATTAATGGATCACATGGTAGCTCTATGTTTAACTACTTGAGCAACCACCAAATTGCTTTCTGTAATGGCTGGGCCATTTTACATTCCCACAAGCAATATACACACTTTCCAGTTTCTCCACATTCTTACAAACACTTGCTATGATCTGTTTTTTGGTTACAGCCATTTTAATAGGTGCAAAGTAGTATCTTATTGTGGTTTAGATTTGCATTTGTCTAATGACTCATGATGCTGAACATATTTTCATGCACTTATTGACTATTTGTACATCTTTGGAGTAATGTGTATTTAGATCCTTTGCTCATTTTTTATTTGGATTGTCTGGATTGTCTTTTTATTGTGAATTGTAACAGTTTTTAAAATATTCTGAAAACAAGTCCTTTATCAGATATATTATTTGGAAATATTTTCTCTCATTCTGTGAGTTGTCTTTTCACTTTTCAATAGTGTCTTTTAACACAAAAATTTTTTGAAGCCCAATGTATCTATTTTTTCTCTGCTTGTATTTTAGCTACATCTAATAAATTTTTTACTAATTCAAAGTCAAGAAAATTTATACATGTGTTTTTCTAAGAGTTTTACATTTAATGGTCTTTAATTCATTTTGAGTTAATTTTTGTTCATGGTGTAAGACAGAGGCCAAAATTCATTCTATTGCATATGGATATAGATATATATGTAAAATGGGTAACAGAAATGTCATGGCAAATTAGTCAGGTAAAGATGGACTTTTCAGTAAATGCTCAAAGAAAAGTTGATTATACAAATAAAATAAAACATATTAGAAAAAATTAATTCTGTATTTTCCATAAGTAAAGAGCAAAGCGATATAAATTTTAAAAGAAAAATAAAAGGATTTTTTTAATTTTTTGTAGAGATGGGGTTTTGCCATGTTTCCCAGGCTGGTCTCAAACTCCCAAGCACATGCAAGTGATCCACCTGCCTCATCCTCCCAAAGTGCTGATATTACAGGCATGAGCCATTGTGTCTGAATAAAAATGGCAAATTTTTATGTTTCCAAGTAAATTAAGGTTTCTTAAACATTACCCTGAAAATGCAAATTGTAAAATCAGAGATTATAAATTTGATATGATTAAAATTAAAAACAGATTCATCAAAAGATACAAAAAAGAGTGAAAACACAAGCCAGAACTTACACACACACACACACACACACACACATTTAATTCCTTGAAATTAACAAGTAAATCACAGCTAGTAGATGAATGCCATTTCACAAAACAGGTAATGTTTGAATGGTCAATACACCCATGAAACAGTGTCCAACTTCATGGGTAAATGAGGCAATGCAAATTAGAATCATAAGGAGATCATTTTAAGATTAGATTAGCGATAATTTAAATGTCTGATAAGAGCAAATGTTAGCTAGAATGTACATTAGTAGGACCAAATAAAAACTTTGAACTTGTACACTGATACACAACATTTGGAAAATAATTTGGTATTATAAAATAAAGTCACACTTGCATACACATGGTTCTTCTATTCCTCTTTCAGGTACATATACCAAAGGCATATATATATATATATATACACACACACACATATATATACACACACATATATATATACACACATATATATACACACACATATATATACACACATATATATACACACATATATACACACACATATATATACACATATATATACACACATATATATACACATACATATATATACACATATATATGTGTGTGTGTGTATGTGTGTGTATATATATATATATATATATATATATATATGCCTTTGGTATATGCACCTGAAAGAGGAATAGAAGAACCATGTGTATGTTTGAACCATGTGTATGTATGAAAGAGGAATAGAAGAACCATGTGTATATATACATATATATATGTATATATACACACACACACACATGCTGAAAAAAATATATATATAAGTTGAAAATAACACCAATGTCTATCAAAAAAGGAGTAGATAAATATGTGTTACAGTCATACAATGGAATATTATATCATACAATGGAATATTATAACACTTATAATAAATGAGTTACATGTATATTCTACATGTGGAACAATATGGAATAGTCTAAGATTATAATTTTAAGCAAAAAAAAAAAAACTCAACAACAACAAATTGCATGTATGATTCTCATTAATACTAAGTTCAAAATACCCGAAGCAAACACTACATTGTCAAAGTCACAAACATATATGTGAAAATTAAACGGCGGAGGAAAGACAAAGTTCAGAATTCAGAATTGTGATTACCCCTGAAAGGCCTGCGAATGGATGCAATTGACTAAAGACACATAAGGGACTCCAAGGTAATGGCAATTTCCTAGTTTTCTATTTCCTGCACTGAGTTGGGCATATAATTATTCCTTATGTTGTGTACCATTTTAAAAATCTTTTCAATGTTTAATGAAGATAATCTTTTAGAAAGAGAGAGAAAAAGTTTGGGGAATGACACTTGTCCTAATTCTTAGCCCCAAAATCTAGGTCTTTCAGATTCATCAGATGAAATAGAAATGGACCTTACCTAACTAGTCCATGATGTGATTATTGCCAAATTACATAATTAATTACCTTACATAGATCAGAATAGTTCTTCCTCCAGACTTTTAATATTAGAAAATTTTAAGCATAAATGTGTTGAAAGAACAATATAATCAACGTGTTTATCTGTTTATGTGCCACATAAATAACACTTGTTGATATTCTTCTCCTCCTCCCAATCACCACAGATTTTTGAAATTCATCATGTTATGATCCATTACCATCTTAAATGTGGCCAATGGCCTCCTCTGCAAGCTGAGTCTGTGTCCACTTGGCCTGACCCACTTAGCATTCGAGCACCTGCTTGCTTCTCTGGCATAACATGATAGGCTCCTGTGATTTCTTTACTAAGTAGAACAAATAATGACTATTAACATTTCACTGAAAGCAAACACATACCTTTTGTGCTATTACCAGTGTTTGCTTAATTAATGTTATTTTTTGAAATTGTCTTCTGATTTAGTGGATACATATCAAGCCTCAATGTGTCTGTCATAAATGGCTTTTGTGGAGAGAAATTTGCTTACCAATAAAATCTCTACGTGTTTGTTTTAATTCATTTGAATTCAAAATGGACTTTTTAAGATTCTTGAGAATGTGAACTACATCTTATTCTTCTTTGTCCCGGTACTAGGTGCAGTAAGTGTAGATGCTCAATTAACATTTGTTAAACAACATTAAATACCTGCACAGCTCTGTCTGTGTGTGTGCCTGTGTGTGTGCGTGCATACGTGAACTGAATTGAAATACCCCAGAGTGAGGATGTCAGGAGGTCTGTAAATTAACAGAAACCACATTTCATCTTTATCTTTTCACTTAAAAGCTGATTGGCCTCTGATTTTCAAGGTTATCACCCTTGTCTGAGAACTGAAGGGGCTTGAAACGCTCCTTGCAAATGCAGTTGTTGACTTTCAAACAAGGATCTTCTCCCTGGCTCCTGCTCCTGTGACCCACCCCTCCCGGAAACCAGTGGGTTTCTGAGTGACTTATGCTTCAGTGGCTGAAATGATTGGAGCTGACTCAAACACTACAGGCAGGGCTCACAGCCACACGCTCGGCCTAACTTATGTAAACATGTCCTGATGACAGCATTCTCCTACCCCATCTGCAGCTGCAAGGGAATCCATTATTTTTCCAGTCCCCGGGGAAGAAAAAGGTCTCGGGCATCATTACTCCTAGGCAAATGTAACTGACTCTACTGCATACCTTAATTTGCTTGCCACAATTATAGGTCACTCACCCGCTTTGTTATTTTCAATGACTCCCACCCCCCCGCTTTTTTGTTCTTATCAATAATAAATGGAGCCCTTGGATCATGCCACTGTAATATTTGGATATTATGCAAATGCTAATAATAACAAGGTAGCATCAGCAACACCCTGGTTTTATCAGCTGGTCAGATGCTCTATTAGGCAGCCAGTGAGGAGTTCAAGCAAATTGGTTATGTTAATGTCCTGTAGTACTTGGAAAAGACGAGGAGTTGGCAATTAATTTTTTCCAAGCTGCAAGCCGACAGGCAAATTTATATTCCTCCCTCTCTGTGGGATCAAGCTAAGAGAAGGTGAGGTAGAAAAGTGAGCTTCAAGTAGCTTTCCAGGATCTAATTGAACAGTGCTAAATAAAGCCTGGAGAGCAGAGGGAAGAGGGGAGAGAGTGCACCCAACAATGGGCAAGCGGTGCTCTTCCCCATTCATTCCACTGACAGGGCTTTTGCAACTTAAACCTGTTTTATTAATTATGTTTGACATTTCCTTAATTAGTTTCATTTACATCCCATCAGCCCCTACCAGACGATTGCTCCATACATCATTTTACTAGGGGAGTGTGATGCCTACAGAATTATAACAACAACAGACAATTTTATGTAACTTACAGGAAATTAGTGGACAGTTCTTTCCATTTTACATGGTTTTATAGAAAGGGGTAGAGGAGAATTCATCTGGTAGTTTTTTTTTTTTCCCCTGAATTTCTAACCTACACTAATACATTCATAAAGCTAAAAGTATCCAAATCATAAATTTATATACTCGAGTTTATTATTCAGCTGTAGGATTTACCAAATCTTAAAAACTGCTCATAAGTTTAAAAAGATATAAGCCTACATAAATGAGGTGGAAACACAAGCATACCAGGAATTGCCTTAGTCCTTGACACCTAATGTCCCCTGCTCCCACTTCCCAAGTGTACCTATTTGCTTCTTACCTGGGAACTCAGCCAGCACTCAGATACAGGTGCCCCAGGCTTACCAAGCCCTTAGGTATAAGGTTGAGCAAAATTAAATTGATTGAATAAGTGGATTAATGAATGAATAAAATGGAAGCCCCAGGTCCTGATTTTATCTGCCAAATTCACTTTGTGGATATGAGTCATGTAACCCTCTGGCTTTGCTATAAAAGTATGGAATGATATAGTGTATATGACAGGCGTTTATAAGCATGAAGCACTGTGCTCATCTAAGGTACTATTTTTGTTGGCATTATCGTTGCTCAAGTCTTAGGTCTGCTATAGAGGTGCCTTGCAGGGCTCTTGCTGCCTGCAATTATGAGTCAGTGCTTTAGGAGTCTGATTTCTAGCCCACAGGCTTTTTGCATAGAGCCCTAAGCTTTATGTCAGCTTCCCATCTGAGATCCTGATTCTAAGATAATGGTCTTTTTGCCCATGTGGACAAATGGCACCTTCCCACTGTTCTTTGTCTTGATTGAGTTGAAGTTTAACTCTGGCCTTATTGTACCTTCCCGATCATCACTTCCATAGCCACCTCCTTGTAACAACCGACTTCCCTCTCTGCCCAGCTTCCCCGCATATGATGACTTCTTACTACCCAGGTCACTATATTTGCATAAAACTTATATTCAGAATCAATAGAAGATGAATGATCTTTGTCAAACTATATTTTGCCAAGTGACTAAGGACTACAGACTTGTTTATTAACACTACCAGTTAACCAAAACCATGTTAAATGTGTCTGACTGATCACTGCTACTACGAATCCAGCTTACATTGTTTTCACTCCCAAAAGCTACCATGATTTTTGATTGAAATTATGATGGAGGGTTATGACAGCTATTGGTTTTACAATGTTTTATTGGGCAATAGCCAATTGGTAAATGCACGGGACAGCTCTTCAGAAGCCGGGCTGCGTGTTTCAGCCTGAGCTTCAACGACATGAGTTGGCATTGTTTCCAAGTAATGTACCTCAATCAATTGATAACTTCTACTTATGCTAATCCATAACACTTTAATAAGTACCTATGAACCACAATCACCACATAATTCTTTACTGAATGTATTAGACTTTATATGAATACATCTCTTCTTTTTTTAACCACCAAACAGCTCTCTTTCTTTCTGAATCTATCAGAGAGAAAGATCTTTGAATTATTTTCTGTCTTAGAGAAATTGGTAGTTCTCTTCTTTTCTAAAACGATCTGTGGTATGAAATTGTCCCTTTATACTTTCTTAAGTATCCTCCTCTCTCCAGATTTCTGCTGTTAATTACATCCATATTTCCTTTTTACTAGAAATAAAAAGAAAACTGCAATTTTCGTCTATGAGCTTTTCTAATTGCTTGTCTATTTTTCTATTGTTTTCACTACCAGAATGAGTCATCAATATCTGCTGTAGCTTGTTCTTTTCTCTGATTACCTTACAGACTCACTCATACCTCTACCATTGATGTAAGATTCCTTAACATCACCACTTCCCTTCTAATTAACATCTGAAATCTCAATTCTTAAGCCTGTTTTTTGTGACTTTCACGTTAAATCAGCCCATCTTTCTTGACACAACTTTTTCCTCTCCTCTTTCTTCCTTCTTCCAATCCATCAAAAAAAAAAAAAAAAATTAAGAGCCTACACTGTACAAGTAACAATTGTTGAGGGTTCATCATAAGGAAGGTAAAATTCTACTTCTTGAAGAGCTGGAATGACTGGATGTGCAAACACGACATGTGGAGAAAGAAGCGAGTGCTCCAGTTAATGATGGTCTTCCCTTCAAAGACAGCCAGCATTTCCACGGTCCTGTTCCCATGGTAAGGTTAATGTTTTTCTCCATGTTTCCCTGTCACTAGTCCTGTTTATTCCTTGCATTTTTTTTTCCTCCAAGTCCTCTATTATCTAATAAATTCCTAATTACTGGCTATTGGTTATTGTTCTCTAAGATGGTTTTAACCTTGACTTTTTTTTTTCAACTTTCCTTGTCTAATGATATCTCTAGACTACTAAAATGACATCTTAAATGCCTTCTGAATTCTAACTGCTCCTGCTTCAAGTCTAATCTTTTTGCTGAAGCCAGACTTATCTAATCCATGCTCTATTTAATCCATTTCACTCTCCCTCCAAAATTGTGAGTGACTTTACTGCCTGTTGAGCAGAAAGTCAAACTTCTTAATCCAAGATTCACAGCCTTTTCCCAAATGGCTCCATGTTCCGTTTACCTTCCTGGTCATCCACTAACTCAGGATATCTATTGCTCTGGGACCACACTTAGGGTTTACTCAGCTCTTGCCTTGGTTGACACCATTTCCTCCATCTACTGTGTTTTCCCTACACAATCGTCCCCCAGCCAGGGCCTATGCCTAGAGCTCAGCTCACTGTCCTCCAACTAAGTTCTCTCCAGCTCACTCAGAGGATGCCCTCCATTTGAATTCTCATTCCTTCCCATCTCTGCTCTTTACTTCTCCTGCCCTGAACCTGGGGGTGCTCCTTTGCTGTTATTTTGAAATAATATAGTTCACAACAGTTTTTATTTAACTTGTTAGCTGCTTATGCCTTATTTCTACAAAAAGATTGTAAGCTCTCATGTTTCTATATATTTATTGTCTGCAATGCACATACACATACAAGCATGATGCTCATTAAATACTGACGAAGGGCAGAATGAGATATTATGCTTATCTATGCCAATACAAATTAACTGGAGTACCAGCACACACTGGTGCTCAGGAAATACATGATATGTAAGAATTAATGCCTTCAGAAAAATTTACACAATCAATAGATTATGATAAGATTTACATTGTCATGAAGAATCATTTATAGAACTACCAGGGCACTATCTTTCTAGAGTGTAAATTATTTACCTCATTTTGCTTAAGTAGACACTTAAAGAGGAAGTACAATTCTGTTCAGATAATTGACACCTAGAGAATAATAACTAACTTCAATATTGTGTTTTCCTAGATGCCAGAAACTGGGCTGGGTACTGTACACACATTATTTCAAATGTGCACAGCACAAAGTAAACAACTTTATCTCTGCTTTATAGATAAAATTGAGACGTGAAAAAACAAGTTTCACAAGTTCATAAAACTACATTAAATATTAAATACTTAAGCAGAGATTTGAATTGCATCAGTCTGACTGTAAAATGATGCCCTTTCTACTACATTGTGGGCAATTAATTATGTTATAAATCTACACCAATCATGTTAACCTTGTAATTACCCAGGATGGTGCGGATTGAGAATGAGATCAAGCACCGCTTATGATTTTGACTTATCTGAAGAAGAATAACAATAGGTAATATTTATTGAGAATTTCCGACATGCCAGCTCTGTTCTAAGAGCTTTACTTATGGTTGCATTAAATGCTTCAATCACATCTACTACATTAGTTGAACGCTATGATTCCCACTTCACGAAATAAGAAATCAAAGCACTGAGAGTTTTGGTTACCAGCCAAGGTCATACAACCAAGAATTAGCAGAACCGTGATCTGATTTATGCAAGATGGCTCCATGGCTTCTCAACAATGGCGCCAGTTCCAGAAATGTTTTTCACCATTGATAGAAAAAAGACCTTTAAACCTTTTATAGGTGAGGCTTTAGGAAACAACTTAACTGTTTTGTACAATTTTTTTAATGTTCATAACTCATGACACTTGAGTGGTGTGATACAGTTTGGATATGTGTCCCCGCCTGAATCTCATGTTGAATTGTAGTTCCCAATGTTGGAGGTGGGGCCTAACAGGAGGTGATTGGATCATGTCAGGTGGATTTCTCATGAGTGCTTAGCACCCTTCACTTGGTGCTATTCTTGTGATATTGAGTGAGTTCTCACGAGATCTGGTTGTTTAAAAGTTTGCAGCACCTCCCGCCTCCTCTCTCTGGCTCCTGTTCCCACCATGTGAAACACCTCACTTCCCCTTTGCCTCTAGCTGTGATTAGAAGCTTCTTGAGGCCTCCCTCAAAGCAGAAGCCACTATGCTTCCTGTACAGCCTGCAGGACCAAGAGCCAATTAAACCTCTTTTCTTTATAAATTACCCAGTCTCAGGTATTTCTGCATAGCAAAGTCTGATTGGACTAACACATGGTAAGAAGCATTTCATGCTAAATTAACCCTAAGTTATCTCATGTGTGTCTGTGTGTGTGTGTGTGTATGTGTGTGTGTGTGTTTTGGTTTCTCTGTTTTGTTTTTCTTTATCTGACTAGCACTACTCTTGTCATAGTACAGAGGAGAGCAAGCAGGGTGAGATGCAAATTATTTATGTATAGTTCCCCAGCAAGTCAGCATTTAAGAAAGGAAGAAGAGGAAGAAGGCAAAGGAGAAGGAAGGTAGAAAGGCAGAAAGGCAGAAAGGCAGGAAGGCAGGAAGGCAGGAAGGAAGGAAGGAAGGAAGGAAGGAATGAAGAAAAGAAGGAAAGGGAAAGGAAAAGAAAGGAGGGAGGGAAGGAAGAAAGAGGAAGGGAGGGAAATTTTCTTTTCTGTCTCTGAAACAGTAGCTCTTGAATCAGTCCTCACCTATCACACCCCTACTCTTGGTGATTTGCACTTATTTACCATTGTCATCTTCTTCAGCCTGGTGTCCTGAGCATTCCAAATATCAGGTCACAGAGGCCATTTTCCATTCTACTGCTTCTATTTCAGTCATTCTATTTTGTGTGGAGCTTTAGAGAAAGTACTTCTGAAAAAGCTTCTTGCATCCAGGGAGGCAGGACAGAGGCTAATTAGGAGACCACATGAAATGTGAAAAACACAACGGAGGCCATGACACCCAGGTCCATTCAAGCCTCTTCACAGGAGTCATGGTGATCAACTTAAGTAGTCCTTTTCTGTACTGGAAAATTATATTCTGCCTTCTTCCAATCCTCCTGAATTCTTAGTGAGGTAAGTTCATTGCCCAAAGTCCTAAGTTATCACTATTGTCTACTCTACACTTGAAAGTGGCCTTATATTGCTATCTGAATGAAGTGAGATCCTTTTTTTTTATTTTTTTTATTTTTCATTCATTTATTCAGCAAATACTTATTGAACACATAATATTCCAAGCACGATTTCTTGGCACTGGAGACAAAGCAGATATAAACAGTCACAAATAACTGCCTTTGACAGTTGTACAGCCCTGTAGATGCATTAAAATTTATTGATTCATATACTGGCAATGGAGAATGTTATGATACTTAAATTATATTTCCATAAGGCTGTTAAAAAAAATACTACTATCATGGGGTCCACTTTCTTGGAAATCTGTTTTTTTTTTTTCCTTTTTTTTTTATTATACTTTAAGTTTTAGGGTACATGTGCACATTGTGCAGGTTAGTTACATATGTATACATGTGCCATGCTGGTGTGCTGCACCCACTAACTCGTCATCTAGAATTAGGTATATCTCCCAATGCTATCCCTCCCCCCTCCCCCCTCCCCACCACAGTCCCCAGAGTGTGATATTCCCCTTCCTGTGTCCATGTGATCTCATTGTTCAATTCCCACCTATGAGTGAGAATATGCGGTGTTTGGTTTTTTGTTCTTGCGATAGTTTACTGAGAATGATGGTTTCCAGTTTCATCCATGTCCCTACAAAGGACATGAACTCATCATTTTTTATGGCTGCATAGTATTCCTTGGTGTATATGTGCCACATTTTCTTAATCCAGTCTATTATTGTTGGACATTTGGGTTGGTTCCAAGTCTTTGCTATTGTGAATAATGCCGCAATAAACATACATGTGCATGTGTCTTTATAGCAGCATGATTTATAGTCATTTGGGTATATACCCAGTAATGGGATGGCTGGGTTAAATGGTATTTCTAGCTCTAGATCCCTGAGGAATCGCCACACTGACTTCCACAATGGTTGAACTAGTTTACAGTCCCACCAACAGTGTAAAAGTGTTCCTATTTCTCCGCATCCTCTCCAGCACCTGTTGTTTCCTGACTTTTTAATGATTGCCATTCTAACTGGTGTGAGATGATATCTCATAGTGGTTTTGATTTGCATTTCTCTGATGGCCAGTGATGATGAGCATTTTTTCATGTGTTTTTTGGCTGCATAAATGTCTTCTTTTGAGAAGTGTCTGTTCATGTCCTTCGCCCACTTTTTGATGGGGTTGTTTGTTTTTTTCTTGTAAATTTGTTTGAGTTCATTGTAGATTCTGGATATTAGCCCTTTGTCAGATGAGTAGGTTGTGAAAATTTTCTCCCATGTTGTAGGTTGCCTGTTCACTCTGATGGTAGTTTCTTTTGCTGTGCAGAAGCTCTTTAGTTTAATTAGATCCCATTTGTCAATTTTGGCTTTGAAGTGAGATCTTATAACTGTCTTCTGATGCATCAGACATCTAACTGGAAAAAAAAAGCACTATGAATTCAGCCACAATCTGCATGGTTATGGTCACCTAAAACCACCACTAAAGCTGTTTACCTCAAAATTGCAACTATAGCTGATGATCATTTTAGTCTGGATCAATACAGATTGCATTTACTCCATTTTGTCTTAAAATATTATTAAATAAATTCTTGGGTCTTTATTTGGTGAATATTGACTATGCCTATACAGTGTTCTAGGTGCCAGGGATATGAGGTAAAGAAGGCAGAAAGGTCCTCAGTGCCAAGGTGTTTATGATATCCTACTAGGAAAAGCAGGTATATATAAGGAAGAATCGCATTAGAAAATGAAATGGCATTGTGAGAGTGCCTGACAGGGGTTGGGATGGGGTTGAGGAACATCAATCAGGGTGGTTAGGAAGGGCAGAGTGCATGCAGAGAGGCAAGTTCTGCCCAGATAAGGGCTAGGAGTAGGCTTTCAAGATAGAGGGAAGGACAAGTGCAGAGTCCTTCAGCAGTAAAGAGCTTGGTGTGCTCAAGGCAAAAGAAGCCAGTGTAGCTTGACCAGAGTGAGCAGGAAGAGAAGAACAATAGGACATTGAAGGTGGACTTTGGACATTATTTCAAGCTCAATGGGAAGCCACAGAGGCTGTATCTGGTTTATTTTAGAACAATTAAAAATATCAACATCAAAAAGATATGAATTCAAATTAGAAAATAATTTCAATGATAATGAAAGTTTAATGCAATTTTAATTTTGTTTTCTTTAGGTTTCAAATCTTGTAAATATCTGATAGGAAAAGCCTGGCTTGAAATGCCTAAGGGTTTATAATGAACTTATTAAAAATAGTTTTCCAGTGGATTTTTTCTGTCTTTTTCTCCCTGAGTCATTGTTAGCTGAATTCCCCCAAGCATCGATGCAGAGGTTAGAAAGAAAAGAATTTATAAAAAGAGTCTAAAAAAAGGTTGATATGTTTGATCATAGGATTTTTTTGTTGTTTTTTTGTTTGTTTGTGTTTTTTTTTTGTATCCAAAAAGTCCCTTTTGCAATTGTTGGGAAGAAGCTTAAAAGGTGAAAAGACATTCACATTTCCCCGGAGCCTCAGTCAACTTCAGGTGCTAGGCTTGTGAGTTCACGGTTGTTGTTGTGTTGTTTTTTCCCTCTATTCTTAAGCAAGGTACTAAGGGTCACTGATGGTCTACAAGGCCTATTACTCTTGAAATGTAGGATGCAGTCACTAACTTAGGATTCAGTTGAAATCTAAAAGAGACCATGCAAGCATCCAAGGCAATTAACTGCCTGTACCATTTTCCATAAAACACTGTGGTAGTTTACAAAGGGCTGCAAGAGATCTGAAATATCATCAAATGGTGAAAAATCAAAATATTTTGCTGTCGTATGCTGTCACATACTGTCAGAAAGCCTTGTGCTATGGCCACAGTCAAGTTGAATACGATTAAAAGATCAGCAAACAAGGCAGGTTTTAGGGGTATTTGACCTCATCAGTGCTGTGCCTGGAAGTACCTGTCAGTGTTTCGGTTGTCCTATGCTGTGACACTATTGCTTATGCAGCTTGCCAGTGGATATGCCTGATGACATCCTGGAGAGGAAACAACAGATTGATGTGTTCAGTTTTCTATTTTCAAATACTGTTCAGTGCTGCAAAGATGGAGCTTAAATTTAATTCCAATTACCAGTTCCACAAACAATGAATTATTCAAGATAAACTGCCCAGTTTTACTGAAGCATGTCTGTAATATGCATATGTTTGCTTCTATCTATACATATGTGGACTGAGATGGAGGCATTAAATTAGCTTATCGTCAGTTTATTAGAATTCAATAATGCTATATCTTTTAAAGAGGCTGATCAATATTTGCTGAGTTGGGGTTATATAACTCACAAAAACTTTACAGCTCCAAATATACATGCATGTCCGTTTAAAAAATGTAAAAATGTAAATAATTAAGAATTTGTATCTTATAGGCAAGGAAAAGAGGCTTTATGTAAGATGTGTGTGTGTATGTGTTTATTTAGGAATGGGATGGAATAAATAAGTTAAAAAAGACTAGTCTTTTTTCTTTTTTCTCTAAACCTGTCTGATATTGCACTGGCATAAGTAGTGATGTCACGGCATTGTCACGTCATAAAGTTAGTGAAATTAGAATTTTAGCCAATTTTAAGAAGATATACATTCTGTCTTTTCATTGTGATTCACATGGAGAAAATATACACTTTACTTTCAGCAACTCTACCCCAAGGATTTTCATTTATTTGCCTTAGGCAAAACTGAATTTTTTTGTTCTTGTTTAAAATTTTCACATTTCACAGGGAAAGAAAAAATCCTGGATAGCTAGAACATGACAGTTTCCCCATCTGTGAGAAATTGCTCCAAAAACACTGATGTAAGTCTAAAACTTGTTTCCATTTTTAAAAGCCCTCAATTTTTAAAGTAACTCTTTAATGAATTATAAAAATATAGACAGCAAAGTGGACAGATCACTACAGTTGGATAATTTTCAGAGTTAACACACTTTTGTAACTACCACACCAATTAAAAAACAGCAGAGTCCCTCTCATGCCTACCTCCAGTCACAGCCTCACTTCTGTGGTTATCAGTTCGTTTTGTCTGCTTTGAACTTTGTGTATGTGGAATACTACTGTTTGTCCTCTGTGTCTGATTTCTTTCACTCAACATTATGTTTGTGAAATGTACCCATGATGTTATGTTTAGTGGTGGTTCATTCTCACCGCTGTATAGTATTCCATGGATTAGTTAGGCCACAATTTATTTATATGATCTCCAGTTGATGGGTTCTTGGGTTGGTTTGTCTCATTTCAACTGCAAATAGTGTTGTTATTATCCTTCTTGTACGGGTTTCTTAGGACACATTAGTACATACCTGTTGGAAATATGCTTTCAGTGGAATCATGAGGCACAGGGCAAGAATATATTCAGCTTTAGTCATGTTTAACAGTTTGCCAAGATAGTTCCACAAATTCCCCCTCTCAGTGCATAAGAGTTCTAATTCTGCATCCTTGCCAGCATTTGGTATGGTTAATTTTTTTAATCTAGCCATCTTGATGAAGGCACAGTGGTATCTCAATGTGGTTTTAATAAACATATGTGACTAATGAGCTGTGCATCCTCTTTAATATTTATCTGCCACTTGGATATCTTTTGCATTTTTTGATTTGATTGCTGCCATCCAGTTTTCAATGGTGTTCTTTATATTTAGTACTTTTTGTGTTCTGTTTAATAAACCTTTGCCTACTCCAAAGCTGTGATAAAATTCTACCATATTATATTTTAGAAGCTTTATTATTTTACTGCTCACTTTTTAATCTTCAATTTATTTATATTTGGTGTGAGACAGAGATTAAGTTCATTTTTCTGTAAGAATATCTATTCAATCCCAAATCATTTGATGAAAAAAAAAAAGCATCTTTCTTCCCACCATGCTGAAGTGTCATCTTCATCATAAATCAAGTCACCATGTATGCATTTGTCTGCTTCTGGTCTCTTTGTTTTGTTCCATTAGTCTATTCATTCATGTGTGCAAAAATGTAATATTTTCTTAATTACCAAAAATTTATAATATCATGATATGTAATAGTTTAAATCCTCCAACTTTATTGTTTGTAAAATTCTCAGTATTTTGAAATAGCATATACATTTGTGAAAGAAATCTTGTTAGTTTCTATAAAGAACCTTTTATGGTTTTAGTTGGGATGACATTGAATCTATAAATCAATTTGAGAAGAATTAACTGCTTTATAGTATAGAAGCTTCCATCTGTTAGCTTGGTATATTACTGTATCATTTTTAGAACATTACATTTCTCTCATTTTTTTATAGTTTTTAGAAGTCTCACACATCTTTTGTTACATTTATTTCTGAGTGTTTTGTGTTTTGTTGCTATTGTTATAAATAATATTAGTTCTTTAATTTAATTTTCAAATTATTTTCCTAATGTATGGGAATACAAATGATCTTTGCATATTGGCCATGTGTCTAGAGCATTGCTAAATTGACTTAATAGTTTTATTTTTTGTAGATACTGTGAATTTTCTATGTACATACAATCTATTATCTATGTACATAATGACAGCTTTATTTTTTATATTATAGATCTTTATCTCTTTTATTCTTGCCTTATTGCACTGTCTAGTATCTCCAGAATAATGTTGAATAGAAATATTTATAGCAGGGAACCTTGTTGTAATCTCAGAGTTTAAGAGGTATAGCTTTCAATATTTCACTGTTAAATTTGAAATTTGCTATAGACTCTATGGACACTCTTTTTTAGATTTCCCAAGCTCTCTTCTAATCCAAATTCTTATGCCTAATTGGAAGCTTTAATCATGAAAGGGAATTGAATTTTATCAAATTTGAGATGCTCATATTTTCCTCTTATGTTAATTTGGAGAGTTACATTGATCATTGATTGACTCCTTAAAATAATCCTGCATTCTGGAAAAAAGTCAACATGCTGTGATCATCTTTTTCTAAAATATGGATGGATTCAATTTGATAATATTTCATTTAGAATTTTGTGTCTGTGTTTAGAGGGATACACCTATGATTATTTTTGTCTCACAATGCTTATCATGTTTTGGTATCAAAATTTTTGTGGCCTAATAAAACAAATTGATAAATGCTCCCTTTTCTCTTAAGAATTTATGTAAGATTGATGTTATTTATAACTCAGGGCTTTAAAAGAATTCACTAGGGAAACCATCTGAGCCTGGAATTCTGCGGGAGAAGTTTTTAAATTATAATTTTAAAATAGATTATATATATATGTATATATAGAATTATTCAGTTCTTTTCTTCATCTTTGTTAGTTTGAGGTTGTGTTTGACTATTAATTTTTATATTTTATCTAAATTCTTAACTGGCATAAAGTTGGATATAATATCCTTTTCTTATCTTGATTATGTCTGTAGGATCTGTAGTGTTTTCTAGCTTTTCTTTTCTGATATTAATAAATTGTACATTCTCTTTTTTGTTCTTAGTCTTTCCAATAGTTCATTATATTAATCTTCTCAAATAACTAACATTTGACATTGTGATATTGTTTTCACTTATAAATTTCACTTTTTATCTTTTTATTTATTTATTTTTTTTACTTTTTACTTATTTTGGTACAATTTACTTTTTAATTTGTAATTTTTTAGGTGGATACTTAGATCATTAATTTTTTAGCCCTAGCTCTTTTCTGGAAAATACACACATCCTCATTACAGAAAGCTTACTATTTTTCTCTTCTAGTCAGAGACGGTGAAGGTTTAATTCTCTTAATTGAATCAGACCCTAAGTTGGGTTGAGAATGGATTGGAATTTTGTTAAGACTTTGTCTGCTCTTGGCATTTCTGCTCCTGGGGCATGATTCTCCAAAGCCTTGCAATCTCTGCACTTCTTAGATTTGTGGCTTAATGTCTTACCCCACTTTGGGAAAATTCTTGGCAATGATTTGATCAGATATGGCTTCTTCCCCATTTGCTTTCTCTTCTTTTTTTGAAACTTAAATGACAAGTAGGTTATACCTTTTTACTAAGTCTAGTATGTTTTTATATTTCTCCCTCCTTCCCTTCATTTTCCATTCCATTTATGCTTCATGCCTCTGTGTGAATATGTTCTACTAATGTAATGACTGATTCTTTTTTCAATTGTGTTCAATTTGCTGTTAAAACCATCTATTTAGTTCTTAAGTTCAAAAAAAGTCTATTTTTTCAGGTCCAGAATTTTTATTCATTTTTTTAAATAGATTCTAATTCTTTACAATATGTATCCAATTCATTGTCTATCTTATTAAGCATATTAGTTTTAGTTAAAGTCTACAGTTGATAGACTTTACTATTATGGAGTTATAGTTGATAACTCCAATATCGAGATCACCTATGCCTCTATCATCAATGTTTATTCTTGGTCCTATTTCTTGGTATATCTGGAAAATATTTATTGAATTTCAGGCTTGTGTACACAAAAATTATAGAAACTGTGGATGCTATTGTCTTTTTCTAGTAAGAATCCATCTTATTTTCTGGTAGGCAGCTACTAGAAGAGCACACCTTCTTATTCCAATAAGAAATTGAGCAGTTTTGAGTGAGCATTTAAGACTTTTGAAGACTTAGTCTACCTCTGGTTCACCTCTAATTCTTGGGCATAGCTCTCAGATGTTCTGATTGAGAGCCTGAGGTTATCATTTAGGGCTTCTTTTTTCTTGGTGGGTCCTAGATGTCAATATTTGTCCTCCCATTATTGAGAAAGTTCTGTTGAGCTTTTCATCCACTTTTTCTCTCGCTTTTTGGCATCTTGGCTTGTGTATCTTTAGAATCAGCAAATTCTTCATGAAGAAAACTGACACGGAATATTAAATTCACTTACCTATAACTTCCTTTCTTTTGGGATCATAGACCTTTAAGTCTCGGCTGCCCTGGCAAGACTAAACTTTACTTTTTGTCTTCAGCTTCATTAGGGTGTTGTAAGCTCTGCTGTTTGCCTTTTGGCAGTGGCCAGCTACCTGGTTTCTTAGCATCTTCTCTTGGAAGTTTACAAGCCAACAAATTTCTTGAAGAAAAATTGAAATGTACAGTAACATTGCCCTCATGATAGTAAGTTTTGCATTTCTCCAAAATGTTGGCCCATCAAGTACTAGCTTTCTTGGAAGCACTCTGATTCCTTCAAACAGAATATTTTTGGAATTTCATACAGTTGTACTAGTTGTTCTTAATGGGGGTGATGGTCTGCCTCAAGCCACACCATCACAGCTGGAAGCAGAACATAGCAAAGCTTTCACATTTAAATTAAGGAATACTTCCTCTTTACTTTTTTACCAGCTTCATCCCCACCAATAAAATTTATGTACCATCAAATTTTTGTTTTTTAGATTACTCAAGGAACAAACATTTGATGGGACATAGGATAACGTATCAGTGAGGATAAAAAGGGCAATAATATGAATCAAATTTTGCACATAAAAATGTCTTGAGCAAATACATATTGGTATTTTAAGTTGTAAGTTTACTGGTTTCTTATATATTTAATAAAATTGCACACATTTTACACTAGTACCAAGAGAATTCAAGAAACCAAAAGTAAAGTCATAAAAAATGAATGGATTTCCCTTTGGGTTTTAGGAGGCCTCTCATTACATATAATGCTGTGACACACTGGCAGAATATCTGATGAACTATCATTCATGACAGAATGACTTCAGTTACATTGATAACAAGATGACATGTTCATGTCGCTGGTATCCTACTCAGTCTTGCCATTTGTTCTCACAGTAACATTGACTTAAGAGCCATGTTCCTAGTTATTTGGTTAGAATTTATTTCCTTCTGTATTCAGAGCCAAAGCAAATATTCATAAGAATTGCTTCCGGCAGGGCACAGTGGCTCATGCCTGTAATCCTAGCACTTTGGGAGGCTGAGGTAGGTGGATCATGAGGTTAGGAGTTCGAGACTATCCTGACCATCACAGTGAAACCCTGCCTCTACTAACAATACAAAAATTAGCCTGGCATGGTGGCGTGTGCCTGTAATCCCTGCTACTCAGGAGGCTGAGGCAGGAGAATCACTTGAACCCGGGAGGTGGAGGTTGCAGTGAGCCAAGATCACACCACTGCACTCCAGCCTGGGTGACAGAGCAAGACTCCATCTCAAAAAAAAAAAAAAAAGAATTGTTTCCCATTGTATGCTTGGGAAACCCATTTTTGAAGAGGATTTTCCTGTAACCATGACCCAATAAGTGCCATATTATCTGCTAATAGCTTCTACCCTCCAGACATAGACACATACACACCTTTACCACCCTCTTCTCTTTTGCCCTTTCCCTCTCCCTTTCTCCTCCTCTTTCCAAAATGGTTACTTCAGGCAAAAGAATGACCAAATATATATATTTTTAAATTCCAGTTGCATGTTGTTTGTTGTCAGTCAAAATTTTTTCTCTTTTATTTCTAGTCATAAAACTCACCCCTTATTCAGTCTACCCTGTGCTGACAGTTTCTTTATCCTGAAGTCCATTAGCACCTTCTTGAATTCTTACCTGGCTCTAAATAGAATCTGCAGAGAGGATGGCCCTGGGATCATTCTTTCCCCTGTGCTTTGTTTTCCCTATATGAGCCATCTTAGGTTAGGCTCCTTGGATGCAGAGCCTGAGGAAGGGATTTGGACGCATGTGGCTGATGGAGGGAGTGCTTTTTAGACAAACAAACAAAAACTACAAGGTTTGTAAGAAAAAAAAAAAAACTGCAAGGAGTGAAGCAGGATGAAGAAAGCAAAAACAAAACAAAATAATGAGAATGTAGTCTCAGGTAAAGTCTTGCCTTGCTCTAATCCTCTGGGATCTCAGAAGCACAAATTCCACCGCAGATTTGCACCCCTTAAGGGAAAGAGGCCAGGATTTTGTGCTGTTATTACTCTATCATTGTCTATGGAGTACTCCAGGAAGGGCTGCAAAACTTCCCTCCAGCCACTGAGGGAAATTCTGTGGAGGGGGGCACTAGGAGCCCCTGACAGTCAACACTCACAGTGGCTGGCAGGGCACCCTAACAATGTCCATTCTGTGAGTCAGTTGGCTTTTAAAAATATAAATTAAATCCTGTCACTCCTCTGTTTAAGCCTTTTCTATTTAGAACAAAAGAGAAGCTCCTTACAACTCTTCCTACTCACAGTGCCCTATTTGATCTGGCTTCCATTTACCTCCCAAGCTCCATCCTGCACCACTCTGGTCTCCATTCATTATGTAGGTAATAAATCTTCATGAAGGATATCCTAGGTGCCATACACTTTTTTAGGCACAGAGGATACAGCTGTGAACAAGGCAAAAATCCCTGCAGTCCGGGACCTTCTCCAGTCTTCCCTCTCACTTAATTCAAGCCATATTTGCACATTTTTTCCCCCTAGAATACAAGAATGGGAAATTCACTCTCCCTCGTGGGTGTCGTGGCACTCATTCTCATTTTCATTTCAAATGTTACCTCTTCAGGCAGGACTTCCCTTCTGACCCTACCCAAGCCAGCAACTCTACTTTTTTTTATTATTTTCTATTGTTTGATTACTTTCATGGCACTAATCACAATGTACAATTTTTATTCAATTATGAGTTTCACTATGTGATGAATTGTCTCTATGCTGTCTCAATTCTCTTTAAGGATAATCTCTAGTTCCTGGGAAATTCCTGGATGCTTAGAAATTGTTAAGAAATGTTTGAAAAGTAAGCAACTAAGTAAAGGAATGTAGTCTCATGCATAGTCTGGAGAGTTTTAAATTTTTGATTAGCTTTAAGTCTTGGTTTAAGTGTAAACCTTAAAGATACAGCCTATATCTCTACTGTCTTTTTCTCTCCCAAACCATTGCACACAAAGTTGACCCTAAGTAGTACTGATTTTGCTTCATTAAGTTCACCTTCTTGAGTTGGGTAACCCACATTGCAGTCATTAGTAGCAAAAGTCCAGAAATACTTTTTGATATACTGTTATGTGCACCCCAAGTATAGGGAGTTATGTTTACATTACTATTGTCAAGATTAATCATCTGTTCTTTCTTAGTAAGTTGTGCTGCCTTGATTAATGCCATTAGGGACCCTAAAAAACTGAAAATCTTGAATTTCCATAGCAGGCTTCCAGATCAGCTACCACTTCAAAGGACCATTGGTGATATTTACCTACAGTTAAAGAAACAGGAGCAAATTAGAGCCTTTTATGGTTTATTCACTACAATTGCTCTTTATCTAAATTAATAATGAAAAGTTTCCTAACCTGGGCATTGCAAGAGGCTTCAAAAGACAATGCCTGAAATGAATCCCCAGTCCTATCCCAAGGATGAGCAGACAACTGGTAGCCGAAAACCCTTTATACCCATGTATGAAGAATTGTGCAGCCATTATGATGGGCTGGGACAAAGTCAGCTGCTGATGTGTTAGAGCTCATGTGTTAGTGACTTGGATGTTGGCCACATAGATACTTTGATGAGCATGAACGGGATGAAATCTCATATGACAGGTAAAAACAGGGAAGCAAGGAATGGTTGTGTTATCTTTCAGTGACTCCCTCTGTCTCTGAAGCAGCTTCCTTTGGAAGAAAGCACTTCCTCGATATATATATGAACCTACCTTTGAGGATGAGCTACTACTGAAGGTATAACCTTACTCAATGTCCTGGAGGCTTCTAGAAGGAAGGAAACTGGGGGCAGGGGGAAATCAAGGAAAGGGAGAGGGGAGAAAACCCTGCTGGGTTTAATCTGAACAGTGTATCCATCACCCAAAATGATACAAATCAGCCATTACTGGATCATGCAAAAGACGCTCTCCTACCTGCGATCCCTTCTTTGCTTTCTAAACCTCTTTTCAGCTCAGCCTAATGAATTGTCAGAACTGTCAGACAGCTCTAAGGAATGACAAATGTCTATGATTTGCTGCTGCTGCTGCTATTTTGCTGGAAACACCTGATGTATGTAGTCTTGCATTCTTCAGTTTCGAATTAGAGACTTGGAAAACAAAATCAACCTTGATAAATATAGCAATTTTTCCCCTGTTCTGTAAGCTGAGCTGAATGGATATTTTTAAATATAAAGAACTCTCTTTTGTTCTTATAATATGTATGTGGCACAGGGTAAATCTCAAACAAAGGGCTAATATCCCAGTGGTGGATTGCGTGTGTATGGGGGGGAGGGGGTGGGTAATCGCCAATTCATGAATTAGAGTTCTGTTTACATTTCTATTGTCAAGATTAATCATCTGTTCCTTTTAAGTAAGTTGTGCTGCCTTGATTAATGCCATTAGGGACCCTATGAAATCGAAAATCTGGGATTTCCATAGCAGGCATCCACGATTAGCTACCACTTCATAGGACCATGGGTGATATTTACTTAATGTTGAAAAAATAGGAACAAATTTGAAAAATTATTTAATGTTTTAGAAATGAAAAAACAAATTCTTACTAATAAATAAGTTCCTCCAGTGGCATGATAATTATTCCGGATACTGTATATTAGATGTGTTTAACACAAAGATAACAGCTGAGGTTTTCATTGGGTCATAGATATATATTCTCTAAACCTTCAAATAACTAAAAATTTAGTGCAAATTAAAATATGTTGGAATAATCAAGATATTTGAAATGTGGAGATGATTTTATAGAACTGTCATTACATTTATATGCATATGTATATTTGTTCTGATTACATATTCTTAAAACTAAAATTTTAAAATAGCTTTATCTATCCTAATAGCTCAACATCTCTTTTTTCCATGCAATGATTTCACATTAGCTCTAACAGGTAGAAAGGTTTACAATGCTTTTACAGATCACAATATCCCCAGATAAATAGTTCTTTTAGCTTATCAGTCATACTAGGGCCCTCAGCCAAACCTATCCCAGGTATGAAATGTTATAGTCCTATTTAGCAAAGTGATTTCTATTTCTGCCTGTAATGATCACAATAAGAAGAGCTACATCAATTTCTCAATCATGTGCTCCCATTTAGAGTCATCTCTTGTTGGTTATCTGCCAAAAGACATTTCACACAGCCAAAAATTATTAACATTGAGGAGGCCTAGGGGTCATACTTTTGAAAAATTTTAAGTAGGAATTTCTACTTTCAATTTTATATGTTGTCATGTACTGGATGGCTATCTGAAGAGGGGTCTAACAAGTCAATGAGATGACACATGTCCCCAGAGTACAAAGTAGAAACCTGATCACTTATGTAGATAATTTTGGTCATGTTAGTTAGCCTGGATTACTGAGTGGTCAATAGATAATAGAAAGGTGGTATGCCCTATGAAACAGAGCCCAGGCTTTGAATTCAGAAAGTTTGACATTCTCATCCCTTTGCTGTAAAAATTTGGGAAGGTCCTTCATTTATGAAATGAAAATTTTAAGTCTTCAATGTTGTTGCCAAGAATAAAAATTCTATGTATTGCACCTAGCGTATACTAGGTCCTCAACAAATGATTAGTATTTATACTTTTGCCATAGTTGCTGGTAACAACAGTCCCTCCTAGGCAGATGTTTTTATTTTCTAAAAAATATATTTTTGGATCTTTAAAAAATTTAACTTCTCACTTTAGTACCCTATTTCTCTAGAAGATATTCAGATTCACCTGTTGGTGATGATTCTCTAGTTGAAAACTTTTGCATTTGGATCCACAGATAATCTTTCTAGGAGCTTTCTCTCCTTCACTAAAGGCTGTCTCAAATCGTAGTCGTGAGGAAAGGAAAGGAATTGTATTTCTCTATATCTTAATGTAAAAGTAGGTAGAAGAGGAAGAAAAGATAAATACCCAGAGAAATTGAAAGGCTCTAGCGATAGTACTTGATAACTGCATAAAATTGTATCATTTCAAGAATTATTTAGCCCATATACAGCACTTCATATTTACAAAATGCTTGATAATGGCTATCCAGATAGTTTTTTCCAATAAGCCTTTGAAATATGCTAGTATTATGACCTCCATCTTTCAAGAAAGGAGGCTGTGGTAAAAGGAGATTAAATGATCTATTCAGGGGAAAAATGCTTTTGAGCTTCCATGGAGGCATCTAAGAAATAGTGAGTTAGGTTCTTTCCCCCAGGGCCCTGTTCACTTCCTGATGGTAGATTAAGAGCTAGTGTGGGTAACAGGAAGTGGTGGTGGTAGATTAAATTCTTTGATTCAACAGCAGGACTTTTAAAAAAACGGAATGAGTATCTGATTCTTCACCTCTTTTCCCCATGGGTATTCCGGGCTGGGCCAGTTAATTGAAGAGGATCAGTGAGGTCAAGGTTACAGAAATTCTCCAAAGGGTTACAGGTGCACTCTTATCTCAGATACACATCAGTCCATGACCTCATTTATAAAGGTAAGTGGGGCAGAGTTTGGATACACACTTATATCATCATGACGGAAAAAAACATCTCAAATATATTTCTTTCTTTGTATTATTTTCATAGATAAAAGGATGCCTGATTCCCAAATTTGGGGTATTTTAAAGTGTCATTTTTAGGCTAATAATAGTGCCATTAGATTTTCTATAAAATTTTTGGCTATTCATTGAATATAAAGAAAACCATAGGAAAATTAATCTTTTATTTCATATGCGTTTTTGCTGTAACCTCTTCCTAACCTCACTATGGAGTCCCTTCATCGCCTTAGTTTCATGATTAAAATAACCGGGTAACTGAGCTGAAAGCGGGAGAAAAGTAGCTATGGGATGAAAGAAATCCAACTTCCAGAAAATCAGCTTTGGTCTCTACTGCAGCAAGGACAAAATAACAACGCTCAAAATTGGGCAATGAATTTGTAAGTATTGAACAAGAAAGAACCAAAAGGATTTGTTCTTCCAGGGTGCAAGATATGAGGCAGGTCATGTTTAAAATGCTGGGCCAGGTCCAGGCCACTTCATAATACAACTGCATTCTATAGGAATGAGGAAGATAGAAGTGAACACAAACAGAATGACAGAGGGACTTAGGGAGCTGAGCATCTCATGAGGGATGGGCAAATGGTGGGGATAAAATGAGAACCAAACTGAACTTTCACCCAAGCCAGAGTGAAATCAAGCTCTTTTAAGAAAAAACAAAATCTGAGCATTGTATCATTTCTTTTCTCATCATATTATATTTCATTTTTGCCCCTTTTGACATCTAGAAAATCTCAGAAATATGAGGGGATGAGGAAATGACGAGACCTCTTCTAGTATTCTTTCCAGACTAAAAAAAATAAATCTCAGTGCGGCTAGGGATACCACCCAAGCCAAAATATGAATGTGTGTATAGATGGGTGTATGTGCATGGTACATGCACACCCACGCATGCACGAATGCATGCGCACACTCACACACACACACACACACACACACACATGTATTCATGCAAATTCTAGCAGACACCATTTAGGTTAAATGTACTGAATTAGCCTCCATGCTCAGTCACCCTATTCAAACTCTCATCTCCCCCTCTTCTGGGCTTCAGGCATTTCTACATACAAACTGGCAGATGAAATACTCTGGTGCCTTCTCTCCTATCTGTGGCAGCAGAGCCCTTGGTTTCTGAGACCACCCTAAAGCTACCCGTGTCTGGTGCCTGGTGAATGAGTGTTTCTCCTACTTACAACTGTAGGACAGTCAATCATTACACATCAGCCAGCCACTGACTCTCCTGCCCTTGGTTATTCCATGGCACAACCTTGTCTGTGTAGGAAGGGTGAGTAAGCATCAATGTTTCAGAAGTGATGGGCTCTGCACAGACAGTTCCTCCTCCTTTTCCTAGTTGTTATGCCATGCTGAGAAACTCATGCTGCTTTCCTCTTTGGGACCAGCACCTACTGCCCAAGAACTACAGGCACCAGGTGCAGGGCTAGGCAGGGCTAAAGGGAGGCAGGTTTGACTCACTCATGCTCCTCCTCTCAGCCCATCTTTGAGGAAACACCATCACTGGTGCTTTCAAAGGCACAGTTCTAAGGCTCTGAGTTTTCATTCTACTTCGTAGCTTTCCCATGGTGCCTGCCACTCAGTTTACCTCTAACTTAAAAACAGAAGTTTGAGATAAACTAGAAAGGTAGGTTCAAGGGCATCAGTTACAATAAGTCCTCACTTAATATCGTGGCTATGTTCCTTGAAACAGTGACTTTAAATGAAATAACGTATAAGGAAACCAGCATTCCCGTAGGCTAATTGACATAAACAAGAGTTGAGTACCTATGGCTTATTTCTGGTCACAAAAACATCATCAAACTTCTACATAAAGACCCCAAACACTTCTAATATTCAACATTGAAGTAAATGTGAGCTATTCATACTTTAGGAAAGTGAAAAATCAGATAATTCTCCAACTTGTGGCAGTTCAGGTTGTGAGTGGCTGGAGCTCATCTGGGCAGGTTCAGGGTGCAAGGTGAGAACCAGGCCTGGCCAGGACGTTATCCCATCACAGAGCACATGCACACACAACCATACTCACTCACATTGGTGCCATGTAGACACGCCAGATAACCTAACGTGCACAGCTTTGGGATGTGGGAGGAAACTGAAGTACTTGCAGAACCCCCAGGCACACATGGGGAGAACATGCAAACTCCACACAGACTGTGGCCCCAGCAGGAATGGAGTTTTTTTCTCGTGAACGTTATAATGAAATGATGTTGAAGAAAATGACGCTATTTGAGTACCTGCTGGACTCTGAGGCCCTGCTCCTTCTCAGCTCTAAATATGAAAACAATACTAAAATAATAATTGCAAGTTCCACCCTGTGTGAGGACATCACATATTGTTTCTTCACAAGGACCATTTGGAGATTAAGAGAATAAAGTAGAAAAAAAAAAGTGTGTCTGAAGTCCCCCTATTAGCCAACTGGGAAGGGAGAAGGCAGGCAGACTCAGAGGATACCCCTCTGCCTTTTGGGTTTTTATTGACCATTCACGAAGATGGGGAAGGAAGACCTTATGTAGTCTTTTAACATTATTTCTAAAATTGGTAAATAGCAGCATGTTGGTGAAGAGCTGATGTTCTGGAATTTAAATTCAAATAGCCCTACCATTAGGAAGTTTTCTGGGTTTGGAAAAGATGTATGTGGATAGTTCAGTCTATTTTAAAACCAGCACAACAAGAGCTCTGATTTTCTTCTACATACTGCATCTCTTTGGTCATCATTATAATCATTCAAGCAATGATCATTTTCACAAGGGGCTCCCACAGATTTGCTGGAAGCATGTGGTGGCTGAGGGTACTGGATTGCCCACCACCTGGATGCAGTGGCCTGTAATCACCTAGCACACCTGGGATTGGTTCATGTCAATTTGCAATAAGAAAAAAAAATCACAAATATTCTTGTCATTTTATCAGAGTAAGTGGATGACCATAAGCAATATGGAAAGTTTGAGTGTCTTACCCAGATTGCCAAATTGGGCTAGAGATGGGGATGTGATAACTTGAGAATAAACACTTTTTATCCTCACAAGATCTTTGATGATATTCTTTTATTTATTCATTCATCAAACATTTTGTTATATGTTAAATTGTAACCCCCCAACTCAATTCATATGTTGAAGTCCTAACACCTAGTAGCTCAGACTGTTTAGAGATAGAGTCTTTAAAAAGATAATCTGGTGAAAATGAGGTCAGTAGGTGGGCCTTAATCTAGTATTGACTGGTGTCCCTGTAAGAAGAGAGGATAAGAACCCAGAGTGTGACTCTTCCCCAGAAGGAAGATGATGTGAAGACATCAGGAGAAGATGGCCATTGATTAGCCAACGAGAAAAGGCTGGGACGGATCCTTTCCTCGTAGGCTTCAGAAGGAACCAATCCTGTGAACGCCTTGATCTCTGACTTCTGGCCTCCAGGACTTTGAGACAGTAAATTTCTGTTGTTTAAATCACCCAGTCTGTGTTACTTTGCTACAGCAGCCCTTACTTAACACAGGAATACAAGTTTAGCAAGATTGTATTGTGTACCAGGAATCTTGCATTAAATGACATTTAATCTTCCAAATGGCTTTATAAGCTTTTCCTTATACAAATATGGGAACTGAGAGCTACCAGTTAAATAGCTTGCTCACATCACCAACCTGTGAGCATTCTGGCTGGGATGTAACTTTGAACTTGCCTGATTTCAAAACTTGTGTGGAGCTATAAGTGACAGAGAATATAGTGCTTTCTAACATGTATTGATATTCTTAGGGTTTGGGTTAGATCTATAAGTCTACATGCATGTGTGCATGATTGTGTGTGTGTGTGTGTGTGTGTATGTGTATCTGTGTATGGGCATATGTGCCTGTGTGAGCATGTAGCCACATAAGCATGTCTGCACAGGTCTTCCTGAATGCACTGGGGTTGTAGTTTATAAGCATTGAAAATTCATAGACCCATTATATCTGTCAAACCGAGGACAACGTTAGAACTGATCAGAAGACACGAAGAAAGAAGGATGATTACCATGATTACCATTCAGTGGGATCTGCTTCCCCAAATGCATTTGGGCCAGTTATCAAACCCTAGAAAGTATGCCAGGAGCAAAGAGAGGAACTAGAATTGCTTTCCAGTGATCACTGTCTTCTGTTATTCCATTAGCAGAGAGATAATAGCCAAGTCTTCCAGGATTGAACCATAGGAAACCCTTTAAGTGGCATGAAACTCACGCTATATCATCACTCGCTATTGTCATAGAAATAATCATGCAGATTTGGCAGTGGAGGAGCGACTCTGGTAGAACAGAGTTCATGCATGACATATGATGTATCTGTTCAAAGGGACAGATACATCTTTCTTACTGCCGCCACGCTACAGCTCTCATCCACCGTCCCTCCCGTCCAAATCACCTCAAATAAATGTGAGTACTGCAGCGCTCACAGTAATTCCTTCATTTTTAAACACATAATGGAAATGTATAACTAGTCCTCATAAAAATTTATATCTCAATCCGTCCCTTTAATTTATAACAGGCCCTCTAGGCGGTTATTATTCAAACGTTAATAAAATGCCTATGGATCTCCAAAAGCAACCGTCTGCAAGTGCACTTCTCTTCATATTTGTACATATATAAAACTAGATTAGCTTTAATGCCACTTCTGGTTCTAACAACAATTATGCCTTTAATAAGAGAGGGCCAAGTGATGTATTATCTTAATCATGTTAGAAATCCGGGCCCCTATCGTGAAACCAAAGTTGAATTTTTCATGCCCTTTTCAACCATTGTTACTCTTAATGTTCTATGTGTTTGGATTCTGCAGTTTATGCAAATGCTCCCTTTCTATAAATTTTAGATTTATCACCATTTGTCACTGTTTGTACTCTAATACAACGTGATCGCTTTTCCCCCCAAAAATATGATTAAAACACACTTCAATTATTTATACTCGCCAAGGAAATAAAATAAAAGTAGATGGGGTTTTCCTATACTGTAGGGTTAATTACATTACTTTTAAAATGTTAATAAATTTAACACAAGTCCAAACCTCTCCTCAATTTTTAAAAATCATTGTCTTCAAAAAGACCATTGAACTAAGCAAAGAAAATTCTAAGCATGCAGCTATTATTTTCTTTACACAGCGGAAATGTTGGATTCAGAACGTTGTTCATTTGGAGGGCAGTTTTTCCCTCTCCTGATCTGCCGTTCAGTTCTTGTTCTTATGTTTGCCCAGAAGCCTTACAACCTTGTAGCATGTGTTTTCCTGAATTAAAGAATAAATAAATAAATAGCTGACCTGTTTTCTCCTCTAAACTTGAGTGTTGCCTTTCAAACTCTGCCTGATGCTTTCTAGCAAAGTGGTTTTGTACAAGGCATGACTATCGCCACAGAGCAACATAACTACAGATGGAAGTCTTGTTCTAACATCACATTTTTAGAACAAATATTTTCTAATATTAGCAGCAGGTCTTAGTCAATGCTTAAAAATAACTGGCCTAGAGAGAGAACCTTTTATGCTGGAAGAAATCCAGGGCTTCTGTGTGATATGTGTTCATCAGAAAAGTTTCTTTTCTCCTAAGTTACGTTTCTTCCTGTCCCTCTCTCACCCCAGCCGTTTAAAAATACCAGTGGGAGAAATAGATGAGAGGTTTCCAGTGGACCAAGAAAAATCTTTAATAAGGCCCTTGACTTCAATATATTAGCCAATTTCTCACTGATTTTATCATGACTATTGATTTTTCACCTCTGTGATCCCCTTTCAATAGATTTACGGCAACAAAGCTAAAATCACAGGTTGATTCCAGTTAAATGTTAGTCGTTATTGCTAATGAGATCCTGTACCTTTAAAAAGCTAAGTCGGCTTCAGTCCCTTTCTTTCCTGCCACTCTAACGGTCTCTCCACTAATTGGTTCTGTGTAAATGAAACAAGCTGAAAAACACCGTGCCACCAATAAATATTAATAAGTTATTGTTTGTTTTCTTTACCTTGCTTATGAATTCATACAAAGACAGTGCTAAGACATTAACTCCAGTCTATTAATTGCCACCTGATAATTGCCACCTGATACTTTTCTCCTGGATAATTAGGTACCCATTAGTTCTAATCAAGTAGTTACTTAATTATTGCAGTAATTAGTCTAATGGACTAGCAAATTGAAGCTTTATCACTTTTGGATACTTAATGTTCCTGACAGAGTACTTCACAAGTGTCAGGGTTCCGGATTCAGCAACCTGTCATCCAAGAACCCCCTCCTCTCCTTCCACCCTCGTCCCATTATCACCGCATCCACTTTCCTTGGTATTGTTGTTGAGTTTTCCAAGAGGCAACCTAAACCTGAACTCCCCCCCTGCACGGGCCCTTCCCGGTGACCCTTTAGAGAGCTATGATGCCATGTCTTTCTATGCACAACCACACATTGAGTGGCCCAACTTCTAGACTATGTGAATATCATTTACGCAGTCTCTTTAGATGGTCTCTGTGCAGACAAAATATGTAGATGAAGGAAAGAGAAGACTTACTTAGGAATGCTTGGAAGCTGATTCATAATAGATTAATAATCCTTCCCAGTGAACCAAAAGATGATGTATAACAACCACAGAGATTTTTAAAAAGTACAATTTGTTTATGCAGGAACTGAATAATAAATCATAAGTCCAATGAAAATTCCGATGATCAACTCAAAGGAGCCTGAAGAGTGATAAAATTACTTTCCAGTACAATTCTGATGCCTCCTTTTTCATGGAATTTTCTTGGACATCAAGTTGACTGATTACCTTCTTCTTGGTAAAATACACTCTGCACTGCTGAGACACTCTAGAACATTCCTTCAGGGACTGTGCCTCCCCATTTCCAAAGCTGATTATTTCTTGCCTTCTCCAGTGTCCTCTCCTAGACAGTCACTTGCAGCTCCGTCTTGGGTGTCCTTTCTTCCCTGGCCAATATTTCCGAGTCTTCTTTGCTGGTCTCACTTTCTCTGCTAATCTCTACATTTTGGTGGATTCCTAGAGCTGGGCCCTGGCTTTCTTTAGTGAGTTAGTCAGTTTTCTTTCTTTCTTTCTCTTTCTTTCTTTTCTTTTTCTTTCTTTCTTTGTTTCTTTCTTCCTTCCTTCCTTCCTTCCTTCCTTCCTTTCTCTCTCTCTTTCTTTCTTTCTTTTTCTTTCTTTCTTACTTTCTTTCTTCCCCTCCCCTCCCCTCCCCTCCCCTCCCCTCTCCTGTCTCTCTTTCTTTCTTTCTTTTGACAGATTCTTGCTCTGTCACCCAGGCTGGAGTGCAGTGGTACAATCTCAGCTCACTGCATCCTCTGCCTCCCAGATTCAAGGAGTTCTCCTGCCTCAGCCTCCCAAGCAGTTCAGATTACAGGCACATGCCCCCATGCCCCCATGCCCAGCTAATTTTTGTATTTTTAGTAGAGACGGGGTTTTGCTATGTTGCCCAGGCTGGTCTCGAACTCTTCACCTCAGGTGATCCACCTGCGTCGGCCTCTCAAAGTGCTGGGATTATAAGCATGAGCCACCATCCTCGGCCAGTTATTTCTTTATGTCCATCTATGTTCTTTCATACCGTGATCACATTTCTGTCTGTAGCTTACAATCCAGATCCTGTCACTTTCTTGTTTAAAATCTCTCAAAGGTTTTCCAGCACCCTTAGAATACTCAGCAAACCTAATGCTCCTGACCCATTTGGTCCCACCTGACTTGGTCTTGCTTCTGCTATGATTCTTTCGTATTATGTCCTTCGTCACTTGGGACATGCAAGCCACTCTACCTCTTTTCCAGTGTTTGCTCACACCCAGGTCATTTCTGCTTCAGGGCCTTTGCACTTGCTGTTTTATTTTTTATTTTTATATTTTTATTTTTACATTTGGAAAGCTTTTCCTGCTCTTCTTAAGTCTGGTTCTTTTTGTTTTTTTTGGTCACACCCCAGGTGTCACCTCAAAGAGGCCGTCCTTGAAAATCCTACCTAAATCATCTCCCTGAGACCTTCTCTATTTTGTAACTCTGCTTAAACCTTCTACACTTAGTACTATCTGCGTCATCCTCGCAGCTATTAAACTATATGAAAACAATACATTGACTGTCTCATTCACCACCGAATCTAACGCCAGGTAGGCACCAAATACATTTTGTTGAATTCATCAGTGAATGAATGGATGCAACAGGAAAACTATTCTCTAATTCTCAAATGCTTGGAACAAAAATACAAAATGCTTCAGAAGTCCTTCCTGCTGAGAACCTTGTTAGGTTCTGGTGACAGTCTAAACTTTTACATTTGATTTATTTCCACCCAATCCAATCCTTTAACTACTACTGCCTCAAGTGCTGTGGAGGATATAGAGATGGATAAAAGTTATGCCATGGTTAAAGTCTGGGCACAGTGGCTCACACATGTAATCTCAGCACTTCGGGAGGCTGAGGCAGATGGATCACTGGAGGTCAGGAGTTCAAGGCCAGCTTGGCCAACATGGTGAAACCCTGTCTCTACTAAAAATACAAAAATTAGCTGGCCATGGTGGCACGCCTATAATCCTAGCTAATCAGGAGGCTGAGGTGGGAGGATCGCTTGAACCAGGGGGGCAGAGGTTGTCGTGAGCTGAGATTTTGCCACTGCCTGGGTGACAAGGTGAGACTCCGTCTCAAAAAAAAAAAAGTTATGCCGTGGTTAAAAGTGTGGAGTCACACAAAGCTGCGTTCTCATCTTAGCTTTCCTGGCTATGTGACCTGAGGCCTCAGTTTCTCCATCGACAAGATGAAAATAATGACACCACCTATCTGAGAGAGCTCATGTGAGTATTCTTTCAAATAATGAATGTAAAGGTCTTATTAAGTGTGTGGCAACTAGTAAATGCCCCCTAAAGATAATTACTATCAATAGAAAATGTGACTCTTGTGTTCCAGGAGCTGACACTATTTTAACAAACTCCCCTTTCATGACTGAAGATGTCACCTACCTCAGTGACTGGGGGCTCAGCACAGTTGCTTCCCTGCATCTGCATCTGGATCAGTTTCCCTGTAGAGAGGCCTGAGACTTGCTTCTGTCGGTTACTAACTGCTTGGGCTCCACTGACATGGCCTTGAGTCATTTCCATACCTTCACACTCACCATCCTTATAGACACTTTTTGTTTTAATTACATGGAGGTATTCCCAGTTAAATTACTTTTTTTTCTGTGAAAATCGCCTTAATTTTTGACATCTCTTTGTATGAAAAAATGGCATCATAAGGCAAAAGTTGCGGAAATGTAAAGAAGGCAGGGTGTATTGGCTGTATCATATTTTTGTTGTTATTGTTGCTGTTTGTTTTTCCCTGCCCAGCTGCCTAATCGCTAGCCCAGTGAACACCGTGGTAGGAAGACAGAGCGATCCAACTGAAGGCTGCGGGAGAACTGACAAGGCCTGGGACTGTCAATCTCAGGGGAGGCCCTGCTGCGTTATCCCATGAAAAGGGCTGCTGACTATGCCACTGTGCCAAACCTGGACTTTATCTCTTACATCAATTTGATTTGGTTTCTCTCAGTCCTCAAGTCAGATTTGTATCTGAATTGATCACTGAGCCTTTGACAAGTGTCATCTGCCGTATGTATTGCAATTCATGACATTTAAGGGCCTGTTGACCTAGCAATTTGGCTCCCATGCGGGAAACAAGATTCCAACTTCATTTAAAAATATGGTACAATTGACAAATGCTCATATTAACTCAAATACATAACAGGAGGCAAGAAAGTATTCTAAAATTTATTTAATGATGGTATCTATGTAGTTTTACCCCATCTTTATTCTTTCGCTAAACAAGAATATGTTTCTGTAATGTCAAAGGTATATTGGGAACTACTACTAGTCTTCCACTGCTGCTGTGGAAGTGTTTCAATTTTCGAAAGTGTAAGAGATTAGGGAAGAAATCTGGATATATCAGATTCTTTGGAAAATAACAGATAAGTAAACATGTAATATATTATGGCAATTATTTTAATGCAAAAATATATTTCTACTACTAACATATTTGCCAAGGTATGGTAAGCATTGTATAAAGTAATGACTACTCAATAGAATATCTATTTAACAGATTTATCTTCCTGAAGAAAATATGCAAAGATAATCTTAAAATGTAAACAATGCTATAGAATCAAACTCATGAAACAGCTGTTGTATTAGTCTGTTCTCATGTTGCCAATAAAGACATACCTGATACTGGGTGTTCATAAAGGAAAGAGGTTTAACTGACTCACAGTTCTACATGGCTGGGGAGGCCTCACAATCACGGTGGAAGGCAAGGAGGAGCAAAGCCACGTCTTACATGGTGGCAGGCAAGGGGGCTTGTATAGTGGAACTCTTCTTTATAAAATCATCAGTTCTCATGAGACTTATGATCATGAGAACAGCAGGGGAAAGACCCATCCCCATGATTCCATTACCTCCCACTCGGTTCCTTCCATGACACATAGGAATTATGGGAGCTACAACTCAAGATAAGATTTGGGTGGGGACACAGCCAAACCATATCAGTTGTTAAACCCATATTTTGCCAAGTCTTAGTTTTATTATCTGTGAAATGAAAAATATTAATACCTATCTGCCCTACCGACTTCACAAAGATGCTGTGACAACCAGGTGGATTAATATATAGAAAATGATGTGGAAAATAAAAAACATGATGGGAAAGCAAGGAATTGTAAAGAACCTAGTATTTATTTTCCTTTTCAAAAGAGAAATTATTTGAACTCATATTTCATCTTTCTTTAATTTCAAACAACTCAATATACTATGTTTTCCTTATATATTTTTAGATTTGCAAAGTGAGGGTGCCTGAGCCTGTGCCTGAACCACAGGTCCTTCTAACCCAGCTCTTGGGGCATGGCACATTTGTTGACATAAAATGGGGGGATTCCAAGACTTCAGATCAGTTAAGACCAAAAATAAAAATAAAAAAACAATCCCAAAACAAAAACAAACTTCAGTGAAAGTCCCTGGACGCACTTAAGTTTTTTTCATCCTTGATTCCAATCTGATAAAATTTCATCAATGTGCCCTCTGCCCCCTTTTAGGGGCATTGAATGAAAATAATAACAAGATTACCATCAATTAAATTGCTGCTATGTGACCAATACGTTCAGTTTTCTAGGCCTTTATTGAAGAAGTTTTTGCAGACTGCTCAGCAAGCAGTGAGTATCTAGGAAATGCTGACCATCCTGAATTGATCAATTACACCTAGCTGCACCTTGTTATATGGCCTGAGAACAAGCTGCTCTTTTCTCTTACCTGTGATCCCAAGTATCACACTACTTGTATTCCATATTCAGTCCTTCTCAAATAAGACAGTCAATAAGACCTGATGAAAAGCCTGTATAGACAAGCTAATTTTACAAAATGCTTTGTTTTAACTACTGGCAACAGAACTGTCATCAGTTTGCTTTGGGTGCATGAGAAGTTGATAGTTCATTGGCTTCAATCCTTACAGTAAGTTGCTTTAGTGGCATTTTTTTTTTCAATTTCCCTTTAAAAACATTTCTTTATTATACCTTAAGTTCTGGGATACATGCGGAGAACATGTAGGTTTGTTACACAGGTATACACGTGTTATGGTAGTTTGCTGCACCCATCAACCCATCATCTACCCACGGGGAATGATTTATCCCTAAAGAAGACCACCATTTAGGTAAAGATTAGTGCTAGCTTCGGAATGTGAAAGTGACAGTATTGGCTCATATGTTGAAGTCTTCAGTGGATATTGCTGCTGGGTTTGTCCCATCATGTTTATTTAGCCTCTCTCATACTCTTGTACTATGGCAGATAACTAAGGACATGCATTGGTCTTAGGGGCGTATTTATTGACTGTGTGTGGCAAATAACAATAACTAGAAGAATATCGAGCTAATCTCATTATCATGCTCCATTCAAATGAATTAGCTTAGGCTTTCAAAGTAGGCACTTGTAACCTATCTTGGGTTTTTGAGCCTGTGTATTATAGTGAAGGGCATCGTCTTTGAAGTTTGGTCCTGCCCCTTACAAACTGTAAGATATTGGAAAAGGTATTTATCCTCAGTAAGCTTAGTTACTCCATCCTCAAAATGCCTTTTTCATGGAGTTCTTGTAAGGATAACAATAAGTAATGTGTGGAGAAAATGCATTGTTAAACATAAAACCCTCTATAAATGTTAGATATTGTGCACGGGGACAGAGAGTCAGGTATCCTCACCTTAGTCATTAAAGGGCTCTTCTATGATTGTATGTTCTGTCCCACCATACCATATGCTGGAGCTGGCTTACCTGGCATAGGAAGCTGTCTGCATCTCTTTCCTGTACTCAGGGTGTCATGGTGGACATTGAAACAGGCAATGTTGGGTGTATTTAGACACAGAAATTGTGAAGTGCTACACATCAAGGCTCCCCCCATCTGCAAGAGCTAGTTGTTGAACACTTACCAGCACACCTCTGACCCCTTCTCTTCCCTAACCTTTGATCCCTCTCCACCTCCATAGAGGCTGTAAGTTTCAAGAAAGTTGAATTTGTAGACCTAGGAGGGCAGAGAACTTTTTGGTGTGGGCTTTTGTTCATTGCCTAGCACGGAGCCTGACATGTACTAAGTGCCCAAAAAAAATGTGTTTATAAATGAATGAATCACTTTAAGGATGCTATGGAAAGACATGCTAGGCTGTGTAACATATGAGAAGTTGAGCCTTCCAGCTAACTGCTCTGAGTTTAGGTTTCTGTGTCTGTAGAATGGGAAAGTTAATACATACTTCCTATAGGATTGATGTGAAGATTGATTAAGATAACATGAACTGCACACATTGGGCAGTTAATAAATGCTAGGTTCTTTTCTTCCTTTTATCTGGAGGCTAATGAGTAATTCTGCTCTTTCTCCTGTTCATCCCCCTGCTTGACTACACCCCCTGCTACCTCCCACTGTGTTTATGTACATATTTATGTTTACACATAAACACATATGTTTAACAACTAGCAGCATAACTATAATTTCACACCAGGATGCCAAGCTCAGCCAACACATTCAGATGCTAACACCTGTGATAGAGTCAGGAAGAATGACATCCATAAACCAATGTTTAATTTTTGAAATTGGAGTGGGTAATTCAAAAGGGTAATTCAAGAATTTTCTAATTGTTTATCTTTGCAGGCTATAAGCTGGTGGGGTTCATTTTTTCATTTTGCCTACCTGTTAGAGTGACTGTAAGGTCTAAGTGAGATGACGTATGAGAGACACTCTCTACATGCTAATTGTTGCTACTATTAAAATAGAAAAGGAAAATAACACCAATAAATCCTAGACCCTTAGAGCTGGCAGGAAGATAAGATTATCATTTAGCCAAATCCTGTTAATTCATTGATGACCACCTTTAGGCACAAATAAAGTGACTTTTCTTAGGTCACCCAGTTTGATTAATGACAAAAATTAATCTAGAGCCTATTGATTGCAAATCCAGACCCTTGTTTGTGCCACTGCACACCTATATCCTCAATTAAACAATGACTAAAATGGCAACTGCTGGGTGGAAAGTGGGATCTGAACCAACTACGTGATAATTAAAAGAACACGACAAAGATGCTAACATGTATTCGAGAAAGTACATATACATTTTGAGTCACAATAGCTAATTTTTGTCAGATCATTTTAAAGCATTGTTTTGTCACCAGGAAAATACATTTAAAATTAGTTAGTAGAAAGGAAAGCTTCTTAGATTTCTTTTATAAAATGGCAAACAATATTTTTTTAACAGACTAAAAGAAGATAAGAAAAGGAATAGCTGGGGCCTGTACTACTTTGGATACAATGAATGATACTGGAACTGAAGGAACAAAGCAGTAATAACAGCATAAAAACAGCAAACATAAATCTATATCTATTGAACTCAATGTTTTCTAGCCACGTTCAAGTGCTATGTTAGCTCATTCCTAAATTTTCAAGCTCCAAGGTAATCAATTTGAGCTTGTAATAATCTAGCGGTTTAAGATCTCCATAATGGTTTAGCCCACTGCTGTTCAACTGCCTGAAACTTCTGGGAAGGAAGATGTCCCAGGAAGGCACATGGTGAGAAGTAGGTGACAAGAGACTCTCAAGGGTAGGAGAGAGGAAGCAGGGAGAATCAACCAAACCCAGTCAATGCTCCAGGTCATAGGTGATTTTATTAGCTTTTCCTCATGGAGGATATGAAGAATATTTTATAATAGCAGGGCACAGGCAGCACCCAATCTGAACTGATGCTGGTATAAGTGGAGGTGGGGCAGGGATTCCCAGAGCTTGAAGCAGCAACTATTTGTGAGCTGAAGTGGAAATAATCCAGTATTTTAACAACTGGAATGGCCGTAATGCTAAACTATCAATGTGCCTTTCACTCGTATCCCTGTGAAGAGACCACCAAACAGGCTTTGTGTGAGCAATAAAGCTTTTAATCACCTGGGTGCAGGCGGGCTGAGTCCGAAAAGAGAGTCAGTGAAGGGAGATACCGGTGGGGCCGTTTTATAAGATTTGGGTAGGTAAAGGAAAATTACAGTCAAAAGGGGTTTGTTCTCTGGCGGGCAGGTATGGGGGGTCACGAGGTGCTCAGCAGGGGAGCTTTTGAGCCAGGATGAGCCAGGAGAAGGAATTTCACAAGATAATGTCATCAGTTGAGGCAGGAACTGGCCATCTGGATATGTACTGCAGGTCACAGGGGATATGATGGCTTAGCTTGGGCTCAGAGGCCTGACATTCCTGTCTTCTTATATTAATAAGAAAAACAAAATGAAATAGTGGTAAAATGTTGGGACGGCAAAAATTTTTGGGGGTGGTATGGAGAGAAAATGTGCGATGTTTCTCAGGGCTGCTTCGAGTGGGATTAGGGGCGGCATGGGAATCTAGAGTCGGACAGATTAAGCTGAAGGAAGATTTTGTGGTAAGGGGTGATGTTGTGGGGTTGTTAGAAGAAACATTCGTCATTTGGAATTATTGGTGATGGCCTGGATACAGTTTTGTACGAATTGAAAAACGGGATAAGAGAAGGAGAAAAACAGGTATTAAAGGACTAAGAATTGGGAGGACCTAGGACATCTAATTAGAGAGGGCCTAAGGAGGTTCAGCATAGCCTTTTCAGCAAAGATTACTTATTTACTTTAAGAGTTAAGAGTGGCAGTTTGGGGATAGCACCAGGAGATATCAGCTGTGATGGCTTGGAGAAACAGTGTAAACCGGCAGTGTAAACAAGAGCAGGGCATGTATGAGTAGTTGAGAATGCTGAATAGGAGTATGACTAGACAGAAGATAGTAGGGATGACAGGTTTTTTTGGGGCACAGTCCAAGTTGGTCTGGTGTCTGGAATGAGACTGGGGCCTAATAAAAAAGAGCGTCTATACAGGAGCTTAAATGGTCTGTACCCTGTAGCATTCTGAGGACAGGCCTGAATTTTGAGAAGGGAAAGTGGTAAAAGTATTGTCTAGTCCTTTTTAAGTTGGTGGCTGAGCTTGGAGAGGTTTTAAACAAACCTGAGAAAAACAAGCAATGGGGAAAGGATTCCCTATTTAATAAATGGTGCTGGGAAAATTGGCTAGCCATATGTAGAAAGCTGAAACTGGATCCCTTCCTTACACCTTATACAAAAATCAATTCAAGATGGATTAAAGATTTAAACGTTAGACCTAAAACCATAAAAACCCTAGAAGAAAACCTAGGCATTACCATTCAGGACATAGGCGTGGGCAAGGACTTCATGTCCAAAACACCAAAAGCAATGGCAACAAAAGCCAGAATTGACAAATGGGATCTAATTAAACTAAAGAGCTTCTGCACAGCAAAAGAAACTACCATCAGAGTGAACAGGCAACCTACAACATGGGAGAAAATTTTCGCAACCTACTCATCTGACAAAGGGCTAATATCCAGAATCTACAATGAACTCAAACAAATTTACAAGAAAAAAACAAACAACCCCATCAAAAAGTGGGTGAGGGACATGAACAGACACTTCTCAAAAGAAGACATTTATGCAGCCAAAAAACACATGAAAAAATGCTCATCATCACTGGCCATCAGAGAAATTCAAATCAAAACGACTATGAGATATCATCTCACACCAGTTAGAATGGCAATCATTAAAAAGTCAGGAAACAACAGGTGCTGGAGAGGATGTGGAGAAATAGGAACACTTTTACACTGTTGGTGGGACTGTAAACTAGTTCAACCATTGTGGAAGTCAGTGTGGTGATTCCTCAGGGATCTAGAACTAGAAATACCATTTGACCCAGCCATCCCATTACTGGGTATATACCCAAATGACTATAAATCATGCTGCTATAAAGACACATGCACACGTATGTTTATTGCAGCATTATTCACAATAGCAAAGACTTGGAACCAACCCAAATGTCCAACAATGATAGACTGGATTAAGAAAATGTGGCACATATACACCATGGAATACTATGCAGCCATAAAAAATGATGAGTTCATGTCCTTTGTAGGGACATGGATGAAATTGGAAACCATCATTCTCAGTAAACTATCGCAAGAACAAAAAAACAAACACTGCATATTCTCACTCATAGGTGGGAATTGAACAATGAGATCACATGGACACAGGAAGGGGAATATCACACTATGGGGACTGTGGTGGGGAGGGGGGAGTGGGGAGGGATAGCACTGGGAGATATACCTAATGCTAGATGATGAGTTAGTGGGTGCAGCGCACCAGCATGGCACATGTATACATATGTAACTAACCTGCACAATGTGCACATGTACCCTAAAACTTAAAGTATAATTAAAAAATAATAATAATAATAAATTAAAAAAAAAAAAGACCATTAGTCCGTTCTGCCTTTCCTGAAGACTGAGGACCATAAGGGATATAAAGGTTTCACTGAATACCAAGAGCCTGAAAAAATGCTTGGCTGATTTGACCAATAAAGCAGGTCTGCTATCGGACGGTATAGAGGTGGGAAGGCTAAACTGAGGAATTATGTCTGACAGAGGGGAAGAAATGACCGTGGTGGCCTTCTTAGACCCTCTGGGAAAGGCCTCTACCTATTCAGTGAAAGTGTCTACCTAGACCAAGAGGTATTTTAGCTTCCTGACTTGGGGCATGTTGAGTAAAGCTAATTTGCCAGTCCTGGGAGGAGGCAAATCCCTGAGCTTGATGTGTAGGGAAGGGAGGGGGCCTGAATAATGCCTGAGAAGTAGTAGAATAGCAGATGGAACACTGAGAAGTTATTTCTTTGAGGATAGATTTCCACGATGGAAAGGAAATGAGAGGTTCTAAGAGGCAGGCTGGTGGCTTGTACTATAGCATACCCTGCCTTTGCTGGTGTGTGGCCATTAGGCCTGGTGGAACTGCCATCAATAAACCAAGTGTGATCAGGGTGAGGAACAGGAAAGAAGGAAATATGGGGAAATGGGGTGAATGTCAGGTGGATCAGAGAGATACAGTCATGGGGGGTCAGGTGTGGTATCTGGAATAATGTGGGAGGCCAGATTGAAGTCCGGGCCAGGAACAATGGTAATTGTGGGAGACTTAACAAAGAGTGAGTACAGCTGAAGGAGCTGGGGATCAGAAAGTATATGTATCAGGTGTGAGGAAGAAAATAGATTTTGGAAGTTATGAGAACTGTAGAGAGTGAGTTGAGCATAGTTTGTGATTTTAAGGGCCTCTAAAAGAATTAGGGCGGTGGCGGCCACCGCACGCGGACTTGAGGGCTAGGCAAAACAGTAAGGTCAAGTTGTTTGGATAAAAAGGCTACAGGGCGCAGTCCCGGTTCTTGTGTAAGAATTCTGACTGCACAGCCCTGCACTTCGGCTGTGGATAAAGAAAAGGGTTGGGATGAGTCAGGGAGAGCTAGGATGGGGGCAGTCTCTAAAGCTGTCTTTAAGGAATGGAAAGAGGAGTGGGGAAAGGATTTAGGATCTATGGGGTCAGCAAGGTTTCCTTTTGTGAGTTTATGTAATGGTTTTGTTAGGGTGGCAAAACCAGGTGTCTAAAGTTGAAAGTATCCAACCATGCCTAGGAAGGAAAGGAGTTGTTGTTTTATAGGTGTTGGGGTTTGAGAGATCAGCTGAACATGATTGGCAGGGAGAGCACGTGTGTTTTTATGAGAATTATGTCGAGATAGGTAACAGATGAGGAAGAAATTTGGGCTTGACTGATGTAATGGGGGCTGTCTATGAAGCCGTGCGGCAGTACAGCCCAGGTAATTTGCTGAGCCTGATGGGTGCCAGGGTCAGTCCAAGTGAAATCAAAGAGAGGCTGGGATGAAGGGTGCAAAGGAATAGTAAAGAAAGAATGTTTGAGATCCAGAACAGAATAATGGGTTGTGAAGGGAGGTATTGAGGATAGGAGAGTATATAGGTTTGTCACCACCGGGTGGATAGGCAAAACAATCTGGTTGATAAGGCGTAGATCCTGAACTAACCTGTAAGGCTTGTCTGGTTCTAGGACAGGTAAAATGGGGGAATTGTAAGGAGAGTTTATAGGCTTTAAAAGGCCATGCTGTAACAGTTGAGTGATAACAGGCTTTAATCCTTCTAAAGCATGCTGTGGGATGGGATATTGGCATCGAGCAGGGTAAGGGTGATTAGGTTTTAATGAGATGGTAAGGGGTGCATGATTGGTCACCAAGGAGGGAGTAGAGGTATCCTATACTTGTGGGTTAAGGTGGGGGGATACAAGAGGAGGATGCAAAGGAGGCTTTGGATTGGGAAGAAGGGAGGCAATGAGATACAGCTGTAGTCCAGGAATAGTCAGGGAAGCAGATAATTTAAAGTGTCTCAGCCTAATAAGGGAGCTGGGCAGGTGGGGATAACTAAAAAGGAGTGCTTAAAAGAGTATTGTCTAAGTTGGGACCAGAGTTGGGGAGTTTTAAGAGGTTTAGAAGCCTGGCCGTCAATACCCACAACAGTTATGGAGGCAAGGGAAACAGGCCCTTGAAAAGAAGGTAATGTGGAGTGAGTAGCCTCCGTATTGATTAAGAAGGGGACGGACTTACCCTCCACTGTGAGAATTACCTAAAGCTCGGCGTCTGTGATGGTCTACAGGGCTTCTGAAGCGATCGGGCAGCGTCAGTCTTCAGCAGCTAAGCCGAGAAGATCTGGGAAGGAGTCAGAGATCCTTGGGCCAGAGTTCCAGGGGCTCTGGGAGTGGCTGCCAGGTGAGTTGAACAGTCTGATTTTCAGTGGGGTCCTGCACAGATGGGACATGGCCTAGGAGGAATCCTGGGCTGCGGGCATTCCTTGGCCTGGTACATTCTGGCACTTGTACCAAGCTCCTGGGGAGGCAGTTCTGGAGGAACGCCTGGCCGCTGCGGTTGAGGCATTTGGAAGTTCTTGTGTGCTGGAGATGTGGCTGGGGTTTGTCTCACAGTGGAGGCAAGGAATTGCAACTTAGAAATATGTTGCTACTTGGCTGCCTCTACTCTATTATTGTACACCTTGAAGGCGAGGTGAATTAAGTCCTGTTGTGGGGTTTGAGGGCCGGAACTTAATTTTTGGAGTTTTATTTAATGTCGGGAGCAGATTGGGTAATAAAATATATATTGAGAATTTCACTCGCGTCCATGTGAAGAGACCACCAAACAGGCTTTGTGTGAGCAATAAAGCTGTTTATTTCACCTGGGTACAGGTGGGCTGAGTCTGAAAAGAGAGTCAGTGAAGGGAGATAAGGGTGGGGCCGTTTTATAAGATTTGGGTAGGTAAAGGAAAATTACAGTCAAAGGGGGGTTGTTCTCTGGCGGTCAGAGTGGGGGGTCACAAGGTGCTCAGCAGGGGAACTTTTGAGCCAGGATGAGCCAGGAGAAGGAATCTCACAAGACAGTGTCATCAGTTTTGGCAAGAACAGGCCATTTTCACTTCTTTTGTGGTGGAATGTCATCAGTTAAGGCAGGAACCGGCCATCTGGATGTGTACCTGCAGGTCACAGGGGATATGATGGCTTAGCTTGGGCTTGGAGCCCTCACATTCCTGTATTCTTATATTAATAAGAAAAATAAAATGAAATAGTGGTAAAATGTTGGGACGGTGAAAATTTTGGGGGGTGTTATGGAGAGATAATGTGCGATGTTTCTCAGGGCTGCTTCGAGCGGGATTAGGGGTGGCGTGGGAACCTAGAGTGGGAGAGATTAAGCTGAAGGAAGATTTTGTGGTAAGGGGTGATATTATGGGGTTGTTAGAAGAAACATTTGTCATGTAGAATTATTGGTGATGGCCTGGATACGGTTTTGTATGAATTGAAAAACTAAATGGAATAAGAGAAGGAGAAAAACAGGTATAAAAGGTCTAAGAATTGGGAGGACCTAGGACATCTGATTAGAGAGTGCTTAAGGAGATTCAGCATAGTCCTGCCAGCAAAGATTATTTACTTCAAGAGTTAAGAGTGGCAGTTTGGGGATAAAACCAGGAGATATCAGCTGTGATGGCTTGGAGAAACAGTGTAAACCGGCAGTGTAAACAAGAGCAGGGCATGTATGAGTAGTTGAGAACGGAGAAGAGGAGTATGACTAGACAGAAGATAGTAGAGATGACAAGTTTTTTTGGGGCACAGTCTAAGTTGGTCCGGTGTCTGGAATGAGACTGGGGCCTAATAAAAAGGAGCATCTATACAGGAGCTCAAATGGGCTGTACCCTGTAGCATTCTGAGGACGGGTCTGACTTCTGAGAAGGGAAAGTAGTAAAAGTATTGTCTAGTCCTTTTTAAGTTGGTGGCTGAGCTTGGTGAGGTATGTTTTTAAAAGAACTTTAGTCCGTTCTACCTTTCCTGAAGACTGAGGACCATAAGGGATATAAAGGTTTCACTGGATACTAAGAGCCTGAAAAAAATGCTTGGCTGATTTGATTAATAAAGGCTGGTCTGTTATCAGACTGTATAGAGGTGGGAAGACTAAACTGAGGAATTATGTCTGACAGAAGGGAAGAAATGACTGGTGGCCTTCTCAGACCCTGTAGGAAAGGCCTCTACCTATCCAGTGAAAGTGTCTACCTAGACCAAGAGGTATTTTAGTTTCCTGACTTGGGGCATGTTGAGTAAAGCCAATTTGCCAGTCCTGGGTGGGGGCAAATCCCTGAGTTTGATGTGTAGGGAAGGGAGGGGTCCTGAATAATCCCTGAGGAGTAGTAGAATAGCAGATGGAACACTGAGAAGTTATTTCTTTGAGGATAGATTTCCACGATGGAAAGGAAATGAGAGGTTCTAAGAGGCAGGCTAGTGGCTTGTACTATAGCATACCCTGCCTTTGCTGGTGTGTGGCCATTAGGCCTGGTGGAACTGCCATCAATAAACCAAGTGTGATCAGGGTGAGGAACAGGAAAGAAGGAAATATGGGGAAATGGGGTGAATGTCAGGTGGATCAGAGAGATACAGTCATGGGGGTCAGGTGTGGTATCCGGAATAATGTGGGAGGCCGGATTGAAGTCCGGGCCAGGAACAATGGTAATTGTGGGACTTAACAAAGAGTGCATACAGCTGAAGGAGCTGGGGATCAGAAAGTATATGTATCAGGTATGAGGAAGAAAATAGATTTTGGAAGTTATGAGAACTGTAGAGAGTGAGTTGAGCATAGTTTGTGATTTTGAGGGCGTCTAAAAGTATTAGCGCAGCAGCAGCCTCTGCACGCAGACATGAGGGCTAGGCTAAAACAGTAAGGTCAAGTTGTTTGGACAGAAAGGCTACAGGGTGCAGTCCTGGCTCTTGTGTTAGAATTCTGACCGCACTAACCATGCCTAGGAAGGAAAGGAGTTGTTGTTTTATAAGGGGATTGAGGTTTGGGAGATTAATTGGACACGATCAGCAGGGAGAGCACATGTGTTTTTATGAGAATTATGCCGAGATAGGTAACAGATGAGGATGAAATTTGGGCTTGACTGCTGTAATGGGTACTGTCTGTGAAGCCTTGCAGCGTCAGGGTCATCTAAGTGAAAGCAAAGAGAGGCTGGGATGAAGGGTGCAAAGGAATAGTAAAGAAAGCATGTTTGAGATCCAGAACAGAATAATTGGTTGTAGAGGGAGGTATTGAGGATAGGAGAGTATATGGGTTTGGCACCACAGGGTGGATAGGCAAAACAATTTTGTCGATAAGGCACAGATTCTGAACTAAGCTGTAGGCCTTGTCTGGTTTTAGGACAGGTAAAATGGGGGAATGGTAAGAAGAGTTTATAGGCTTTAAAAGGCAATGCTGTAACAGGCGAGTGATAAAGGTCTTTAATCCTTTCAAAGCATGCTGTGGGATGGGATATTGGCATTGAGCTGGGTAAGAGTGATTTGGTTTTAATGGGATGGTAAAGGGTGCATGATCGGTCACTAAGGAGGGAGTAGAGGTGTCTTATACTTGTGGGTTAAGGTGGGGAGATACAAGGGGAGGATGTGAATGAGGCTTTGAACTGAGGGAAAAGGCGGCAATGAGGTGTGGCTGTAGCCCAGGAATAGTCAGGGAAACAGATAATTTAGTTAAAGTGTCTCGGCCTAATAAGGGAACTGGGCAGGTGGGGATAACTAAAAAGGAGTGCTTAAAAGAGTATTGTCTAAGTTGGCACCAGAGTTGGGGAGTTTTAAGAGGTTTAGAACCTTGGCCGTCAATACCCACAACAGTTATGAAGCAACGGAAACAGGCCCTTGAAAAGAAGGTAATGTGGAGTGAGTAGCCTATGTATTGATTAAGAAGGGGATGGACTTATCCTCCACTGGGAGAGTTACCTAGAGCATCTGTGATGATCCTGGAGGCACCCAAGGTGATTGGGCAGTGTCAGTCTTCAGCTGCTAAGCTGAGAAGATCTGGGAAGGAGTCAGTCAGAGAGCCTTGGGCCAGAGTTCCAGGGGCTCTGGGAGTGGCTGCCAGGTGAGTTGAACAGTCCAATTTTCAGTGGGGACCTGCACAGATGGGACATGGCTTAGGAGGGATCCTGGGCTGTGGGCATTCCTTGGCCCAGTGGCCAGATTTCTGGCACTTGTAGCAAGCTCCTGGGGGAGGAGATTCTGGAGGAACCCCTGGCGGCTGCGGTTCAGGTGTTTGGAGTTCTTGTGTGCTGGAGATGTGGCTGGGGTTTGTCTCACAGTGGAGGCAAAGAATTGCAACTCAGAAATATGTTGCTACTTGGCTGCCTCTACTCCATTATTGTACACCTTGAAGGCGAGGTTAATTAAGTCCTGTTGTGGGGTTTGAGGGCCGGAATTTAATTTTTGGAGTTTTATTTAATGCCGGGAGCAGATTGGGTAACAAAATGTATATTGAGAATAAGATGGCCTTCTGACATTTTAGGGTCTAGGGCTGTAAAGCGTCTCAGGGTTGCTGCCGAACGAGCTATGAACTGGGCTGGGTTTTTCATATTTGATGAAAGAGCCTAAACGCTCACTGATTTGGGAGAGGTCTGATAAAGAAAAAGGAGCATTAACCTTGACTATGCCTTTGCTTCAGCCACCTTTTTAAGAGGAAATTGCTGGGCAAGTGGGGGAGGGCTACTCACGGAATGAAACTGTAAACTGGACTCGGTGTGAGGAGGAGAGGTGATAAAAAGATTGTAGGGTGGAGGAGCGGAGGCTGAGGAAGAATTGGGACCTAGTTTGGCCTGGCTAGGAGCAGCCTGGGGAGAGGTCAGATGGGTCTGTAGAAAAGGAAGATTAGAAAGACTCAGCGACACTTGGGGTTGGGACTGAGGGGACAGGCAGGAGGGAAAGAAGGAATATTTGGGACGAGTTGCACTGGGCACAGAAACTAGGGAAGGACCGATGTGTAAAAGAATGCCTGGATGTCAGGCACCTCAGACCATTTGCCTATTTTTTGACAAAAATTATTTAGGTCTTGTAGGATGGAGAAATCACAAGTGCCATTTTCTGGCCATTTAGAACCACTGTCGAGTTTCTATTGGGGTCAAGCGGCAGTGTAGAAGAAAATAAGGCATTTACGTTTTAAGTCAGGTGAGAGTTGAAGAGGTTTTATGTTCCTAAGAACACAGGCTAAGGGAGAAGAAGGAGGAATGGAGGGTGGAAGGTTGCCTACAGTAAAGGAGGCAAGTTTAAAGAAAAGGGAGAGTAGAGACACAGAGGGAAGCGGTACAGGGGTTCTTACCTTCCAGAAAAATGGGAAAGGGTTCGGGTCACAGAGATACGAGGTTGAGGCATGGAAATAAGGGATTGGGGCACAGAGATATGAGGTCGGAGCATGGAAATAAGGGATCGGGGTGCAGAGATAAGAGGTCGGGGCACAGAAATAAGGGATTGGGGATTCTTGCCCCCTAGAAAAGCGGGACTTGCCGCTAAGGGTGAAGGAGAAGGAGTTGAGGGGTTCTTGCCCCTCCCCCAGAAAAGTGGAGAAGGGGTAGAGACATGGAGAGAAGGGGTTGGGGTACTTGCCCCTCCCCCAGAAAAGCGGGACTTGTCACTAAGGGTGAAGGACCAAGGCAGTCGTCCCTGCGTGGTCTGAGACCTCTGAAACGTGGGTGAATAATCAGAGAGGCATCCCTGCAATGATTAAACACCAAGGGAAGGCTGCCTTCCCAGTCCGTGACCGGCGCCAGAGTTTTGGATCCATGGATAAAATGTGTCTCCTTTGTCTCTAACAGAAAATGAAAGGAATTGAAATTAAGAGAAGGGAGAGATTGAAGTGTGGCACCAAGATTGAAAGGAGAAAGAGGTTGAGGTATAGTGAGGGAGGTTGGAGAAGAGTGTGAAAAGAGGCTGCTTACCGGATTTGAAATTGATGAGATGTTCCTTGAGCTGGTCGGTCTGAGGACCTGAGGTCGTAGGTTGACCTTTCTCACGGAGCAAGGAGCAGGAGGACAGGGGATTGATCTCCCAAGGGAGGTCCCCCGATCCGTGTCACAGCACCAAATTTCACTCGCATCCATTTGAAGAGACCACCAAACAGGCTTTGTGTGAGCAATAAAGCTGTTTATTTCACCTGGGTGCAGGCAGGCTGAGTCCGAAAAGAGAGTCAGCGAAGGGAGATAAGGGTGGGGCCGTTTTATAAGATTTGGGTAGATAAAGGAAAATTACAGTCAAAGGGGGGTTGTTCTCTGGCGGGCAGGAGTGGGGAGTCACAAGGTGCTCAGCAGGGGAGCTTTTGAGCCAGGATGAGCCAGGAGAAGGAATCTCACAAGATAATGTCATCAGTTAAGGCAGGAACAGGCCATTTTCACTTCTTTTGTGGTGGAATGTCATCAGTTAAGGCAGGAACCGGCCATCTGGATGTGTACCTGCAGGTCACAGGGGATATGATGGCTTAGCTTGGGCTCAGAGGCCTGACAGTGCCCTCTCCATATTTCCCCTTCTTTCTTAATCCCTACTCTTAGTGTTTCATGGTTGCTTGAAAAAAGTCCTATCAGTGCCATGGACAGCGCTCTTTAGCTCCTATCAGTGCCATGGAAGTCCTATCAGTGCCATGGACACCGCTATTTAGCTCCAGGTGGAGGGTCTCCAGAGAGCCAGGGGTGAGGCAGTGCACACCGGTGAGCCCTGTGTGAACTTTGTTCCCCTACTTCCGGTGTGACAAAGCCAGTATCTTGTGGAAGCCCTGCCTGGACTGTCTAGGAATGAGGCAAGTCCCATCAGGACAGCAGTGAGCTGAAGAACAGTTCCACCCAGAAGCCTGGCCTCACTCAGCTGCAGCCTCACAGGCATGCAGGCCTGGGTGGCCTCACCTGGTTTCTAAAAAGAAATCAGAAACTCCGAGTTCCTCATTTTTAACACCATGCAGACCCATGCTGGAAGGGTCATTCTGAGATTTCATAGGAGTTCAAAAAACTGCATAGGTGCACAAACACTAGTGTTCCCCAAGGACAAGCTGGATTTTTTTCTAAGTTGACTATTTTGCCTCTCTATTCAGGGACCAAAAATTCATGTGTATTGTGATGTTTACTGGTGATTCATCCTCCCTGGAGTTACTACACTGTTTCTTAATGAGAGGCTGGTTCATGGCCCTGACTACATGTGCGAAGCTTTGTTTTGCTGTGGTCTCCTCTCCATTCCCCATCCTAAGAGACAGCTGCCTGGAGAAAGGCCCTTTGCCCTTTTTTTTTTTTTAACTGCTTCTTGCAGCAAGAGGCTTCTCAGCTGCCTGCTTCACTGGGCCTGATGTAGCCAACATCTTGCATATATAAAATGGAAAATGGGCTTCTCATCAGAAAAGCAGCAGCTGTTTAACACCATCAGAAAACAAAATCATCATACTTTAAAACCAGATTTAGCAGTTTAAAAGAGCTGCTAAGACAAAATTAGATGGAGACAAGAGTGTGGTTTTGTAACTGACATTGCATCTACCAAACCCTCTAATTCATGTAAAAACAACTTTAAAGAATTAAATGGCTGAAGTTTTTGAGGGGAAGAGCTTTCAGTCTCTCAACGCATGCTTGAAAAGAATGCACAGATTTATCGCATCACCCTTTTTATCAACCAATTTTAAGTAGCACTATGTCAAAACTGCTATGACTTAAATTACAGGGATGATTTTTTTTTTCTTGATTCCATGTTCACGAAAGTGGCTGGTGTGTTGCCTGTTTTGGCAGTTGCTCTATATCCTCTGCTATAGGCTGAATGTCTGTGTCTGCACAACATTTATATGTTGAAAAGCTAACCCCCAAGGTGATGGTGTTAGGAGGTAAGACCTTTTGGAAGGTGGTTAGGTTATAAAGGTGGGGTGCTCAGGATGGGATTAGCGCCCTTATAAAAGGGGTTCCAGGCCAGGAGGGGTGGCTCACGCCTGTAATCCCAGCACTTTGGGAGGCCGAGGCAGGTGGATTGCCTGAGGTCAGGAGATCGAGATCAGCCTGACCAACATGGCAAAACCCCATCTCTATTAAAAATGCAAAAATTAGCCAGGTGTGGTGGTGCATGCCTGTAGTCCCAGCCACTCAGGAGGCTGAGGTAGGAGAATCACTTGAACCTAGGAGGCGGAGGTTGCAGTGAGCCGAAATCATGCCACTGCACTCCAGCCTATGTGACAGAACGAGATTCCATCTCAAAAAAAAAAAAAACAACCCAGTAAAATAAAGGGGTCCCTGAGAGGTCACTCATCACCTCTCTGCCATCATAAGAGGACACAGTGAGAACATGACCCCTGAACCAGAAAAGGAGCCCACACCAGACACTGAATCTGTAGGTTCTTTGACCTTGTACTTCTCAACCTTTAGAACTGAAAAATAAATTTCTGTTGTTTATAAGTCACCCAGTTTATGGTATTTCTGTTATAGCAGCTTGAACCAACTAAGTGAATCTACCTTCTCTGTTGGGAAGGGACTGGAGTTAGTAAGGCAATGTACTCAGTCGTGTTAACTAATGAGATAAAGCTTGCATTTGAGGTATCTTCATTTATTAATATATTTTAAGGTTATCATTTTCCCTTTTGAGCTAGCCGAGGTGATTTCAGAAAATCTATTGGCCAAATCACTGGTACAGAAGATTATTATTCCATTGACAAAATTGTTTGCTCTCCTAGCCAACAGAGGCCCTCCTGTGACTTGCTTTTGTTTTGCCTTGTTTTGGACATAAAATATATCTGAAAAATAAATTTGTAAAGCATATTTTTAAAATTGCAATTATTACTGAATACCTGTTTCTTAGCCAAGCCTGCTTTCATGCTGATAAAAAATTTTGAGGAGTAAGTTACAATTTTTAAATGGTATAACTGGACTTTGTTTTTCTTAGTATATAAAACTAAAGAACTGCATGTTAGCTTGCTATTTGCATCTATTACAGAAGATCTTTCTTTTCTTCCCCCACTCTTGGGCTCTTGTTTCTGAATGAGGAATTGAATTTCCCTGCATAAAACCTGTATTAAATTTGCTTTTAATCCAAGGCTTCTTATCAGAGCTTAATTGTACTATTTAATAGTAAACATATAATAAAGGGTTAGGGCCAGCAGTATTTGGCAATTTTGATATCAGTGAGGTGAAAGTGAATGTACCAAGATCAACATATACCACCTAGAAATTCTGAGAAATTGGAAAGGGGATGTGGAAAAAAATGAGTATCGGAAATATGAGATGGCTGGTCCCAGCCAGGGCCCCTTGGAATGAGAAGGTTCAATGAGAACGTTTAAGGGGCATTCTGGGTATGCTGTCATTCCGCAAAGATTGTGTCCCAAAGGAGTAGTAAGAAGTGATTATGGAAAAGGAATTGTAAATAAACCTCTCTTCTTTGGGTGCTTCTGCCAAGAAAGGAGAGATCAAATGTGAGAGAGTGAGACCTTGGAAACAGAGTCAGGAGGCCCAAGGCCTGATCTGTTTGAGGTCAGTAAGACTGGAGTTGGGCCTGGCCCCCAGTGGGCTTGGGAGGACTCTCTACAAGAGAAGCACAGGATGTCATCTCAAAGGCATTTAGGAGAAGCCCATCAGCTGAGGAGGTCAGTGCCTGCCTTGACCCATGCCAGTGGGGGGCCAGTCAATCATCCTGTCCAATATAAAGCCTCATTTTCTTTGAAGGGACGTTTGTGTACTTTGTTCCAGGCAAGGAACTCAAGTGACCCTGGACTAACTGCAAGGTGTCCCCTGACCCAAATCAAAGGAGCACCCCTGCACCTGCCATTCATTAGGTTCCTTTCAGCAAAATAGTCATGAAAGAGAAATAATTTCAATCACTTTTAAAGCGTACTTCTTTGGGGAAGCAGGTGTTGAACGGCAGCCCAGCAACGTGGCACAACTGTCTAGGACAGGAAGGAGAGGAAAAATAGATTCCACAGAAACTGCAGAGGGAATTGAAGAAGGCAGAGCATAATTACCTGCTTTGGAACAGAGCCTGAGTACTGGCACTGACATCATTACTCTTACATTAAAAGGAAAAGGAATTTTCCCTAAATACGATCAGAGCTTTGCCCTTTGATAACAACAATTCTATAGAGGGCAGTGAGGCAGGGAGACTTTTAAGAAGGTGAGAAGGCAGAAAGAAGAAATTAGACAGACAGACATAAGGGCACCTTTCTTTATCAATACTCTTGGTCCCTGTCTGCTTCTCCAATCCACTTACTTTTTGGCAGGCACCGTATCATATTAAAAATTCATCCTAAGATTCTAATGTATTATCTGCATTTGCATTGGATGGCAGAGTGGTGCTTACGGACTCTCAAGATGGGGCTTATCCGTGTCTCAGAGTTGCAGTAGCTTTGCCATAGCAATTTCATATATAAGTGTAACGACATTTCAGTTCATACAGTATTGATGATTGTTTCTTATCAGAGGAGAAATACTGGGTCATGATTGAGTGTGGGTTTCTGTGTCTAGGACAGGGTTCAGATTCTCATTTTTTCCGATCCGAGCGGAGTGATATCAGGAAAGTTACATAAGCACTCTGCTACCACATCTGTAAAATGGACATCATATAGAACATATTTGTGTGTGTGTGTATGTGTGTGTGTGCATTAAGCAATATAACAATTGCAAAGCAATATGCAATAACTTGTAAGTGGTATTATTATTATGAGTTACACTCTGAAATAAAAATCAAGGTTAACCTCATCTACAAAGCCTATTTAAACTTTCAAAACAAATTTTAAAAGCCGCTAACATCAACAAGACAAAGGATGGGGCTCTGTAAAACCACAGTTCCAATAAGACCATAAACATCCCAAATCAAGACCATCTACAGTTTTTGTGTCAATTGAGAGCTGGGTCCATTTTTTATTTGCTATGTTATGCATGCAGGGCTGGTTAAAAGGCTTTTTAAATAAGAGCCCAATGAAAACACAGAAGAGAAAAAAGAAAGAAAAACAATCCTCACAGGCAAGGGACAGAATTCAGGATCCAAGCATGTGGTGATGCCCTAAGCTCAAAGTTTTTACAAGCTAAGTGGTCGATATGGCTGCCTAAGATCATCCCCCAATATGGCCCTGGGAGAACAAATAAAGGAACCTGGCAGCAAGGGGAAGAGAGAGGGAAGCATTCGGCTGAAAGATTGACTGATCTTGCTACAGATCAGATGGATGGATCTAAATGACCTGTAAAGACATTTCTGGAGCCCTGGGCCACAGCATTAAGAGCCCAGACACCACTCGCACTTCTGAAGTAGTTATTAGTGACTGAAGTTGCAATTGACAACTGCGACTTCAGTTTCAAGTATGTAATGGTTTAACAGCATCAACTTGAGGGAAGGTTATATCTCCTTGTGTCTGGTGTACTGCTGACACTTAAAGAAAATAATTGGTAGATTTAGAGCAGGAAGAGAGGCCAGTGGGTAGAATAGGAGGGGCGGTCAGAAACTTAAGGTAGAACTTCAGGGTGATGGTGTAAAACAGCCATAATTTCTCCCAAGCTGCAGCCCTGAAACAGCATACACACAAACATGACCCACCATCCCCAATCCCATCTTCTTCATAACATCCAAAGACAAAAAGGTCTCATGTTTCTCCCTCTCTCAAGTATTGAGTCACAAGAATTCTTCACGTGCCTACCCTTGCCTGTTGGAATGCACTGCACTTTCAAAAGCACATTGAACAATGAAAGAAGTGTGCTTCCCCAGCACCTATGGGTGTGGGAGGTCTGGGAACAGGGTGATTTGGCCTTTTTGTTCTGTCTGCTGCTCTGCAGCTTGACACGAACCATCAATAACGCACGGGGTTCCCGCACCCACCTGACTGTCATCACCTTTCAATCAGCAGGATTTGATTTTGAGGAGGTGCTGAAGGACCATGTTGGTAGGAGGGAGGCAAGAAATAAACGTCAGGCAAGGAGGGAAATGTGTCTGTGTGTGCATGTGTGTGTTCATCCCCATATGTGATTAATTCCTCAACAATTCTCAAATAGAGAACTACCTTTGCCTTCACAAAAATCATACAAGATGTTAAGTTTGTTGTCAAACTTATCCAGGTTTTGCTTCCAAGGACTTTTAATTTAGCCATGTTGACAACAAGAGGCTTTTTTAAAGTTATTATTTCTATTAGTTTTATTAACAGATAACAACTCAAGTAAATTTTTAGCATTTGCAAGTCTCATAAATAACCCTACTGAAATTTACATACTGTAGGATTTATGTCATTTTTGCCTGCCTGTGTTCTTCCCTCCCTTCCCTCCTCCCTCCCTCCCCTCCTTCCTTCATCCTTCCCTTCCTCCCTTCCTTCCTTCCTCCCTCCTTTCCCTTCTCCTTCCTTCCTTCCTCCCTCCCTCCCTTCCTTCCTTTTCCCTTTTTTCCTCTGCTAATCTGTCATTTGCATGTGTCTATCAGTGTGAGAAGACACAGAATAAGAATAAATATTTCGATGACACCATTTCTGACTTAGAATCATTAAGCACATTAATAGGTTGATCTGAACTGCAAGGAAGGCTTGGGGAATTGCCCTAACTTCCCACAGAATGGATCAACCTTCCGTTTGGATGAAAGCAGCTGCGTTAGAAATAACAGCAATATGGCAGATTCAAAGGATGTTCTCCTCAGTCACTCCTAGTTGTCACTGTTTGAAAATATTTAGATGGGAATTTGACAAGCCAAGTTAAGTGTACATGCTGAGTCCTGTGAAAAGCATGGGGAATCATTGTCACTTGCCGTTGAGATGGGCTCAGAGGTTTATTTTTTTCTGGGAAACCACCAAGGTAATATGAAAAGCATAACATAGAAAAAAGAAATAATAAAACAAGTGAGAAATTTAAAAACTCAGCTAACGGTTGACCTGCCTGGCAATCTGGCACCTCTCCAGTGAAAGGTAACCCATGGCTGACAAGGGCATCCCCAGAGCAGAGCTGGTTTAATCAGGTGCACCTTGTGGGCCATTGTTATGTAGAACAGGCTCTGTGTTACCTTGAGCCAACAGAGCTGCCTCCTCACTCTAATGGCACAGAATTCACCTGGGAGGTGTTAAATCTTCAGTCTATTCCTAGAGGGACTTCACGTTCCCCATAATTAATTACTCCCCTGGATGTCTATATAACTCCATACTCTAGCGGTCATTATGAACTGGTGTGATGGCTCCTGGAGACAGCTCCGGGGCTTCCAGCTTGGTGTTTTGGGAGGCCCACGGAGACTAGCTCATTGCAGCCATAAAGAGAATGTGACGTGAGTTTCACAGGCACACGTGCATACACACGCAGGGAGACTCACTCAGGAGAACTGCTGAGATGGCTTTTATTTTGGCATAGGAAATGCTTGTCAGACACATCAGCTGATAGCATCCACAGAGCTGGAAGAAGGAAAATGAACTGCATTACAACGAACTCAGATTTCACAACCGAAAGCTGCACGCTGACATTTATATTAGCTTCATTTGACATGTCCTGACGGTTCAGATCGGATGAAAAGGAACTCTCCCACGTTTGCCCACCCCATCCCATAAAGTGCACCTTTCATGCCAGGTCTGCAGAGGCAATAGATCATGTAAAATGTTGCAATTTCCTGCTAGCTGTTTTCTAGGAATGCAGAAAGCCCTGGATAGTCAAAAGCATCATGTTCTCTCTAGATTTCCAAAATATAGGGGTGGGGGGAGATTATCCATGCATCAAAAGCATAGAGAAACACTCTAACCAAAGCAGTGGTTCTCAAACTGCTCTAAGCCAGAAAAGCAGGTGGAGTGCTGATTTAAAACGTAGACTTCTGAGCCTATACCCTACATCAGCAAAATCATGACAACCCAAAGAGAGCCTGGAAATCTGCATATTTAACAAGCAGATTCTCTCTACATTATAGTATCATCATGCGTATTAGGAGATCGTAGATATAAATAGGATATAATATACATTAAAAGTATTGTTTTAATAATTTATTGGGTTAGCAATAATACATACATATATTCTTATATATTTAAATCATATTATTATGATGTAGTGAACTTGGACTATGTATCAGGCTATTATGTGTTCCAGTCATTTAGAAACCACCGACTAGTGAAACAGAGCAGACGGAGCTCAGTGTATGTCAAGCCGCACTGCAGCTAATTCACTGACTTGAGAATTTTCCCCAGCAAGTTGAACAGTCTCCACGTTGCAGAGAAGGTCCCGAGAAGTGAATTCCTAAAGCCAATTTGGGGCAAAGCTTTAGAACATTGGTCTTCTGACTCTCATTCTTGAGATCTTTCAGGCTAAGAAAATAATCATTCAACTCAGTATAATCACAGATATTTAGCAAAGATTGTCTAATATATTCCATACGTTCAGCCTATGAAGCAAGTAGTGTATTTTTAAAAATCATGTTGCTGGCCGAGCGTGGTGGCTCACGCCTGTAATCCCAGCAATTTGGGAATTTGGGAGGCCGAGGCAGGCGGATCATGAGGTCAGGAGTTTGAGACCATCCTGGCCAACATGGTTAAACCCCATCTCTACTAAAAATACAAAAAGTAGCAGGCATGGTGGCATGCATCTGTAGTCTCAGCTACTCAGGAGGCTGAGGCGGGAGAATTGCTTGAACCCAGAAGGCGGGGTTTTCAGTGAGCCGGGATCACACTGCACTCCAACCTGGGCAAGAGAGGGAGACTGCAACTCAAAACAACAACAACAAAAAAAATCATGTTGCCAATGAAGAGTGTGAAGTTTAGCCAACTTAAGTAACTTGGTCCATTGAAAGGGAAGCCAGCTGGACTTCTGGGGTGGGTGGGGACTTGGAGAAGTTTTCTGTCTTACAAGAGGATTGTAAAATGCCCCAATCAGCACTCTGTAGCTAGGATTGTGAAATGCACCAATCAGTACTCTGTAGCTAGCTAGAGGTTTGTAAAATGCACCAATCAGCACTCTGCAAAATGGACCAGTCAGCACCCTGTAAAATAGGCCAATCAGCAGGACATGGGTGGGGACAAATAAGGGAATAAAAGCTGGTCAGGTGTCTTAGCATGCTGTGGAAGCTTTGTTCTTTCACTCTCCACAATAAATCTTGCTGCTGCTCACTCTTTGGGTCCACGCCACCTCTAAGAGCTGTAGTACTCACCGTGAAGGTCCATGGCTTCATTCCTGAAGTCAGTGAGACCACGAACCCACAAGAAGGAACCAAGTCCGGACACACCATGATCACCTTCCTGGTAAATGAGGGAGCTGGATTGAAACCCAGCTCTTAGTCTTCATGTGATATATTCATCTACTCATTCATTTTCCGAGGATGCAAAGAGTGTCCAGCATCTGACAGGCTTTGGTCCAAGTGATGGGGATACAGTGATGGCCATGACACAGTCTCTACCTCTGGAGGCTAGTTGGGATAGAACGGTATCACCCCAGGCATAGTAGAACTAGTGCCATAGTGGGGGAAGAACAAAGACTTGTTTCTTTTGGTGCAGTTAGCGAAGATTTCCGGAGGAAAAGAACTTAGAGCGGGGACAAGGATGATGGGGACAGGGGAAAACCATCCAGCAGTGCAAAAGCTGGAAATGGGAACTCGTGTGGAAGAGTGGCCAAGGGAACACATACTGGGGCTCTGCACTTACATGTGCCACTGTCCTGCAAATGAAATGGAAATGTGCCACTCATTTAATCAGTGAGGGCTGCTAAACCACACGATTCACACCAGTTAAGTACATATGGACCTGGAGGATTTGCTCAGCCTCATGACATAGTGAAGAGGAGACTGTCCTCTAGAGAGGCGATATGGTATGGTGGAAAGAACGTTGGCTTCTGAGTCAGATCGGTGCTCTTCTTCCCGCATTTGCTACCTGGGCAATATTGAGAAAGACTTTCACCCTTTCTGATCTGCAGTTTCCCCACCCATACATGAGAATAATAAAACATAATGTCTGAGGATTAGTGATATGTATCTAAAGATTACACAACCAAAACAGCAAAAGGAAAGCCAAACTACAAACCGGAAAAAGTATTTGAGATGCATTTGGCAAAGCAATGATTTCATTAATACAGAAAATATTCCTACAAACCAATAAGAAAACGGCCATCAAGGCTGTAGAAAAATGTATAAAGGATATAATCAGAATTAACAGAAAAAAGAAATATAAAACAATATTTTATATTTGAATACATCACATTTTAAAAATATTTTCTCTCCCTCCTATTAAAACAAATAAAAATTAAAATCACAATACCATTTTCCATCTTTTAGATGATCAAAGTCAAAACATTTACCATCACTTCATGTTGAGGATGGGAGTAGATAGTTTTAGCAACGTCTATTTACAATTTTAAAATACATGGTCTATAACCCAGCAATTTCACTTTTGGAAATTTATCATGCACACTGACGTGTGTGCAAAGAAGTATGTATAAGAATGTTCACTGCTACCTATTATGATATAGCAAATTACTTGAAACAAATGCCTATCAAAAGAGATCTGGTTCAGTAAGTCAAGGTAGAAGGAAACAGTGTAATACAAAGCAGCTGCTAAAATGAATGGAGTGGCTCATTCATGCATTGTTATGGAGTGATCTCCAAGCAAGCACCAGGGCAATGACACACTATATTTACATATTGTTGCTTGCATATGCATACAATATCTCTGGAATAATACACAATAACCTGGTGGCACTGGTTCCCTCGAGAAAGGAAAACTGAATAACTTGAGGACAGAATGGGTGGCAGTTTTGACATTTTGAATTTTATATTAATAACATATAAATACATTTTAAAGGAGCAGAAATGTTAAAAATATAACAAATGGGGCTGGGAGTGGTGGCTAACGCCTGTAATCCCAGCACTTTGGGAGGCCAAGGTGGGCGGATCACGAGGTCAGGAGATGGAGACCATCCTGGCTAACACGGTGATACCCCATCTCTACTAAAAATACAAAAAATTCACCAGGTGTGGTGGCGGGTGCCTGTACTCCCAGCTACTCGGGAGGCTGAAGCAGGAGAATGGCGTGAAACTCTGAGGTGGAGCTTGCAGTAAGCAAGATCCCACCACTGCAATATATATATATATATATATATATATATATATATATATATATATATATATATAAAACAAGTGGAATATAAAGAACAAATCTATGATATTTTCTGATTTGTACAGCTTAATATTGGGTGTGTTATTCAGAAGGGTGTTATTCAGTAGGCTTGAACATCTACTTTATCATACAGTGTGCCTTGTGATGAATGTCCCTTTTTACACCTTGGGGCAGCCTATCAGTGATAAAGAACGTGTCATAATTAATATTGGGACAGAATTAATGGATGAGGTTAGTCCATCCCATAGCCTATTGAACTACACTTAGAGTTTTGTGTATTTATATTCCATAGTAATATAAATAGAGTAGAGCAAAAGATAGGCTAACTGTAAATTCCAGCTTCATCCACAACTTGCTTGCTGTGTGACATTTGGTGACTTCTTAACCTCTCTGAACTTACCGCATTCACAAATTAGAGGGAAATACTCCTTTTACTTATAACAAGAGGTCTAAATGAGACTATGAATTTACAGTACAGCAATGGATTTACAATTGTTCAGTTTTGCTACTACACCCGGGAAGCAAAGAATTATTTGCTTTTGGTATGCCTTCTACTTACCAAAGTAAGTAGCAAAGATAGCATTGAGATATTGCTGAGCCACTTTGCTCTTTTAGATTATAATTTTTCAAAAGTCATAATGAAAGCATAAATTGTTCTTGGACTCTAGCTTTGACTCAGGCAGTCACTTTCAACATAATCTTGGAAAAGTCACTAATTCTCTCTGCTTCAGTTTTATCATCTGGAAAAAGGTGATAGTTACAACAGCATCATCTATCTCATGAAATTGTACGTTTCAGGTGCATGTGAAAAAGTATATTTACACATGGCTATTTAAGTCAAAGACCTTTTAGTAAGTAAACCAATGTAACTGATTCACACCACACAAAATGTTAATCCCTGCAATGAGTAACAGGCTGGGGCATTTTTCAGGGAGGGTCAAACCATACACACATCCCAGTCCCCATCTCTGCAGTAAGGCTTTTGTGGTAAGCAGACTATGCATGTAAAGTCTTTGTGTATCTATACCAGCCTCCAACCAGCTCGCCCTGCTTGGGTGTCAACATCATATTTTAATGGGTAATTGACAAGCAATTGTGAGAGGGATATTGTCTTGTAGAGGTCTGAATAATGGTTGAAAGAGGTTCTGATTGGATCTGGAGCTAATAAAGGACAGGAAAAAGAGGGATAAAAGATCACAATTATTTTGTGGGATTTACAGCTCAGGGATTCATTTAAAACCCTGGGGGTGGGGAGTCCAGGACTTTCCTGCTGCAAGGTGGTTAGGCTAGTTTAGGGGAAGCTTGAAGAAGGATGACACTGGTACAATTGGGCAGAAAAGGCCCAATATCCCTGATCATTTGGCCAGGGGCAGAATGAAGGCAAGGGTGTAATTGACCTCAGGGACTGAGAAGAGACTTAAGGAACTAAGGAAAGATGGCTATTAGATTTCCTTTCTTAGCTGACCCAACTAGATCTGAACTCAGCCTATAAACATGGCATTTTTCTACCTGATAAAGATAATGATCTACTAAATAATCCACATATACTCTGCACTCAAAAAACTAGTATGACTTTTTTTTTCTTCTTCTTTTTTTGAGATGGAGTCTCCCTGTCACCCAAGCTGGAGTGCAATGGTATGATCTCGGCTCACTGCAACCTCCACCTCCCAAGTTCGAGCAATTCTCCTGCCTCAGCCTGTCAAGTAGCCAGGACTACAGGCACATGCCACTGCACCCGGCTAATTTTTGTATTTTTAGTAAAGACGGGGTTTTGCTATGTTGGCCAGGCTGGTCTTGAACTCCTGGCCTCGTGATCCACCCGCCTCAGCCTCCCAAAGTGCTGGGATTACAGGTGTGAGCCACTGCACCTGGCCGACATTATTTTCATATTAATACTTTGCTGTTAAAAGTCATTATATTGCATGGATTTTTAAGGATAATCCTAGTTTCAAATATGGTATTATTTTGGCCCCATCAAGATAACTTGGGGATTTGATATTTGCACAACTTCTGACTAGATAAATCAATTCAGAAAGCACTACATTAAAAAGTATATATTTGTGGCAAAAGATTCTCATTAAATAATCAATATTTGGAAAATACCTAGGTACTCAAAAGACCACCAACTCTTGCATTTTAGCTTCAAATGTCAGTGGTATGACCATGTCTTACGATGTTATTTGCCTTAGAGTGGAATTATTTGGACTATCTGCCACTATAGAAACCCACATGACTGAGCCTGCAAAACTGAGCTGGATGAGTACAATATAAAGAGAAAGTAAAGTTTTCCCAGTTGCTTCTTAAACACAGTCATTTTGCCTGCCAATCAAATCATTTAAAGTGTTCCAGTCCATTTAATTATTATGTTTTATTTTAACTTCAAAATGAGTACAAGGGGCAGCGAAAGAAATGCATGTTACAACAGGAAAACTTCGGGAAAATTATACATTAGAAAAGAAATACTCATATACCTATATTTTGGTTCAGAAAATGTTCCAGACGTTAGCCTGAACAAAAGTGCCCCCGGTTTCTAAGTTATGGCAGCGGCCAGAGAAGCAGGCTGACAATGTCAGCAGGGCCTTGGAAGGATTGTGAAGGCAGGATAAGCAGCAGGCCTTTTGGATGACAGCTCAGTGTGAAACCAGAAATCAGCCTCCATCCAGCTCACCCTGCATGGGTGTCAACATCAGAAAATGCTCCATCACACAGCTCGTAGAAGCACAGCCTGATGGACACCGAGCCTGACCTTGCTTCCCCAGGAGACAGTTCCTCCAGGTCGTGGGTGAGGGAGACTGGCAAGGGTCACTGAGGGGGGCGTGCAAGTACAGCTGCTTGCTCAGAATCCATCCCCTAATCAACAAGACTCAGCCTCAAGGGGTTGTCATGCCAGCCCTTCCACCGGCACTCACTGAACAGGCGAAAAGCAAGGCCTAGAAAACACACTCATTCTTAAAGATCCAAAGCTGTCTGGAAAGGAAATGAGAGTCCAGGGTGGATGGGCGGGCCAAGCTAGCTGGTTGTGATGAGCCGGCTAAACCTGAGACTAAAAAGATCTTTGCTTCACAGTGGTGCAAAGAAAGAGGAAGAGAAATGATGGACGGACGGATGGACGGACGGACGGATGGATGGATGGATGGATGAACAGGCAACAGGCAAACTAAGATAGATAGATAGATAGATAGATAGATAATATATTTATGTCTGTCTCTGTATCTTTATGTCTATAATTCTATATGTACCGAAGGCTTTGTCTCCTCTTCCGCATGTAGTTCACTTGAGGCACACCAGCTCAGGCGGTAGGCAGTAAGCACATCAATTCCCCCTTTTACATGATCAGAGATGTTTAACTTTCCCGGTTGACTGCTTCAGAGTGAAATCTTGCCTTCTGACCTCCCACGACATGCAGAATCCTGCAGGGTCCTAGAGGTACAGGTGGGACTTTCTAGTTTATTGGGTACCTGGAGACTGCTTGGATTCAGGGCAGGGGAAATGACACATCCTGCCTCTGGAAGGGGAGCCATCAGCTGCACATGCCCTGTGCCTTTAGCAGGTACTTCAATGCCAAAGGAATTAAGGCTCATTATTCTCTTTGCTTCCCTCTGCCTGTCTCTTCCTTCTCACCGTGCACACAGGCCCCTTCCTCTGTGCTCCACCTTTTCCTCTCATTACATTTATGTTCAGTGACTACTAGCTGGCCTGGAAGTGGAGATGCCAAGCTGAGCCTGCAAAGCTAGCAGTTTGTGAGCCCTTCCAGCTGGAAAGAAGTAGGACTTGATGATGGTCCTTCCATGTGGAAAAAAAAGAAGAGATATGTTTCTCATACATTTGTCTAAATAGATTACACGCATTTAGGTAAATTATTTCTGACACCTACTACATTTGTCCTGATTTGTTGCCCATCATGGAAAAAAAGAAAAGAAAAAAATGGTGGGGCATAGTCCCATGAAATTCTACAGGCTCACATAGAATTCAAAATTAGAGGCTGAATTAATGAATTCACTTATTGAGTCAGTAGAAACTCAGGTTAGAGCAGACACCGTGTTTCACTTGTACATCTGTGTTCTCCGTTTAGTATTAACAACAGCACAAATGTTTTCATGCTCTAGGGGCTACTTACCTATTTCTACATGTTTTGATTTCACAAACTTCTAGTAGAACAAGTAGATAGGTGAAATTTATCAAGAAAAATGATAAAAAATCGCTAATATTATTGAGTGCTTAAGTGTGCTTAATGAGTATTACTAATCCATGCAACAACAATTACCTAGATTATCTTTACACCTTACGATAACCTTGAGAGTTAAGAATTATGATGACAACCTCATTTTATAAATAAGAAAACTGAGGCACAGAGAGGTTAATGGCATGTGTAAAATCTCATGAGGGCACAGCATGGACCCAGTCAATCAGACTCCTGGGTCCGCTCCACTTACATACCACGTTATACAGCATCCTGTTATTTTTACTGATGATTGGCCTGGGTAAAACATCAATCCGAAGCTTCCACTGGTTTGGCAGAATAGTTAAAGGCAATTTTAAATTAAAGCACACATTTTGCTCATTTATTTTCATTTTGTCCATATTGTAGGTAAGAGGCATTAGTACCATTTTACAAATGAAAAAAAAAAATGCAACAAGAAACCACTGAGAGACTATCCCATAATCAAGACAGGGACATTTTGAATTAAGATCTTTGAACTTATAGTTGTAATTTCATGTAACAGGATTAATTCCATCTTCCTGCACTGGGACAAGAAAGAAGGAAAAGGCCAGCTCCCTGTATTCAAAGCAATAATTTTGTAGGAGGAGAATCAAAATGGAAGCAAAGAGAACACTGAACTTGACATCCAGTAATGCAGCTTAACTACCTCTAAATGATAGACTGTCAGCAAACTTCATTCACACCGGATCCTAAATTTGAAAACAAGCTTAAGAAAGAATGCTATTGTGAGAACTTTAATGAGTAGAAAGCCTCTTTGATTCTATAAAGTCAAAAGAATCTCTATCACATTCTAACCAGGTTTCTATCATTGGACCAGTGAAATCTTCCCTGGGTATAAATGTGAACAGGAAACAGAAATACTCTAGAATAACTCTAAGTAGATAAGTACATCTGCTTTCTGTTTAAGACACGATTCACTCACTGCCCTGCTTTTGCTGTCACTGTGAAACTACCTGCCTTTCACAGTGACACAATGACACAAAGGGTTAAATGACCTACAGCCTAGTGAAGGTAATGACAAAATTTGTTAAAAGGAAAAAAAAATAGTGTTACTTCATTTGCTGTATACAGAACAGTTACCTAAATCAATGTAACGGGTTAGCTAGAGCAATGTATACAAATTATATGCTGTGGAACACCAGTCCATAAAAATATTCCAAAAAATACGTATTCCTTATTGAAGTACCTGTAGGAAATACCACATACTCTGCTTGGAATCCATTGTGAACTACTTTTCAAAATTCAAAGAGCATGGTTATTGCCCACAATTATTATTAAACAACTATTAAAAGCCCTGATAAGTCCTGCAGTACAGAAACTTTACAACTTTCTTTAAAATAATGTTTCCCCAGATGATCTGTCTCTTTGAAGTTATGCCCATAGGTACCATATCCATTCTGGGAAGTCTTCATTTGGGTGAAGACATTGGGTTAGAGGAGTTTGTCTTTGCTTCTTCCCTTTCTGTAGTCATATTACATGAGAAGTTCTACAGGCTTATAATAGACTCCCTTTCTTTATGGAAGAACCTATGGTGAGGTATAATTTGTATAGCTGCCTCTGTATCTTTGGATCAGCCTGGGCCACTAATTAAATAAAGATCTTATTGTAGCCCCAGCCTTCATATTTGGGCATCTCAAAGCTATTGATATAGAAAGTTGTGGACTTTCTGGCTTTGATCCTACCTGTACTCTCTGCCTCCCTATCTAATAACGTCTTTTCCCAGATGCTAGTGTTTTGCCTTTGCCATTCCTGGTCCAAGTTTGTCCTAAACTTAGGTTTTCTGTTGATTTTGTTTTCTGGACCTAGGTTTGTTCTTACCCTATTTTCTTTCTTTGACCATGTCAAGCCATTCCTGGTAACTTGCCTGCTAAGACCTCAGCCCAAGGCCCAACCGCAGCATTGCACTCAGAAACCAGTTCCCCTCTTGAAGGAAAATCAGATATTACTGCACCACTCTAGAAATAAAATTACTGTACCAATCACTTAGAGATCTTGGGCCTGTTATAATTCCACACATAGACAGTGCTGTCTGTGATGCTGGGCACAACACAGCTTTCCTAGCCCTCAATTTATTGGTCTATAAAATGGTGAAATTCTTGTCTTCCTTTATTATAGCCCAGGGAGGAAAAAAAATCACCACATAAAAAGCATTTTCTTTGATTTTAATGCATCTTTGCCCTTTCTCTCTCTCTCCCTCTCTCTCTCTATGTATATGTGTGTGTGTGTATATATATATACACACATACATACACACACACACACACACAGTTAACCAAAGTATTTTGTTTGCATGGCTTTTGATAGTTTACAAAATAGTGTCATACACACCATTTACATTTCATTCTAATGAATCTGGGCAAAGAGGTGAAGTAGGGATTATGATGGTGAATTTTCAGATGAGACAACTGAGACACAAAGAGGGCCAGTGAGTTGCTCACAGTTGCACAACTGGTGAGAAAGGCTGCTCTGAGCACTAGGGAAAAGAGCTAACGTATGCTGGGCTTAATACCTAGGTGATATGCTGTTAGGTGCGGCAAACCATCCTGGTGCACGCTTACCTATATAACAAACCTGCACATCCTGCATATGTACCTTGGAACTTAAAAAAATTATAAAAGAATTATTTAAAAAAAAAAAAGGAAACAAGAAAGGCTGCTCTGAGACACCTGTGTCCTGGCCAGTGGGTGTCTTCTTCGATGCAGTAGGAACACTGCACACTAGGGCTGGTGACTTGGTGACATTCTACTACAAAGCAGCCTTAATGATAAACTTCCCACAGAATGCATTCACTCTAAATAAAGGAAGGATGATCACAAAATTTACAGCTGCTTTCTTCTCATCAAAAGGAAATATTCCATGAATACCTCTTCCCAAATTTTATGCCAAAAGCTGCATTACCTCTAGACACCTGTATGTCTGAGGGGTGGCAGGTGAGCTAAATTGTGGTATAAAAATGACTTGCTTTGTGAGGTAGAAATAAAAAAGCAAAATGTTCATTCATGCATTAGTTTGTTGATTTATTGAGTACATTTCAAAAGTAATTCTATGTCAGATGTTCTTGTAGACACTGTTAAGACAGAAATAATCAAACCGGAAAGGTGTCTTCTTCTAATAGAACTTACCTTCTAGAGGAGAACCAGATCATACACCAATAAACACACAAATAAAGGGGATGCTTCCCCCCCTCCCTCCCACTGCAAGCTCCACCTCCAGGGTTCACGCCATTCTCCTGCCTCAGCCTCCCAAGTAGCTGGGACTACAGGTGCCCGCCACTGTGCCCGACTAATTTTTTTTGTATTTTTAGTAGAGACGGGGTTTCACCGTGGTCTCGATCTCCTGACCTTGTGATCCGCCTGCCTCGGCCTCCCAAAGTGCTCGGATTACAGGCGTGAGCTACCGCGCCTGCCAGGGGATGCTTTTTTAATATTAAGAAGTCTAAGAAGAACGTGTGACAGAGTCATGGAGAGAGTGACAGTTGGAGCAGGGGAGTTCAGCCAACATCACTGATGAGCATATTCAGTGAAGTCCTCTCTGGGGAGAACAATGCTGCTACCTTGGAACCAGGAGAGCAGGCCAGTAGCAAGGAAGAACTGGACCCGCTATTAGCTGGTATAAGCTCAAGTGCACCAAGCTGAGCTCCTGCTCTTCTGGGTAAGAAAGTGATTCTGTAGATTCTTCTGAAAAAAAAAAAAAATCAACACAAATCAATTAGAAATCAACATTTATAGATGTCAGGGGTCAAAGGGCCAAGAAAAAGAGTGTTTTGGAGGAAAGAGAAAAAATAGAGGATGACCCTATGTTCTACATTTGAAAGTCTTCCACTTTCACTGTGAAAGGAGAAAGAGCAAAAGAAAATGATGATTATCTTCATCGAACGGGTCAGGGATGGTGTGCTCACGAAGCAGAGCCAGGGTCAGTGGTTGCTATCTTTGGGCACCATTAAGAATGCTCTTGTTTACGCAATTTGAATGCTGACTGCTGAGGAGTTTTAAGCTATTCAATGAACGTCTTCTGTCATGTTCATTTTCAAAAGGATATAATTTCCTATCCAAACTGTAACATACTAACTTTCAAAGAAAGTCGCTGTGGGTAGGTGGAGATGGCACTCTGTTTCCTAACTGGTGATTAGCAAATTTATTGCATGATAAACCATTTTCAGTGCAGTTTTGAAAAATAAAAACATGCTTCTTCCTGAGTAATTAGTTGCTCTTTACCGCCAACAAACTGTAATTTTTATTTCTTTTACACAAGCCCATTTATTAGGAGAGAGAGCTAGCAAGCATTTATGCTTTTGTGTTTATACTGCAAAGAAGGCATGGCATGGAAAACCTGCTATGAGAATTGTGAATGCCATTATATTTTAAAATCCACATTAATTATAGATCCACTTATTCTTAGAAAAGACAGGAATTGCAGCAGGATGGTGGTAGGGGGAGGGATTCATGTATAAATTGCCTCCCAAGGACCCCACTGAAATTTCCATAACATTCACCACATGACATTGATGTGTGAAAATTGACATGAAGATTTGAAAATTGGGACCGAGGGAGCCCAAGCATAAAATAACTTCAATTTTGCGCTCTCTCTGTCTCTCAGAGGAATAGCATGTAGAACTGACCAACACAACACAAACAAGTGAAGGGGAAAAAAAAATCCAGGGAGAAGGATAGGAGTTATTAAGGAGAAAACACACTTCTCACTCACAGAGAGAAAGGATGATCAATGGATTTAGTCACAGAGAAATTCAAGCAGAAAATTGCTGCTGTTTTTTATCTGAACAGCAGAAAGTTTAACCAAACCAGAATTTTCAAGTCTGAGGAAGGCATCTACGACTACCTGTGGACAAAAGGCTGGGAGATGGGTCTTTGAACCACAGGAAAATGGTCAAGTCCTCTTACTCTTTACTCATGTAAAGAGAAGATTTTTGATAAAGGAGGCTTTGCATCTGAAATCTTCTAGGTCAAGGCTAACATCCCTTACAGCTCAAAATAGTTTAAAGTGTATAAAATAAATAATCTGCTCAGTTCCAATGCCTGCCCTTGAGTAAAAATAATACCCTAAATAGCATCCAAAATGAATGTGAAAATGGTACACAACCCATGGACAGTCTACTTGCTAAGAATGACAAATGTAAAATCATTACTGACAATATGGGATGTTCCAGCAATTCCTCACCTGGCAAAAATATTTAAAGAGGAGCTCATATCACACTATGTCAGATACTACACTTTGAAGCTTGAGAAAAACAGAAGAAATAAGGAAAAAAAAAAATCCCTAATCTACCCAAGACTTTTTTTTTTTTTTTTTTTTTTTTACGGAGTCTTACTCTGTCACCCAGGCTAGAGTGCAGTGGCATGATCTCGGCTCACTGCAACCTCCACCTTCCTGGTTCAAGCAATTCTCCTGCCTCAGCCTTCCAAGTAGCTGGGATTACAGGCACACGCCATCACGCCTGGCTAATTTTTTTGTATTTTTAGTAGAGACGGGGTTTCACCATGTTGGCCAGACTGGTCTTGAACTCCAGACCTCAGGCAATTCGCCCACCTTGGCCTCCCAAAGTGCTGGGATTACGGGCGTGAGCCACCGTCCCCGGCCCCTGGGTTACTTCTGATGCAAGAAAATTGAGAACTCAATTACCTGAATTGCATAGTTTTGAGAGAAAAATAGCTGCCCACAATTGGAGGACAACTTCAAAGAAGGTCATGTCCAGCATCGGGATTGTAAGGCTTGGAATGAACAGAGTGTTCCATGGAATTGTCTACCTTCTATTCCTCTGAGACTGAGAACGTGAAGTAAACAGTTTGTCCTTCCTCCATAAAGCGTTTTACAATTTCCAATAGTATAATAGAGTGTAAAAGCAATTTGGGGAAAAAAAAAAAAAAAAACTAATGAAATAACCCAGCCCTGAGAGTTGTATGACTTAACATAAAAATGCCTTTCTTTTCCCTGTTGTAAACATCCAACACAGGCGTTCGTGGTTGTGACACAACCTTCTTCATGGGGATTCAGGGACCCAGACTCCTTACATATGACTCTGTCCTCTTTGGGGGCCTTGAAAACCTTTGCATTCAGCCAGTGTTTGGGGAAACAGAATGGCGGGTCAGTCATGGGAGGTTTTTAGGTTTCTTTGTTTATTTTCAGCTTTGTTTTTGTTTTTACAAATCAAATATATTCTGACTCTGTGCTTGAACTCTCCGGAAATTGAGAAATTAGATCTCAGTCTTGTCTGGAATTTCCCTGCACTTCTGTGCATGTACCCAAGGATCAAGGCAGTGGGGATGGCAGAATGCTATCTGGACTGTAGACCATCATTATGACAGCTAAGATTCTCATTGCTTAAGCTTATGTGGGGCAGTGACTCACGCCTGTAATCCGAACACTTTGGGAGGCTGAGGCATGCGGATCGCTTGAGCTCAGGAGTTCAAAGCCAGCCTAGCCAACATGGTGAAAGCCCATCTCTCCAAAAAATGCAAAAATTAGCTGGGTGTGATAGTGTGTTTCTGTAGTCCCAGCTACTTGGGAGGCTGAGGTGGGAGGATTGCATGAGCCCAGGAGTTCACGGCTGCAGTGAGCTAAGATTGCCCCACTGCACTCCAGCCTGGGCGACAGAGTGAGACTCTGTCTCAAAACAAAACAAAAAGCTTATGTGGTCCATTTAAAGGTGGGTGGCTTTACTGCTGTCCTGTCAAACATGGGTATGGCATCTTTGGAGACTGTTCCCAAGCCACCCCTCTGAATGTTCAGGACAGGTTTGTAACTGCCACGTTCTTCCACTTTTGTTCCATTGGCTAGAAGTCATGCGGCCCGATCAAACCAAAGGGAAGACTAGGAAATGCTGAGCCTCTCTGGGCCCAGAAGCAGCAAAACAATCTCTACCCAAATCTTCCTCTCGACAAACTCAAGACCTACACAGAGTAAATGTTATTTCCCATTTTGTATATACAAGTGGAACTCAGAATGGTAAGACGACTTCCCTGAAATCATAAAGACTCGAACTGGTTTCTCGAGTCATAGTTCTTTGATTTTCCTCTGATACCCCTCAGCTTCACCGAGAGTATCGAAATGGCCCGAGAGAGCAAGGGTGGTATGATGAAGGTTATCAGAGATAATTTTGTTATCTCTGCAATCCCTGTTACCCTGCTCAGGAGAAAGAGCATCATGAGTTTTCTAGAGGATTGAAGATCTACTAGGTAAAGTTTTTAAAATTGACTAGAAAATCATAAGCTTTTGGCAAGACTAATTCATCATCTCAGATGACTTTAAGGCCAAAAAAAGTGGGCAAGGAAATCTCACACACTTGTGTTCCCGGGAGAGTCATGTCCTTTTCTCACCTGGAATGAATCAGAATAAGTATTCAGATGCCATAAGATGAAAGCAGCACAAGTTTATTGCTAAAGAGTCTACATTCTTTTGCCCAAAAGACACTTATTTTCTTTCACCTCAAACAACTTCAGGATATTGCCCCGGGGCCGTGGGAGTATTTTGCTATTTTCTGTGTGAAATATTATATTCCCTGGTGGACACGGACAGATTGTATTACTGTCCATTGATTCCCTTAGTTGACACAGTGAACAGTGCTGGTGACCTCAACACTTGCGGTTGCATCCAAATGTGGAGCTTTTCTGCCAGAGGACCAAGAAAAAGCACACAGACTGGAAGAGAGCCGTGGAAGCCAAGGCACCATAGCATACCTGAGCTCTGCAGACCAGGGATAGGTAGGTCACATGTTCACCTGCTCGAGTTCTGTTACAGTATTGAAATATAGTCTGGTATGCTGCTGGGCAAAGGTAGCTGATGAAATCCTCATAATTCATGCCACTTACCCAGGGATCACCAGAGACTGAATCCCATGAAACAGGACTTGGTCTCAACTGAGTTCCTCTCTACTATCACATACCAATCTCTTTCTAGAGGTGAAAATAAGCTGGCATAAGGACAGAGAAGAATCTAGCATTTGTTTTATTTTATTTTTCCACTATCATTAGAGCTCTGATACTTTTCTGAGGTGCAAAAACTTCTAGAGAGGAATAGAATGCTATGAGAAGAAAGCTATAGTCTCAAATATCAGCAGAATGACTCTCCTCTGGGTTCATTTATTTTTTACTTTGTGCTGCGTTAGGTCTGTGATTTTCCCTAAGATGATGATCTACAAGACTGGCTGTTTGCATGCTCTGGATCTCATTTATTAGGAAGTGAAGTATGTAATGGTGAAAAATAGCTCAACGGGTTTCCTCTTTCTCTGGGGTATCTCTGCTGCAGCACGGCTCGTTGCACACACAGTCAGTGCCACAGAAATAAATGGAAGGGAAACAGAGTTCTCGGGATACACAGAGTGTGAGAGCCTCTTCCGCACCTGCTGGAAGCCTGAGACAGCCTCAGAACCTCCTCTTTTTTGCATGGGACTTGGAAGCGAGAACGATCTGGGGTCACTACGGTGGTGTCTGCATAGGCACGTGTGAGACCCACGCTCAGTCATTTATTTTCTTGGAGTGTGTGTGTGTGTGTGTGTGTGTGTGTGTGTGTGTGTGTGTCGTGTAGTGTAGTCTCAGCTCACAGGGCTGATGGGGGAAAGCAGGCTTCTCCATCTCCCAGTCTGCAAGATGCCTTTCTCAGATCACCTTGAGGACTTGCCGTTAGTGAGCAGAAAATCCCTGAGTGCTGTGGAAAAGGGATTTAAAAGACTTAGTAGAAAGAGAAGACTTGGAGTTTTGTCTTGTGAAAAATCTTTATAAGATGAATTAATAATTTATACTTCTGCATTTCCAGCTATGTATGAAACACTGTTCTTTATTGACGTGACTCCTCAAAACACTTGTCACTCCTATTTTAACACTGATATTCTAGAATACTGACATAGTTAAATGACTCCTCAAAGTCATGTGGTAGGCGCAGAGCAGAACTCCTACATGACTCTGTCTAGATCCTATTCTCTGCAGGCAGAAATGTTTATTCTTCTGGCCATATCATTGCTATTGATCAATATCAAGGTACTCTGTGTGTTTAGCTTTCTACTGGGCAGTAGGAAAGATGGACAAAGTGTTATGACATAGATAACGAGTATGTGCTGATGCAGTCTATAAAGTTAGAAACACACACACACACACAAACATACACACATGCAGAATACATTTTGAAAGCATCAGAATTATAGGACATAAGACACAAATCACCTCTCTGTGCCCATCGCTGGATGAGGCATTCCATATGCCTTGCTTCTTTCAGCCTTATAGTCCCTTTGAGATTCTGTGGGGATGTTAGGATGCCCCTGTCACTGATGAGAAAACAGAAGCTCAGGGAAATTAACAAATTTGTTGAAAATTCCACTGCTCCTCAGTGAGAGAACCAGGATTTCTACCCAAGCTGTGATGCCACAATACCAGACTGACTCAAAAACACCTATGTAAAAGGAGGGGTAGGGAGACTGAACCAAGGAGATAGGAGATGAAGATTCCTCCATGAACCATTACTTTGTAAGGATGTCTAATGTTCAGGGGTACTCCTCTGCAAGACACTGAGGTTGCAATTCCTACACTCATCTGCTCTTAATTTCTAAAAGCCAGTAGAAACTCACAGGGTCATGTACTCCACCCTTTGTGTGGCAGTTGAGGAAACCAAAGGTCAAACAAGTGAAGTGCATTTTTTACAGGGTTGTATAGATAGTGAGGAAGATGGCGCTAATATCTGGGTCTTCTTGATATCTTGCTGCTCCTGACTCTGAAGAGTCTTAACAGTGGATTCCGCCATCTCTTTAGTTGCCAGGATGGAATCCACTTTTCTGGAAGATAGTGTAGGGATCGGGGTATGATCAGTCTTCTTTCTCCACCACTCATGCAAGGCCCTCAGTGAAGAAAACAGTGGCTGTGAAGAAGGAGACTCATTGCAGAGTCAAGGTTATGGGGCATGTTGAGCTTCAGGGAGAGACACGCTGAAAGTCCAAGGTTTTTTTTTTTTTTTTTTTTTTAGACCAAGTCTTGCTCCATGGCCCAGGCTGGAGTGCAGTGGTGGTGGATCTTGGCTCACTGCAAGCTCTGCCTCCTGAGTTCATGCCATTCTCCTGCCTCAGCCTCCCAAGTAGCTGGGATTACAGGTGCATACCACCACACCTGGCTTTTTTTTTTTTTTTTGTATTTTTAGTAGAGACAGGGTTTCTCCGTGTTAGCCAGGATGGTCTCCATCTCCTGACCTTGTGATCTGACTGCCTCGGGCTCCCAAAGTGCTGGGATTACAGGCGTGAGCCACGGAGCCTGGACTATTTTCCAAGTTTCTTACAAAGTTTTTACAAAATAATTCATATCTTTATTGTAAAATTAAATAAATACCATCTACCCTCCAGATACGGCCTCTCTGTGAAGTCTTCTTTGACCACACCTGGCCTGGTTGGTTTTCCCTTCCTTGAAGGCTTATAGCACTCAACGTATATGTGGCATGTCCTTTGACATTTATTGTATTTCTCATCCAATATTCATTCCTCTTCCTGCAACAACTGTACCCTGATTCTTCAAGGGACCTGCCATTTTCTCACTCTGGAGGAGTAGATGTCACAATCTGGCCCCAGAATTGGAGCAGGCGATTGATGTGGGCTAAGCCAGTTACACTATTTTATCCGTTTTATCCGCAGGGCCACAGAGATGTGTCCATGACAAAATTTGTGTCAACACTTCTCAATCCTAGGGGTTTTCTTTTGAGTTCTCAGGGGAGTAGACTCCCTGTGTATCACTGACCATGAAGCTGAACACATGCAGTCCCAGGAGCTGCTGGCAGCCACGTGCCCACCAACAATCGAGAGCTAAGAATTGGGCAACATCATGGAAGGAAGACTGTGGGGAAAAAGAAACTGAGTCCCTGCTGAGGCTTGTTGCTTACCTGAGGCCAACCATGCCCTTGAACTCTTCTCTTTTGTGAAGCGAGACATTCTCTTTACTTTTAAAAATTCATTTTATTGAATCTTCTCTTCCTTGCAACCTGTAAATATATTCATATTACAAAGTCCCAAACTGTTTCGTTCATGTGATTATATTTACAACCAAGTTGATCCTCATTTAAGAAACACGCCCTAAGCATCTTCTCATAGTAGTCAAGATCTCAAGACCTGTGAGAATAAGCTAATTTAGCCACCTTCTTATCCTCACAGGCCTTGAGGTTCTGCTACATGCTACTGGTCTGCCTTCTCTGACAGAACAGAGCTAAATCCATGATACTTCATTAGAACTGCATAAATACATAAAAGTTCAAGGATTGACCTCACAAATTCATTTAATAGGGATTGAATGGTATATATCTTCAATCTCAAAGTTTGCATTTCAAATCTTGCTAATACATTTTTGCTTTAACTTCACGTCTTCTAGCTTTATAGATTATCTCTACGATATTAATATTTTCTACCCCAAACATGTATATTTCAGTGAATGCTGGCAGAGCTTTTTTGGGGTCAACTTTTAAGATAATTATACTATAGATTTTTCACAAGCATTGGCTCTTAAGTCTTTATATAATTCAATTCAGCTTGACTTTAGGAAAGAAAGAAAGACGGAAAAAACAAAAAGGAACCCAAATGATCTTCTGCAAAGGACTCCAGAAATACACTAAGAGAGAGAAGAAAGATGAAGTTAAGCTAGCAAATTCTGAAACTGATCTATAGCAACAACAAACATTTTTAAATTTACTTGTAACCTCAGAGAAGTCACAGCAAAAATAACTTTAGGTTTGCAATCCAACCCAGTGATTGTACCTCAAATTTACTAATCTTGGCAACTGAAAACAAAATTATAGGGTAGGAGCAACCACATAGAGTACCCCTTATTTGTAATTACTGTAAGTGTGGGACAGAAAAAAAACGTCCATGCCAGCTTTCTAAGAACTCATTCTCAGCCAAGAGCACCTGGGGCTAAATTGTGGCTGTTTCACAACATGCTGCTGAATGAAAGGCAGACACAGAGCAGAAAATCCACCTTAGGAAATGTGCTGAACACAATCGTCAGAGTCTGGCTCATGAAAACATTTCCCTCCTTCTCCAGCTATGTCCCAAAACACCCTTCAAGTTTTATAGCCGACAGTGCAGTGTTGGGGAAGGAGTAGGGACTTCACCTTCAAGCCAACTTGACTTTTATCTCTATGAGGCCATTTGCTAGCTCTGCGATGTTGAGAAAGTCCCCTAGACACTCCCAGCCTCGTTTTCCCCACTCATACATTGGAGAAGATATAAATATCTCACAGATTTTTTTTGAAGATGAAATAAATGAAGTTGTGTTAGTCTCCTATGAGGGAGAGTAGAGCTGGACATCGTTTCTGGAACTTTTAAGTTCAAAATTAAGTGAGCCATTTTATAACTTGGAGCTAAATGGGCAAGAGGTCTAAAGGTTAGACTAATACTTCTACCCAGCAGTGTTACCTCTGGGAAATATTATCTAACATAAACATGAAGGTGCCCATAATCTTTCTCTGCCTAGTCATTTCAAGAGCATTTAGGAAGCAGTGGGACAGAATTTAGTCTAGATACATTGCTGTGGTATTAGGACAAGGAAAAGATTTCACATTTCCTAATGAATAGCAACTCATGCCAGGTGCTAGGCTACATGTACAAAACACAACTTTTTAAAAATTATCACCACCAATCTTAAGGAGAAGGCATATTTGTATTTGCACAGATAGAGAAATTTTAGCTGTGATAAGTAACTTGCCAAAATTCACACATCTTTTAATTACAAGAAACAGGATCTATATCTGGACCTTTTTCAGCTTAATTCTAAAATGTATCCACTGTTGTTTAACTAGTTCTATAGGAGTCAGACTCCTAAAGAATTTCTCTCGGGTTGTATTAGTCTGTGAAGGCTGCCATAACAAAACACCATAGATTGCGTGGTTGAAACAACAGAAATTGATTTTCTCTTAGCTCTGTAGGCTATAAAGTTCTATATCAAGATGCTCTACTGATTCAGTCTCTGGCAAGGGCCCTCTTCCTGGCTTCCAGACAGCTGCCTTCTTGTTATGTCCTCATGTGGTGGAGAGAGAGCAAGGGTCTCTTACAAGGACACTGATCCTATCCTATCAGCGCCTCACCTTATGACTTCATTTATCATTAATTACTTCCCTTCTTTTAGACTATCCATATATAGTGACATTGGGGTCTAGGGCTTCAACAGATGAATTTTGGGGGCACAATTCATTCAGCAGTAAGTGTCTTACATGAATTGATTTGTATACATTTGTTTTAAAACTTTTTTGCTGTATTCTATCTCAGAGATTCTTCTTTCTTTTCCAATTCAATGAGTTTCTCAATTCTACAGATAATTCCACTATACCATCTATAACATTATAATATCTTCTTAGATCCAACTTTCGTCATCTCTCCCTTTGAGTACCAAAAACCTGCTACAGGTTCTCAGCTTGCAGGCTTTATCTTCTCAAATGCATCCATCAGACAGCCTTAGCACAGACAGTGCAGCTCAGCCTGTCTTAAGACCATTCATTTGCTTAACAAATAAAACACCAGCCCATCTCCATGAACTGGCTTCCAGTGCCTCCCACAGTCAGATCCCAGGCTGGCTTTCTAAGTTCATCTCCTCCTCCTAAAGCTCTTTTGCTTCTCATTAATGTAAGTTGCATTGGGAGCTTGCAAATCATTTGTTTACTTATTCACTTAATCATTTATTGAATAAGTATTGAATTTCACTAATGTGTCAGACAGTGTGCTGGGCTTTGAACACCCAGCAGTGAATAATGCAGACTCTGACTCTACCCACATGGAGCATGTTTGACCAGGGAAACAGGCATTAAGTGATCTCACAGGAATTGCTTTTATGCATTGAAGAACCATTATTCTCCAAGTCCCAGCTTAAGGCATACAGCTATGAACACTGTTCCCAAAGAAAATATTTGAAAACCATATATTTGATAAAGATCTTGTTTCCAGAATATATAAAACTAAATGATACAAAAATAAAAAAACCAATTTTAAAAATGAAGAAAATATTTGAACAGATGCTTCATCAAAGAATATATTCAGGTGGTACAAACCATTTACTAGAAACATGAGAATTAAAACTACAGTGAGATGCTGGTATACCTGTAACAGAATGGTTAAAATAAAAGACTGACAATACGAAATGTTGCTGATGACAAGGAGGAGCAGAAAAATGCTCAGATCTTGCTGGTGAAAATATAAAATTGTATAACCACTTTGTGAAACAGTTTGGCAGTTTCTCAAACAGTTAAACATGGCTGGGTATGGTGGCTCCTGCCTGTAATCCCAGCACTTTGGGAGGCTGAGGCGGGCGAATCACCTGAGGTCGGGAGTTCAAGACCAGCCTGACCAACACGGAGAAACCCCCGTCTCTACTAAAAATACAAAATTAGCCGGACGTGGTGGCGCATGCCTGTAATCCCAGCTACTCGGGAGGCTGAGGCAAGAGAATTGCTTGAACCCAGGAGGCAGAGGTTGTGGTGAGCTGAGATGGCACCGTTGCACTCCAGCCTGGGCAACACGAGCAAAATTGCGTCTAAAAAAAAAAAAAAGAGAGAGAAAGAAAGAGTTAAACATGCCCTTGCCATAAGACCTATCAATCTTGGTCCTAGGCGTATACCCAAGAGAAATAAAAACATATGACCACACAAAGATATGCATGTGAATTAAATATTTATAGTAACTTATTCTCAATAGCCTAAAACTGGAAGGTAACCAAATCTTCATCATCTGGTGATTGGACTAACTAATCTTATATCTATACACCAGAATATAACTCATCAATAAAGTAATCCAAACTACTGACATTTGCAATATGGATGAAACTCAGAAGCATTATGCTAAGTGAAAAAAGCCAAAAATAAAACACTACATAATTCCTTTTATTTGAAATTCTGGAAAAGGCAAAACGATAGTGTGAGAAAGCAGTTGTCAGGAGCCAGGGGATGGAGAGAGGGTGCTGACTGCAAACAGGCACATGGAAACATTTTAAGGTGATGCAACACTCTGTATCATGTAAGTGGTGGTGGCTACATGGCCAAATATCAAGATTTATCACTTTTTTCTCATGTTCTTGATTAAATGTGTAAGGAATGAAGCCCATTTTAGGGAAGGCATATGAGGAAGGTAGAAATAGGAGACACACTCTAATACTTACCTAAATGAGAATATGTACATTAGTTTGTGCTAAATGTAACCTCCTCTTTCCCAGCTCTCCCAGTGACTGAACCATGTTATAGTCATATTTACTAGCACCTTTATGACATCCTTAGAAATCATGTCCTACATCTGAAAGGTAATGAACCTCCAAGCTGGAACGGCAGGTCCTAGTCACTTTCATACCCACAACATCAATACAGAGTCTTGCACAGAATAGGCTGCAATCAATGCCTGATAAATTGAATTGGCTGCGTTGTGCAATCATCACCTTTCACTTTGAAACCAGTCCTTACTCTTTCAAGTAGGAAGGAAAGTCTTATATAACTCTCCAGTCTTAACGAGTCACTACATTTAAATTTCTGAAATGCTAGCTTTGTTTTTGGCAGATCCCTTAATAGGAGTTTTGGCTGAATGACAGTCTAGAAAAGACCAAGTCTACACAATAGATAGGGAAGACTGACGCCAACATTGAAGGAAGAGATATATGCTTTAATCAGAGTGTACGAAAGAGACGTGGTAGGTGTGCTTATATAAGAAGGAACTAAAACACAAGTGAATATTGTTCTACTTTGATACCAGTATGTTGACACACTGTACCTTCCTTTTAGAATGCTGTTGATGTATTTCAACTGAGAAAATATAGAGTTATTATATAAACTGATTCATTTAATAAGGGGTTTAAGGATAAGACTGTCTTATTTTTCCTCACATCCTCAGAGTCTAGCGTGACATACAGTAGGCACTTAAAAATGTTTGTCCAATAAGTAAATAATTGAACGAATGATTATTTCAACTGAACACATAACCTACCGATGAGAAACCTGAAGCCCAACATGGTTCATGCACACCCCTAGTCATTGAGATGTGATGAGTTTTACCTGTTCCTATGTATTTACATTGATATCTTTTCATCTGGATGTGTAACTCTGGGGAGTGTGTATGGGGCAGAGATTGCAGGGGTGGAAAGAGATAGCCAGAAGGTACAAGAAGGAGGAGTAGGAGATGCAATATTTATTTAGATGAGAATATAAAAACTTATTTTTGTTTGATTCAAAAGAGCACTCTATTTGATTTTGATACCTGGATGACATCCAATTTATTTTCCTTAAGATTTTCTGGAATAGGCAAAAAATCATGCTAATCTCAATTTCAATAGCTAATACTTACAGAGCACTAACGTTGAGCTGTGCTCTGTACCAAGAATCCAGCCCTCACAGCAACCCTAGGAGGCAAAGCCCACTTGCCTTCTCCTTCTTTCCTTAACTTCCGTTCCCCCAAATAATCAAATATTCCCTAAGAATAGAATCAAAACAATGATCTTTCTTCAGGGAAGAGGTCGTATTAAAAATTTGAGGCAACTTTCTATTCTAGGTGAAGTATTAGGATTCATAGCACCTTTGTTGGCACAAACCCCTTAGTCATACCTACAGCCACAGACTAGTTTTCAGTGCTCTCTGGCGGTTCAGTGAGTCTATATACTTTTCTATGTTCTTAATCCGAGTAGATGATGGCCTGCCACGACGTACAACTCCAGGGGGTGCCATTTAAGTCCTGGTTTATATGGATGGTGCAGTGTGAAGCTGTATGATGTTCATCTTAGGTAGTGTTCGACATGGTGGCCCTGGGTAATATATCTGGATTCTCTGTTGTGTTTTCTTTTTAAATTTGCAGGCGTTTGTTGATCCATTTCCTGACCTGGTAAGGTAATAATGATAATACATAAACTAACAAGTGAACATCCTGTGCAGGTACTTGCCTTGCATTATCTTATTTAGTACTTATGATAACACTAGAAGTAAAAATAATTATCATTCTGATTTTACAGGAAATGAAAGGTAAGCAATGAGCTAGGAATAGTTAACAAAATCTAGAGTAGAACCTGAGCATTTTTATTCTAAGACCCAATATGCTAATTTCAAGTAATCAGGCATCAGTTAATATGCATCTTATAATTCTTGCTTCTGATATTCATTTCTTTTTATGCATTTTATTGGATTGCTTGAGTCATTCACTTTGGCTGCATTGGTGGAGTTGCTAGGAACAACCTCTTTTCTTTGTGCTGAACTCTTTTTTAAAAAAATCTCATCTCAAAGTGAATGATAATGATGAGGCTTCCAGGACTTTAAAGGTTGTTCTACTTGAAGAGGTCACTAGGAGCCAAAACCAATAAAGCACAAGGAGTAAGTTTGGTATCTAGGAACCAAGCCCTCAGCAATGATGGGAAATCATCAGGTCACACAAGGACTTTGCTCAGCTAAAGAAGATTCACCTTCAGATGCCTGGAAAATTTCTCTACCTGGCTTCTGCTTGATAGAACTTCCAGTCTTTGCCATGATTTGCATCTCTTATTTATTTTGCAAATATTTCAACTCAAGTTACAAATATAACTAAGAGAAAATCTGCTCTCTCTATTCTCCTAGGCATCTTTCTGAAGTCAGGTGTTCTTTTGCCCACTTCATGCTAAATTTAGCTTGTCAGTTAATTCACCGTACATTTATAAGGGGTGGAACCACAGCTTCTAGGGTGTTACCTTTTCTTTTGTTCCTCTGCATCTTTAGAGCTCAAGGATATGGACATCGTCAAAATACTTGACCTAGAAAAATAGTCAAGGCAATGATCTATCCTGCTGGTTGGATTAGGGTGATAAATTACACAAAACATTTTTCTTTTGCTTCTCAGACTTGGTGTTTCAGGTAGAAACTGGCTTCCTTCCCATGCTACTGGCATTTGAAATTAAAAAGAGGATGATACAGCTCAAGGCATATTAGTACTTCTTAAATGCATCTTCTAAACTACTTTATATAATCAAAGACATGGAAGTATTTTTCTATGCCAAACAAATTAAAGTTAAGCAGAGCTGTACAATGACTGAAATTATAACTTGCAAATGCAGCAACACAACTTAGACATTTTGTTCTACCCAATCATGCTCTCGCATGGATTTTTAAATTGTATCCAGAGATTTTTTCAATGCTAAATCTAATTCTATAAGAATGCCTGAATCAACATACCATCATTCTAAGTATCTACTATTCACACATAGTAAATGGCTTTTTACTATAGGAGTAGGGTCTCCACTTAGCTGTCCAAGGGTCAAATCTTCCCCACTGGTCAAACCCAGCTTATAAGCATGTTATTATTCACGCACATAGCCTTTTTGAAAAATGAACTGACATATTAATCTGAAAATTGCATACAAACTTTGGATATCCAGCTTTTCTTTTAAAAACAAAATATTGAGATCCTGGCTATACTTGGATAACATTCTTGCAGTCTGCATTTATTTATTCAACAAATATTTCTTGAGCACATGCTGTTTTCCAGGAACTGTGTTCTAGGTGCTAGGCATTAATCAGTGGGGGAGTGTGGGAAAAATCACCGAAAGCAAAAATTTCCTCTTTATGGGGCTTTCATTCTAATAGACACCTACCTAGAGAAGAGCAGCAGCTTTCCATATAGATGGGTCACTTTTTAAAAATTACACTATAGTGTTTACTCTTCCTGCCTTTTTGGAATTTTCTTCACTAATTCATGTTATCTTTCTATACTCTTATCTCCTACCTTCTGAATTCTTAAGGGCTTATCTAAAGAGACCTGTAAAATATGAGTTCCTACATTGAAAATCCCAGCAGAATAGAGAAAGACAGCCTGAGATGGAAGGGTTCAGATATTGGAGCTGACAGTAAAGGTTCACAACTTGACTGTGTTTCTTATATGCGTTATAATCTTGGGCAAATCACTTCATGTTCGTGCCTCAGTTTCCCAATCTATTACATGTGGGTGATAATGATTTCCAACTCATGAAGATTAAAAGAACTAATTATTGAACATACATAGAAAATGGCCTAGCTGATAGACAGGTTTTTTTTTTATTAAATATAGACTTTTAAAATTATGGAGAATTCTTTCTATCTTTTGCTAGGTAAGGTCAAGGGAAACAGAAACAAGATGTGAAGCCAAGATTTTCCCTGTAGAATTATCAACTGAACAAGTACTCTTCCTCAGAAACCTAAGGCATAAATTCTGATTCAAATATTTCACCACTATGAAACATCAAGAATGATTTCAAATGTCTTTTAAACACATAATGCATGTCTTCTCACTGATACATTTATAATATTTGAGAGCTATTATGTATGATGAGCTAGAGAATTTTGTCATTATTTATGAAATTATTAGCTTTTTTCATGACCCAACTTCCACTTAGGACTTAAATGCAGCATTAACTTGCAAATACACTCCGATGCTCTCCAGCTGGCAAATACCATGCAAAAGGGGGCCATGGATTTAACAAACAAACAAAACAACCTCACATGAAATGTCTTCCTTTTCTCTTAAATATATCTCTTCCTCTCCATTTCTTATATGGTCCAAATTTTCATCATTTCAGATTCAACTCAAATAAAAAGCATTTATTCTGTCAGACACACTCTGCTACATGTCTTAAATACATTATTTCAGTTAAACTTCCCAGAAGTCTTTGGATACAGTTAGTATCATTTCCATTTACTGATGAGAATGCTGAAACTCAGGAAATGAGGTGACTCGCCCAGGTCTACACAGCTTCTTGTAGCAATGTCGGGCTCCGAAGCCTGGTCTCCTAACCCTGAATCCTCTCCCTTCCACTGGTTTCTGCTGTTTCTTGCCAGGGTTGCTAGGGGCAGCGGTCCTCAAAGTGTAGCGCTCACACCAGCTGCATCAGCATTCTCCAGTAACTTGTTAGAAATGCACATTCTCAGGCTCCGCCTCATATCTACTGACTCAGAAGCTCTTGGGACAAGTGCCAGCACTCTGTGAATTTTAACAAGCCTTTCTGGGGGTTTGGATACCCACTGAAATTCAAGAGCACTGACTCAGGCTCATCTTTGCTGACCCACCTGACTTCAGTCTTTCACCCTCTCTGTTGCACCTGTTCTGCCCAGCTGAGCTCTTCCTACATGAATAGACAGTTTTATCACATACCCTTCTGATCATGAACCTACAGTCAGTCTCATCCCCTGCTTTGTGAGGCCACATTGCTGTCAGTTTGGGATTCCCCTTACTCTTACCCTAATCTATGTCTATGTTTTATCTCTCTGCCCTTCAGGCCACTCAAATCCGGCTGCTCGCTTTGCCATGAAGTGGTCACAGTTATACTATTTCTGTGTCTTTGGATGTATTGCTCCTCCTTCTCCACTATTTTCTCCTCAAACAAGCTCAGACTCCACATCTTCCTTCAAGGTCCCTTTGAGTGCTTACTGGGAACCCCTACTGGAGCTACAGGACTATGGCTATAGGACTGGGTCCCAACCTAGCTCTGTGACCTCAACTCCTATCACTCCCCCTTCATTATTTTGCTCCAGCCAAACTGGCTTTCCTTCCACCTCACTTTGTCCCACTGTGGGCTCTTTGAATGCCTTTCCCCTGGTTTGGAGCACCCTTCCCCCAAATTGTTCCATGGCAAGTTCTTTCTCATCATTCAGGCTTCACCTTGTAAGTCATTTCTGGAAGAGACTGTCCCTGATCTCCCACTCTCCTCCCTAAGCCCCAAGTCACTCATTCTCAATGCTCGATTTTATCTTCTTCATAACACTTACCACAGTCTGCACTTATGCATATATTTTTGTGTTTGTTGCATGTCTTTCCACAGCTAGAAATGAACACTGCAGGCACTGTAAGTGCTTCATTCTTAGCTTCATTTCCAGCACTTACAACAGTGCCTGACACATAGTACATGCTAAATAACCACGTGTGAATGATTGAATAAATCATTAAACATCTGCCTCACACCATTTCACCATTACTTTGAGCCTGTCTTGCAAGCTGAGCTGTTTCCATTCTCAATGTTCATCCTTGTTGCCCTCCTCTACAGTCTGAGCTTTTGAGTAAAGTATACCTGCCTTCCAATGACAGAAGGTTGAAATAAAATAGGTGGAAGTCTAAGGCAGATAGGGGATTCCAATCTCAGCCTTAACATGATTTGCTATGAGATATTGATTTTGATTTTCACACATAACTTCTTTAAACTGTTATGCCATATATTATTATATATAATTGGTGTTTATCTGATAATTGTAAGTCAAATGATATTTGAAGGGCTATAGAAGAGCTACGCGTTAGAAGGAGCCATCAAACAATGAATTCCTATGGAAAATAAAAATGCATTTCATAAAGTGACTAATTCCCTCGTAATTTAATTTGGAAGGATAATCCTGTTTTCTTACACCACGTATATAAACATTTCATTTGTAAATTGAATAATACTGATACTACTAATTTTTAATGCTTATTTATTTTTTGCACAGAATCATACTTGGCAAATTACATATATTACGATGAGCCTATTTAATCTTCATAAAATCCTTTGAGGTTAGCTTTGCTATCACCTCTTTTAGAAGCAAAGAAACCAGGGATCACGTAGGTAGAAAACTTACTTGCTCGGGTTCTCACAGCTAATAATGTTGGAGCTGAGATTGGAATCCCAGATCTGCCTCATACTTCCATCTATTTTATTCAATTTGCAGTACATCTTGCATTATATTTACCCTGCAACAAAATAGAAATATTTTAATGAAATCAAAAGAACTGGCAATAGAACAGTCAAGGAAAAAACAAAACAAAACAAAAACCTAGCCCTGTGGTTTGGAAGCATTAAGTGTATGCTTAACTAGTTCTAAAATGGCAATGATCAAGTTCACAGTAACATCAGTACTTTTAAAAATAATTAGGAATCTTCTCATTGCCAGGGTTCTGCCAGCTTGTACTCCATCTTAGTTTACATTTTCCATACCGGGCAGGCAATACTATTTGAAGTGAATTGCAAAATGAAGGTTCCAGCACCAAATCTTTGCAAACAATAGTAAAAGCTTACATCTATTTACTTCATCCAAAGTGCATTTTTTCATGTTTTTACATAAGTTGTTCTGTTGATTCCTAGGACTTCCACTGAAGAAAGATGAGGACATGGCAATTCACCATTGGGAGTGGGGAGAAGTGCTGAGATTAGGAGTCTCATCTTCTCATTGGGAGATCTGTTTAAGATCTTAGCAATGCTGGACCATGGAACCCATGCCACTCAGTTCTGCTGCCTCTTTATCAAATGCTATTTCGACATCAAGACAAAGAACTGGTCCTACAGACAGGTGCTTTAGGACACTTCTGAGACACCAGCCCTGTATTTGGAGCGGTGGGGTCAGACTTGCACTATCTTACGGATTTGGATAAAGCCATTGAGTGTCTGCACCTTGCATCTCTCTCTTCTCCCTCTCTCGCTTGTCTCAGGGCCTGATTTTGGCTATTTCTCAGCTACATTTCATAAACTTCCACTGCTCATTTGATGAGGGCATCTAGTATTTGGTAGTGACTTCACCCTACTCACCTCTCGTCTCATGGAATGAATCTTAAACTTGCTTCTTTGACCCATGCCCTCCAGCCTTCCTGGTTGCCTGTTTCATCTTGCTCAACACTACTCACCACACTGTATATCTCCAGAACAGAAATGCCCTGTCCCAGCCTTTGCCCACCCTGGATTTCTAGAGTCAAAGTCTTCCATGCCAGTCATTCTAACAGTTATAGCAGAACCCGCCTTCTGGTCACTTGGCTGTCATTTTACTGAACAATAGTAGCCTTTTTGTCTATGGAATTATGGCTGGTAGATGGTCAGTGGCAAATTTAAAAATCAAATCACAATAGAGACTCATAAAAAAGAAATGTCATATATTAAACTTTTTAACTTGAAACATATAAAATTTGATCTCTAATTTGTCAGTCCTTTGATAGAGGGCCAAGGCTTTCTGTCTGCATATGGGCCTGCTGATCATAGTTCTGCATCGTCATTCTGCATAAATCACATCCATTAAGCAGCATCCACGATTTTCAGTTTCTACAAAGTGGAGCAGGAACTTAAAGACTTGCAGAGCAATCTTAAAAGAGAATCCATCTAAATTTTAATGATCTTTCCCAATCTTATACATTTGTCTAACTCACACCTAATTTAACAGCAATTACTTTTTAGCAAATCGCTTTCATCAAATCTTTCCAAAGCATTCAACTTAGTTTTCATAGACACAACATCTTGCTTTCTTCTAACACTAATATTTCACCAGTTTACATAATGTTTAATGAAACTAAGCAATTACAGTAACAGATGCAACCAGTTTAACTAGAAACGGGGACAAATACACCTGGTTCTTGGCAAGTGTCCAGCTCAATGGAAAGAAGCAGAAGTCCATGGGTATCCTAGTGATCAGCATACTGACTGGTGGGGGAAACTCTGTTCTCACCGAAATCAGAAGGAATGGAGAGTACCGGTTTAATACGGTGTGTCTGTTGAAAAGCGGAGGCTGGTTACCGGACGCAGGTGGCTATGGAAGGTTTATTTATTTATTTCTTATTTATTTATTTATTTTTTGAGACAGAGTCTCACTCTGTCGCCCAGGCTGGAGTGCAGTGGTGCAATCTCGGCTCACTGCAACCTCCGCCTCCCAGGTTCAAGCAATTCTCCTGCCTTTGCCTCCAGAGTAGCTGAGATTACAGGCATGTACCACTACAGCCGGATAATTTTTTGTATTTTCAGTAGAGATGGGGCTTCACCATGTTGGCCAGGCTGGTCTCAAACTCCGGACCTCAAATGATCCACCTGCCTCGGCCTCCAGGTTTATCTCTCTGTCATAAAATCAGAAAATATCAGGGATGGTAAGATGTTTCAAACAGTTTATGCAATTCAGGTTTTCATCAACAATCTTGGCAAAATCTATGGGGCTAGTTCTTTTTCAACTTCTTCAACTTCATACTCTCAGAGATGGGGGCTCAAGAGCAACCAGAACAGCCTGTTTCATAGCTGGACAGCTGTACTGGGTAAAACACGCTCTTGAACAGTGAGTCAAGATTTTTCTTCTTGTCATGTCTCTAAATTCAACCTCCCTGTGTTCATCAAGTATTCCTTAAACGGAGTGGCTGTCAGACCTTTTATCCTCTTGCTCTCTCTCCTCTGGACACATTCTAGTTTGAGATTATTAATTTCCTACTTAGGGTACTTTGCCCAGAAATGAAACCATTTGAAGCTCAAGGCTGATCAACAGGAGCAGAAGACAGAAGACTCACAAGGCTCACTGCTTCTATGCATGTGCCTTCTTATTGCCGTCACTACCTTTTAAAATAATTACATCAGACTTTTGGCTCATATTTAGCTAATGGTCAACTCAAACTTCCAGATCTTTACTTAAATTGCAGTTGAATCAATTATTTTTTTTCCTGCCCTGATTTCTCTGTTTTTTTTTTCTGTCACTGATTTTTAGCCAAAAGTTTATTTTTATGCGTTAGAGTATTCATTTTTACTACTGCTATGATGATAGAAACAGCTGATATGTATAGAGTGGTTGCTATGTATCAGGCACAGTTGTAAGCATTGCCTGTGTATCATTTAACCCTCGTAACACTTTTATGGGGTAAGAACTGTCAAAAGACAAAATTACAACAAATTTAGTTTAGAGATCTTCATTGGCTGTTATTTGTAATTCTAGAATAAGGCAGCGCCTTATTCTATAAAATAGAATGAGTGTCCTGATGAACTGAGCAGAGAAAGTTGGTTTTATAGCCAGAAAAGGGCTGAAGAGAGCAGAAACAGAGAACAAAAAGCAGATTGGTCCTTTCAAAGTTACTTTTCATGTAAAGGATATATCAGAAGGTATTTTCTTACCATGCTAGCTAAAACTAGTCTGGGGATATGGCTACCACCTCTCTCTCTCCTGATGTCTTGTGGAATCAGATAAACAACTTCATTTTGGCTTGGTGACATGGGTCTTCAGCACGAGTAACTGCGTTTCGGTTTGGTCTGTTGGTCTTGATGCAGGACATCAGTCCAAAATGATGGCCTCCTATAAGTTTTATTTAACAGTATTATTTAACGTATCCATTTCCCAGCTGAGAAAACTGAAGGAAACAGTATTTCAGTCTATTTCTCAGGGCCGCTCACATAGCAACTGTTAGACCTGGGATGCAAACCCAGGCAAGGTGTTTTCAAGAACAAGGCTCTTAACCACTACACTCTTATCATATCTTGACTGATCTGTCTTCTTAAATGGTCCTTTAGGAGCTGCACGCGGTGGCCCAGGTCTGTAATCCCAGCCCATTGGGAGGCCTAGGTGGACAGATCACTTGAGCCCAAGAGCTCGAGACCAGCCTGTGCAATATAAAGAAAACCTGTCTCTACAAAAAAATTAGCCAGGCATGGTGGTGCGCGCCTGTAGTCCCAGCTACTCAGGAAGCTGAGGCGGGAAGGTCTCCTGAGCCCAGGAGTTGGAAGTTGGAGTGAGCTCTGATAGCACCACCGCACTCCGGCCTGGGAGAAAGAATGACACCTTGTCTCAGAAAAAAAAAAAAAAAGCCTTTGAGAATTATGTAATGAAAACAACCGCCAAGAACCTTCAATTTATTCAGTCAAAAACTGATAAATGTTTTCCAGACACACCTTTGTACCTCATTGATTCTCCATTGTTTTTTCTGGGAAAAGATCATGTGTGTCAGCTTCAATAAGGCACTTCTGTGTTGAAATGTGATTTAATCAGGGAGGGGACCTCATAGAAGGCAGTGGTGACGTGTTCTGGGGTCAGGAAGACTTAAGTTCTGGCCTCACTTCCTCCTAGTTGTATGAGCTTAGATTCTTTTTTTTTTTTGACAGAGTCTTGCTCTGTCACCCAGGCTGGAGTGCAATGGCATGATCTGGGCTCACTGCAACCTGTCTCCCCAGTTCAACCAATTTTCCTACTTCAGCCTCCCCAGTAGCTGGGATTACAGGTGCCCACCACCATGCCCAGCTAATTTTTGTATTTTTAGTAGAGATGGAGTTTCCCCATGCTGGTCAGGCTGGTCTCGAACTCCTGATCTCAGGTGATCCAGCTGCTTCAGCCTCCCAAAGTGTGACTGCCTATTCTTACTTTGCTAACCTCTGCTCCTTTTATTTGTAGAATGCGGAAAATTAAACCAATTTGACAGGGCATTGGTGAGAATCCCATCCAGGTACACTGATAAAACCCTTAATTCAAAGCAAGTACTATGGTTGAGGCTCATGCCCTCCCCGCCTCTCTTTCCTAATAGCAAAAGACCCATCCTGAATGCAAATATTCTCACAAAGATCTCGGAAGTATGGAGGAATTACTCTCTTAGAAAATGTTTCTTTTAGAAAAAGATGGTCGGAGCTGTGACAAGATGACATGGCAAGCAGATCTCCGGAGGGAAGAGAAAGTCCCACATCTCCGGGCCACTGCTCTGCAGGCGAAAACGAGGCTGTGTGACCGACTGAGCCTGGGCAGCTGGACCCACCAGTGTGGGCAAGCTTCTCTTCTGAAGTCAGCCTGCCAGTGAGCAGGCGAGAAAGGAACACTTGTGTACAACTCAAAGGAATAATTAATCACCTTGGCAATTACTTCAGTCTCAAATCAGCTTCCTACTGAGCTCCCTGACACCGCCTCTCTTAATTTCCTGGGAGCAGCAGTTCCACTTTCCTTCTTCAGGCGGCCACCAACCAGGGAAGCAAATTAGGGATATCTTCCTATAGCCCATTTGAGCAGATTTTATTCAAAGAAAATGACAATATTAATAGGTAACTGATTTTTCACTAATGACAAAAGACTCCCACCAGGAACCTGGTTTGTGTTCAATAACGTAACTCAAATTTTTTTTTTCTTTTTTTCATATAGGTGTTTCTTCCCTAGAGATTCCGGGGGTGGATTTCTGTCCTTTCCTCCTTGTATAGCAATTGGACGCCAGCATTAAAAAGCAACTAATTCTTCAGTTTATACATATACTTCATTTAGATATCATGGAAGACTGTGGAAGCTTATGAGTTTCTGAGGACTGGGCTATATAAGTATTAGAAATTTGCATGCCTTATAATTTTGAATTTGGGCATCTCTCCCATAGGCCATGTGCTTTGAGCCCAGGAAGAGGAAGTGGTGAGCATCTTATCTTTCATGAGGGGACAATCCTGCTCCCATCCTGACTCTTCATTTTCCATATGGTTTATGGGGTTCCGCCATATTTAGTCCTTGGACTTGAGGACATAGGTGACTTGTTTTTACTCATAGCTTTATTTCTCAAACACTGCTTAGTACGCCCTCTGTGCCTTCTAGACTACGCAGGTCAGCTCTAGCCTCCATATTTTAATCTAGACATTTGCCTGCAGCTGGGAAAAACCCTTGACTCTCCTAAAGTACTTACTGCTAGTAATTTATTATTTGTTTGCTTAGTTTGTTTTTGCATATGTATTTGAAACATTGCTGTTGTTTCACTTAGATTGACTAACTGACAAATATACTGCATAAAAGTTTCTTTATCAGCCTGTCATTTTGTAATTGTTTTACTCCAGCTTTGGTATTTTTCTTTCATTTCATTTCTATGTCATAGCAGGAAGAAAAAGTTATTGGTCTTCAGGTTAGCATCAGTAAACTCCACTCTTCTGTGTTGCCTTAGAGACAAAGCTTTACAAAATGTGTTTTGGGAATGTGACAAGAGTATCACTATTCTGGCAGAATTCACAAAAGCATTAATAGTAGATTATCCTCTGCTTAGATTCCCAATACAGGTTTGGGTCATGTGTAGCGTGCTTTGGTAGGTCTGCTTGTGTTGTTTACATATGAAATATTGGTGCTAATGTATTTAGCATTCAACATGTATCAAAGCACCTACCTTCATCATTAACAGCTTGTCTTATTTTGTGCCCAAATTGACATATGTCTGGATAAGAAAGGCCTAGTGTGGCTAGCGGCAGTGGCTCACACCTGTAATCCCAGCACTTTGGGAGGCCAAGGCGGGCAGATCACGAGGTTAAGTGTTCAAGACCAGCCTGACCAACACAGTGAAACCCTATCTCTACTAAAAATACAAAAACTAGCAGGGTGTGGTGGTGCGTGCGTATAATCCCAGCTACTCAGGAGGCTGAGGCAGGAGTATCGCTTGAACCTGGGAGGCAGAGGTTGCTGTGAGCCGAGATTGCCCCACTGCACTCCAGCCTGGGTGACAGAACGAGAGTCCGTCTCAAAAAATAAATTAATTAATAAATAAATAAAAGAAAAAGAAAGGCCTAGTGTGACAGATGAGATAGAAAGAATGATGGACTCAAGATTAGAAGTCCTGAGTTCAAACCATGGTGTGGTGATAGTGGGTGAGAAACTTCACCTGCCTGGGCTTGGATGTCATGTATAAACTGAGAGGTTCAAGTTCTCTCAAATTGCATTCAGCTCTAACATTCTATTAATACTTTCGCTGATGTCAGTTAAGCAAAGATTGGCAGGGTCTGCCTTAGAACTCTGGTGTCATCCTTAGCACCCCCCTTGCCTCATGGGACCATGTTATTCATATCAAAGTGGAGTCTATGGGCACCACATGTGGAGGTGCTGAAGACGTTTAGGGATTAAAAACATCGGATGATGTCAGGGCAAAGGAGGGAGTGAGGAGAAATGAGGCGAGCAGGGAAGTGGTTTGTAGATCAGTAACTATGAGACAAGGTTATAAATGCTACATAGGGTGTTATGAGGACACCGAGAAGGGAGAAGTCATTCTGCCTGAGAGTCAGAGAGGGGAAAACAGAAAAAGCTACAGAGGGGAGGGAATAGTTAGCAGGATCATGTTTCTAGATAGAAGCAAAAGGATGAGTGGAAGTGAAGCAGTGCAATGATTGATACACAAACAACACCTATGAACTTCTTTTATTCTTCAGTTCACATTAAGAAGAGTCACCTCTGAAGGGGGAAATACTTTAGGTATATGCACATGAAAACAAAAATCAGAAATATCCCCTAATCTCCTACATAGTCTATGTTGAAAATAATAAATATCAAAAAAAGACATATTCATAAAATGGACTCTGGGGAACAGTAAGACTCTTATCATCAAATGAAAGATCAGTCAAGTTCAGTTTAATTTCAGAGGTGGGAAAATGGATTTATCCATCTAAGAAAATTTTTTTATAATAATGGCAGCAGACAAAAGGAAATTTTTTGATAATCAATTAACAACAACAACAAAATCTCAATTTACCTAGAGAGCCCCATGTCCTAAAAATTTTGGTTAATGGACATTTTCTCTCTGTGTAAGGTGTCTTAGTCAGTTTGGGCTGCTATAACAAAACTAGCATAGATTGGGTGGCTCAAACAACAGACATTTATTTCTGAAGGTTCTGGAGGCTGGAAGTCCAAAGTTGAGATGCCAGCAGGGTCAGATGTTGAGTGAGGCCTGCTTCCTGGCTTGCAGATGGCCCCTCTTCTTGTTGGAACCTCACATGGCAGAGAGCAGGAAGATCTCTGGGATCTGTTTAATAAAGGCAGTAATCCCATTTATAAGGGTTCCATCCTTATGACTTAATTCTCTCCCAAAGGCTCCACTGCCTAATACCATCACCACTGGGGGTTAGGATTTCAACATATGAATTTTGGGGGTATGGTGGAATACAAACATTCAGTCCATTACGTAAGGATACAAAATGATTTCCAGTAAGAAAATTCACAGAGTTGTAAAATTATATCTATCACTTAATTATATGTGAATTTTATGAGATAGATTTTACTACTGTTTTCTACCTTAGTGTGAAACACTCTCTTGTTCTGAATGCCTTTGACAGAATTTTTTTCCCCCTGGAAGCTGTAGGGATATGCGATTCTATAATAGAAACAGAAACTGGAAGCATCATGGCCAGTCAGGCTGGGATGCTGGCTGGGCCAGGTGCCACTGGGTTCAAGTTCAAGAGGCCAAAGCCAGGGTAGGAGCCGGAGGATATGGGGGGCAGTGGGGATTAAGCAAGAGCTGAGTCTGTGAGGAACACAGAGGGTGATCATCAGGTGCACATGTCAATCACCAAGTCTAGCCACGGTAATGAGGATGGAAATGGGAACAGGACTGGCTGCTGGTGAGAACTCTGGCCCTGGCATTAGCCTTCCTGGAATTAAATCCCAGGTTAGCTCATACGAGTGGTACAACTTTGTGCAAATTCGTTAATCTTCATAAAGCTGAGTGTATTAGTCCATTCTTGCATTACTATAAAGTAATACCTGAGGCTGGGTAATTTATAAAGAAACGAGGTTTAATTAGCTAACAGTTCTATAGGCTGTACAGGAAACATGGCTGCGAGGCCTCTGGAAACTTACAATCATGCTGGAAGGTAAAGGGGAAGCAGACACCTCTTACTTACATGGCCAGAGCAGGAGGGAGAGAGAGAAGGGGGAGGGTGCTACACACTTTAAACAACCAGATGTCAGATAATTTACTATCATGAGAATAGCACCAAAGGGGAAATCTGCCCCCATGATCCAATCACCTCCAACCAGATCCCACCTCCAGCACTGGGGATTGCAATTCTACATGAGATTAGGGCAGGGACACAGACCCAAACTGTATCACTCAATTTCCTCACATGTAAAACGAGAAAAACAATGGTGCCTACCTAACAAGTTTTTGGGGAGATTAAACGAGAAGAAGCATGTTACATATTTAGCTCAGCATCCAGCACATAGTGAGTGTGTAATAAATATTAGTGGTCATCACTAATAAAAGGGACAGAGAGTCAAGCGTCTAAAGGAAGATTAGCCTAGAAAGGAAGAGGGGATGGGCATAAGGGTAGGATTGTGCAAGGAAAACTTTAGGCAATCGTATCAAGGAGTATGGAGACACACATAGCAGTCCCATTTATCCATCAACTCCCTTGCCATAACAATGATGATAACAATAGCTAACATATTGTAACCTCTACTATGTGCCAAGTACTGTTCCCAGTACTCTAGATGTATTAATTCATTAAATCCTCACAACAACTTATGAAGTAGGTACAAACTAGCAGTATTGTTATTCATTAAACTGCAGTACGAGTCTGGTTCATACAGTAAGAAGGCTTCTGAGATAATACTGTTCAATTATTACCTTCATTTACACATGTATTTTTTAATCTGGTACCTTAAAAAAATCACCTTGGGATGGAGACTGTGAAGAGGTCAACTTAAAGTTCACTTAAACCACTTGATATTTAAAAAAGAAAAATAAAATACTAGAAACTTTCCAAAAATAAGCCTCTCCCTGTTAAGTGGTCTCAAGCTGAGAGGCAATGAGGCTTCTGACTTAGTAGGTGAACTGGACAAAACATAGATATCACAGCTGAATCTGGATACATCAAGTTCTGTTCCTTGGACCCTGTGATGTTTGCCAGCCTGGGCATTTTATTTCATCTGATGTAGCTGCCAGAGTTGCCCAGGAATCAATGCCAAGGCAAAGAGAAAGCTTTTAACTGAGATTTGTTGAAATTCTGTCACAAGGTCCCATAAACAATTCCTGTCTCCTTCCTGTATCCTGTTATAAATTGTAATCTATATTTTACCTACTGTACAAATATCATTATTCTTTTGTATAATATTCTCAACATCTTCACTTGATTGCTTTTAAATACTTTCCAGCTTATTATTATGCCTTATCTATTTTCTGATTTTACTTGTTTGTTCTGGTGTCACCTTCCCCTTTCAGGAATCAGATGACCTCTTGAGTCTTTGAGCCACCTCCCTCTCAATACCCAGGAGCTGATATCTCAGCCAGGTTCCTTTTTCAATAAGAGAAGAATGTGAAATTGTTCTAGGTTATTTTTAAGATTCCAATGAAAATCAAGTAACAATAAAAACCAAAAAACACCTACTTGATAATGGTGATACATTTGACTTAAAGATTCTGTGGTCTTTTATCAATTTTGAAAATAACCCCCTTGTTTGGGGAGGCAAATCATAATTCTGACATTACACTCTTTTATAATAGTAAGAATAACAATTATACTTTTGCAGACATGAAACTGGCTAAATATGTGGCAGAATAAAAAGGGATTCAGTTCTTTTTGACTTATATGTTCAGATTTTATACTTGGACTCCTTTCCCCAGTCTTTCCAATGCCTCTCTTTTTTATTCAGCAATATGCTAAAGTATTGGTCTCAAATTAAATGACAATTAGGATGTATCTTTCAGGACCCTAAGTTATCTGGATGAAAAATGAATCATCTCAGTGTATTGTCTAAGTGATTCCTAACACGGAAATGGTTGGAAACAACCCTGATGTTTGGCGTCATAGAAACAAAACAACCAGTTGATGATTGAATTGTTCACTTTAAGATGGGATGTTTTGGCATAGCAGGAACCCTCAAGAATTGTACCTATTGCCACTATAATATAAAACTCACTCACTATTGTATCTATTTCTCTCTTTCTGTCCTCCTGAGATACATACACACACAAATCATCACATTCAATTTTTACCTAACTTAAGAGAAGCAGTCATTATTTGTTGGTTTCAGGGATGCATTGTGGTGATGATCCCTTAGAAAATTCTGAGATAGAAGCTATGGGAGACTCTTATCCGCTGTTGAGGGTTGGGTAATCCCATTCCACTTCACATTTATGCCTTGAAAGATCCCAAAGCACATCAAATGGTGCCTTCAGTCCTGCAAAAGATGCAATTGAAATGGGGCAAAGACGGATCACTGTGCACTAGCACACCCCCAGGCCTTTATCCAGGCAGTACCCTCCTCCGGGGACATCCTTTACCCTTATCCACCTCATTGGTGCTTCACTTCTTCCCTAAACACTCAGCCTCAGTGAGCCTATGAAACCTCCGTGAAGTCTGTCACTGTGTCAGTGGGCTATCTCTACTTGCCCATAACTCCCTGGTGAGACCCCTGTGTTGTTTTGAAATTCACTATTGCCTCTCCTAGACTTGAGCAAATCGATTTGTGAGCAGAGGTTGTGTCTCACCATCTGTGTAGTCTCCGAAATTTGCCCGATGCTTGACAACTTGTCTGTCTTCATGCTCCCTAAAGGATTGCTTCCCTATCCTCAAGCTGGCACACTTTCTTCCTGATAAATCTCAGCAGTGGAAGAGAAATTTTGTGAATACGTGTTTCTGTAAACTATACACACTCCAGCAAGACCCCTTGGTGTTCTCACCAAGTCCCTGGTTCTGTAATGAGCGCTTCAATTCTTAGAGGTAAGAGCTCACTAAAATGACTGAAGGTGGTATGGCTGGGGGAAGTTGGGACCACAGCTGCCGAAATAGTTAAGAAGTAAGGAAAGTTCTGGTTGAATTGCAGATCTACATCTCCCTTTCGGTATCCCCTAGGAAGGGTTTTCACAACATTTTTTATTCACTCAGTCAACAAATAATTTGAGGGAGGGCCCACCGTGTGCTAGGCAACTGGGCCAGGCATGGAGAGGCCAATGGTGGGCAAAACTGAAAGAAGATCACAGTCTTTATTTTGTAATACAGTGCAAAAATGAATATCACAACCGGGGCAAGCTCTGCAGAGAAAAGGGGGCAGTGCAAGGGGAGCAGTGAGGGGAGCATGCTTTGGGCTGAAAAGGTGGTGTCGGAGCACAGCGCTGAAGATGGGAAGGAGCACACTGGGGAAAAGAGTGACCTGCCATCTTGCTGCAGGGGCAAAGGGAGGGACGTAGGGGAAGGTCCAATGTGAACTCGAGAGGAAGGGCTGAGGAAATGAGGAGAATTAGTGGGAAATCTGTTTGGAAACCATAACAAGCCTGAACCTCTGTCCTTCAGCAGAAGGAAACCTACAGTGGGGAGTCCTGGCTTTAAAATACCTTAGGACAAAACTGGCCACACGGGAGACACCCTATAAATATGTATTAATAGCCTCCACTTAAAACTGTTCCAAACAACTCCTTCAGCCCAAGCTCCCATGAAAGGTTGGAAAGGGGGTGAGTTTGGTAGGGGAGACTGCTGAAGCCTTCTGCTGGTAACACAAAGTAACACAAAGTCCTGCACCTTTTACTTCAATACTTGAACTTGCATAAAAAGAGCTCACAGGGTAAAGTTCAAATCCAAGCTGGCTCAGAAGATAGCATGAAACAAGGACCATGCTTTGGAAAGAGCATACTCTGAAGAAAGGATGTGGGTAGCTTCTGTCGGTGTGACTGGGATCTGGTCAGGGTTCCAAAATGTTCCCATCCTGCACAGACCGCTGTCCGCTTGGAAACAAAGCCAGGTTGTTGCTTTAATGGCCTTTTCCGTTTCTCTCTCCACAAAGATGAAAGTTTATTAGAGGTGCATTCCAATCTTATTAAACACCAAGTGGCCCCCATCAGAAATCTCAGGAAATGAGGGACATAGCATCCAACACAATACAAATTCTTTTGTGTTTCTTCTTCTGCGAAGGGTGTGTTAGGCCTTCAAAAAGGGGCTGAGACAGCTTTAATACGAAGAAGGAAAAAAAATGAAAGGAGAAGGGAAGAAAGGTGCCTCAGTTGTCTCGGCAGCTGATCAACAAAGGAGCAGTCGTGAGCTGTATCCTCTTGAAGCCACAGTCTGAAGCATGACACATGTCAGCCTATGATAAATGGTGCAGAGTGTGTGCAATTTCAAGCGCAATGCCCTTGAGATGCGCGGGACCCCAATCGCAAATGTTATTGTTAAATTAAACCTTAAAGGAAGGATTGGAAAGGGGTGGGGGCTGGGGGGTGGCATACACACATGCGCACGCGCGCACATACACGCAAGGAGGAAAAGAGGAAATAAAAGGCAAGGTGAAGAAATAAAACTATATTTTTCACCGAAAAAAATTTAAAAATACCATGAAAACGGTTCGTAATATGAGCATTCTGTTTGTTTTTGCCTCATTCAGTATTCTCAATTACTCTGATTGGCGCTAAGTTACACCCTCTGGTGTTATGTGCTTGTTCTGTTCTTTTTTCCAATCTTTGGTCATCTTGCAGAACTAGCCATCATCCTGTTTTAGAGTTCTGTATGTGTAGCTACATATGGCATATGTGAGTGTGTGTGTTAGGGAGTGTGTTTATCTCATACTAAAGTCTGAAAATTTCCCTCTCCCACCCACCCTCTATTGACAAAGCTCCAATGCCCAAGCTAACTAATTTAATTCAGGAACCATTAGATGGAATGGTATAAGGCAAAGGAGGGGAAAATATGTTCTTAAAAGGGGCCATGAGTCTGAGAACTATTTAGCTACAAAGGCTCAAAGTAACCAGGGATATGAGTGATATGAAAAATTAGCTAGAGGGATAACAATGGAAAAATCCACAAAAGGAAATCAACATAGGAATAGCAGACATTGAGTTAAGTTGTTTTCATGGAGAATGAGGAGTAAAAAGATACAGAGAATAATTGTCTGAGCATCTTTATCATGTGACCATACCTGCCAATCACAATCCAGGATTTCCCTCGTAGACTGAGGTATCGTTATTGGTCTAGAAGCGATGGAAGCAAAGGCATTGGCTAGTGATGAGAGGCACACAATTGTGTCCTGGATAGAGTCCATGCTCAAAGAATTTATTTACTTTTTCTCTCCTCATAACACATTTAGATGAAAGAATGTTTAATAGAGGGGAAAAACCCAAATTACGAAAGCAAGGGCACCCAAGGCTTGTTTTGTGCATTTTGGCCAGGGTTGCTTAGCATCTTGGAAAACTAGACTCCTTTTTTGGGCTTTTGGAAAAGTTCACCCAGGTTTCTTGTTATTAAAGAAAATAAACATCAGACAAAACAGGACTTTATCAAAACTATAAATAATTCAATGCAGATGGATTTAAAAATCAAGCAGATTTTCGGAGTGTGGAGCGCCGTAGGGTTTGGGTGGAAACAGAGAGGAATATAAACAACAACAAAAAAAGAAATGAAATTATGAACTTGTTGAAGAAAATAAATAGACACATAAAACTAATTGGAAAGAAAATAAAGAAGGAACATTCTAAACCAAGGCACACATCCCAGAGTTCTATGTAGTGGCCGGTTCCTTCATCCACTGACTAACAGCATCTCCCCTGCTGCTGTTGAAGGCAGCACCAGAGCAAAAAGAAACAGGACCCCTCATTTTATGTCAGAGAGAATGAAGTCCAGTAAGGTTGGCCCTGGATCAAGTTAGTGTCAAAACTGCAATTAGAACCCAGTGGTCCAGGCTCCTAGTCTAGTCGTTTTTTCCACTACAGGGCGCCATGAGAGGTGGTAACCTCTACGGGACACCTCAATGAAACACAAAACTCAACTCACTCTGAACCCAGTACTCTGCATGGTTTCAATGTTGCAACTCCTTTACTCCCCAAAAACAACAGTATGGGAAATTCCAGAAGCCAAAGGAAACTGAATGATGCATTTCATCAATACCTCTAGAAAGAATCAAAGGGGAACCTGGTCATCTGATGATCTCAGAAAATGTTATAATTCTTTGAGTTGAGAGGAGAGGTCGCACACCTTGATTTACACAAAACAAAATCTTCAGCAGCCACAAGGGTGACAATTTCCTCATCAAACCACCTCAAATCTCTTTTGCAGGAAGGAAGAGAATAAGGAAAGGTGACCAGCTGAAGCTCCCAGGTGAAACAGGAGGTAGCCTCCAATTGCTTCCTCATTAGTTGATGTCTCAAACGTGTTTCGCTGCTGGGCATCTCCTTGCCTTCCTGGCACTAGCCCTTGCAGATATAGAACGCTTACTGACAGTTCTTTATTGATTTATTAAAGGTTGATTCATCAAGTCTCACGTTGAGTTAAGTGTGCCAGGTAACAGCAAAAAAGAAACATTTTTTTTTTTCTGGGCAGTGTTAATACAGCCACAGTGGAGGTCATGAAGTGGATGCAAACTAGTTTGCAAAATATGCAGAACCAGTTCTTAACCAGTTAACAAACATTTTCCACCCATCTGCTGCAGGAATATTGCTTTGGTAGCTTCTAGCAATGAGAAAAAAAAAAAAAAAGTTGGGGAGAGCCTGCTCTGTATCACACAGCTATGGCTAGTGGTTACATGGTTCGAACATGTATATGAGGGCCCTCCGCTGTTTATCATCATGGTTTTTCAAAGATGTGATCATTCTGAGTTAGCAACTGAAGCAAGAGGTGTCAACTGGAACTATCACACCATCTCCTTCCCGCCCTTGGAAAGTCACAGGTTCAAACGTTACCTGCTTGATTACATCTCACAGTGATGTAATCAACAATATTCTGAGAGTTGCATTTGCATCTTTAAAGGGGCAATATAAGACTTTCTTCTATCAGGTTAACCCTTTCATTTTAACTTATTTCATATACAAGTAATTTCTTTTCTAGTATCATAAGGGTAGGCCTCCTAAATATTGTTGATACAAAAACAGTAGAGTCCACATCATAATTCCTATTCATATAGCGTATTTGTCTCATCCCCTTCCTTGGGAGCTTCTCAGCATCCTGCATCTGGAATCTCAGATTCCAATCACTCAGGAAAGCTGGTGTCTTGGGAGGGCATCCTTTCTTCAGTAAAAGACTAGGTAATTGCTACTAGAGTGTTTTTAAATTATACATTTGCAATCAAGCTCCAATTTCAAATAACCCCCACTAGCAGCCCTACCTTAAAACAATTTAGAAAGCCTGGTATTGCTGACATGTGTATGCATTGTTTGAAAGAGGAGGAGTTAAGGGGACTTCACCAAAAGCAGCTTTTACATGGTCATGACTTGAATATCATCCACCCTGAGTGAAGAGCATCCATTTTAAAATTTAAAAAATGATTTATTTTTGTCCTGTTTTCTTGAATCTATTTCTTAGCTCCAGCTCTTCATGTGCGTTGCCAACATTGCTAAGTAAATCTAAGGCCAATCCACACTCTACCCACTGAAATCTTCAGCCCCATAAAACTTTCCTCTCTTAGGATAATGAGAACTCAGGCCAGCAAGTAAAACAATCAGCTCTGGCAGATAGGAAAGCTGTTCAGAGTTTCCTTCTCACTGGGTCTCCAGGCTTGAAGCTCACTACTTGATTGTTATTCTTATTTCCTGTAAGTTAATTCCCCTAATTTCCAGCACTGTCCACATAGGACCTTTGTTCTCTAGTTTTTACAACCTCAACGTCTACTAATATATGTTACCAACTCTATTCTCTGGTCATAGGAAACTTTCGTCTTTACTATTGCTATGATCTATCTAGGCCCTATTTCCCAGCACTGGTGGTTTTTACTGGAATAACTCTTCTTCTTTTCTGCTCCCCTTATATCAGGAGAAACTCAAGTTATCTGTAAAGAATCTCCAAGACAGTATGAGCTTTTGAGTTGTGACTAAATGCTTCCTCTACATTCTCCTTCTCTCCCACAAAATTTATTGAGCATCTATTATGTTCTACACATAAAGCTGGGTACTGATTATATTAGCTAGTAAACGTTGGGACCCTTATTCCCAAGGAGACTTCAGTTATCTTTCCTTCTCTTCCTTCTTCCATATTGCCATTGCACTTGGACCATACCAGATCAAAATGAAGCTACTTATGCCCACATCTCTATTCATGTTTGATTCTACTCCATAGCTTCCATACCTGGTACAACATTCAATAAAGATTTGTTAAGTTTTTCTAAAGTCAGTCATGTCAAGATAGACAAGGCATGTCTCATCTTGAATTAATAATAAGTAAAGTAATTCATAAGCAAGATAATAAACAATGAGGTTGAAAGAATTGATGCGGACAAGGGTTATTCCAGATACTCTTCCCAGGCCCAGCACTGGCTCTTTGATTGAAAGAACAGTCCCTGCAACAAAAAAGGGCTCCAGATGCCCTGGCTCAACTTCATAAACTCTGCTCATTCCAATCACTTTGCGTTGCTGATGACTGCCTTATATTATTAGTGTTGACTTTCAATTAGTGTCAGTTTTCCAAAAATAATATTTTCAGGAAGCTTCTATTCAGATTCCAAAGTGGCATGCCACTGAGATGAAAATGTTCGAAGAGATTCCAGCCATCCTCAAAGGACAAGCTTTGATAAAAGTAAACAAGCAAACAATATACATCTTTCTTAGTATTAAAAAAATTAATTGTAGTAATTTTTCTTCTCATTGGGACTATGAAGCTGATGTTGGTTTATTTGTTTGACTCTACATGCTGATTTTCCAAAGTCTAGATATGATGGTGCGAAATGACAGTCGCACTTAGACAAAAGAAATTTCCTCTAAATTGGATCAAAAAAGAAGTCTAAGCTTGTTTTGATTAAAGAAACAGCTGAGAATTTTTTTTCATTTAGAGTGCCTAATCATTGTTGAAAACTCAAGGAAAATTCAAGTGAGGATCCGTATGAGTGGGAAAGAGAGAAGAAAAAGTGTGTATAATTTCTATATATACACACACGTATATACACACAGTATACAAACTTGCATATATATATACACATATGTATATGTTCATATACATGGATAAATATGTATCTCCAAGCCATAGTAGAATATGAATGCCTTTGCCAAATTGACTTTAAAAACTTATGTATTTATTATTATTTTTTTTTTTTGAGGAGTTTCACTCTTGTAGCCCAGGCTGAAGTGCAATGGCATGATCTTGGCTCACTGCAACCTCCACCTCCTGGGTTCAAGCAATTCTCCTGCCTCAGCCTCCCAAGTAGCTGGAATTACAGGCATGCATCACCACGCCCAGCTAATTTTATATTTTTGGTAGAGACAGGGTTTCTCCATGTTGGTTAGGCTGGTCTCGGACTCCCGACCTCAGGTGATCCGCCCGCCTTGACCTCCCAAAGTGCTGTGATTATAGGCGTGAGCCACCATGCCCAGCCAACTTTAAAAACTTTTAAGAGAATGGAATGAATTTAAAGCTCTGGATAAGTCATAAGGTAACTTTCTTAATACATCCAAATATGTACCTTATTTTTAGTCATAAAATTAACTTGTAATAAAATTTGATTACACATGAGTATGTGTGTGTATGTATACAAAATTTGAAATTCAAATATCTTAAAAATTGAGATTTTTATCCCATCCATCATATAGATTTTATATAATAAATGTTATACAAGGCATAAAAAGGATGCTTTATAGTTATATCATACATATTGTTTCTAAGTAGTGTATGAGACTGAATTATGAATAATAGTTTATTTAAAGTGATTTCCCTGAAGAACAAATACTATCATTTACAGATATGAGCCTGTATCAGCTTAAAAGCAGGATAGGGATCGTAGTTCTACCCTTGGCCTTGACAGGCTCTCTGATCTTAAGCGGCTCTTTTAGTTTCTCCAGTCTTCCATTTTCTCCTCTGCAGGATGAGATAGTCATTGCACCGTAGTCTCTTCATCAAGTTGTGTGAAGATAAAAATACTTGTTAACATGCATGAACCCTTACTGTAGGCTAAGCACTGTGCCACGTACTTTTATGTCTAGCTTTGTCTTGCCAGGATCCCCTGAAAAATACGTATTATTATCATACCCGTTTTACAATGTAGAGGATAGTGAGGTGACACAGCAATGACACAGCTTGAAAAGAGCAGAGACAAACTTTGAAATAAGATCTGTTGGATCGCAGTGTCTAGACTCACAATTACAAGCCCAGCCTGCTTTGCAAAGGAAAATGCATCTGATAAACCACTTAAAGGAATTTATATTAAGCAATGTGCACAATAAGTTGTCAGCAACCCCTGTGCCCACCATCAGCTCAATGCCACCAGAACACAGCACACATACACATATGCACACAGGTACACATTCATGTATTTATTTAAAAGTTTTTTCTTTTATGGGAAAAAGAGTCTCCACTCTAGAGACATATTTGGAACCACTCTCATCTGATCTGTGATGTCTGTAGTTTGGGATGAAATTTTACCCTTGCTGTAGAAAGCACAACTAAAATTTAAAAGTTAATGGAGACTGAGTATTAGTTACTCCTGATTTCATAAATTTGCAGCATCTTATAAATAAGTTGACTGTGATCATGGGCTTTATTTCTGAAGCTAACGATTGTCTCTTTGACCAGAAACGCAGAGGGCAGCATTCAGTGCTGTCTTTTAAGGATTTTAAAGAGCATAATCCATGCTATTTGGTGCTGGATAGGAGTGAAGTCTACAAGGAAATTGAACTTTGCTTGCTGCCCCGTGTGGATTCTGTGCTTCCAAGCCACCAGCTCCAGCTGTCCAAAAAACGACAGTTTCTATGAATGCCAAGACTTATAAAGCATCTCCCCAGAGTTGTATTATCTCCCCCTGAGCAATAAGGACAGCCTTTTTGAGACGTATGTCTCCTCAATTAGCTTCTGTGGTTCTCTCTGAAGAGTGTGTTCCTCTAGCTAGAGAGAACGATTCTGCAGATTACCCAATAAGACAGCCTCATGAGATTTGTGGGAGGACTGAAAGAGTGTGTGATGGGTTGGGGCATGCTTATCTTTGAGCCCAAATAACAGTAACATCTCTATAACAAACATATTTTTTTTTCTGGGAGGGGCTATCTTGGAAAAAAGTTTCAAAGCCATAGTTTCTTTCTGGAATGATAAAGAACCCAAATTCTTAATACCAATAAAAGATATAATTTGGTGGGGAAAAAATGTTGACTTGAAAAACATTTCCATAACTGGAGCATCGTTATTATTAGTTTACCCAATTACCATGACTGGAAGTCCTGCCTGACTCTCTGTCAGACCTGAAGTTGCATAGGTCAGCTCTGCCTCGGTAGTACTGCACCCCAGTTTCCCTGTTCCAGGAACAAATGATGTTACAGTTTATTGTAGGACTAAAAAGCACCTTGAGACTGTGATCAGCTTTTTGTCTTTATGGTTTTGCCAGCGTGTGTGTGACCTTTTAGCATTATCAAAGATTTTGTGGAGGCTGCATATGTGCAACTGGAACGATGAATTTATCATGAAAAGAAAAGGGGATCTCAAGTTTACCCCCAGTGTTGCCTCAATCCTAGCATCCAGGCTTTGGAAGATTGAGAAGATACAAATTCATTTTTTTTTCTTTCTTGGTTGATCCTTTTACCCATCTCAGAAATAAAATGATCTAATTAGTACTTTGGGTTTCAAAACATGTTAGAGCCAACTGCCAAGTCAGTGCCTCTGTGGGTCTTCCCAATTTCACTTGCAATGTTAGCTTCTCCCACTTTACTTCCAAAGCACTTTGTCCCCAGAACTCCCAAAACATTTCGAATCCGAATTAGGAGTGATTATTTTTTGTATGTCCATCTTTTCCACTAGAATATGAGTAACCTTATCCAGAAAGGCAGTCTTATTCTCTCTTGTGCATCCAATTCCTGACATAGTATTCATCCCAGTCAGAATTCAATAAATCTTTGTTGAATAACTGAATGCACTTATTAATCAATCTGTATATGAATGTTCTAAGCTAGCTAGGAACTACATCAAGGCCCATTCCTTAATTCAAACATCTTACATATGTAAAGGTAATAGGCCTCCGAAATTTATAGCTGTATAGCATTGGTTAAAAATCTTAAATACTTTTAAAATCTATTTGATTTATTTATTAATGATTCTCCTACTGAAATATATGCCTGATGAATACAGGAACTGCATCCAGTTGGGGTTACGCTTCTGGCCCTCAGAGTGCTAACACATAGTATATGCTCAATAAATATTTGGTAAATGAATGAATAAATCAGAGAGTGAACAACTTCATCAATGGGACCCAGTGACCAATGCCCTCATGGAGGTTAACCTTGGGAAGAAGAGGGCTTCTGAGGTTTCTCCTAGCTGTCTGAAGATGTAAAGTTCTACAGACTAATTTGGTGGAAGCAGCTTTCAGAAATATTGATAGTTTTTGAATTGCATATGCGTATTAGATCTACTGAAGTCTCCATAGAGACACAAGAGAAAAACCTTATTTGATCTAAGGCCTGAAACTGTGCCTGGTACATGGTATGTTCTCAATCAATATCTGCTGCATAAAAATAAATGACTGCTCTGAAAGCACTCAGTTTTCAATGGTATAATGTTTTCTGTTTTCAGCCTAGTTTAAAAGGTCATGTCCTTCATCCCAGCACCGTCTGTTCATGCCATCTTGTTTATGTCACTATTATTCATTGAATCCTCCCGCCCATCTCTATTTTACCTGCTATGTCTCAATGTTGACTGACAAATGGCAAAGACTATCTGCTCCCTTCTAATGACTGTTATAAATAGACTAGTAAGGACGCGTTCTTAAAATCACCCTTTCCCAGGGGGCAGATATTTATCTAGTCATAGGAAAGTGAGGATTGGAGTACAGTGTGGTCTCAGCCCAACAAATATGTTTGTGTGCTGACTCATTCCTTTGGTCACAGCTCTGTATTAGGCTGAAGGTATTGTTATTTGAAAAAAGAGAATCCAGAACCAAATTTCTATACTGCCATTCATAGCAGAGAAGAAATGGGGAAAAGCACAAAATTCCTAGAATCACTGTTCAAAGACAATCTCTGTTTAGAGAGAAGAAAACTTGGATTGTCTGTGTTTAACACCAAAGGAAATTTAACTCCATGTATTAGTCCATTCTTGCACTGTGATAAAGAAATACCTAGACTGGATAATTTATAAAGAAAAGAGGTATAGTTGGCTCGTGGTTCTGTAGGCTGTACAGAAAGCATAGCAGCTTCTGCTTCTGGAGAGGCCTCAGGAAACTTACAATCATGGTGGAAGGCAAAGGGGAAACAGATACATCTTACATGGCAGGAGCAGGAGGAAGAAAGAGTGGAGGAGGTGCTGCACACTGTTAAACAATCAGAACTCACTCACTCACTCTCAGAAGAACAGCACCAAGGGGATGGTGCTAACCCATTCATGAGAACTCCACTCCCATGATCCAGTCGCCTCCCACCAGGCTCTACCTCCAACACCGGGGATTACAATTCGACCTGAGATTAACCCAAATTATATCACTCCAGATTTTGGGTTTATTTAAATGTCTTACAAACTTTCCATTATTTGGAGAAATACTCAGATTCACAAGACAGACGTGGAAGGTGTACCACAAGCAAAGGATCAGGGGCCTGCAGAGACAGCAGAGACAGCTGAAATTTCTGACTTTGTCTCTTCCAAAATGAAGAAATTGTATTTTCTCAAGCTTCATTTTCTACATCATTGGATGAAGTAAATTATCATTTAGTGAGGTCGTTGAGTGAGTTAAGAATGAAAATATCTCTAAGAATGACAGGCACTGGTCTACTTCACTACTCTTCCCCTAGAAGAAAGGAATCACTTAGATTCTGATAGATGTATTGAAAGATCCTAATAAATGAAGGGGGTAACATGGCCAATCATTTTAATGAGGAATAAGTTAGGAGGAGAATTAGAGAACCAGGCTTGAAATTTAGAGATGATGAAATCCAGAGGTTTTCAAATATTTTGTTTAAGAAAACTTAAAAAATTAAACATGAAATATTGTATGTATCTCACAGGATATAAAACAAAGGCCTTGGAGCTGCTGTGATGTACCTAGGGTGAAGGTCCAACAGTGCCAGCCTCTGGGCTTCTCTATGCAGCACTCAGGCTGTCCATTCTGCTGGGAAGCTTCTCCACTCAGCCTTCAGAAACTGAGAATCCCTGGGATTCTTTCACTGATGTAACCTCATTCTCTGCTTCCCCCAGCCCTTCACCAATGAATTTTGAGAGTGAATGAATGATTCAACTGGACTGAAATGGGATTTGCCCAAAACAACTCAGTCAATTAGCAGCACAATAAGAAATAAACTCAGTTCTCACCTAACTACCCATCTGACATTGACTCAGTCATGCCACGGTGTATTAGTCAGGGCAGGCTAAGTTTTGCTCCAATAAGAGCAATGCATCTACGTGGCTTAAGTCTGTGATTTATTTGTCAGTCATCTAATATGTTCATCTTTAGATTCGTGACAAGACTGTTTTCATAAAGTCCTCATTAGAGGACTCAGGTGAATAGAGCTCCATCACCAGAAATTTCCCATTGTTATAGCAATGAGATGAAATACTTGGAGAGTTGGGCACTAACAATTAAATGCTTTTACAAAAAAGAAGTCATATATCTCTTCCCTCTCATGTGATCTGTCAAAGCAAGTCAATGGACGCACCTAAATGCAAATAGATGGAGAAGCGCAATGCTGGAAGGAGAGAAGAGAATGGTCAACACTTCTGCCACAATGATTAGTATGTATGTGTTTTCTTTTAATTTATAATATTCAAATACTGGTTTAGAATCAATCATGTTACAGCTTTAGATATGGTAACAAAATATAGAAGCAGATTTTAAGCAGTTGTGGCATGGCAACTATAGAGTGATATACAAGACTTATCATAATACTAACTACATCTGATGTCCGAATCAACTTCAAAGTCTCTGTTGACTCTTACGTCTTGGGTTCCAGAGGAACAAGGCAACTTGTATGCGTGAGATAGAAAAACATAATGGGTAACTTTATCATTATTATTACTATTGTTCATCTATGCATTATTGCACAGTATTATCAGTAATACTGATAATGGCACGATCTTGGCTGACTGCAGCCTCCAACTCCCAGGTTCAAGTGATTCTCCTTCTCAAAGGTGGCTTTGATTGCAAGAAGCCAATTCTAACTAACCAAAGGAAAGGGAATTTATTGAAAGGTTATCAGGAACTCAAAGGAAGTTTGGAGAGGCAAGTAGAGCTCAGATGTTGCTGCTGTTACAAGAAGACATAAACATTGTTGTGACACAACACAGTTTCAGAGGCCAGGAAGCAAGAAACACAGGGTTTTGAAACTGTAACAATGTAGTCAGGACCAGAGTGCAATAAAACTCAACTATTTTCAATCCTTTCATTTCTCTACTCAAGATTCAAATTTTAGGCAAGAGCTTCCAGTTATAATTATTCGTTATTGGCCAGGAGCGGTGGCTAACGCCTGTAATCCCAGCACTGTGGGAGGCCGAGGTGGGCGGATCACCTGAGGTTAGGAGTTCGAGACTAGCCTGTCCAACATGGTGAAACCCCATCTCTACTAAAACTACAAAAAATTAGCCAGGTGTGGTGGGGCGTGCTTGTAGTCCCAGCTACTTGGGAGGCTGAGGCAGGAAAATCACTTGAACCTGGGAGGTCGAGGTTGCAGTGAGCCAAGATCACACCATTGCACTCCAGCCTGGGTGACAAGAGCGAAACTCCATCTCCAAAAAAAGAAAAAAATATTATTAGTTATTATTCTAATTATTCTCCTTGATTAAGAGAAGACTGTTTTCATTGAGGAGGAAGAGAAAATAAAGGAGTTCTTAAGAAGTAGAAAATTGTACTAGGAGATGAAAATAAAATGTTCACCATACATTTGTTATGGAAAAATTGTTCCTCTGCCCCCACACATCCACTCTTAGTACAGGGCTTGTTTCCCTTCTACCCAGTAGAAATGCTGGGTAGTTCCATGGCCGAGTGCACTTCATCTTAGCTTCTGCTTCCACTCTGTATTAGTCTGTTTTCATGCTGCTATAAAGAAATACTCCAGACTGGGTAATTTATAAAGGAAAGAAGTTTAATTGACTTACAGTTCTGCATGGCTGGGGAGGCCTCAGGAAACTTACAATCATGGTGGAAGTGGAAGGGGAAGCAGGCACCTTCCTCACAAGGGGACAGGAGCAAGAGCATGCGTGTGAAGGAGGAACTGTCAATTATAAAACCATCAGATCTCGTGAGAACTCACTGTCACGAGAATAGCATGGGAAATCTCACCCCCGTGATTCAATCACCTCCCTCCCTGGACACATGGGGATTATAATCCGAGATGAGATTTGGGTGGGGACACAGAGTCAAACCATGTTACACTCCTATGATTTCATTTCAAAAGCAGCTATTCCAGCTTCACCACCTACTTCTGTATTTTTCCCTATCGCAAACTCCCAAATGTTTTTTTAGACTTATAGCCATATGATTTCAGGTTCTAGAAAAGGGCAAAATACAGACTCAAGGTCTATTTAAAGATTAACATTAACTAAAACTTGTTAGAGAAGAATTCATTGTTACTATTTCTGTTCTTATTTCACCAAATGAGAACACCAAATACTCAACTACACAGGTATTTATCTAAAACAGACCACTTTATGAACTTGAAAGAAAATGAATCTCTTAATGAAATGCAAGTTCCATGTTATTACAGAGTGTTATTTTCTCATCGAAATTTCTTCCAATTCATTATCCAGCGTCAGAGTTGTAGCTATTTTGGGGTTTGGGCATGTCAATATGTCAAACCCTGTATGTTGATTTTAAGCTCCACTATAATGTATATGCATATCTAAATAAGAAGTTTACTTCAGGTCAGGCACGGTGGCTCATGCCTGTAATCCCAGCACTTTGGGAGGCTGAGGTGGGTGGATCACTTGAGGTCAGGAGTTCGAGACCAGCCTGACCAACATGGCGAAACCCCATCTCTACTAAAAATACAAAAATGAGCTGTACTTGGTGGTGGGGGCCTGTAATCCCAGCTACTGGGGAGGCTGAGGCAGGAGAATTGCTTGAACCTGGGAGTTGGAGGTTGCAGTGAGCCAAGATCACACCACGACACTCCAGCCTGGGCAACAAAGCAAGATTCTGTCTCAAAAAAAGAAGAGAAAGAAGGAGAAGGAGAAGAAGAAGGAGAAGGAGAAGAAGAAGGAGGTTTACTCAAGTGTCAACTTTTCTCCTGAAAGTTTCTCACTAAGTGCTTAGTTCTTTAACTTGAGGATAAAAGCCTTTCTTTTATGTTTTTCAAATTATCTTTATTATGATTGAATCAAATAATGAGTAAAACAAATCTTTAAAAATACGATGTGATAGTGAAAAAACTGAAAATAGCGAAGAGAGACTTACACAAATACCTATTTTTTTCAAAATCTGAGGATGACTTTCGAGGTTCAAATTCCTTCTCTAAACCTCAATTAACAGCACACACTTGTTGGCCTAATTATTTGAAGTACTGTTCTGCAAAAGACCAGAAAAGCTAGTCTGAGTCAACATCTAAAATTCTCTGTAAATTTTTTTTAAAGTTATAGTTCGATATTTATTATAACAAACTAGATTAAATGTTAAAGCAAGCAACATTTCCTTCCTTCCCTCCTTCCTTCCTTCATCATATGTATATGCTTGTCTTTTCTTTGCTTTTTGCGAAGAATGAAAATTTAGCTGTACTCATTAATGTTACAAGAATAACTTCCCGGCTGCCGACAGTTTCTTCTAAGTCAGAGAACCTCTATTGTCTTTCCTCTGGTAATAAATGATAATAATTAAAGGCAAATACACAATAATTAGTCACACTAGATTTATCCATCTGGCGTACCTGTATCCCATCACTGTGTCTTTGAAACAGATGACAAGCAGCATATTGCAGCACATCCTGCTAATGGGTCTAAGTGGGGAATGGGGAGGTAAAGAGGTCATTAAAAAAAGGGTCAGTAGCAAAGAGCAAGAGCATTATACATTTTTTTTTTTTGAAAGTGGTCATTGAGCATTTAGCTTTGTATCTTCCAAAAACATATGTGTATCCACAAGATAGTAGTAAACTAAAGTAGCTCACCAGGCCTGGGAAGGTCTATAGGCATTGTTAATTTCATTGTTTAGATCGCAGTCACCACGAGGATCTTCATAGTTACTGTTTATTGCTTTCTTGCTATCTTCCAGGCAGTGAGTTCCATTTTTAAGATATTTCTCTCTACTTCTGAAAATCTTGCAAGGTACATATTGAAATTATCTCCAATATATAAATGCAAAAATTGAGTTAAAGAGAGATTTAGCAACTTCTCCAAGACCATATTACCTCATAAGGACTGAGCCAAACATTAAATAAAAAGGCATTTTTGGAAGTTTGAATGAAGTGTGTTGAAGATGCTTGTTAATTATTGTAATTGAAGGTTGACTTTAAAATTTATGATTTTGTGGGGAGGGGCAAGTTTTTATGCACATATAGACTTTCAGAGTTTAAGTTAATATGGCCATCAGCCTTTTTGAAAGGATATAATGCTAAAAGTAAACATATGAACTTTTGTCAATGGGTGAGGCATGTCTTAGATTCCACTGGATAAGACTATTAAAAGTGCATTACAGGCCAGGTGCAGTGGCTTACCTCTGTAATGCCAGCACTTTGGAGGCTGAGTTGGGTGGATCGCTTGAGGCCAGGAGTTCAAGACCAGTCTGGCTAACATGGTGAAACTGTCTCTCCTAAAATACAAAAAACTAGCTGGGTGTGGTGGTGCACACCTATAATCCCAGCTACTCAGGAGGCTGAGGTATCTCAGAAGGTGGAGGTTGCCGTGAGCCAAGATTACAGCACCGCACTCTAGCCTGAGCGACACAGCGAGACTCGGTCTCAAAACAAACAAACAAAAAACCAAAAAAGTGCATTGCAAATGAATTCTTCTTTCTCTACAAATACAAGAGAGATGGCCATTCATGGGGGCTGTTGTGTCTCATATGTATTTTTCAAGGAAGAACAATATTACTCAATCTGGCAGTTGCTTCTATAAAGCGAGAAAGACCTACAATACATATCTCTTAAATTCACCAAGCATTCTCTGTATTCCTTTCATGTAACTGCAACCTCTATTCATGTTTTTAAGGCTAGAGATGCCCTCAATACACACATCCACATATACAAAATGGGCTGTCACCTGTCACTGCATCTGCTCACACTCTCTGAATTTATCACTAACTTCCCACAAATAAAAAATGGAGCTATTTATCAGCTTCTTTTTTTTTCAAAAGGTGACATTAGGCACTTCCAGATTATTAAAGATAACCATCTCATGTTTCCAGTGTTTCTCTGGAAGGATATTCTCTCTTCATTGTTGCAAGGAGATCTGCACATTATCTGAGGCCCATAAGATGGCAAGGAAATAAAAAGGTATGGTTGGAGATAAGACTTTCTGAGCCGAAAAAACTCATGAGTGCATGTTTAAAATAGCTGGAATGGGACATAGTACCTCCACTTGCTCGATATTAGAGGAAAATATAAGAAAAACAAGATCAGGGTTTTGCAATCAGTGTGAATTGTTATTCACCAACCATGTCTGAGTCTCAGCGAGTCTGTTGAAACACAGGGTTCTACAAAGACAGCAGCACCTGTTGCTGAGTGTGCAGTAACAGCCTCACCATGTAATCAAGGCATTCCCATCTGTGGCGAAATTTCCCAATTTTTCTTTTAAAGATCAGATCCTTCATTGCTAATGAGCTAACAGGAGGGATGCAATGTCTTATTCGATTGTGGCTTATACTGTGGCTGCAGTATAAAGTAGTGGGAATGAAAAATTAAAATCAGCTGAGGTTTTCCCCAGCTTCCAAGGCTGATGTTTCTTTCTTTCCAAAGTTTTGCTTTGCATGGATTTTCAAGGGTTCGTTACACATCAGGACATTAGGAGTATTGGCTTGATTGTGTTTCTTTCTTGTGCCAATCTAGTCACGGATCTGATTGAAGGATGCGAAATGATCCTGTGCTCTTTTCTACCTCTCAGTACCATGTCCAATTTGATAGCCAAGAACTGCAAATTCTGTGCCTTTAGTGATTTTTTAAAATAGATTTTCTCTTCTTTATCCCTATCACCAATATCTTAGGACAGATCTTTGTTATCTCTGTTTTTCTCTTCTTTCTTTTTTTCTTTCTTTTTCATTTATTTTATTTATTTTATTTTATTTTATTTTTATTTTTTTTTTTGAGACAGAGTCTCGCTCTCTCTCCCAGGCTAGAGTGAGTGCAGTGGCGCGATCTCGGCTCACTGCAATCTCCGCCTCCCGAGTTCAGGCCATTCTCCTGCCTCAGCCTCCTGAGGAGCTGGGACTACAGGCGCCTGCCACCATGCCCAGCTAAGTTTTTGTATTTTTCATAGAGACAGGGTTTCACCGTGTTAGCCAGGATGGTCTTGATTTCCTGACCTCGTGATCCACCCGCCTCAGCCTCCCAAAGTACTGGGATTACAGGCGTGAGCCACCGCGCCCAGCCTTTTATTTTTAATGTTTTTAAGACAGCATCTCATTCTGTCACCCAGGCTGGAGTGCACTGGTGCAGTCTCGGCTCTCTGCTACCTCCGCATCCCAGGCTCACGCGATCCTCCCATCTCAGCCTCTGGAGTAGCTGGGACTACAGGTGCACCCCACCATGACTGGCTAATTTTTAAATTTTTGTAGGGGCAGGGTTTCACTACATTGTCCAGGCTGGTCTCCAACTCTTGGCTCAAGTGATCCTCCTGACTCAACCTCCCAAAGCGCTGGGATTACAGGCATGAGCCACCATGCCCGGCATTTGTTATTTCTTGCAGATTATTATAGCAGCCTGTAAACAGTGCTACTCTTGCTCTCCATTACTCCCCAAGATTGCCTTTTCCTTTAGCTTTTATATTGCCTCCAGACTTTTATAACTATAAGCAGAATCACAGCACTACATAGAGACCTTGATCACAGCCCTCACATCCATCATTACCTCTGGCACCTCTCTGCTCTTAATTACATGCTTCTTTTTCAGTGACATTTTGCAGGCAGTCCTTGCCTTCTATCCACCCCGTCTCCCCACCAGCCATGTGCCTGTTGTATCTAATGTCTTCCTTCTTTGCTAGGGATCTCCTATCCATCCTTCAAGAAGTGGAGTGGAAATAGATTACAGTTCACTTGGTAAATGCAATGTTGATTGGCAATGTTTTCCTGAGTCTGTGTTCAGTAGGATTCTGATGCCGTGTCTGGGGTTGATGAGAATAGTGTGGAAGTAGAATTGTCTCCCAAGGGTGCGGAAGGGAGAAAGGTTGGCCTGGTTAAAATGTTACTCCCTCCATGAAATCTGCTCTAACTTCCCAGGAGAATTTATCGGCTCTCTCCTTCAGAAGGCTTCAGCACCTTTAATTTCTCCAGTCATAGTATTTGTAGTTATTGTAATTAACTTCCTATACATCTGTCTCTTATATTACACTGTGAACTTTTTCGGGGCTTATAGTGGACATTGGACACTTACTAAATATTTGTTCAATGACTGACTAGTTTCTTTTCTGACCCCACCTTAACATGGTTATTGAGGCGTTTTGGCAAACTATGGCCTGCAGGCCAAATCCAGCCCACCACATGTTTGTGTAAATAAAATAATATGGGAATAGAGCCGTGCCTAGTCATTTCCTTAGGATATATGGCTGCTTTCCTGCTACAGCAGTAGACAGAGCTGAGCAGTCATGCCACAGTCTCTATGGCCTGCAAAGTGACTATCTAGTCACCTACAGAAAAGGGTTGAAGACCCAGTTCTAGAGCTTAAAAACAAAGGCTGAGATCCCAAGTGTTGTACGTTTTTTTCCCAAACACAAGCTAGGGAACTTCTGAGCCATGGAATATAAAGTGTTCAGCCCAGTTGAAAAACCTCCAAGGTCAACATTCCTGCCTGAATTTCACTGGGTTCTGCAGCTTTCTAAACATTTTTTTTATTTTGCTTTCAGAAATGTTGTCAAAGGATGCTTCTTTGATTCTTGGAATAATCTTGATCATCAGTATTGCATTTGATAGCTCTTATGAAAACGTCTTGGTTCTGCGGCTGCATGCTGCACTGATTTTTGACAGCCTTACCAGCACTTTGCCTTGCATCTACTTGTTAATATAACAATGCTAAATGAAGAGCAGGAACTGTTTCTCTAACAGTCATGTGTCTTGGTTTCCTCCTTCTATCACTATAAGTTTCATCTCCTGACACAAGTTCAACTAGCTACAACTGAAATGACATAACTTCTCCCTAAACATTCGATGGTAAATTCACCTTACAGCCTAGTTGTGGAGTCAGACCATCTGTGTTCCCATCCTGGCTCCTTCAATAAATTACTGGCTGATAACCTTGGGAAAATCATGTATGTTTCTAGCCCTCGGTATCCTCCTCTGTAAAAAGGGGGTGGATGGCAGTAACAAATCTCTGTAAATTGTTGTGAAAAATCAATACAATCCATGAGAAGCACTTGGCAGAACTGCTGTCATAAGCATGCTGTTTGCTTTTTCTTTGTTTTCCTTTCATCATTCATGTTAACTCATCTAGCTTCTCATAAGGAATTAGGTTTATCAGTGTAAGTGTACCAACCTCCAGGTGTCAAAGTCATACCCATGACCTCTTTGACTTCTGATGTCATGAACACCATGGCATAGGGAAGCCTGAGGGGGCTGGATCATATCATTCTGAGAGTGGGCCTCAAGGTGGGCTTGTAATGGTTCTGAGAGGTCAGAGTAAGCCTCATAGTAACACACACTTTGGACACATAAAACGATACTCAAGACATCTGAGTTATCCAGTCTCCTCTGAAATTATTTCTAGATCTCAGATTGGAAGAAAAGTACTCTTTCTTTCTTTCTTTCTTTCTTTTTTTTTTGAGATGAAGTCTTGCTCTTGTCCCCAAGGCTGGAGTACAATGGCATGATCTCCGCTCACTGCAACCTCTGCCTCCCGGGTTCAAGTGATTCTCCTGCCTCAGCCTCCCAAGTAGCTGGGATTACAGGCACCTGCCACCATACCTGGCTAATTTTTGTATTTTTAGTAGAGACGGCATTTCACCATGTTGGCCAGGCTTGTCTTGAACTCCTGACCTGAGGTGATCCGCCTGCCTGGGCCTCCCAAAGTGCTGGAATTACAGGCATCAGCCACCACGCCCAGCTGAAAAGTACTCTGTCTTTCTAACAACCACAGGTATCCTAGTTCTAAGCTACGGAGCCTGTCTAGTCTGAGGTACACATTTTTGCTATCGCCCAAGTCCCCTAGGAACTAAAATGGCTGCATAATCTGGTTCTAACTGTCTCTCATTCTAAGCTGATTGGCCTGGAACCAGAAAAAAAACAGACAGAATAAAGAACAGATGAATTTCTACAGCCCCAACCCGCTTGAGCATTATTTTTCCAATTTCATCCTGGAAACCAAGTAAAAACATGTTTTGATTATATTTACAAATTTATCCAATCATCCTGGAATTTTGGACTACATTTTATGTTTGGAAAGGGACATCAATAAAGTGCCTTCTGGGCATGGAGCTTGCCTGAGCTTCAGGGGTTTCCTCTGTGGGACACCAGGCATGAAGGGGCGGCCAGGGCAACGCTGTCTCTCTCCTGCCTAGTACGTGCCACCCCGACATGCTTGACTCCTTTCTCAGGGGCCTCAATGCACAGCGAGGTCTTCTGATGTTGGTCTCTTTAAAAACAAATATTTATTGGAAGCCTGGACAATTGCAGCCCCTTCCAACTGTTGTCACTGTTGTGGGTTTCTCTCCCCTCAACCCATCTATCTTATTCTCCAGCAGAGCCATCTATCTGCAACACAAATCAGATTATGTCATTTCCCCTCTTAAAAACCATCAGTGCCTCCCAGTTCTTCAAAAGATGATGTCTTAAACCCTTTAGGAAGGCTCACCAGCATTCATGAGCTGACCCACCAGGGTTCCCTGGTAAATCTGTTCCTTTCTTAAAAACTTAAACTCAAGTATCTTCCTTCATTCCTTCTTTGGCATTCCATAACAATGGGTGCATATGTTTAGCACTAAAATACATTAAATGTCATAAAATAACCATTCAGGTAAGCACTAATCTCTGCTACTCTCTTTTAAACACCTTGAAGGCAGAGAGTATGCCAAACTTTTTGTATCACAGCTATTTGACACCAGGTTTGACAAAATTGCTGCTCTGTAGAAATGATGAATGAATTAATGCAAGATGTGGTGCTCCCGTAGAATCCTGCTTGCATCTCACTCACATAATCTTCACATTATATTTTAGAGGCGGGTCTCTTCTAACAGACTTCATAGTCCTTCAGGGTAGGAATTCTGTGTCTATCTTATCTACCACTGGCTCAAACTTCTATGTATTTCTGACATATGAGAAAAGCTCGACAGTGTTTTGTTGAGGAAAAGATTAAGTTTTTAAAGGTTAAAAATTGAAGAGACCTGGAATCTATGCTCAGACAACTTTCTCTTCAGTTGGATATATTAGATAGGATGCTGATATCAGGTAGGCTAAAGTCTAATGTCAGTTTAAAAGGGCTAAGATTTAAGAAAATGGCATGAAAGTGAAGCATGAGTATAGGAAGGGAAGGACAGACTACTTCTGGTTGCTAGAATTTATTTATTCAACAAATATTTATTGAATACCTAGTGTACACATGACACAGGATGCATGCTAAACTCTGGGGAGAGGAACAGACTTCTTCCCAGTTTTCAACAGCTCAAAGCTAAGCCCAACCATTGCCATCGTGTGGGGCAAAGGTGAGGACAGGGGATGAACTGGGCAACAAGGAAGCAGAGCAACACTCCTCAATCAGCCTGGGAGCTGGGAGACTGGAAGGATATAGGAAGGCCTGGACATTCAAAGACAGGTTTGGAAAAAACCTATGCTGATGTGGAAGGTTGGACAGCTCCTTAGTACTACCTGGAAACCAGGGGAAAAATAGGAGAAACATGACTAGCTTGGGAATTCCTTTGCGAGTCTTGATAAACGATTTTCGGACAGTTACTATTTCTCTGTCTGCTGCCTTCTGCCTGGCCTTAAGGCAGCCACCCCAGACAAGGCTAGCAGAGAGTGAGGGCTCTGAGAAGAGGAAAACAAACAAACAAACAAACAAACAAACAAACAAATCAGAAAGGCCAATCTCCAAAGAGAAGATTAGCCCTTAACCAATGTCCTCAAAGGGACCTAACGTAGAAGAGTAGAGAGTGTCAGGTCAAACTCTAAACTCCCATGAAAAACCGCTGCATGTCTGGTACTGATGATGTGAGCTTGGTAGATGTATAAGGCAGCATCCTTCTCTTTGAGCCGCAACTGGGTGCTGCTGGTTACTTGAAATAAATGTTGATCCTTAGATTTTGGCTTTCAGTTTTGAAAAATGTAAACTTCAATTACATAGTAATTTAGGAAACTCTTGAATTCTTTCCTATAAATCTCCTCTTTATGAGACTATTTGAATGTAGTTTCAAATGGAGCCGCTGATTTGTACTCTATGCAGAGCTGAGCAGATAGTAGGCTCCTGACAATGTTTTAAAAAATGAATTCTATTGAATAATTTTATATTTAGCTCCTGTTTTGTGATTGTCACTGAAGGTACAGAAAAATGAGTTAGATTTGGTATCTCTATTCAAAGAACCAAAACTCTAGTGGGAGGAAAACTGGAAAGAAGGTAAATAAGGAATATAGTAAATAGAGCTGCAAACAAATTGCTATAAAAATTCAGAAAAGCAAGAACAATTACATTTTTAGGACAATTAGGAAGGGCTTAAAAGAGAAGGCAGCATTTGAAGATCATTGGTTTGTCCAACCTAGATTTAGAGTTAAACATTTGTTACTCATCAGCCTAAAAATGCTTTATTGATATGTAACAATTATAATTTATCCCATGATTTAAATTGGAAATTAAGATAAGAAAGAGTGAAGAAGAGAAGAATAAGAAAAGAGAAGGAAAAGAAGAAACAACTTCTCAGATTTATTCTCAGAAAGTCCATCAACTTTCTTTATTGGCATTATAGAGGTTTCTAATAACAGCCAATGCTTTCTAAAGCTATGATCACATTCCACATCACATTTGTGTACTTACTTAGGACTTACAAAATTCTTCACTGCATGCTGTTTCATTTGGTTCTTTTATCAACATTACAAGATGGAATACTCAGGTAGCCCCGAAGTCGTTTCCCATATGCTGAAGTTCAGCAAGATTCATCTTCCAACCTCCTTCAACTGGTGGAAGAATAAAGACCATTCTAATGGCCGTCTTCCAGCTCCTTCAACTCGACTCTGCTGCTTCCCATAGAGTTTTGAAAAGTTCTTCATCTGGATTTGTTAAACAAGTAAATAATATTTCATAATTGCAAGAGCTTCTCCAAAATTATTTCATTTTTTAAAAAACACATCAAATTCTGTTTTATTTAGCCAAAATTGACCTCTCTTACTTTCTCTTATCATCACACTAGATCATTTGCAGAGTACTGTTCTTTAGTTTTTTCATTTCCATCTGGAAAACAAGAGTGCTATGTTAGAAAGAATTAAGTCCCTGAGAGTAGAAGTGTAAAAACAGTATACATTAGCTCCCAAAGGAAACATGAATTCTCAGATGATTTAAATAGTATGACTCCAACATCTGAAATGGAATAAAATCAAGGCTTGTTGACAAGAATGGAGGTCCCCCAACTTCATTAATAATGGATTGAAAATAGTTTTCTGGGTCCTTGTTGAAAAGGAGGCTGGGATCAGCATTAAGAATCTGTTTTAACTCACGATAGCTGATAGCTGCAAGAGGGATACAGTCAGATGGTTCTGCCCCAGGAGATCTTCATTCTATCTTATTCAAGACGTGTAGATGATGATGAGAAACTAAGAACTTATCCCCTTGTTAGCCCCTGGAATCTCATTCTTCTCTAGAGCACTAGGATGACTTCAGGCCTGTCATGTTAGTATCTTTCAGAGTAGTTATCTACTGTTGTCTCATTTATTATCTATCTTAATGTTTCTACTTACATTTTATTCTTTTATGTTTTGGGTTTTTTGTTTTAATTTCCTAGGAAAGAGTCTAAAGCTGAATTAAAGCAATTAAGAGTGAGATTGAAGCAAAATAACATTTCCCTGTGATGACTTAAAAGCATTTTTTAGCTCAAAAAAGTAATACTGTTTATTGTAAAACTTTAGAGAATACAGAAATTACAATGAAGAAAGTATTTACTATAACATTCACCCACAAAAATATATATTAGCAATATATATCCTGCTTCCTTAACATATGTATATGTAATTGTGTTTTCTACATTTTTACTTGATAGTATAGCAAGAATATCCTTTCCTGCTTCAACCTCCTGAGTAGCTTGGGACTATATGTGTGCCCCACCACACCTGGCTACTTTTTTTGTAGAGATAGGATCTTGCTATGTTGCCCAGGTTGGTCTTGAACTCCTGACCTCAGCCTCCCAAAGTTTTGGATTACAGGTGTGAATCACCATGTCCAGCTACTTTGTCAGTATACTTTCTCATAGCCAGGTGTATCATATTTAAACAGAAGTCCTGAGTCTTTCCCATAAAAACATACTTCTCCCCAAGTCTCCAAATCTAATAAATTGGTACCACTCTTCACTTGGTAGCTCTGGGACCAAACTGACTTATCTAAGATTATTTTCTTTCCTTTTATCCCAAAGGATAAGTCCTGTGGTCTCTACTTCTAGAACTTGTCCTGCATTCCACGCCTTGCCACCCCACCATCATCTCTGCTCTGGATTATGTACTGTGTCATTCCCCAACTAATCTTCTTACTTCCTCTGTCCCCTGGAGCCCTCCAAAACCCATCCTTCATAGAACAAGCCATAGGATGTTTTTATAAATCAGACCCTGCCCCTCCTCTGCTTAACACTCGCCAATCACTTCCTATTGCATTTGGCATAAAATCCAAATCCCTTGCTGTGGCTGATGAGCCTCTCCATTACCTGAGTCTGACTGTCACTGCCATCTCCTCCAGCTGTCCAGCTCTCCCTCATTCATTTTCTGAAACGATCAGCCTGTTTGTTGATTTGTTGCTCATTTGCTTATTGTGTGTTCGTTGCCTGTCTGTCTCCTCCAGATCATAAGCTCCGTCTCATGCCTGGGCCTGTCTTGTGGTGAATCTTCGCAGCCTGAGTGGTGACTGGCATACGGCTGGCACTCAATCAGCATTTGCTAAATGGATGAATAATATTCCATGACAAATTGTTTTAGCTATCCTTCAGTCTTAAAACATTCTTCTACTCAATACATTTATCCAGTTTCAAAAACACTGACATACTCTCACCACATTATCCCTCTGGTCTCAATACTAAAGTCTAATCTTGGCAGCTTGCCACGCCCCCATGGCTCTAACACACATAATACTTCAGGATTTGACCGCACAGTGCCTTCCCTGGCCACTGCCCAAGAGTCTCCTTCATGATAATTTACCTGTCAGACACACAGGTTACACCACTCTTCCCACCTCTGGGTATTTCCACTGGATGGCTCCTTGGCCTAGGAGACTGATTTTCTCTTTACCCTATCCCCGTGCTTCTATCTCTTCCTAAGGGAACCCCACAGCAATACCATGGAAAACCAGACAAACACAGGGCCTGCCCTCTGGAAACTTACATCTTGGTGAGACAAACAGTAAGTCAACAACCACACAAGTAAAACACAGCAATACAACGTCATAAAGAGATAGCCAAGGCACAGTGAGACATCAGTGAAGCCATCTTTGATAACGCGAGTGTTAAGCCCAGACCTGAGCGTGAACTATCACTATTCTTAATTTTTACTTTTCCTGATCTTATGCCATATGCTCCTTTTTATCATATTTAGGTGTCAGTTTTATCTTTCCTCTTAGTTTTTTGGCTGCAAAAGGGCTGATTTCCTGTGTGATTCACAGCACTGGCGCACCATATACATCTTCATCTATGAGGAGGGCAGGAGAAGGAGGTGGGGTCAGGGATGGGCAGGAGAGGAGTGGAGTCAAGAAGAGAGTCTTTCAGATTAGGGTGCTTGTGACTGAGAATTCGACTCTGAACATTACAATAATAAGGCAACATTTGGCTAAATGGTCTGAGCTGAAACTCAGCACAGGTTTTGTTGCCAGTGCAACACATTATTAATATTTTATGGATGTCACTCACCCTTTCCATAGCCTTAGAATTAGATCAGGCTGATGATTTTTGCATTATTTTTTTGCATCTGTAACTCAAACTGTATTAAAAAGAAAGGATTGCCTAGTGATCCTTTGTGCCTTTCCTTTCTGAAAATTGAGCAGTTGCCATTTAGCTGAGACAACCTTGTCAAGTCCTTCAGGGCCAGCTCTGATTGGGATTTATAAAGCCCAGTTCAATCTGAAATGGCTTTGAAACTTCCCCCGAATAGGAGAGCATAGAAGAGCTCCAAACTGTGCAAGGCCCTCTGAGCTTGCGCAAATGATAAGCAGAGAGACTACCCTGGAGAACTCATAGCCACCACTGAGGGCTATTAAAAGAGAGACAGAGAAGGGTAAGGGAGTGAGGCAATCTCCTCTTTTGAGATGGCCTCCATGAGGACTGTAAATAGCAAAGCATCTCCCTCTCTTTGCTCCGGGCCTGGCTGCTCTGCAACCCTTCCCCAATCCTACGAGTAGAGCTGGGTCTTTAAAGGTCTATCCTGACTGCTAGATGCCGGGCACGTGCAACTTAGAAGGGAGCATGTTTGCTCTGAGGGCAGGGAGGTGACCAGCCTCACACTAGGACAGAAGAGAATGCCACACGGCAGCAGTGAGGTGGAGGGCAAGGAAGGTGAAGGGAATGAGAGCAGATATTTACTGAGCATCTTCCTCAGTGAGCCAGGCACCCTGATAGGCACCTGACAAGGGCCTCTCTTTTATGGTCACTCACAATGCTTCTTGAGATAAATATTAATACACCCGTTTCACGGGTGATAAAGTTGAACCTCAATCCTGCTGAATGTCTTGTCCAAGTTCACATCACTGAGCTTCAAACCATTTGGCTCCAGTTCTTAGAGAACAGCATCACTGTCTCCCTATCAACTTCTCTCAAGCACCTGAATTGTCCTGAAATTACAGCAGCTAATTGATAGTTGTATTGCAACTCAATGAATGAACTAACGAGCAAAAGCACCAACTCTGGTCTTCTGACACGAAGTTATTATTCATACATTGGGATCATATTAATTATCCTGGAGAGAGGACCCAGTTAGAACATGAACGGAGCCCACGTCAGAATCTGCGACCCTAGGCCCATCTGTTAACACTTCTAAACTTCGTAATCTGTAAAACAAAGATTAAAAAATTAAACTACCCACCTCATACAATTACTGAGAGGCTCAGAGGCAATAAGATATTACAAAACCCAGCACAGTGCCTGGTACCCACAGGTGTTAATGCATGTTCTTTATTTCTCCCATTTACCAAGGACTGCATTGGGCTGAATGTGGTGGACATTTGAGTTCATGAGTTGAGAGGTCATGGAAATTCCTTCCTGCTCTGACCCAGGCTTCTCCTGCAGGGTTGAATATGGCCATTGCGGCATGCTTGTCATTTTGATTTCTCTTTCTTCTGGAATAGCATTAAGACCTTTTTGCAGATAGGCTCCAGTGAGGTGCCATGTGCTGAGTCTGGGGCCTGCTATACTGGATTTCCACTGACAAGCGCCAGATTCTCTCTTCGTTAAGATTTTTGGCTTTCTGGACACCAGCAGGTGGATTCTTACATGGAAAGACAGATTTTGCCAGGGTAGGACATGCATGATGTGGCTGGTGGGACTGAAGACCCTGTGGGCATTGATGAAGGCAAGGATGGTCTCAAACACAAACCGAAACCCACACAGATCCACACGAGGTCAGAGCCCTGGACCAGACAATACAGCAGCCAAATTTTAAAACTTAGAGTCCTAAAATGACATAATTGTTTTTATACAACCAGGCACATCCCTGAATGGGGAGAAAAATGCCAAGTAAGGGGACAGTCTTCCCTGCCATTATCACCTCCCTTCATCCGCTCCAGGCCCGAGCTGCCTGGGTTGCCATGGTGATGCAGGGCTGACCTCTCACTTTTTACTCTTCCAGGAGCTAAAAAGGTAAAAATGAGCCATTTGGTAGCAAATGAAAATCAACCTCCTTCAGTTAAAAGATGTTGAATTGCTTTCCCTTCGTCAAACCTAATGTTCCATAGCCAAGTTAAAAAAAAAAAAAAAAGCGAAGAAGGAGAAGGGGAAGAGGAGGGGCAAAAAGGAAGAATGCAAGCAAGAGATCTCAGAAGCAAGCGGAGATGTTGGCTGGAGCAGCAGTGGCGACTGCGCAGAGAACAGGGATGGGCATCAGTGCCGGAGGCATCAGACCAGCCTTCAGCAACAGCTTTCTCAGAGCTCACAATTGGGTGCTGAGCCACTTCCTTAGACTTGCCCGGCCGTTGGTGCTGGCTCCAGCTCTTTCTCCCTGCTTGTCTCTTTTACTCGCTTTGCAGTGGTACCTGGTGAAGCTGGATTGCTGGCTTTTACTTTTCATGTGCGGAGAAATTGGGTCAGGAAATCAAAATATTGATTGAACCCGATTGCGGTAGCTGTTCTAGAAGAGATTTTAGGGGAAGCAAATTACATTCTTTTAACATTATTCAGCCCATGATTAGGCATGTGCCCCATGCATGAGCCAGGAGAGTGCATTCGTTTGCTGTGATTAATATCCCAAAGTGGCTTTCTCCAGCAACCCAGGCTGCCAGGAACTTGACCACTCAGAGCCTAGCCAGCAGGACCACCCAGGCCAGGGATGCCCCCTGTCTGATTACAAGCACAGGTTGGGCAGGTGCGAGAGCAGTGCAGGGTGGCTGTGGGCGGCCAGCCTGGTTGTGCTTGGGAGCAGGAAGCATCTTGCCACCTGTTTCTGGCTTTCTGATGTGTGGCAGGGAAGCTGGATATTTGCCCTTTTTCCTCTTTCCTCTTTTAGCTCTTGGTTGATAGAGGACAGTCTCAAAGTCTATCCACCTGCACATCATGTGCAAAGACAGCCGGGGTTATACTTTGGCTTCAAATGATTCATTGGTTTCATTTAGATTCAAGTGTCTAAGCACGTGGGCTAGAGCTGTCAAACCATCTTCTACATGTGAATTACCCTTAATTATAACTTAGGTGAGAACTACCGATTTATCACTCCCAGACTTGTTTATAATCCTTTAACTTCTGGAGTTAAACCATTGGATAATGGCAATACTACAAAAAATTAGAAAGAGTAAGAGTAGTTATGGGGAAGGCAACTAATTCTTTTTTTTTTTTTTGAGATGGAGTCTCTCGCTGTCGTCCAGGCTGGAGTGCAGTGGTGCGATCTCGGCTCACTGCAAGTTCCGCCTCCTGGGTTCAAGTGACGTTCCTGCCTCAGACTCCTGAGTAGCTGGGACTACAGGCACCCGCCACCACACCTGGCTAATTTTTTTTGATCCACCCGCCTTGGCCTCCCAAAGTGCTAGAATTACAGATGTAAGCCACTGCGCCCGGCCAAAGGCAACTAATTCTTATCCGAAAGATGTCTTCACAATGTCTTGGAGCAAAACCCTAGGTTTTTTAAGAAGTACTTTAGAAACCTCATGGGCAGGTCAGGGGTCAAACACACAGAAAATTCATTAGCGATCAATTTCAATAAGTCCAACATGAGAATAAACAAAACCAGGCTATTAAGTGATAATATGGAGAGAAAAATAATGGTGCCCAGATTGATTGATTCATTCAAAATATCTATATTCTTTAGTCATATTTCTTCAAATACTGATAGTATTTGGCAAATACCTGCTAGTTTGTTTAATAATCCTAGGTCTTATTTATATCATCAGCTTCCCGTGGTCATAAGATTTGCAGAAAGAGCCTTTCTCTGTTGGATTCATAATACGTCCTGGATTCTACCTGAAATCCTTGTCTCTGAAATGTTGGAAGAGACCCTCTTTCATGCCCCCTGCCCCGACCTGGCCACAGGCGCGTACACCTGCTCCATATTCTGTCATGAGGTCTCAGTGGTCATCTTATTCTCAGGGCCTATCGAAAAATTGCATGCTCTGAAGACAGCATAGTTGCATCAAACTCTTTAATTGCCTGGCATTTTGAAAGTTTAAAGGGTTAATGCTCCTAAGAGAAGAAGAAAATACCACGCGTGCGTTTTGATCTGAGGTTCAAAACATACACGCAGATGAAAATGGCCAGCCTCATCGCTACACACAATCCCTTTCTCTGCCTCCCAGTCCCTCTCCTTCCCTCTCCACAATCTTACAGATCTCAGTACGATTAGAGAGCCGCCGATAAGAGAATGGCCAATGGTATTCTATGGTTTCAGTGTAGTCTGAAAATTAAATCCCTATGAAAATAATATATCTCTTCTCCTCTCCCCTACCCCCTCCTCCCGAGAAGCAGCTGCTTTTCACATTTAAATGTAGCAGTGGTAACAAGAGCCTCTTTTATCAGCTACTCCTATTCATAAGGCATTAAAATACACGCCGTTTCTTAATCCCTAGTGCAGCTCTAACAGGGGCTTCAGCTTTGTGCTGAAATAGCACGTATCTTTTAAAAGTAGCTGATGGAAATCATCTTCCAAACCGAATCAGTCTCTTAAAAGCAGCTCTCCCCAAGCACAGAACATAAATAGAGTCCAGGACACAGTGTGTGTCCAGCTCCCCTCTCCACTGTAAAGGGCTTGGGAAACAATGGCTAAGTTTGTTTATAAGTAGCCCAAGCGACTTGGCAAGCTGCGTCCCTCCTCTCTCTTCCCTCCCACCCCAGATCCCATACCCATCTTTACAGCAGCACCAGTTGCAGCGCCTCTTCTGGGAAAGGCATTGCTACTTCTGTGTAAGCCAATAGGCATTTGCTGAGCAAGGTCACTTTCAGAGGCGGCTCTTTCTGGAGGCAGCATCTACAGGAACGGTGGGCCAGGGGCTGCAGGCATGGATCAAATAGAAAATCACCTGGATTCCTAGTTAATCCACAGGCCTCAAGAGGAGTGCATGCAGGGCTGGTGAATTCCACAACCGTGAGAGAGCTATTTTGTAGGCAGGTAGCGGATAGAAATGTACACAGCCATATGACACATACGTATATATATATAGTTTACATATAAACACAAGTATACACATATTTGTCCACATCAGACAGTACTGATTCCCTGCACAATCACCTAGAAATAGCATTAGAAGCACTATTAACACAGAGGGAACATTTCAAACACAAACAAGAATAAGTAGCCTGAATTATGGTTAACTCTTGTGGCTATCGTTTTATTGAAATTACATCCTAAAATTAACTTTTTCTTATATGTTAAAATTAAGGCTGGCCCTTTAAAAATAATTTATTTTTTGAATACTCAAGCTTTCATTCTGATATATCTGTTTTTCTATTTTCAGTAAATTAGGGGGTTTCTAGTCTCTGGTTTTATTACTAATAAAGAAGAGAAAAAGGTAGCAGAAATGTTTGTTGTATTTTGTGTTCAGCTTTATGTTTATTTTCTTTCAACTGCTTATAGAAGAGATCTCAGGAGGAAAAAAATACATCACATTCTTCTAACATTGTTTTACTCAAAGTTTTATTTTAGAAGTGTAATTATTTTTTTCTCATGGTAAGTAAGTGTTGCTAGAAGTGTTTTGGAATTTTAAGTTCCTCTGGCAGATATCTGTTTTTCAATTGCTGTGAATCTTTTTTTTCTAATTCTCTCTCTCTTCTTGATTTGAAACTGAAGTGCTGATGAATGTTCTTTGCCTTGTACAATAGATTTCTTTTTACTTATAAAATGCCACAAAGTTATAAATTAGGAGGACTATCTACATGATAAGACTTTCTCCCTCCCTCATGTGCCAGCTAAATGTTGAAGAAGGCTGATAGGAACAGAAATAACATGTTCAAGGGAGAAATAATCCGAATAAATATATACCTTCATTTCATCTCTTTTGAAGAAAGTGTCCATCTCACCAAGGTTGTAAGGTTTTTAATAAAAGCAGAAAACTCTTCAGGTAATTATAAACGCCCTTTAATACTATTAAAGGAAAACGTAATTCCAATCATTGAGATTTATTGGAAATCTTACTTTCTGAGGCAGTGGCAATTATCTCTGAATCATGGAACCTGACTGCCCTCTTCTGGTTATAAACAGAAATAGGAACAGCCTGAAAGAATTCTATCATTGACAATAGGGTTATGTCTAGGAAATCTGCGATAATAAGGAAATGTCCACATTGATATTAGAATCTGTGCCTGACAGGAATTAGAAACTGAATAATCTAACTTCCTCATGGCCCAGAATACAATGCTTCCTAATTGTTTTTTGACAGCAGTTCTGACTTTTGTACTATTTTATTTTATGTTTGGAGCTCTCAAGTCAGACCCAGGTGTTCAACTAAAGCTAAAGTGAAGAACAGTAATTACTTTAAAATGTCCACAACTTTTTGAAAAACTGATATTAAGGGCAGCCAAGCATTCATAAATATTGCATTTGGGTTGGAGAAGAAATTCACTTTTATCAAAAGCTCAAAAAGTAGTTTGTCAATAATTAACTAGACTATATTTTAGAGATTAAAAGGTAACATAAAACTTTTCTCATATAAAATTAAACATAATGAAAATAACTATTTTGTAATGCCATAATTACATGGGATCTCACTGGTTACTCGATAGAATGATCAATTGAATAATCTTAGATCCATCCATTTTCTCCCTTAATCTGTATTAGGGAGAATACAGACATGATTTTCCATATTCATACCATAATTAAAAAGCTTTGAATTTCTTTCTTTTTTTCTGTTTTACCTCTGAAAAATGGTATAATGAATTCAGGATGATTGATAATTCTAGATAGAGGATCATTAAATGCCAACAGAAAAAAAATTATGTTCAATTATAATTGTGATACTACGTCAAACAGATAGAGGAAATCCTAATTCTGAGCTCTATTAAAATGCACTTATTTCAATTTCCAGTTGCTATGTATGTCCTATTAGCAGCCTGACATTTTGAGTAGTACACTAATTCATATGAATTGGGTTTGAAATGAAAGCTTTCAAGTCAAGCTTTATGGAACACTGAATGTGCGATAAGCCCAGAATTAGCAAGAGAATGAGGTGATACTTTTTCGCCAAGTGAGCTTCTTGTATGAAGGCACAAAACCCGAATGCTCCAAATTATAAAATGCTTTAATTTCAAGGACCTCGCCCATAAGTAAAGCACACGTCAATTTTTCTCTGGAGACCTATTAAGTAGTTAGAAGCAGATAAAATTCTAGTCTGCAATTAGAAAATTAAAGGTCAGAGGTTAAGTGTGTGCCTTGCCAGGTAGGTCTCAGATGGATCTCCACCTGTCAGGTGTCAGGGTTGGGAACACATTTCAAAAGATCACACAAAGTGGGCTAAGAATACAGGTAACTGGGCAAAGCTTACATCAGGCCAAGCGTAGCAAAAAGAAAGCAAGGCCCCCCCTGGTTTTCTAGGTGTCCCCTAGAGAAGCTGTAGGACTTGCAGTGGGATTCTGTGTTCCAGTGACCATTCCATCCTCCACAGCTCTGCCCTCCATCCTGCCTCATGTAGGTCTCCTTTCTTTCTTTCTTTCTTTTTTTTTTTTTTTAAGACTGAGTCTTGCTCTGTCACCCAGGCTGGAATGCAATGGTGCCATCTCAGCTTACTGCAACCTCCGCCTCCTGGGTTCAAGTGATTCTCCTGCCTCAGCTTCCCACATAGCTGGGATTACAGGTGCCCACCACCATGCCCAGCTAATTGTTGTTGTTGTTGTTTTTTAGTAGAGACAGTGTTTCATCACGTTGCCCAGGCTGGTCTCGAACTCCTGACTTCAAGTGATCCGCCCGCCTTGGCCTCCCAAAGTGTTGGGATTACGGGTGTGAGCCACCTGGTGCTCAGCCCATGTAGGTCTCTTTTGACAGGGCAAGGATAAGAAGAGCCTTGAGGAGGATGGGGTGGGCTGGTCATCCTCAGGCATCAGGCTCTTAGGGGCCTGCACTTTGCAGTTGTCAGGGAATGCTGACTGTGCACACCTGGAGAACTCAGGTAGTAGGGTATTGCAGTCCCCTGTGTGAGGAAGAGCCCTTTCCTGCTAAGAGTAAGAGCTGCTGTTTCTGGCTAGCTTGTTGTCCAGGCAACCCAGAATGGGCCCCCAAGTTCAGGTTTGGCCAATCCTGCTCAGGCACCTGATTGCATTAATAGAATAGCACTGCGCTAAGGGTCAACTTCTTACAGAGCTCTGCCGTTTTGTGATCACAAGAGAACTACTTCTCCTTTACCTCAGTTTACTCATATATAAAACAAGGAACTGGGACCCCATGCCTTCTAAGGTAACTTTTTGGTTCCAAACACATACGCTAAGTCACTTGTCGCTTTCATAAAACTATAACATTAAATGAGGTACCAACCATCTTCATGAGCAAAGGATACCAATTAATGGTGTGACAAAAATATAAAGAGTTATGAAAAGTTTTACATCAATTTTCCCCCCTCAGGTACTGAGTAGTACAAAGCAAATGCAAACCGTTACATTTTATGGCTTGCTCACTTATGTAATAAATCTGGCATGACCTGAAACTCAGTGTCTCTCGCTCTCTCTCTCTGAAGTTAATAAGGTCACTGGTTTCTATTCAGAAATTCTCTTCTCTCCAGGATTAGGAGGAAAGGCACTCATTGCGGTCCAGGCTTCAGGGAAGACTCGCAGAGACATACTGCATCTTTAGGTGTAAGGGTCGTGAGGCAGCAGGGATACTTGGTCCTGTGGTCTGGGGAAGATGCTGGGATGGAATTGATGCTGAATCTTTTGGAAGGAGTCCTGTCAGGTATAGTTTTCTCCTGTTCTGCTGGTCAAAGAGTTGTGACAATAGAAGCTGCAGGCTCAGCTGTTCTCTGTCTTGTGCCAATGAAAACTCTCAGAGCAATGACAGCTGTAGGGAAATGTGGCCAGAGCTAGGGAAGAGAGAAAGCGAGGAATCAACAAAGATAAAGGATAATCTAAAAGCAGAGTTGTGCCTGCCTTCGTGCCAAAACAAAACATATATTACCATTTAACATATGTGCCCTGACTCACCTGAATTCCTGTGACTTCTCAGGGCAGATAGTGACGTCTGCTTTGTTCATCTCTGTGCCCTCAGCACCCAGTACAGTCCTTGGCACCAAGTTGGAGCATGGTACTTATTTTTAGTGGTGAAGCAGGTGGTAGTGGTGGAAGTGGTAGAGGAAGGGAACGAGGCAGAGGAGGTCGTGGTGGAGATGGAGGTAGAGGTGGCAGTGATGGAGACACAGATGGAGGTGAAGGAGGCGGTGGTGGTGGGGTGAAGGTGGTAGTGGCGGTGATGTGGTGAATGTGGTAAAGGTGGTAGAGGTGAAGGTGGAGGAGGTAGGGTGGTGGTGGTGGTGGTGGTAGAGGTGAAGGTGGAGGAGGAGGAGGTAGGGTGGTGGTGGTGGTGATGGTAATGGTGAAGGTGGTGGTGGAGGTGGAGATGGTGGAGATGGAGGTAGTAGTGATTGTGGAAGTAGAGGGGGTAGTGGTGGTCGTGATGACAGTGGAGGCAGAGGAGGTGGAGAAGGTGGTGGAGGTGGAGGTGACTATGGAGCTGGAGGTGAAAGTGGAGGTGGAGGTAGTGGTGGTGGTGGTTGAAGTGGAGGTGGTGGTGGTAGTGGAGACGGAGGTGATGGTGGAGGTGGAGGTGGATATGCTGAGGACTTCCTTAGATGAAGTTGTTTTTTACAGGAGTGCGGTGGCCTGGGTAAACACAGAAATAGAGCCAGAGATTGGAGAGAGAAAGAAAGAGCCCTCATGAGGCAGTTTAGTCCCTGCTTCCAGCTCTGTGTATAGAGACAGAGGATTCCTTAGGTTCGTAAGCCATGAGCCAACAGAGCCCCATTGTCTTTTAATGAGAATCTAAACATTCAGAAGTACATTGTCCGCTTCAGAAACATCGGGTCCCTCATCTCCTCAGGCCTATCAAGCTAGGTCTGGCCCTACTTGAACTCAGCCACAACCTACGGATTGTCACTACCTGGTCACGTCACTGCTAGGTCCAGATGCCCTCTGGAGGCTGTATTGGAGAGGTCCAATAAACACATCTAATCCACCCAAGTCCCTCCTTAAAACATTCTGGTGGCTCCCAGGAGCTATGAGCAGAAATGCTTAATACCTTTCTACGAGCTACCACACTCCCTATCTTTTCCTCCCTGCCAGGATCTCTGACCTGGTCCCCCTTCAGGCCCCAATCTACCCTATCCTCTTTGTTCACTTATAAATCTACCAATGCCTTTTACATTTCCCACCTACCTTTTTTTTTTCTTTATTCCTTACTTCTTTCTCTTGCTGAGAAAGTCTTGTTTATTCTCTGAAACCCCTTCAAGACTCCTTTGAACCCATCCTTCAAATTCCACCCTTTGAGACGCTGTTTTCCTCCTACTCCTTTTGAGGTCTTTCACTCTGGCACCCTGTCCTTTCTTGGCTCATCCAGGCAGAGTTCAGTGCCCCTACTCGGTGTACCCTGGGTGTCTGGCGCATAGCTCTGCTCCAGTATGCATCCCTCCATGGACTCATACTCACATGCTATGTGGCACTCCACAGATACCATGTCCCACATGGGACTCCACCACTGACTGTGTACTCTTTGAGAACGGAGAGGACATAAGTACCTCACATAGAAAGGCCACAGCTTAAGGGATGATTCTCTTTCTTTTCCATCTAAAGCTTTGTCACGATGATGAGCTGTGTATGATGGGAAGTTTATACACTATCTGGTATGATGGGAAGTTTGGAGAAAAATAAGTTAATATTAGGAAAGCATGTGAGAACTGTTTCTCTGATCAGAGAATACAGCTGTGTGCCCTGGAAGGAAACGAAAGTCCATTCAGTAGCTAAGAGCTACTGGAGAGACACACGGAGGCTTCCATCTTCAACACAGGGTCAGGGAGGGCACTTGGGGCGTGCACTCTGATTTCAGGGTGTGGAAGAGGGCTGAGGCTGCTATGAGACTTGTTGGAAAACTCATTTGCTCAGCAAGAATACTCTTGCTGTGTAGATGGCATTTGCTTTGCATGCTTGAGGGGAGTGGAGGGTTCTAATGTGTCCCCTGTAGCTACATTCTTTGGTGCCTCCCATAGAAAATACATAGAAATGAGCAGAGAGGTTCTAAGTATGCATCTTGTTAAGAAGAACTAGGCATTTACCATAGGAGACACTCATTCTGGTTTAACATTTTCTAGGTACGTGGGTTTGCAGGAATTATTTGGAAGCAGAGGGACACCAAGAATACATGAGATGGCTCTTTGATTGCCTCAGTTCCCAAGGCTATCAAATGACAGCTCTGAACTCAAGGATCACTAAGAAATGGCACTTTGGAGTAAGAACTATCACAAAGGCATTTGAGGGCATCCAGGAAGCCCTCTGCTGTGTGTGTCAATAGACACAATAATAGAACTTCAAGTTTTAAAAAAGAGAGAGAAAACAGCGGACCTAGATGTCTATGAGGGACCAGATAATAAGGGGCAGGAAATAAGTGCCCTGTGTTCGATTATACCACACAGCAGGGACAGAAGCCCTTTTCAAGATGATAAGCGACTTTTTATTTCCCTGAAGCCTTGAGCTTAACAAGGTGGTGTGAGCTATGGGAGTGAGGGAAGGAATCAACACAGAGTTCTTGGTAAAGGCAACTCGGGCTGAAGGTTAGGGTGGAAACAGGGAAGACGGCATGCTGAGAATGAAGTCTTCGGGCAAGTGGATGTGAGTTGGGGTGGGGATTTCATAGCTGTTCTTTTTTCTCTCTTTCTCCATTTCTTCATTGAGATTACTCCCTCAGTATCAGAAATAAAGTCATCACTCCATAAATGTTATCTTGTGTTATTGTTACTAAAGCTACTGTAATTAAGAAAATGGGCGCAAGTAAAGCAAGTAATAAAATTTAGAGTGTAAAAAATGCTAGAAAATTTGAAGACAAAAGACCATCTTTTTAATGGGCTACATGCGTAAAAGAGAAATAAGAAAGGTACAGAGAGGGTCACAAAGAGAGTTGGAAAAAATGGGAAAGACCCAGCAATGCCAAAGACCAAGGGCTGATCCACCAGGGAAGATTTTTAAATGTCAGGGGAGTTGTTTCACGTGGCCAAAACACTGGGAGTAACATTCATCTTTCAATATCATCGCAGCAGTTGGGAAAAATGAGCACTGACAATGAACTGTCATAAAAATTACATACAAAATCTTTTCTATGGGAAATTATAGTTATCAAGGACTCGTGGGATTCACAAAGAAGGTAGCCAGAGAAACTTCAATAAGAGGAAAAATTATGCTTGCTTATATCACTCCTGTAAGATGTCATTTGAACATTTTTAATTGAATGTGAGATTTCAAAAGAATGGTTCTGTTGGTGAACAGGAATGGAGGGCATGCAAAATACTGAGATTTGTCCTAGCCCAGAATATTTTCCTAAGCAAAAATCCCGAGGAACTACAAACCCCGTATGAAAAGCTTCACAGAGAAAGTTGTATGGAAGCAACAGTGCATGGGCACATGGGTGCTAGCATCTGTTCTTTCATTAAACAATTTTTAGGGCCCAACTCTGTTTCAGACCATATAACTGGGCTGAATAGAGAGTGTTGAATCACATATTGTCTCTGCTGGTCTGCAAACTCTGAAAGGAAATTTGTTAATTCCTAGATAAGAGCTCTGATTGTTGGAGAATGATCGCCATTTGTTAGAACTGTTTGCTTGGGTTTCTACAACAACCCATGAAAGGTCAGCTAAGCTAACCTGTCCTTCATGGCCCCTCTCATGGAGGCAGGGTCCAGACCCTGCCACATACTATCTCCTGGTTTCCAGGAAGAAAGCCTAGTATTAATGCTGTAAGCTAGTTTCTCTTTGTTTCCATATGTTTTCCTAGGGGCTCTCTCATCACAACATGTTATACAACCCGTATCAACCTCATGTCCCATTTGGTCAAAAGGCATTTCCAATCCAGTGCTTCCTAACCTCTTTTAGGGTAAGTATTACATACAAGTTAACATTACCATGCCCTGACAGATCAAATGAAGAGAGACAGCCAGAAAGCTTTGAAAGTTCATGACAAACCAGGTCACTTTCTATTATATTTACATTTCCGTAATAGGGTCCTTTAAGGACTCCTCTTAAAGAGGGTTTACATATCCCAAGTCAGCCTTTCTCTTGAATTCCACTCTAATCCTATCACGATTATTGTGGGCATGATTCAGTGAACTGTGCTCAGTTACTTATAGCAGGGTGGCAGGTAGTATGGGGGGTTGGGGCAGGGGTAGGGAACGCCAAAGCTAAAAACTAGACCTACCAGGAGGACAGGACGGGAGCTGAGAGGTGCAGAATATAATGTCCCAACATAATAAAGGCTCGTAGATCCCTAGGGAGGGAATCTAAAGTGAAAATTAGGCAGGTAGGCAATTGACCCTAGGCAGGTCTATCAGTGGACAGAAAGCCCTGAGCCTGTCAGTGTGGATTCCAGAGACAGACTATGGAATTTGAGAGAAATACTAGAAAAGCCAAAGAGAGGGACAAAAGTATTGAAATAATTCAACCAGTTTAAATAGCCAGTTTAAAAATGGATATTAGGAAGTAGATACGTCAGTGGATTCAGCCTTATAAATGAACTTCTTCTATCACAGGAAGCAGAACTCATAACAGGGAAGGAGTGAGGCAGGACCAGTGTGCCCAGGAACCAATAAGAAACGTTATTGTCCCACGTAGACCATCAACCTCTGGGAGAGTGCCAGGCATAATGGCTCATGTCTGTAATCCCAGCACTTTGGGAGCCCGAAGCGGGCTGAAAACCTAAGGCAGGAGTTCAAGACCAGCCTGGCCAACATGGCAAAACCTTGTCTCTACTAAAAATACAAAAATTAGCCAGTCATGGTGGTGGGTGCCTGTAGTCTCAGCTGCTTGGGAGGCTGAGGCAGGAGAATCGCTTGAACCAGGGAGGTGGAGGTTGCAGTGAGCCGAGATTGCTGCACTGCACTCCAGCCTGGGCGACAGAGGGAGACTCTGTCTCAAAAAAAAAAAAAAAAAAAAAAAAACTCTGGGTGCGGTGGCTCACGCCTGTAATCCCAGCACTTTGGGAGGCCAAGGCAGGCGGATCACAAGGTCAGGAGATTGGGACCGTCCTGGCTAACACGGTGAAAGCCCGTCTCTTCTAAAAATACAAAACAATTAGCCGGGTGTGGTGGCGGGCGCCTGTAGGCCCAGCTACTCAGGAGGCTGAGGCAGGAGAATGCCATGAACCGGGAGGCAGAGCTTGCAGTGAGGCGAGATCGCGCCACCACTCTCCAGCCTGGGCGACTGAGCGAGACTCCGTCTCAAAAAAAAAAAAAAAGTTCTGGGAGAGGAGGGCTGAGAGCCTGGGATGACAGAGGGAGCCACTGGTCAGGTAAGTGCACTGTCAGGACAGAATTATGTGACAGACAGCTCAGGATGTGAGGTCCAGCCATGGAGAAGCGCATGGACGCATCATGTTGTGTATCACTGCTACAGGTGAGGAATCACCGCTACAGGTGAGGAATCATCTGAGAGCTTGGTACAAGTGACAATTGTACTGCCATGGAGAGCTATGGGCAGAGTTGGAGAAATTCTGCAGAATCAACTCTCCTTGGATTTACCCCATGCTCTGCCCAAGTTATCCCTAACCCTTCTGCCAGCTACCAAGTACACTCTCTTCTTAAAGAATCAAAATTCATCCGAGTGTGATGGCTCACGCCTGTAATCCCAGCACTTTGGGAGGCCAAGGAGGGCAGATCACAAGGTCGGGAGTTCGAGACCAGCCTGGCCAATATGGTGAAACCCCATCTTTACTAAAAATACAAAAAAATTAGCCAGGCGTGGTGGCAGGCACCTGTAGTCTCAGCTACTCGGGAGGCTAAGGCAGGAGAATTTCTTGAACCGGGGAGGCAGAGGTTGAGGTGAGCCAAGATCTTGCTGTTGCAATCCAGGCTGATGACAGAGTGAGACCCCGTCTCAAGAAGAAAAAAAAAAAAGTCACAATTCTTCCTAGCCCCTGGCTCCCTATTGAGTCAACATTGGGTGCAAACATCTTTCACCATGAAAGCCTTAAAAAATATCTAATACAGTCAGTGTATCATTTTTCTTTGAATTTTGGTTAAGTACAGATGCTTCATGCGGGAAGCATTTATTGTGTTCTATTGTATACTGTCCTAAATGCCAGGGAATCCTGGTGAACAAGGCATGCTCCCTGCCTTTATGGAGCTTCCAGTTTAGAGCAACAGGCAAAAAGAAATTAACAGGTAGTTTCAGTTCAGTGTGACAGTATGTAAGAGAAACCCCCATCAAGAGACTTGCTCAGGGATAGCTTTCCAGAAGGATCAGGTACAAACTGAGAGCTTTGCACAAGCTGAAGCCTTTAATGTGGGAGGGCCAGGTGCTCCGTGGAACAGAGAGCCACTTGAAAAATGGATTTTCGATTCTTTCAATACCATAATATTTAATAGGAAATGACCACAGGAATAATGTGATGTACAAGGCTCATGTTACCTGATCTATATAAAATGAAAATGTGATTAATGTTCTGATATTTGTCACTGCTATGAACAATGCTCTTGGAAGAAGATATATAAGAGCCTGCGATTACTTAGGCTGTCTAAGAAGGTGATCCCAAGGAGCCTCAGTTAGACATAAAATTTTACTGTACTCATCAAATCTATGTCAAACTTAATGCAGTTGAGTGGTGAGAGGACTGGATCCAAAGTTAAGATGCTCCATTTCCCTGTCCTTATTTTGCCACTGCCCATCTCTGTACCACTGGCAAATCCTTCTTGTGCCTTTCATTTCCTTATTTCTAAAATAAAAAGATCAAACTAGGCTTCCTTCTAGTTGTAAGGGGCTGTGAATCCTACCCAAAATTGTTTTAAGAATGGTGCCAGAATCATTTACTATGATGCTATGAAAAAGATGACTTTGAACATAATGTTCTTTTTGAGACATCCACTTCAAGACAATAGATAGGCTGCAAGAAAAAAAATAAACTCCAGTCAAATGTTTGTGCTTAGTACCTGGCTAAACTTGCTTAAAGCTGTTTGTTTCTTTACACTAAAAAAAAAAAAAAAAAAAAAAAAAAAAAAAAGACCAAACTTATACAAGGCATGTTGGTATCATATGTTGTTTAGTTCACCTGTCACTTCATAGGTAAAACATACACATGTGTCAAGAAGGTAGCTCTCCAGACTGCCTTGAGAAACAGGAATGAAAGGTCCTTCTGGCCCAAAATAATCTCTCCCACTGCCTCACTGTAGGCCCTGAAATTCCCACCATATTTTCTCAAAGGCTAATATTAAATCCCAACTCCTTATCTTTCTTAATGCTATAGCCTCAAAGGATGGTGAGGATTGATTAAAATAATTTTTGGAAATGTCACCAACATGCAAGTCAATCAACACACATTAGTTCTGTCTTCCCTTTTGTTCCTGGCTGTTTAGCACTACCACGACCAGGCCTCTCCCTTGCTCTGTCTCCACTGAGACAGGTAGATGCTACGTTGTCTCTAAGCCCTTACTGGTGCTGTTTCCTCCACTTGGAATGTTCCCCTCTCTTCCCTGGGATCATCTAAATCTAGCTTGTGCCAGCCAAAGTTCTCAATTGCAACCAACAAAAGCCTATTTGTGGTATTGAACTAAAAGGGAAAGGTTACCAGGAACTTTCAGAACAACGAGGGGCTTGAGAACTAGGCATGGAAAATGGGATGGAACCGAGGCACCTCCAGAGGTCCCAGTGACCAAGCCTCACACCCAGTGCCATGCTATAGGAACCATCTGGTTTGCATACCACCACGGCAGATGCAGCCCATCTGACTGCTAGGTGGCCCCTGTATTTGAGCAGTAACTTCACAGTCAGAATCCACAGACCATGCATCTAATTGATACAATTTAAATCAAGGGTAGACCCCTGGCTGCACCCAGCCAAAGCGAGGTGAGAGAAGATCCTTGGCTCTAGCAGTGGGAAGTAGCAATGGGGAGGGGTGTCCAGAATTGGCTTTCCAACAAGAGTATGCTCAGTGAGGAAGGCTACTGAGGCAGTATCATGGAGCCCATGACAAGGGGCATTGGATGCTAAAAAGCCTCCAAGCTACCAGTGTCCCCAACAGAGTCCATTTGCCTGGACTCTGCTCAAGGCCTCTCTCCCATGCAAGGCCCCCCCAGCTGGCCTTCCTTGGCCTAAGTGTCCCTCCTTTGAGCTCCTTCTGCGTATCTCTACCACACAGTTCAGATAAAGCATCACACTACCCTCAACACGTTGTTTGACTGTTTGATGACTTCTGGAATAGCTTCTAACTGGGCTGCTGACTCTGTTTCCACCCAGTATCATCACACAGGGTCCACATGCCAGGTTTCTCAAGAGGCTCCTGTTAGATGAAGAAAAGAGTGAACTTAGGATTAAACCTGAAGTAATAAAGGAAATCAATGCTCAGCAGGCTGTGGTCGGGCATCACAGAGAGCCCTGGGGAGCCATGTGGTACCAAAAGTTGCAAACTCTCTGCAAAAAGGAATCATACCTTGAGTGTGTTTTTCTGTCAGTGAATCTTTACACTGCCTCTATGGAAAGGCCTGAGCCTTGCTGTCTGGGCCCTGTTAGAAATCTTGGAAATTATAACCAAGTGAATTCCATATCAGGCTAAGTATAAGCCATGCGATTGTGTTTGGAAGCACACATTTGATAAAGTACAAGTATGTATTTTTTTTGATTAATAAAAATTAATATAACCCAGAAAAGACAGCATTCTGTAACAAAATGAAGATTTATCTCAAGCCAAAGCCAGCATGTTTATAAAATTCTCAACCAAATCAAAGATGATTGTTTACTCTAGCATTACGTGGCATTAACTTCTTAGCACTAAACAATGCTATAAAAATATTTTAAGATTTTTAAAAATATTGTGATTGTACACTTACAAAGCTGAAATGACGGTACTTAATGTTGTTCAGATCAAAAGAATCATAAAGATCTACCTCCTACTGTCTTTTATAATTAGCTCCTAAAAATATACCTGTATCATGCACATGTACCCTAAAACTTAAAGTATAATAATAATAAAATTTAAAAATATATATATCTGTATCAAAGTTAAGAAACAGATTTACATGTCTAAAGATTGTCCAATTCTAAGAGCTCTTACAATGTTTTAAAATTAATTTAAGTTAGACTATTTTAAATCCAATAAAATATATAAATATATTTTTTGAGTATGCATCCATGATTGCTTTAAATTCTAAAATAGTTTGAAATTTATTTAGGTAGTAAAAATTCATTTTCAAAAGCAATTTTTACCACCAAATTGTAAGTTTTCAAAAAATTTAATTGAAACAATATTTAGTGTTTTATGGGACTGGTTTTATTTTTGAAAAAGAAGTCTGATTTTTAAAATCATTTTTCCCAATATTTATTCTAATTGGTTATTGCTGGCATGTAGGCATTATTCAAATTTTGTGCATGCATCTCTTTAAAAAAACAGGCATTTTCACACAAAAATCATTGACACCCTAAGCCACATTCACTATATTTATTTTGACTTTCAGACATAACCTCATTAACATACATTTCTACTTGCCAACTAACAATTCACTAACAGTCTCAGCAACATTGTCATCAATAAGGATAAAACAATATTTATGCAATTAATTAAATATATTATTGCTTTTTTTTGCAAACTATGTTGTAAAAGAGAGTAGAATTCAAAAAAAGCACATGTTAACACTGGTAGTAATACAAATGAATTAAACATCAGAATTAAGAATAATGAAAAACAAATTATGGTTTATCCATACAATGGAATACTATTTGGGCATTAAAATCATATCTAAGAATATCTACTCATTGAAAATATTCATGACACATTTTTAAGAAAAAAAAAGAACAAAACCGCTTATACATATGACCTTGGTTTTGAACTCCAGCCATCTTTTTCTCTTCTTAATGGTGTCTTTCCTTTCACCCTCTCAGTAGCTATCCAGACATATGAACTGTCTATGTGTGAGTCCCTCATCTCAGCAGCAGGAGCAATGTTATAACTGAAAAGGAATAGAAAGGAACTTGAGCAAAGACACATTTTGGTTCAATTTTGCCTAGAAATGGCCTTTAAAGAAGAATACAATAATAATAATAGCAATAGTAGCAATAGTAATAGTAATAATGACAATTAGCTATATTGCTAAAATAATGCGGATGCAAAGGTTTACTTTTCACTAAAGGCACCACAGAAAAAAAAGAAGCATACAAAACCATCTAGAAGAGGTAAGATTAATCACCTGTTAAGTACAAAGCTACAAAGGTTATTTGGAAACCAAGGGCCCACAAAATTGGAATCAGAGGCATTCTTTGGCCTTGAAATCAGAACAAAAGAAGGATGGCTGGGGAGACTTACCAAAAAATATTGGGGTGGATCTCAAAGGTGGAAACTGTCAAAGGGCTGATCAAAGCAGGTGGAAGAAATGGAGCTGGAGGAGGGCTAAAAGTGAATTCCTGAAGATCTAAACTTTTTAATCTTAAATGTTATATCTTAAAGTTACATATAATCTCTATTGGCAAATTAGAAATTTATTTATCAGTATCTGTTCAATACAGGCAAATGTTTGACAGCTGCTGTGCTGACGACGGCACACTGTTTAGCAAACTTAGTGGAATCTTTACTTTTAGTTTTCTAGCAGTTCTTAACTTTGCTTACAGTCATGTGCCACTTGATGATGGGGATACATTCTACAAAATGTGTTCCTAAGCAATTTCATCCTTTTGGGAACATCATAGAGTGTGCTTACACAAGCCCAGATGATATAGCCAACTATACACCTAGGCTATAAGTTGTAGCCTATTGCTCCTAAGCTACAGATCTGTACAGCATGTTGTTGTACTTAATACCGTAGGCAATTGTAACAAAATGGTAACTATTAGTATATACACACATATCTAAACATAGAAAAGGCATGGTGAAAATACAATTTAAAAGATAAACAATAGTCTACCTGTCTAGAGCACTTACCAAGAATGGAGCTTTCAGGACTGGAAGCTGCTCTGCGTGAGCCAGTGAGTGGTGAGTGAATGTGAAGGCTGAGGACATTACTGTACAGACTTGATAAATACTGTACACTTATGCTGTGCTAAATTTGCAAAAATATTTTCTTCAATAATAAATTAACTGTAGCTCACTGTAACTTTTTTCCTTTATAAACTTATTAATTTTTTAACTTCCTGACTCTTCTGAAATAACATTTAGCTTAATACATAGCTGTGCAAATTTTTTTGTTAGATTTTTAGCCTATAAGCTTTTTTCTGTTAATTTTATTTTTACTGTTTTAAAACTTTTTTGTTAAAAACTAAGACAAAAATATACAGATTTGCGGATAAGTCTAGGTCTATGCAGGGTCAGGATCATCAATATCACTGTTTTCCACCTTGACATTCTGTCGCACAGGAAGGTCTTTCAGGGCAATAACACACCTAGAACTATCTCTTATAATAATGCCTTGTTCTGGAATATAGCCTGAAGCACCCGCCTGAAGCTCTTGTACAGTTAATTTTTTTAATAAGTAGAAGGTATACACTCTAAAATAATGATAAAAAGTATAGTAAATACATAAACTAGTAATATAGTCTTTTATTATAATTATCAAGTACAGCAGTTTCTCAAATAACATTATTTAGTTCAATGTCATTTTGTTATAACATTGATGAGAAATTAAATCCATTCCTAGCCAGGGCCACTGTCTGTGTGGAGTTTGCAAGTTCTCCCCATGTCTGCCTGGGTGTTCTCTGGGTACTCGGGTTTCCTCCTACATCCCAAAGACATATACATTAGGTTAGTTGGAGTGTCTACATGGTCTCAGTGTGAGGGAGCATGGGTGTGAGTGTGCACTGCGACAGGATGGCCTCCTGTCAGAGCTGATCTGGCCTTGTGCCCTGAGTAGCCAGGACAGGCTCCAGCCACCTGAGCCCCTGAACTGAAAGAAGCGGGTTACTAGGTTCTTCGCATGCATTACTACATTTAATGCTATCTCTATCTCAATTTCTCAATTTCAGTCCCTCTCCCAGGGTCTGGGAGTTCCCAGAGGGAAACCTCACAGGAGCTCACAAACATGCCTGCCAGCTACATTCACATGGTCTGTGCTGTTCATTTATTTTTTTTTGCATGGGCACTCATGTGTCATCATTCGTTACCCAAGCTGCTGCGTGAAAGAGCATCACCCTGCTTCTGCTAATGGTGACACCCGGAGAACCGAGCCCAATATTTGTGCTGAGAACTGGGCACTCCCAGTGCTCACAGTCCTGGAGGTGGCAGATTCAGGTCAGGTTTGAGGCAGGGGTGGTGTGTTTGACTCTCTTGCCAACCCTGCCCCATATTTGCTACCGGGCCTGAAGTAACTCCACTAGAACAGAGTCTTAAAGTATCACCCAGGAAAACAGCTGCCAGCTTCTCTCTCCACTTTTAAAACAAATGGCCCCAAACGCAGTGGAGGAGAGAAGGGAAGACCATGCCCCCGCCACCCCTTGCTGCCCTCCCCACTGGTTTCTCCAGAAGCAGCTGCCTGACTTCGGGATGATCCTGACTCTTCCATAGAAAATCCTCTGACATTTTTTTTTTAGACGGAGTCTCACTCTGTCACCAGGCTGGAATGCAGTGGCTCAATGTCAGCTCACTGCAACCTCCACCTCCTGGGTTCAAGCGATTCTCTTGCCTCAGCCTCCCAAGTAGCTGGGACTACAGGTGTGCACCACCATATCCAGCTAATTTTTGTATTTTTAGTAGAGACAGGGTTTCACCCTGTTGGCCAGGATGGTCTCGATCTCTTGACCTTGTGATCCGCCCACCTTGGCCTCCCAAAGTGCTGGGATTACAGGTGTGAGCCACCACATCCAGCCTCTGACATTTTTTCTTAAAGCCCTTCATCTCAGGAAACGGGTTGGCTTTGTGTTTGTTTAACTCATCTCTCCTTCCCTCTGAGGGACCTCACCTGCTCCATCCTATTCTCCTGGCATCCCAGAGTTCCACATTCTCAACATAAACGGCTGTTTCCCTGTCTCTCATCGCTTCCAGGAACATCTTCAGTTTGGCCTCTGGAGCAGTTTGCTCATCCTTTTCTGGTCCTTGGGTGTAAACCTTCATGGTAAATGATTTGCTTGCTCTCTCCCTGGTCTGCTAGGACTTGCTGCTAGGAATCACCCTGGCTTCTTGATTTTGTATTCACCAAGTTGGAGACTTTATCTTCCATTGATCTATGGCTGGTGGATACCCAGCTACACTCTCAACTGCAATCTCCCGACACATCCTATCTTCAAAGGGTCTCAATCCAAGTCAAATCTCTGAGGCTTCACTTTCCCGGGAGGGAGGTGGCAGCAACTATATTCCCTCTAGGTGCAAGTCAGCTGATGTCTGTTTCCTGGTGACACATGAGCCAGAATCTTCACCAGCCAACGAAATGCTCTGGAGGGGTAGGAGGGCCACATTCAAGTGAGCTTTCATTAAGGGAAAGTACATAACTTATAAACAGTATATTAAGAATATTATTTTAGTTTATGGAAAAAAGCCTGCATCCATTCATCTAGCGCATAAGCATCTCTGCTCTAACAAATATCAGGTATCATGCTAAGTGTCATGGCTATTAATATGCATTAGGTGTGGCTCCCGACCTCAAAATGCTGAGCATTTAGTTATGAGACAGCGTCTCATAAGAGACCTTCAACACTGTGCCAAATAGCAACCATGTGGTCTGTATTAAAGCTTTTGATTGATACTTAAAATCTGCAAGTGTGTGACATGCAGCACAAACTGAATAAAAAAGGCAAAGTCCCTAAGATGAAGCTTATATAATTAAAACCCAATTGGATGATGTAAAACATGTTTTGACCATTGATTTGTGGCCAAATGTTCAAACAGAAAACATCATGAACTGGGAACTCCAGAGGACACCCACCAGGAAGCGAGTTGAGTATTGCCTACTTTATCAAAGTTAAATGTGTTTTTATTGAGAATAATTCCCATTCAAATGGATGACCTAGACAAACTAGTTTAAACTGCTACAAATGAAAATGCAAATAAAACATCTGCTTGTAACTGATTTTTACTCATTATTTTAACTTCAGAAGAGAAAAGGTGAGGGAGTTTGGGGAATCATTTGAATGCCAATGGCTTTGATCATGCATGCTGTTAGGATTCCATGAGCCAATGGACTGAGCTTTGAAGAGGTAAAATCCCTCCAAGCCTTAAGGCAAGTAGAAAACAAACAAGATGATGAGCTCAAGAGACTGGACACCCCAGGTAGAAGTGTCTAGAAAACAAATGAGAAATTGGGGAGAAATAATATACTGCAGCAGAAGGAGCATGGAATGTGAGACATAATTCAGTGCAGGAGAGAGACTCAAGGAGGAAAAGCCTCATTCATGTCGAATATATCTTCTTTAGAGACTCAGAAGTCATGCTGAAATAAGTGAGTCAATGCAAGAAAGCCCCTTTGATTTGGAGATGCTTGACAGGTACAAGAAGCCAAGGAAATATGAGAGGATGCTGCAACCTCACCATAAGCACACAGAAAGAGCACGATGCAGCTCAGATAAGGTGGGTCACGGAACACGGCCACTCTTAATTCTTGGTCTTTGTGGCCGAGATTTCCAAATTTTATCAAGTAACATTTGACAGGTTGGGACAATGTATTGATGGCCGTTGTCCCTGGAACTGGCAGCTTAGTCCAGTGAAGTCATTTCACCAGAATAAGATGAGATGGAGCAGAGAATCAGACGTATGTGGGCTCCAAGTAGGTCTCCACTTGCTGATCCTATGACCTAGGGCAACTTACTGAATGTTTCTGAGCCGTATTTGTTCCATTTCTAAAGATGTGGCAGGTGTCTAAGGGATAGTTTTCTTACGTAAAGTGCATGGAATATACTAGTTGATTATTAAACATAGCTATTGGCATCATTACTATTAATCTTTCTACCAAGGGTTTGGAGATTTTTCAGGGAAAAAGTCAGGATAAGTCAGGAAAAAGTCAGCCTTGAAGAAAAATATTTAATTTTTGTTGGGACATTCGCATCCTGTGAGGTATGTTTCATTTGAAATTCCCCACGTGAAACTTGGCATCTTGTTCCTGCAGGAAAGGCTTTCAGATTTTGAATCTAACATGCAGCTTTACTCTCTTAAGATTTTGCTTCTACTCAGCACACATTTGCTTTTTAAAAAGCAATACACTGATCCACTATTCGCTTTCATTTTACTCTTTATTTTTTATTTTTTGGTAAGTCTTTAGAGATTCTACAAAAATCAAGGAGGAAAGAAAATACAGTGACTCTTCTGGGGCCACAGATTCCTCTGGAATCTGATAAAAGCTCTAACTCCATATCCCACAAAAGCAGACATATGTACTTACATACAAAATTATAGGGGCTTCATAGATTTTCTTGAAGCTCCAGGAAAGTATGTCAGGTTAAGGACTATTATTCCAGTGCATAAATAGAAATTTTCGTAATTGTCTCAACTCCTTAATATAATAAAAGAGAAATTACTCAGAACGAGCTATTCACTTCCAAGAAAAATCATTTGAGATTTGAAGTCAGGTTTCTTGAATACTCTTGAGGGAACATAAAGGCTTTACAGCAGGTATATGCTCATGAGTAGATTTTAGAGAGTTCATCTCTACAGGTTCATCTTCCATGTAGCCTCTTTTTGAAAAGCGATTAGCCTAAAAAATTCACTAGCATGTTTCTTAGCCCTTCTACTTTACATAAGAAAGACATTTACTGCAACTGTTCTCAAACTTAGTGTGATCCGTCATTCTAAGGAATAAAAATCTTGTCTTTTTTTTTTTTTTTCCTTTTTGTGGAGAATGGGATCTTGCTATATTGCCCAGGCAGGTCTCGAACTCCTGGGCTCAAGCTATCCTCCCGCCTCTTGCCTCCCTGAGAGCTGGGATTACAGGCGTGAGCCACCGCACCCGGCAGGAATAAAAACTTTAAGTATCAAGGGAAACTTTTCTAATAATTGTAATCAAGCTACCATAAACCCATAACCACAGCAGGATTTCTGTCTTCCCTACCAGCTGAAGAAGCTGTCTTCTGCTCTTTCACTGAAGTCCAAGTAACAGAAACAGTGGCATAAGGGTTTGAATTCTTCTACTACTTGCCAATGGTCAAAGTAGCTCAAGGAGAGGGGAAAAAGTAAAGAGAGCATCAGCTGGAAAGAAGAAAGAAAAGAAAAAGAAAAAAAAAAGAAACCGGAATGCTAAAAATTGCTTTTTATTTTTCACATATTTAATGTCAGCAACAATTTTTAGCTCTATTTGTCGCCGGGGGTCCTTGCTCACAGAGCTCCCAAGATGGCGGCAAGCCTCGTGTTCTCTGACCTGGGGTTCTTGGCCTCACGGATTCCAAGGAATGGAATCTTGGGCCATGCGGTGAGTGTTACAGCTCTGTTAGAAGGTGTGGGTCACGGAAGAGAACTGTGGAACCCAGTGACTAGTGTTCAGCTGGATTAGGATGAACCCGGGCACTTAGCCGTGCAGGAACAATGGCGAGCCTTTAGCCCCATCGGGAGTGGCAGTGGGCGCCTCGCTGGATCAGGAGCACAGCGGGCCCCCTGCTGGATCCAGAGGGATGGAAGTCAGTGGCGGGTCTGCGATGGCGGCAAACAGCAGTGGTGGACGGTGAGCGAAAGCTCAGCTCCAGCCGTGACAAACACGGACCAGAAGAGAGTGTAATTGCAAGATTTCATAGAGTGAAATAGAGTGAAAACAGAGCTGCCATACAAAGGGAGGGGACCCAAAGGGGGTTGCCCTTGCCGGCGCCAATGCCTGGGTTTATATCCCGATCATTGTCCCTCCCGCTGTGCTCTCAGGCAACAGATGATTGGCTATTTCTTTACCTCCTGTTTTTGCCTAATTAGCATTTTAGTGAGCTCTCCTTACTATCTGATTAGTCGGGTGTGAGCTAAGTTGCAAGCCCGGTGTTTAAAGGTGGAAGCGGTCACCTTCCCAGCGAGGCTTAGGGATTCTTAGTCGGCCTAGGAAATCCAGCTAGTCCTGTCTCTCGTATTCATTAGTCATCACTAGGACAAGTCAAGAGCTGGAAAGCACAGCTTCTTTAGAGCGGCATATGCAAAGTAGGTAGGGTGATTTTAAAGCATTTAATGTAATTAGAATATTTAATGGGACTACCAAAGTTTTCAAGAGACACTGGATAAAATTCCAGATAAAAATGTTATGTGATATATTTCATATTCTCTGTTATTCAAGGAGTTATTAACATGTAATTTTTTAAAATTATTACTAAATATTTATATGAATTACAGTCAATTATCATTTTATTTTATTCTAAAATTGTTAAAAGTTTTAACAATTTCTGCTTCCTATTTTTTAAAAACAATGTAACTGCTTCCAGACAAACTAGTTCTTACTAGCATATATCTTTCTTTTTAATTAAATGCATAAAAAATTTGAGACATGATTTATCGTATCAAGGAATGCAATTCTGATTAAATTTTATTGATCTTTACTAACTATCAGAATTAGTAATCTATGATTATAAATCGGCTTAGTATTATTAATAATTGTAATGATACTGCAATCAAAAAAATATGTTTTAATAGTTATGTTCACAGGAAAACATATTAAAATGTTTTTATCTAAGTATACATATTATATATGCATATTTTGTCATAGATGTGTATAATAGAGTGATTAATAATTTCCAGCAAAAGTGTACATTAAGATAATCTATGGGAGAGAAAACAGTTCAAATTAGAATTCAGAAAAGGAAAAAGAAAGATGTAGGCCAGGTGCGGTGGCTCCCAGCACTTTGGGAGGCCAAGGCGGGCGGATCACGAGGTCAGCAGTTCAAAACCAGCCTGGACAACATGGTGAAATCCCGTCTCTACTAAAAATACAAAAATTAGCTGGACGTGGTGGTGCACACCTGTAATCCCAGCTACTTCAGAGCCTAAGGCAGAAGAATCGCTTGAACCTGGGAGGCAGAGGTTGCAGTGAGCTGAGATAGTGCCACTGTACTCTGACCTAGCTGACTGTCTCAAAAAAAAAAAAAAAAAAAAAAAATTGCGTTAGTGAGTTTCAGAAGATGATGGTATCTGGATTCTACTGATGTATTTAAATGTGTGACATAACCATTCTATCTAAAAATTTGCCAGAACTATATCCTTTGAAACCATCTAAACTTTCAATGAAATTTCAGATACCAATATTTGTATTAGGTGAGATGGCACATTGGTTTGTTTTTGTTGTTTTTTTTTTTTCAGCTAATTTTAGGGGGTAAGCAAATAAAGAATTCTAAAGGCCAATCCTCTCAATTCTGTATTTAATATGAGATAAGCCTAGTCTTCTAATAATAGTAAGAGGAGGATAAGAAATAAGTAAATGCTTACATGTATATTTATCTTAGCTATCTGATTTTGTCATGTCCTCTTTTCTAGTGTGTGAGTGTTTCCCCTTTGAGCATAGTTTATTACATGAAGAATGAATTAATAGACAATGTTTTGATGAATATTTCTAATTTGTCTAGAGATCTTGCCAATAATAGCAATAGACTTACACCAGTCTTCTTAGTATCCTGTGTGACCCATGTTCAGAAAGTCTGGGCTCTTAGAGTTAAGAGCCTGTGATAAAACAAGTTCGAAGGCTTGCTTTGCTCCATTGGAACCAGAATGTGAATAGTTTTATAATGCTACCAATACATTTTTTCAAGTACCTTTCTTTCTTTCTTTTTTTTTTTTTTTTGAGATGGTGTCTTGCTGTGTCGCCAGGCTGGAGTGCAGTGGCGCGATCTCAGCTCACTGCAACCTCCGCCTCCCAGGTTCAAGCAATTCCCCTGCCTCAGCCTCCCAAGTAGCTGGGATTACAGGCACATGCCACCATGCCCAGCTAATTTTTTGTATTTTAGTAGAGACAGGGTTTCACCATGTTGGCCCAGATGTTCTTGATCTCCTGACCTCGTGATCCACCCACCTCGGCCTCCCAAAGTGCTAGGATTACAGGTGTGAGCCACTGCGCCCGGCCAGCAATGACTCCTATGAAGGACCTGACTGGACATATAAATGAATGCTCTGCCCACGAGACTTTCAGACAGTGGAAAGTGCTGTGTTGATGGAGAGGTGAAGGGAGCATTCCAGGAATTTCACACAAGGAGGCCATCACTTCCCAATCACACCCAATTCAACAAACGAAGGAAGACTTGTGGAAAAGGCAGTATTTGAATCTGGAAAGATGTATACAATATAGACATTTGGAAATGAGGGGAGGCCAGTCACAGCGGAGTAAGAAAAACTTAAATAAAATCAAGGGGTAGGAAATAGCATTAAAAGTCAAATGAACCGTAATCTAGGATCTACCATGTATGACACATTTTAGCAAAGGTTTTACCTTTGTTTCCTTATGTAGCTCATTTTCTGTGGTTCCATTTGGCTACGTTTTGCAAATGCAGGTTTTAACCCAATACTGGGTTGTGTGAAATCAATTTAGTGGAGTGCAAGAGGCATGTAAAAAAGAAGTGAAATGGATTAGAATAGAATAGAATAGAATAGAATAGAATAGAATAGGTTATTAGTGTGTCCCACACAAAGTAGTGTTATTATTGTCTTGGGATACTCTTATTTCAGATGTGTGTGTGGGTGATGTAAAATATAATTCTTATCATAAGTTGTTGAACAAAATGCTTTGAATAAAACTCTGGGATGAACACAAGCCTAACAAAGAGGAGTAGAGAAAAAAGCATGTTGGGCCAGGCGTGGTGTCTTATGCCTGTAATACCAGCACTTTGGGAGGCCGAGGCGGGCGGATCACCTGAGGTCAGGAGTTCAAGACCAGCCTGGCCAACATGGTGAAACCCCGTCTCTACTAAAAATACAAAATTAGCCAGGCGTGGTGGTGCATGCCTGTAATTCCAGCTACTCGGGAGGCTGAGGTAGGAGAATCGCTTGAACCCAGGAGGCAGAGGTTGAGGTGAGCTGAGATCATGCCATTGACCTCCAGCTTGGGCAACAAGAGCGAAACTCCGTCTCACAAAAAAAAAAAAAAAAAAAAAAAAAAAAGGCAGGTTGGAGCAGAAGTTTGCAGCCCATTTTCTACTTTGAGTGATTAGGTGGATGGTGCTGCATTAACCAAACTGAAGAAAACAAGAGGAGCAGGACATTTGGGGAGAAATTCCTATATGAGAGAGGAATTTCTCATACAGGAATTGTGACATGTTGCACGGAGATGACAAATAACTCCAGGTGGAGATTTCAAGTAAACTGCTGACCTTCATGAGAGAGGTTTGATGTGGAGACATGAGTTTGGAAGAGATAAGCAAAAAAGTATAAGAGTTGAGGCTACATCTGTGATTGAGGCTACCCAATATTTTACTGAATATTAAAGAAAGCTGAATAACATTGTGTGTGTGTGTTGTGGGCGTGGGGGTTGCATGACAAGAGAGTAGCTAATCAAAAATGTCTCATTTGATCAGATTCTTTGAGTGACTCTACCCCAAGACCCCTGAAGAAATGAAAATGTTTCTTTACAGATTTTTAAAGCGTTATATCCAGGTAGACTTTCAAAGTAGGTATGCTACTTTTTTTAAAATGATAATTTCTTTGCGTTTTTTCAGCATCTCAATGTCTGTGAGGTTTTTATCAGTGAGTATACAATTGAATAGGTGAGGGTGGAGTGAAGTCATCAAGTTCTGCTAAGCACGGAGATTTAAAAATGTCATTGTCACAGAGCATACTTTCCCCTTGGAAATTGAACTGACCTAGCAACCTTACCTGAGGTAAGCTCTCTCCAGATCAGTGGAAGACAAGCTACATTTAGATTCCCTGGCATTCACAAACGTCCTCTTAGAAGGGGATAAGCAGCATCAGACAAGCACCAGCATCTTTTCTAGGTGACACAGAGACCCACCCTGAGCTGCTGGCCATAAATGGGTGCACTCATGAGTGTGTCCTAAGAAAGGAGACAGAGAAAGCTGGAATGTTGGGGATATTAACTTAGGTCTGGATTTCAAAGTGATGATTTTGATGGCAAATTCCTAAATTTTCTGAAGAACTTTTGTCTCTACTCCCTTTCTTCTCCCTGAGTTTGAATGACCACTGCAACATAACTGCAGAAAAGAAGTTTGAGGTTGAAGTGCAGAATGTTTAGCAAATGCTTGCTTTAAAGCAGCTGAGATGATGCTGGATGCTACATTTCTGAGACTGTTAGTTTATATTTTTTCTCTCTGCATTTTCTCTCTCATTTGGCCGATCTGGGCTCTGGATTTCCATGTCTCAATTGAAATGTGTGATGAGGGCAGAAAGCACTACTGCATTTTCTTTCCGAAAGTCTAAAACCACAGATCACATTATATGAGGCAGCTAACAAAGGGAGGAATGGGAATATGGCTCTAGGAAAAGAGAAGGAAATATATGAACTACTGAAAAGGAGCTCCTGAAGAGAAACCAGAAGATGCCTATGGGTTCTGGAGAATATGAATCAGTGTCCTGCTGCTGGGCACACTTCAGATGGGAACAGCCATGCATGTTTGACCCTCATTAAGCAGCGTGGTGCCCTAAGCAGCACGTAAGGTGTCAGGGAGCCAGTGAACTTGAAGAGATCATACAGGTCTGTGCAGGGGTATTCTTAGTAGCAACAAAGAAGTCAAGACCAATAACTGATAAATGTACGTCCCCAACATGTGGCATTACAAAAGATTCTAGAATTTTGGCCCTATTCCAGTGTTATGGGAAGAAAGACCAAGAGAAGAACCCCTAAGAATGATGGACGTTAAGCATTCCACAGTCCAGGGTGATGGGAGCTTATCACTGAAATGAAGTTGAGTTGTACAAAATAATGAGATATGCTATTTCTGGCACATTTTGGTTCGTTGACTGAGTCCGGTCCCCATTACCCTAATTTTTGGTATGGGCTATTGAAATGTTCCTTGACTCTAATTATCACTCCCCTACACACACACACACACACACACACACACACACACACACACACACACCCCTCAGAATTAAGGGCAAAACATTCCTCTGAATGGCCTAATGGCCACTCTGCCACTCTGCCCACAATGTAAATGTACAAAGATGCAACAAAAGAAATCAAAGTAAATAAATTTTTTATATCTTGCAAATCACAGGGATATGAGGACCACCGGTCTTCCCAGTTCTTTACAGTTCATCAACAACTATTTTCCCACGAGATGAATTTTTTAAGAGATTTCTGTGCACCTATGTAGGTCTTGCAAGTTTGGGAGGATGCTCAGCTTGGGAAGGGAGGTGAAGGGACTGCTCATTGCCCTCCTTGGTTCCATGGAGCTGCCTGTCTCTTGGAAGACTGAACTCAGTCAGTTGTGCAGGGTGATCTCAAACTGGTTTATGTCTTTCAAAAGAGTCCATTTTAGTGTGGCAAATAAGACTGAAGTGATTTCCTCTTTGGCTTAATCGTCACCATGTATAGCTCAGATACCATTGGCCAATATATTTCTGTGGTTACCGTAACAAATGACCACAACCGGGTAGCTTACAATGACACAAATTTATTCTCTCACATGACTGGAGACCAGGAATCTGAAATCAAGGTTTCCATAGGGCCCTGTACCCTCGAAACGACCTAGAGTAGATTCTGCTCCCAGTTTCTGGTGGCTATTGCTTGGCTTGTGGTAACATGATTCCAGTCTCTTCCTTCTTCTTCATGTGACTTTCTCCTTGGTCTGTCTATTTTAACCTGTTTGTCTCTTATAAGGATATTTATCGTTAGATTTAGGGTGCAGTCAGATAATTCAGGATGATCTCATCTCAAGATCCTTAACTAAATCTTCAAAGATGCTTTATCCACATATGGTAACATTTACTGGTACTGAGTGTTTGACATGAGTATCCACTGGAGGGCCATTTTTCTGCTGGCATTGACTCCATTCTCCACAGGAGAGTATTCTTAATCACAGTGTCCTCCCTATGACCTGCCAATAGGACTGGATTGAGGGGTGCTATCTACAATTCCTACCCAAAGCAGACCTCATTTCGACAAGGCTCATCTCATCCCCAATTTCCTCTCACCAAGATAACATAATTCTCCTAGTAGTTAGTAACTGTGCCAGATATAAGGAAACCTGTACTTGAAAATATGTTTTTGCTTTTGTTATGCAAATAACGATTGTGCAATCTATGAAATCAGAAAATATGCATGCACATACACAGAACAAAATTTAATAAACCATAATTATACTAATTGTCCATCATTACTGTTAAACTTAGAAATAGCCTCCCATATCTTATTCATCTGAGAGTGTCATAAAAACCAGATTCCAAAACAATAAATCATGAAATGCTTGAAATAGTCCATTATATTAATAAATCATAGTTCATAATTTATTTATTTTTCCTTATTTGTGGGTAGTTAAGTTGCTATTTGAATTCATGCTTTAAAAAAAGATCTCAGTGCACATGTTTCTGATCACATATATGAGAGTCTTGCTACCACAGATACCTAAATTCAGAAATGCGTGGTCATGCTCAGATTGTGCATGTCTTGAACTTCACTTGACTTTACCAATTTGCTCTCCACAGAGATTGTGAACATTTATATTTCCACATTTCATGATGGAAGAACCTAGTCTTTCTTCACCAATTGTAATTCCATCTTCGCCATGTATCAAGTTCTGATATGTATCTGAGAAGCACTGTCAATATATAAAAGTACCATGGTTCCATGTTCTCTATTCTATTCCATTAATCTACTGGTCTGGTTTGTAACAGTATCTCAATAGCTTTACAAAAGGACTAAATATTTGATTGTGAAAGTTTCTTTATATTATTCAAAATCTTCAAAATGTTCCTGTTACTATTATTTTTTATTTTTCCATATATGTTGTAGAATAAGTTTGCCAAATTTTATAAAACCCTACTGATATATTGATTGGAATTACATTGTATTAATCTGTGGAGATTCACCACCATTACCATAATGAGCCTTCCTATCCATAAGCATGATATATATATTTATCTGTCAGTCTATCTATCTATCTATCTATCTATCTATCTATCTATCTATCATCTATCTATCTATCTGCCTACCTATCTATCTATGTGTTTTGTTTATTTTCAGTGAAATTACATAATTTTTCTCAGAAAAATCTTAGGTATATATTTTGTTAGTTTTACATCTTGGTATTTATGGCTATTAATATTATCACAAATATTGTTTTTTAAGCAATTTTATTTTTTAATGATCGATCATGCAAAATTAACACTAATGACATAAGTATTGACAATGTGACCAGGAACCTTCATGAATTCTCTTTGGAATTCCAATATTTTACGTATATATTTTCTTGGATTTTTTAAGTTGACAGTTATTATATGTGAATATCTTTCCTGCTAAGCCTTATAATTCTTACTTTCTTTTTAATTTTGTTAAAATTGCTGTAATGTCTAGTATAATAGGAAATAAAAGCAGTAAGACCATATCACCTTGTCTTGTTCTTAACTTTAGAGTGAATGCTTCTGATGCGTCATCAGTTGTGATGTTTCCTATAGCTTTTTGAAAGACACCCTTTATTGGGGAAAAGGAGACATATTCTGTTCCTACCTAACCGAAAGTGTTATTTCCAATAAATCATGAATAGGTATTGAATTTCACAAAACATTATTTATACATCTATTGAAATAATAATAAATAAACATTTTTCCTTTTGTATATTAATAAGGTAATAAATTGGTTACACCTCTGATATTATTATATCTTTGCATTTCTGGATAATGCCCTACTTGATTATGATATATTTTTAAATGCAATGTTGCCAATGCGGTCTAAATACTGATGTATTATTTAGAAGTTTTTTATTTGTGTTCACAAGTGAGATTAGTCTACTGATTTCTCCTCTCATACTTTCTTGAACCACTTTTGGTATCAAGGTTAGATCAGCTTTATAAAATGAGTTGGGGATCTTTCTCTTTTCTACTCTAAACAACTTCTGTAAGATATGGATTGGTTAAGTAGAACTTACCGTGAAATACTTCACTCTTAGTGTTTTATAAGGGCAGCATTTACAATTGGTTTAAGTTTTTAATGTGTTCAGGTCTATATAGGTCTTCTTTTCTTAAGTTCATTTTGGTAATTCAAGTGTGCCATGTTCTGCCTTTCCTCCCACCTTGAGGATTGTGGTTTTGTTGGTACTGTTGTTTGTTTTGCATGTCATTAATTTCTGCCACTATCTTCATTTTTCCCTTCTTTTTGTACTTCATATGTGTTTATTCTCGTTTTTAAACTAAATATTCTGTTTTTCTTAATTTTGATTAAGTTAAAGAGATATATTTTCCTTTTGCTGGTTTAGCTGCATCCTACAAGTTTTGATATTTTGGGTTTTATTAATTGACATTCAGTTACAAATACTTTGTTATTCCGTTATATTATTCTAAAAGGCTGTTGTTTTGCCAGAATGTGGACTTTGAACCAAGATTGTTGGGATATATGTTCTTATGTTTTGTTTGTTTGTTTGTTTCTTAAGACAGTCTCACTCCATTGCCCAGGCTGGAGTGGAGTGGCGTGATCTCGGCTCACTGCAGCTTCTGCCTCCCGGTTTCAAGCAATTCTCCTGCCTCAGCCTCAGGAATAGCTGGGATTATAGGCACATGCCACCACGCCCAGCTAATTTTTTATATTTTTAGTAGAGATGAGGTTTTGCCATGTTGGCCAGGCTGGCAGGCTGGTCTCGAACTCCTGGCCTCAAGTGACCCTCTGCCTGCCTTGGTTTCCCAAAGTTCTGGGATTATAGGTGTGAGCCACCACACACACCTGGTTTTTTTTGTTTTGTTTTGTTTTGTTTTGTTTTGTTTTAGATGAGGTCTTGCTCTATCGCCCAGGCTGGAGTGCAGTGGTACCGTTTTAGCTCACTGTAGCCTTAACCTCTTGGGCTCAAAGTATCCTCCCACTTCAGCCTACTGAGTAGCTAGAACTACAGCTATGTGCCACCAAGCCCAAAGAATTAAAAAAAGTGTTTTTTTTTTTCAAGCAATTCTCCTACCTTAGCTTCCCAAACTACCAGGATTATGGGCATGGAGCACCACGCCCAGCCTTCTGGTGATCTTTTATGTTGCTATTGAGAAGTCTCAAATTATGTATGTTTATGATTGTTTTTGGCTATTCCTTTTGTCTTTGTTGTTCTGCACTTTCACTATTGAGTGCCAAGATATAGATGTCATTTATTTCTCTTTAGAACTGGTATGCTTCTCCAATCACAGAATTCATGTAATTTATAATTTTTAGTTCATCAGGTGTCATCTTTGTTCTCTCCTTCTGGAGATCCCTTTCAAATGCCCTTTTCTCTCCCATTAGCATGCCTTTATTTCCACGTTTCTTAGCTTCTTTTTGTATTCCCTCATATTGTTTCTCTGTACTGCATTCTGTGCAGATCTCTCAGATCTATCCTCCTATTCGCTAATTCTTTATCTAGCTGATATTTACTGTCTAGTAAATATCTAGCTGATGTTTGTCTAGTAGCAAACATGTTGTTATTGACCAATAGTAGTTTGATATTTACTGTCTAGTAAATATCTAGCTGATGTTTGTCCACTGAGCTTTATGCTGTTAATTTGTAAATGTTTTATTTTGTTCTTTTTCTAACTTGCCCATTTTTTTGTAGCATCTTTTAAACTTCCTCATCAAATCTCTACTAACTTTAATCTTTGCACTTGAAGAGTTTCAGTGCTGGCATGCCCACCATTCAGCCAGAACTTTCTAAGAACTATTGAACTGTTTAAAATAGGGAAATGACTGATATGACTTAATGTATGTTTTTAAAAGATAACTATGGTTTAAGTATAAATATTTGAGTCAGAAAAAGAGTGAGCAGCAAGTGTGAAGGAGTTGACACAATGACCAGCTAGAAGGTCATGGTAGTAGTTCAGGCAAGAGATAACCAAGACCTGGACTGGGATGGTGGGACCAAAAAGAAAAGCTTGCATTTGTGAGAGATTTGGGGAGAATCATAAATAGGCCTTCTGCTTATTGTGGAGGGGAGAGAACAGAGAGGTTAAGGATGACTTCCAGGCTTCTAGCTTGAACAAACATTGGTGGGTGATAAAATCATATCCCAAGATTGGGAACACTGGAGCAAGTCGGGTGGATAAAGATGATAAATTCAGTTTCTGGCCACATAAAGAATTCCTGGTATAAGTAAAATGATCAAGTAGTTAACTCTGGTAGGAGTTTAACAATCTCATTATTTAGCATTTAGGTTGATTTTAGTTTTTCACTACTGCTATTATTGTCGCATTTGCAGATTATGAACATAGTATGATTACCTTCTTGGGATAAGTTCCATGTAAAATTGCTTGATCCACGACTATAAACATTTTAAGGTTTTGGTTACATATTGCTGAAGTAATTTTTGAAATGTTTAAAACCATTTTTATGGCTACGTAATAGTCCATTCTATGGATACACTAAAATTCTTGCAAATAGTAATTCAGTAATTTAGCAATCTGAGCATTGTCTTCTTTTTGCATAGGTTCTTAATTATGTTACTCAAAAATATTCCAGGGAGTGAAATTCTGAAGTTAAAAGATGTGGATTTTTTTAAACTAGTAATTATTGTTTTTAAGCAACAGCCAGTTTGTTTACTATGCATTAAACAATGTGTTGGATTTTGTTTTTACTTACGTTTTATTTCCAGCCCCTGAACAATCCCATGCAAAGAGTATTACAATTTTGCAATAAGGAAAAGTGAAGACTAGATTGGTTGGGTCAATTACCAAAGTAACCCAGCTACTATATTGCAGAATTAGGATTCGAAGCCATGTCTATGTGATGTCACAGCCTTTACTATTAGACTTAGACTACTCCTCAGGACTAAATGACCCCACAGAAAGAGTATAATGAAGCGTATGTGGAATTGTATACACTAATATTAAATGAAACTTTGGTTTATCACAGTGTTGCAAACATAGTACATATTTCGTTATTTATCTTTCCCATTCTGTAGCCAAAATACATCATCATTGTTTTAATGTGTTTATTTCTGTTACCCATGCTCTTGACCATTCTGTCACATTGTTATTGACCAATAGAATTTTTTCCTTTGTGAATAACTTAAGTATGTCCTTTTCTCACTTTTAATATTTAACTATTTCCACTTAGTTTTTAATGATATTAACGTTATGTTGTTCTTATATATTGCAAATATTTTTGTATATTATCACTTGTTATGTAACTTTGTCCATTGAGGATAAGTTCTTATTCATTTCTGCATATCTAAATCTATGAGTGTATTTTTCTTTGTTACTTTTGGCTTTGTTATTATAAGCAAAATGTTGAGCACAAGAATGTTATTTTATTTTAAAAACAATTTTTTATTTTTTAATAGATTTATCAAGATATTCACATACCATATAATTCACTAATTTAAACTATACAGTTCAATGGTTTTTAGTATATTTGCAGAATATTAGAATATTTTCATTGGCCCTAAAAGAAACCTCACATCCTTCAGCTTTCACCTCCTTACCCCCATCCCACCACATTCTTCAAGTATGTCGCAACCATTAGTCTACTCTATCTTTCTGTAAATTTGTCTATTCTGGACATCTCACGTAAATGGAATCATACAACACGTGGTCTTTTGTGACTGGCTTCTTTCACTTAGCATAATGTTTTTCAGATTCCTCCATTTTGTAGTATTTATCAGTATCACATTTTGCATAGACATTCATCAATTGTTAGGCATTGATATTTGGATTATTGCCACCTTTTGCTAATTCTGAAAATGCTGCTATAAGCATTTGGTGGTATACATGTATTGTGTGAGCGTATGCTTTTATTTCCTCTAGGTATACACCTAGGAGCAGAAGTCCTAATTCAAATGGTAACTCTATGTTTAACTTTTTGAAGACCTACCAGCTTGTTTCCTAATAAACTTAAATTTTAGTCCGTATGCAATTTATTTTGCAGACATAGGATGCAGTAAGGGCCTTCATTTCTTAAACCAAATTATTTGGGAATAAACACAATAACATTTTCTATTGATGCTTAATTTTATTGCTTGCTTGAGATGTCACATTATACATTTTAAATAAAAATATTTTAGATGCTTGCATAGATATACAAAGTTCTGATCTGGATGTAGCCTCTGCCTGTTTATTCCTGTGATAATGCTTTCCTGTTTTAATTACTGTGGTTTTATAGAGCATTATTTTATCAGTTGGAATAAGCTTTCCTTTATGATTTCTTTTTTTTAAAAAATTCCAGTATTCTTCTTATTTTTCTCTTTAAATAAATTTAGAATTATTTTTCGTGTTTCCTCCAAAAAAGGGTTCCCCAATCCCAGGCCTGCAGACTTGTACCTGTGACCTGTTAGGACCTGGGCTGCAGGTGAACAGCAGGTAAGTGACCTGGGTAGGAGGTGAGCAGCAGGTGAGCCAGCATTACTGCCCGAGCTCCGCCTCCTCTCAGATCAGCTGAAGCATTAGATTCTCATAGAAGCAGGAACCCTACTGTGAACTGCGCCTGTGAGGGATCTAGATTCCTCTCCTTATGAGAATCTAACTTAATTCCTGCAGATCTTAGGTGAAATAGTTTCATCCTGAAACCATCCTCGCCACCCCCTGTCTGTGGAAAAATTGTCTTTCAGGAAAACTGGTCCCTGGTGCCAAAAAGGTTGAGGACCACTGCTTTAAAATATGATGATGCCTTTACTGAGATCACAGTAAAATTATAAATTTAGACAAATTTAATGGTATTAAACATGTGAAACAGGGAAATCGTTCTGCATGTATTAGTCTTATTTCACCAATAGGTAAATAAAGTAAACCATGAAGTTCTCTTTTCAAACTAAGTTGTACACAAGAGTTAAGTTTATTCCTTGGTGTGTGAAATATTTATATTTATTTATTTTTTACATTTTATAATTTTTCTAGAAGTTATCAAATCATGACAAAATACCTTCCCCTAATGTTAATAAGAATGCTTTTAAGGCTTCATCATCATTTGTAATTTTCATGGTAGATTTCAGGTATTTTTAGTATATCAAAAAAGGATTTTTCTAGAATCAGTTTGAGATTTTTTTTTTTTTATGAGGGATGGATGTTGGGTTTTACTTAATGGATTCAGAATACGTTGTGAGAATTGTATTTTTCTCCTTTGACCTATTCATGTAATAATTTATTTTAATAGCTTTCTTAATGTTGAAACGTCTTTCAATTCAACTCAATCTCATTAATATTTAATTTAGAACATTTGCAACTATATTGATGCTGAACTAGAAAAGTATGCAATGTTAATTTATAGCTCCAAAGTTATGCTAATATAACAAAATGATTTGAGGACATTTTCTCCATTTTTAAAAATCTGGATATTTAAAATAGAACTGGAATTATTTTCTTCTTGAATGTTTGCTGGAATTCACCTAGTAATCTATCTGGGCTCAGTGCCTTATTCTTTGCTGGTAATTAAATATTGCCTGGAGAGGTTTATTGCATGTAAATTAATGCTTTTCATAGCAAGGGGACATATATTATAGCTGTAATTCATTAAACAACTTTTTCTATAATCTAATGACATGAACCTGACTCTATCATATCTATCCCAACAATCAAAGAGCACTTGGTATTTTGTTGACATGATGTTTATCATTTTTGTTTTCCCTAATAATCATCCATTTGCTGGGACGGTAAATGGGATTTTTTTTTCATTTTCCTAATCTCCTCCACAGCTGTATTTGCAGTCCCATTCTCATTCCTAATATTGTACATTATGGCTTTTATTATAGATTAAATGTGGCAGAAATGTGGTTTTAGTGTGTTTTTAAAATGAGCTCTGGAATTAATTATACTATTTAATTTTTTTCTTTTTTCTTTTCTAATTATCATTGCTTTTAAGCTTAGTCTTCAGTTTTCTTTGATGACCTTTTTACTTTCAAAAATTCACTATATATATATATTTGTTTGTTTGTTTGTTTTTAGACAGGGTCTCACTCTGTCACCCAGGCTGGAGTGCAATGGCATGATCTCAGGTCACAGCAACCTCCGCCTCCCGGGTTCAAGCAGTTCTCATGCCTCAGCCTCCCGGGTAGCTGGGATTACAGGCATCCGCCATCATGCCCAGCTAATTTTTTTTATTTTTTGGTAGAGATGGAGTTTCGCTATTTTGGCCAGGCTGGTCTCAAACTCCTGACCTGAAGTAATCTGCCCGCCTTGGCCTCCCACAGTGCTAGGATTACAGGCATGAGCCACCGTGCCCAGTACAGAAAATCTATTTAATTACAATAGTGTTTTTAGTGTTTGTTGAAACAAAAAATAATAATGAGTAATATTCACTGCTCACTTATTATACACCAAGAACTCTTCTACACACATTACATATGTTATCTGTTTTAATCTTCATAGCTATCATTAGGTAAAAACTGTTACATTTTCCATTTTATACATGAGAAAACTGAGGCTCAGAAAAGTCAATCTGCCAAAAGTGACTTAGGTAGCAAGTGGTGTAACCAGATTTCAAATCATCTCATTCCAGAGCCCACAGATTTTACTAGCCAGTTATGAATTCAATCATATCTCTGTGTGTCTTCCACTGCTTTTCTGTCATTCTTGCTTAGTTTAGAATTTTTCCTCTGTGAAAATACATTAATATCCCATGGAATCTTAAAGAATTCCTATACTTTTATTTGACTTCAAGACTCATGAATGGGACAAGTGCAATGTAGATTTTTTCTTTTCTTTTTTTTTTGAGATGGAGTTTTGCTCTTATTGCCCAGGCTGGAGTGCAATGACGCCATCTTGCCTCACCGCAGCCTCTGCCTCCCAGGTAGCTGGAATTACAGGCATGCACCACCATGCCCGGCTAATTTTATATTTTTAGTAGAGACGGGGTTTCTCCATGTTGGTCAGGCTGGTCTCGAACTCCCGACCTCAGGTGATCTGCCCGCCTCGGCCTCCCAAAGTGCTGGGACTACAGGCGTGAGCACCGCGCCTGGCCAGATAATTCATCTTACAGTGAAGGATGCCCCAAAAGGAGACGTGTACTCCACATGTGGTATTGCAAGAGACGGAGTGGGCACTAAAAAGGCTCTCAGATCTTGTTAGAGTTTGCATCTTGCGGTTAACCTCAAAGATAAACATCATGTCCACAAAATGTCAAGTGCTCTTGGATTGTAGGGATAGATATGATAAAGAGTTGGGTCCATGCTGTTAGATTATATGGAAGTTGTTTAATGAATTACACCTATAATATATGTTCCCTTGCTATGGAAAGTGTTCATTTATATGCAATAATATTTCTCCACTACTGTAAGTAGAAATCTAATACAGCTAATGGTTTGGATTTAAATTAATGAGGCATATATGATGTGACTAGGATTTTATATACTCAGTTCTTGAAATATTTGTCAATATTTGCTTGAGATTTTTGCACACACTACATCAGAGTTTGTACCAGTGGTGGGTGCCTAGACACGTTTAGCAGATAGATAATGAGTAAAGAGGGGTGTAATTTATCTGGGTTTAAAAAAAAAAAAAACAAATAGTATTGCAGTTTTTGGTTGCTGGCTTTTAAATAGCAGCAGTTTTAGAGATTACTTAAATTTCTCTATTCACCCAGCACATACTGAATAGAGGCAACAGAACATTCAATATTCATGAAATGCTGTTTTTCAATACATATTAAGACTTGTTGATTAACAGTAGGAATAATTATGAATGTTAACTAATGAGATGCCTTTTGCTGTTAGCATCTTTTTCAGTTGTGAAATGAGATCTTGAAGAAATCTTTGTGGCTAGGCAGTGGCCATAGACAAAACCACTGTGGTACAAATAGAAATATATAATTAGGGTATTTAGGAATTCTCAGAAGTCTATAACCATTATTCCAAGTCCCAGGAAAGTGTGCATTTCTTTTTTTCTTTCTTTTTTAAATGTCAGTCCTATCCCATAACTCAGTCCTATTTTCCATTATTTATAGAGAACCTTAGAATTACAGACTGGAGAGATGAGAAAGTTTAGATTGCCTAGATTCTTTCAAATGAAGAAACTGAAACCCAGAGAGGAAAAGTAGTTTGTCCAAAGTCACACAGCAAATCTGTGACTGTTCTAGAACTGGAATCTATGTTTTCTTGCCCATCACACTACCGTTTGGCATAACCAAGGCTAATACTCAGCTCATACAAACAGTATAGTTGTGACAATCTGTATCTATACTGACTGGTGTTTTCATGTCAATTCTTCTTTTAAATATTTTGAATATCTCAGCGACAACACTATATTTCAAAGAAAACTCTTCAGTATGAATTTGGAATTAAAATAAATCAATCCAGCCTGTACTCTCAGGTTCACAGAACATTGCACTTGATGATTTTAGGAAACTATATAATATTATTTAAACTGCCACACGTGCACCCCCAAAATCAAAGTGACTAGTCAAGTTCTCCAGCACTTTCAGAGCAACCCCAGATCTTTTTGTTGTGGGGCTATGAGTCTCAGTATTAACGAACATACCTTGGTCCAAACACCCAGCTGCCTAACAAATGAAAGGTAGAGTTTGGGAATGTATGACATTTAGGTATTCCACATCTGCCCTTCTGTGTAATCCAAATATACCTGTAATTGTTGCCAAGTCTCTCTATAACAAATATGGCCAACAACAGTGATGATCTGTGGGTGGCAGGTAATCCTACCAACATAAGCCATCACTATGGAGCACCAGAAAGAAACTGAGTTGAGTATCAGGGGACAGCAGTCAGGGCAAGAGGGCACAGTTGCAGCTCTTGCTTCCCTGTAAACTGAGCAGGGTGGATTCAACCAGCCACTTTCACAAATTTAAGTGAAATTTATAAAACAAATAAAAATGATGCTTAATTGGTTGAAATGGGAACGGATATGCCAAGCCCTGCCCACCTAGTCTCCCGTCCACCCTCAACTTGGGGGTACCCCTCAGGATTCCACAGGTTAGAATTCCCTGAACTGGATGCTTTCAAGATCCCTTCTGTTGCTAACAATCTCTGCTTTTGACACAGGCCATTACCATGCACAGTGGCTCAGAAAAGGCATAGAATAATTAGTTTAAGCCAATAGTTCTTAAAGTTTGGTCCACTCTGTTGCATATAGCTGTGAGCTGGGACATTGATCTATAGAAATCTGAACTATCAGATCTAGCTTTGAGTCCTTCCACTCAGAATGTGTCCCCTCTCTGCTTTTCGCCATGTTAGTTTACCTCTTCCACATTCTCTACAGGCTGAAAAATGTGTTCTATTTATCACCACAAATAAATTTCCTCCAAGCTTTATCTTAGCTCTTCCCTCAATTTATGCTTCAGCTACAATAGATTTGCTAATAGTCTCTGCCCTCCTTAAGGGGTTTAAAGAGGTGAATTTACATACTTGTTAGCTGAACAAAAAATAACGTCCAGCTTTGATCGTGGAATAATTCCTCCTCCCAAATGATATTTACACAGGGTTTCTGAACCAGGTGAAAGGGAGGGAGGCCTCCAGCAACACCTCACAGGGGTCTGTTGTTTACTGTGGAAAACAAGTCACTGCCAATAATTCTTGTGACTCTGTGTGTGCAATTAACAGTCATTTCACTATTCAGATCTTGGGAGTCAGAGTAATTTCAGTTAATCTCAAAAACCTTACCCACTCCTGCCAAATGAGATTAATGACCAAGACTTTTTTTTTAATCATATGAGTTTATTTTGTTTTCATTTTATCTCATATAGCGTGATCACCAAGCAATCACAAATGCTTAGACTAAATAGAAGATGGGAAATAACATCATATTAATCATGCTGATACTCAGTACCACTTATGCACCAAATTATCCAATTTGGGGTCAGAAATTAACTCTAGTGAGAACTCACCAGAATAAACCTCTCAAGAGTTATGGAGGGTTAAAAAATTAAGAGAAAAGCCCCTTTCTCCCCCTTACTCACTCAGCCCAACTCTCTAAAATCAAAGGGTAGTGGGTGCCACTGTTCCACTGGGCTTCTCCCTTACACACCTTGGTCCACCCCTAAACCCCTCTGGCAGTCCCAGGTCATGGGAGGTCTGCAGCATGAGAGTCATCAAGGACTTTGCTGCAGGCCTCCAGAGACACATCCTGTTTCAGGGAGGCTGAGGGCTGCACCACCATATCAAAAATTTCATCACAGAAATTAGACTGCATGGGAGATTCTAGTGCACTGTCTTCCTTTCCTTGGACGATATTAACACCGCTGGGGAAGGTGCTCATGAAGCCTCTGACTCCCTGATGATGGACCTAAACTTCATGGTCAGCTCAGGAAGTGTGAGAGCTAGGATTGAAGAAACCTGGGGCATACGGTCTCCTTACACCAAAGAAAATGCCACAGCATCCAGGGTGTGAAGAGAAACAAGCTTCAGAAGGTGAATCTTGTGCAAGGAGTGATAGAACTTGCGGTTACTGCATTAACGCACCGTGCACACGACAGACACTGAGAGCTAGGAACAGACCAGGGAGACAGGCAGAGAACTCACAGGATGATCAGGAGCGTGACATTGGGGGAGCTTAGAGTACATGGATGGAATGCAGAGAGAGATGAAGAGGCCGGCGGGGAGAGGGCTTTGTGGGTACACGGGGAGACTGAGCGTGTGTGTGTGTGTCAGTCAGAAATGACAATCAAATGGCTACATCCGTGAGTGCAGAAGATGCAAGGACCAGAGAGAAACTAGTGGCAAGAGACTAGAAGGAAGGCCACTCCAACAGTCCCACAAAGACATGAGGATCTGAACAGAAGCAGGCACAGTAGAGATCAGGAGGGGCTGCCAGATTCTGCAGAAAAATCTGACAGGGCCCTCTGGCTCACATTGCTCTTGGCCAGTCCGGGGATGGGAACAGACTAAACCATACCCATAGTGTGACCCAGTGCTGGGAACACTGAAGTCCAGAGAGAGGCATTTCACCCTCCCTGATTGGGGTGAAGGAAGCTGAGAAAGGGGAAGTAGCAGCTGAGCAGAGACCAGGAAATCGTGCAGGTGTTAGCTAGGTGGAAGGAGTGGGGTGGAGTTACTGGAAGGGGGTGAGGGAGGCCGTGATGCGGCTATTCCAGCGAGAGCAACAGCTTGGCCCAAGGCCTCCAGAAAGGGGGTGGGGGTGCCCCTGTCTGCTGGTGTGCTCCATCCTGACCCCAAAATGGACAGGGCCACAGTAGGGACAGATTCTAGAAGTTTCTTATGTTGAGTACAGTCATTAGTAAACAGATTTTAGGCTCTGTGATGAAGGAGACCTGGGAATTTCTCTTTGGATATTTTTAAGGTATCTGGGAAGGGAAGGATTTTCAGTCAGTTAGGATTAGAGCTCCAACTGTAGGGAAAGAATAAAATAGCATACAAAAAGCAATTAGAAAGAAGAATAACACAATTTTCTCAGTGGAAAACTGCTTTAAATCACAGTTAATTTTTCTTTGGAGTTGAGTATTCCCTATTCCTGACAATGTTCCTGTTAACTTTGGAATTATTCACAATGATACATTCCATCTGGTCTTAGGATTAGTTTACCTCAGGACAATTTTCGAATTGGGTTTAGAATTGCTTAATATTTTCCACTTAATTTGGCCCTGGGAGGAGAGAAATTAAAAATTTCCAGTTTACAAAAAGGTTTTTTTTTCCTCCCTCAACACATGACTTGAAAGGAAAAAATTAATTTCACCTTCCAAATATATAATCAGAAATTGCTTGCATAAGGGTATCCCTGAGGAAGAATGAGATCATCTGCAGTGGTAGCTTCAAGATGACTAGGGTCTGCCTCCTGGGCAGAGAGTGGCCTCTCCCCACTCCCCAACCTTGCCTGCTGTATTGTCCCTGCTGCCTTCTTCATTTGTGACCCCTCTGTGGACACCCACTCTTCCTCCTTTGAGTGGCCTTCTGTTTACCCTCTCCTCTCCCTTTACCCAGTCGCAGAGGTCAATGACAAATGAGGGTAGGAGCTTTGAAGGTGAGAGCAATGTTTTGAGAGTCCTTTTTGTCTCCTCCATCTCCTCCTACCAAAAACCACCTGCTACACCTTCACCCAGGATCTCAGTCCTCAATATCGCACACTTTGTGTGGCATGGAAGATGAGGATTAGAGAAAGGCAGGGATGGGCCTCAAGATTCCCAGTCATCTTGGGTTCGTCTTTCTGCAGTGCACACCTGTTTCAACATAGCAGGCTGTGCACTATATACAATGTTTATTTGCCAACAATGTTTTAATATCTGGAAATAAAGTAATCTCAATTATATTATCACTTTTAGAGGAAAGAGTTGTTTTTTTCTTTTTTAACATGCAACACAGGTAACACAACTGAAAGAAAAATGAGGCTGCATCACAAGACTTCCCTACAAAGGGGAAGCTGTAGAGAGACTAAGTCCTCTGCACTACATGCCAGAGGCTTGGAGGGCTTTGTGCAGAAACTGAGTTGGCTAGGCCTACAGCTCCCAGCCCTGATCCTACACCACAGAGCTTTCTATCTACTTAGAAGGCCAAAAGAAGGTTATTTCTCATGTTTTGCCTTCCTTGTATCCTGGATATTTTATAATTTTGCTCTATCCATCTTTCTTTTCCTTTTACCATATTTTTGTTTCTGCACGTGTGTATGCTTGTGTGCATTGAGTTTATGCATGCTCTGTTTGTTTATCTTTCATGAAATCACCACTTTCCAAAGTGTACTTATTTGTTGAATGACAGTGTCATGAAATTTTGCTATTTTTAAGGGTGTTTCTGACACATCTCTATCCTATTTCGACTGTAAATCCTCAAGAAAATGAAGCAAGGTGTTATTAGTGGTGACATACCAGAAACTGAGTTATTAGGAATAGGCTACTTTTAAATGGTCTACTATCACTGTAGGCTCTGACTATAACTATTCATAGGGGTTGGCCTGGAACATATTTTTTCTCATCTGAACACAGCTATGTGAGATTCTGGAACTTGGTAGTCAGCACATCAGGGGCTAATTGTATAATGAAACCTACTCTCTAGGTCCTCTCGTTAGATACCTAATGCTTGGTAGAGAAGGCATTACCTAGCAACAGTCACTAACAAACTGCAGAAAAAAATAGAGAATGTGTGCTGTATCTTTCCACTAAGTCAAAATTGACAGCAAATTGTATTTGCCCTTGCTTTTCATGTGGAAAATCTATTGTTTACAGGCAAATGGTATACGAGCTGCACAGCTCAGTGAATGGACATCTTGACCATTAGTTAAAAATAACCTTTAAGAAAAAGAGCTAAAAGTTAGGGACAGTAATACCTGCTCTACCCAAATTCTACAAACTAAAAGTTCCAGTGCATTCGTGTGGCATGATGGTCAGTAACTTGGCTGTTGAGAAACATACCTTCTAAAGGCATGCATCTACCCTATGAGTGTTTGACATCCAGTTGCTGAGTTTCCACCTAAGATCAATCTTACAGATATACCATCATCACAAACTGGAAGCAACAGAAACCTATGTACATGTATACACAGTAGCGAAGTTGTCAGCCCCCTGCTGATTATACAACCACTGATACTGACAACCAACAGGGAAGAACTCAGCTCAGTCAAAGCTGGAGTTTTCCAGCTCTGGGCTCAGGGGTGGGAGTCACTTGTATAATAGCAAGCACAGTGGAATAAAGTTAATTTACCATGTGTCCACTAAATAATGGCTTTATGGAAAACTTGATTTGGGATATGAACGTGTTCCTTTTGATGATAAATATACCAAGATGACTTTCTTCCACTTTGGAAGAAAACCATTCAATATGAGTATTATAATATATATAATTTTTCTAATGGGTATAGTGTGTTTATTGAGAAAAAATGTGGCCACGATTATGAATAAAATAATGGAATAAATGAATGTTACACATTCAGTAGACCTTGTTAGCCAAAAAGGGGAAATAATAAATATATGTTTTTCAAAGACATGTATTTGTTGTGTTGTTAAAAGATAAAGTAATCACACCTATAATGATAATCTTATATTTTTAAGATATTCAATAATTTTGCATAGTGACAGCTAGTTAGGAGCCTTGCTCCATGGAAATGGTACTCTTCACAGACTTTATTTTTAAGCAAATGTATTTGTTCCCTTTCTGGCTAGAGGTAAAACAGATTTTCAAAGAGGATGGAATATTTCTTTCTTTCCACAATAAATTATAAACACAATTATTTTTGAAGTTCTGCCAATTTTTCAAAGTATCATTAATTTCTTAAAACATATTTTAATAGATGTCTATCATATATATGTGATGTAGAAACATTTCTATGTGTTTGAGTGTACCTACATGATTAATTCATATATGCAGGCATGTACACATATAGACACAAGCACACATATATTTGGTCTTCCTCACACTTTGAAGGTTTTTTAAAATTTTAAATAAAAAAGTTAATCTGATGGTCTTAAACGAATGGCATTTTAACCTTCAAAAGCATGTGCTTATCATGAGTTTCCACCAACCCAAATAGTTTTGACCTAAGGTTACAATGAAGGCTCAGACTATTTCAAAGGGGGTAAAATGAATGATAAGCAAACACTTCATTATGGAGTCTCAGAATATGTAATTCTTCAAATCCCCAGGAAGGTTTTTCAGCGTATCCAGAGGATGGTGGAGGATTTCAACCCCAGAGAGGACAGTCAATCAGAGTCCTGCTGTCTCATCACATAGCGCTGAGCCTGGGCCTCCTTGCGTCATCGTTTTGCTGCCACATGGCTTGGCTGGGGTCATTAGTACACTCAGAATTTCACCCAAGGTGATGCATCATCAAAGGTAAGATTTTAAGCCTTAATTTAAAATCCTCACTTCTTGCAAAACTCTATGCCCTTTCCGTCCTGGGCATGCACAGAAGAGAGAGGGATAAAACGGTGAAGGGAAATATAGTTCTTAAAACCACATTTCTAGAGCCCCGAAGAAACCAGTGTATCTACAGCTCTGAGTAACATTTAATTTGGTTGTAGTCATGGAAATTGTAGTTCTAGAGAGAAAAGAAAAAATAGTCAAGGATTGTAAGGATTTCGCATCATCACTGCAGTCTACATACAAGTAAACTGAGGACAGTGGTAAGTAAAGAAGAGGGTCCCAATCTGAGAGTGGTTCACCATTTCACTTGCACAAACTACTCAACGCCGCAGCACTTAGACCACACCACTGCAGCCAGTCTTCACTGGGGCAGGCCAGTTTTACATAAGGATTCAATTGAAAAGAGGACTCGGCCGCGGTCAGTATTGACTAAATGAGGGTCATTTATCATACACACGAATTTGCACAGTGCACTCAAACTATTTTCCATGCCCTTCAACTTTTTCTTCTCCTGAAAGCCTTCCCCATTAAATTTTTAACTCTTGGATCCCTGGCCTGTTCTGGATTGACAACCCAATATACTCAGGCAGTGGTTCCCATCTGGCTCCCCTACCCCCACTCTTCCAGCCCACCCCACCCTTGAAGAGATCCACGGAGAAAACTAATTATGTTTTTCTAAGTAGGCAGAGTACTTCTATTTAGCAGAAGCTGGGACCCTATGTTGACCTAACACTGAGCATTTCAAGTAAACTGCCAGAAGCCCCATCAAATTGCTGAGAGTAATTTAGAGTATGAAATGTGTTAAATTATTCAAAGGGCTGAATAAGCATAAACAGGCAGTATAACAGAAGAGATATGCACACCCAGCAATGCCAGTCTGACATTTAATACATCATATTAGCACTCCTGTTAGTGCAAATCAGCCACCTTACGGCACATTGCCCTGCATGTGCACTAACAGACGCATCAAGATCTGTGCTATTTCCATTTTCAATAATTTGCCCCAACCTCCACAGCTGCCTTCTATTCTGTAGCATGCTATGTTTATAACTCTACCAAGTAAGTCAAGAAATGTTCATCTTTGAATAATAAAAGACCTAGTTGTATCTCTCAGAGCCAATACATAGTCTAGCACTGTCTCTAATATCCCAAAGGAATTGATCAAAGAAAAAAAAAAAGAGGATAAAACTTTTGTGCTTGAGATCTTAAAAAAAAGTAAAAACTTTGGGGTTCCAAATTTTGCATTTCCCAAAGCGGAGGAAATTTTTGAACAAAATAAATAAATTCTGAAAGGGATTCATTTATTTATTCATTCATGTATTCATTCACTCAACAAATTTTTATTTAAGATCCACTGTGTGCCAAGCTCTAGGTTTGGGGTAGGCAGTGAAGTAAAGGATGGGACAGACAAAGGTGAGTCTCAGAAATGAAATAACAAAGTCCTGGTTACTAAAAAATGGGATGTATAAAAGTGCAGGAGCCCAGAGTAATCCCAAGGCAAAGTTGTAATCCCATGATAGAGGTGTGTGGAGAGCCAACTCCCTTGAGGATATGAAACAAGCCTCACTAAAGCCTGTAGACTGAAGCTCTGGGCCTCTCTCCAGGTCCTTACCTTCATACCTCTCAGGGCTGATCTCCATCCTACAATTGTGCAGCAGGCTCCACTACTCAAGGCCACTCAGAGCATAAGCAAGCTTTCAGCCTCTTACTCCAGATGGCATGGTCCTTGCCCAGCCAGTGGCGCCATTTTTCTTCTCATCACCTTCTACTTGTTTTCCAGTTTTGCCTTTCCTTTGCTATAGGCCTGCTGGAGTAGCCGTCCATACATCGCAGACCTCAGGGCCACCCAGAGGCTTCTTAAGAGGCTCTCACACCAAGTAGGCAGCAGGGCATAACTTGCACGATTCCCTCCTCTGCTAGACCACTTCAACACCATACCTTAAGCCTGAAGTTTCTGAACTACCATCAAAGAATATAAAAATCAATAATATCATGCCTTACATCTCTAGTTAGGCCAGTATTTGCTAGAACACTAACACTCTATCAGCAATCAGTCTTAGCCAGCTCTTTGCCAGATCCCCCCTCCTTCAGACCTTCTTCAACGCCTCTTGCTGGGAGCAGCAAACTCTATTATATTTTTGAACTGTTTCTTCAAATGCTGGACCTCCGATCTCTGATTTTGAGTACCACTGCCATTTTCACACCATGATGACTTCAAGCTGCAGCTTGCAATACCCTGCCTTAAAGTCTGCACCATCTGGCTTCACCATCCCCTAGTCCACTTTGCTATTACTGTCTACCAACCTCCTCCTGACTCCTCAATTCCCCAAAGTTCTGAGCTCCTAGCTCACACTCCTACTTCAATTCTGCCATCATTTCTGACATCTTTAATGTGCACATGGATAAGTCATACAACATGGAGGCCTTCCAGTTCTTAGATATCCTCATTTCTAAGGACCTTCTCCTCTTACTCCAATTTAATCTTCCACTGTCCTTCCAAACCTTGTCATCACCAGAAATGGCTCCATCTCAGAAACAATTTATGCACATCATTTTCCAAACATCACTTTTAACCACTGACTTCATTTGTTCAAATACTCCTATGAAATCAATTCTTAAACTACATTGAAACATCTAAATTATTGATCCCATCACTTTCCCACTATCCATCAGTAACTTCCTTTTTTTCTACCATAGGGATTTCTTTTTATTGAGGCATAAGTGACATACAATAAACTGCACATATTTAAACTGTGTAACTCGATCAATTACAAATAAAGCTGCTATAAACATTCATGCACAAGCCCTAGATGTGGAATGGCTGGGTCATACAGTAGGTAGAGGTTTAAATTTTGACGAAACTGGCACACGTTTCCCAAAGTGGTTGTACCCTTTCACAATTCCACCAGCAATGCACAGATGTTCTAATTTCTCCATCTCCTCCTCAACACTTGGAATGGTCACATTCTTTTTTCTCTTTTTTAGCTATTCTGTTATGTGTGTAGAGTACCGTCCTTTTTCCACTTGTCTTCTTCATATGCAGCTTAGATCCCATGACTCATTATGACAAACGCTGCTTTTCAATGCCACTCAATTCCCTTGTCCCTCTCTCCCTCCACTGCACTCACCTAGAAAGATCTACAATATTTGTGGTACACAGGCACTCACTTTTTTTATGTCTGTACCATTGGAGCCAACGCGTTTTGCGAAAAATCACTTTATAAGGCAGATGACTGTCATTACAAATTAATGAACCTTAAAAAGTAGTGATTCTTGGCAACCAGAACCTCTTTCATGTTCCATGTTTAATCCTGTGAACTTTTCTACTTGTCATTTTCATATCATCTCTACCTCTCTAGTAGGCCCCTGCTCCTCCAACCCATGCCACCTGATTTTCAACTAATGATCTTGCATTGTACGTCATTGTGTAGAGGGAGGCCATTACTGAGCATTCTCTAATCTGCCCACCACAGACCCACCTGGGTCTACATCCACCTTTCCTTTCTCTCTCCTGAACTCTGGACTTGCCCTCCTCATGGACTCTCATCAAGAACATGATGTTCTTCCTGTCTCCTACATCCCAACCTGAGACATTTCCATCACACATCAAACATATTTTAGTATCACCCATTCTTTAAAAAAAAAAATACCCCAGAGACTCTTCCAGTCACTATCTGATTTCTCTTCTCTCTGCCATAAGAAACTTCTTGCATTTGTCTCCTGTAGCTATTTCCTCTTTCTCTCATTCAATTCATGCTTTAATCCACTGATGTCTGTCTTCTACTTATTGGTACACTGAATTTTTCCCTTATTAGCATCAGTAGTAATCCCCATGTTACCAAACCCAGTAGGTGCTTTTCTGTTCTCAGTGAAATTCCATGATATTTAAAATGAGGACTGCTCCATCTTTCTTGAAACACTATCTTTTGACTTCTGCTTTAAATCAATCCTGATTTTCCTCCCACGTCTCTGATGGATCTTTCTTTGTTTCCTTCATGAGCTTCTCTGTAAAACCTCTAACCTAGCTTCTTCAGGACTTCAGAGTAGAATCCCTTCATTTTCTTCCCTATACTCTGCTTTTGGAAGCTCTCATCCATTTCCAAGGATTTAAGTATCATATGCATTTGGCAAGTCCAAGAGTCAGTCACATATGCAGTTCACCTGTCTTTGCCTTTGACAGTCAGTTGCCTACTTAGATCTTCAATTCAGTGCCTTATAGCAACTATAATACAACATGGCCAAAAATGAACTCATTTCTCCCTGAAACCTGTTCTCTATCTTTCTATCCCAGACATCCTCATTTCAGTTGCTTCTACCAACTATTCAGATGAGCAAGGCAAACTCTTGGGAGTCATAAGAGTCATTCTAGATGATTCCTTCTTCCTTATTAGCACACCCCCCACCACACAAACCTGTGCTGCCTAGTGTATTCAAGAAGCATTTCAGTTCTATTCCAAACTGTATCTTCAATCCATCCATTTTTATGTCTCCTTCCACTCGTCGTAGCACGGGCTCCCATCATTCCTTGTCTGGACTTTAGCAATAGACTCCTACTAAATTACTCATGCTTCCTTATTGCATTCTTCCATAGTGTGTAGATGGTCTTTTACAAATATAAATCAGATTATGTCCCTAGAATGAATAAGTCCATGCTTCCCAATGAACTTGGAATAAAAGTCAAACAACTAACATTGGTGTATGTACCAACATCTGGCTCCAACAGCTATGTACCAACAACTTCTCTGACCACATATTTCATGTTGTTCCTCTGCTACAGGCACAAGGGCCTGCTAGTCCCTCATGCAGGGCAAGTTCTTTACAATCTAGTAAAACAGCATCTTGTTTATTCTTCGGAAGACCTTCCTCCCCTGGGTGTTTGCATGCCTGGCTCCCTACCATTCTTCAGTCTTTTTGAGACTACCTCCTCCATTCTGCACAAACAGGCCCCCTCATTAAACTCTCTCTCAGCAATCTATTTCTTGCTTAGCACTTCTTAATTTGCAAGTCCTTGTTGATTGGTTTATTTAATAGATATTTATTTTTCTCCTTCACTGCTCTATAAACTCCCCGAGGAAAGGAACTTTGGTGGTTTTTCTCAAAATTGTATGCTTACTGAACTGCTTCTCCCTTGGATAACACATGCAATTGAAAGAGCCCTGAATCTTTGTCTTGTGGCATTAGCCTTAGCAGCACCATTTTCATCATGCTTAGCCATGCAACCCCCCCTTTTACTTGAGCAAATATTAAGCTAACAGATGTTAATATGAGGCAGAGCTCCTAGTCACACACTCTAGAGTTGTGGGTATTTTCATTGTTGTTTGTAATCTATTACATCAATTATTTCTGCACTTGCTTTGTTGATTGCTAAATCTCACGTGTTGTAGTATGGGTTTTTTGTCCTCAAAAATAATTATTACTTTGGAATAATTCATTCCAAGTGCACATGCATTTGTTATGTTTTTTCATCATTTTCAATTTTTAAAATAATCTCTACTAATTATCATTATAATTGTGCCTTTCCTTAAATTGGTTCTGATCAGACTTGATGGAGTTAATGTATTTGGTTTTTAAAACATCTCAAGCCTGTGCCAAGCATAACAAATATTCCATTCATGGCCTAGACATACATGACCTTCTATTATTTCTAGAATCATCTCCAGTTGCGGGCAACTTTATTGTGTTTTCACTCCAAAATATAGCTTTGTTTGTTTCTACAAAAATATGTAAGGTGAAAGCTAGTAAATAGACTCTGAATTCAAGTTTATCCAATTAACTAGAAAGGAATCTTTTTCCTAGTTAATTACATATTATTGGAAATGTCAGAGAGATTTAATGAACCTTCACAGAGGTCTGACTTTGACTCAATGAGGAGCTGATCTTTATGCAAGTTGAAGTCAGCAATTGTCTTTTTCTATTTCCCCTCTTTTGGTCTTCTATTTTGAGTCTTCTTTCCTCCTTACCAACCTCTTTTCTTTCCCACTCTGTAACTGCACCAGAGACATGCTCATCTCCATTCCTTCCTTTGCCCCTCCTCTCTCTGCCTTGCCTCTCATATTCTCCCTGCCTTGCCCCCTGCATTCCAACATTGTTTCTGGCTTACTTGTTCTACATGGTTAACCTGTCTATCCTTGATATTAGCTCATCATTATAATGCTTGGTTGCTCAAATATGTCATTAAAAAGCATCTTTCTTGAAATAATATCTCATGATGTTATTTTATATTTGTCTATAAAATTCAATGTTTTAGTAGTTTACCAAATATGTTTTAGTATATTTCCGTGTTAGTTAGCTGTTTGGCATAAAAAAGACATAGAATTTTAATGCATTCAGCCAATCCACTATAGTTTTTTGTATTAAAATTAATTTTAAACAATTATAATATATTATAGTATATATACATCCAGTGATAATTTAATAAAATTAAAATTTATTATATTATAATAATGTAATTTATTGAAATCATGTGAAATTATAACCTCATAAGTATTTTTGTTTTGTTTATTCCTTTGGGTTTACCCTTTCGTTTCTTGTGTGCTGGAGGCTGGGTTCTGTGTCCTTGCTTGTTTTCCTGAAATCAACATCATAAGAATGATACAGTATTTCTGAAAATACTTGTTTATTACTTTTTGCCTTTTACAATGCAAGTCTTTGAAGATGGAAAATCTTTATGTTCTTTAATAACTATAAAATATGATGGCATTATTTTCAAAATAATATATACTAGTGCATAGCTTACAGGAAATATTCATTAATATTTGTTAACCAAATGTTTGATAAAAGAATAGAAGTGAAGGCCAGGCATGGTGGCTTACACCTGTAATCCCAGCCCTTTGGGAGGCCAAGGCAGGCAGATCACTTGAGGCCAGGAGTTCAAGACCAGCCTGGCCAAAATGGTGAAAGTCCCATCTCTACTAAAAATATAAAAATTAGTCAGGCATGGTGGCAGGTGCCTGTAATCGCAGCTACTTGGGAGTCTGAGGCACAAGAAGTGCTTGAATCCTGGAGGTGGAGGTTGCAGTGAGCTAAGATTGTGCCACTGCACTCCGGCCTGGGCAACAGAGAAGTGAGATTCTGTTCAGGAATTAAAGGTCAAATAGCAATGGCAGATGGGATGGGATGTGTGAGCAAGCAATTTAGGTAGAACCTGTACAAAAGGCGTGGAAGAATGCACGAGCAAGTCATCCTTGAAGAATGCCAATGGGTCTACTTTTGAGGGTTGCTACATGGTTATCCTGCCTAATGGGGGCCGGGGGCGGGCGTGAGTGAAGTTTAGCATGACAAGTGGGAGAAGCCAGATTTGAAAGAGTAATGGACAACCATTGTGACATTTTGAGTAGGAAAATGGCATGATATGATCTGTGTTTTAGAAAAATAGCTTTGGCAGCAATGTCTCCATTGCTTTGGATTGGAAACCAGAGGAGCTGGGTGATGAGGGTTTTATCTGACACAGAGGCCAAACAGATGGAGGCAGGGGCTGGAGTTGAAAGCCATGTTGACTGAACATAACAAAATCAATAGCTTTTGATAAACTGCAACTTCTGCCTTTCAGTTAGACATATTCCATTATTCCTGGTTTTCAGAAAGAGATGATACTCCAGTTTCACAGTATTTAAAAAATCTAGTGAGAGTTAGGGTCAAAGATGAAGGAGGCTGTGGAGGGGCAGGGATCTGTGAGCCCCCCACCTCCACCCCACTTCCTTCGTCACCTCCTTCAGTTGGTAAGTTTTTTAATTTTGGAACAATCTCAGATACTACTGAGTCAGGTCTGGCAGACAAGTCTTTGTTACTCAGGTGCTCAATGAAAACAACACTTTCCAAAATCCATACAGTGAGTTTATCATATATAAATAGAAAAAAATATACCCCAAGAGAAATGGTGGAAAGTCCTATTACCAGATTTATTAAAAAGAGGACCAGAAGAATCCTTTGCATTATCCTTTGCAGGGATCTGAAGGAAGCGTGCATGAGGGACTTTTTGATGCAGAGTGATAGCTGCTAGAGAGAGAGGGAGTTTTCCTTTCTGAGGGAAGCTGACTATCCACCACTCTGGCACCCACTGGGACACTGGCACCTTCTTTAAAATGTATAAACACATAGTCTGAGGATTGGAATCCCAACCAGCTTGTAGTCTTGCAAATACCGGGTGTGTCCACCATCCTCAATTCTCTTTCAGACACACACCAAAATACGGGCACTTTGGGCTGGGCATAGTGGCTTATGCCAGTAATCCTAGCACTTTGGGAGGCCAAGATGGGTGGATCACGAGGTCAGGAGTTTGTGACCAGCCTGGCCAAGATGGTGAAACCCTGTCTCTATTAAAAATACAAAAAAATAGCTGGTTGTGGTGGTGGGCACCTGCAATCCTAGCTACTCAGGAGGCTGAGGCAGGAGAATCGCTTGAATCTGGGAGGTGGAGGTTTCAGTGAGCCGAGATTGCACCACTGCACTCCAGCGAGGGTGATAGAGAGAGACTTTGTCTCAAAATAATAATAATAATAATAATACAATAAAAATAATTTTTAAAATACAAAATGTAGTCACTTTGCGGGGTCCAGCCCTGCTGGTATTTGAAGTGAGCAGGGTGGATGTTTTGCTCCAATCTTTGAGTTGGGCGCCCTGCAATGTGCTTAGCCACTGTAGCCTAGCTCATAGCCAGCATCTCATCTCTTCTGCTTGCTGTTCTCAGAGACCCCTCTTCACTGCCCCAACCATAGTTGAGCCCCTTCTCCCCATTCTCCCAAAGCACTGCCATTCCTACTTTATCTGTAGACCCTAGTGATGCTGGGGACATAAGGAAGACTGGCAGCAACCCAGATCATAACGAGAACCAATATAAATATGAATATTCACTTTCTCAGAGCTTCCAGGTGCAGAGAGCTTCTCTCCAGCCACACTTTCCTGGATCCTACTTGCTGTTTTTCTGGAGGAGTGTGCTCTCCCTACCATGGGCTTTACCTTTGTCAGTCCTCTTATCTCTCTCCTGTTCTTCTGAAATCCAAATGGTATTGCCAGGGGACAGACTTCACATTACTATAATTTTACTAGACAAACAAATTCAGTTCTCTTTGTTAGAACCCTCTCCTTCACCCCCAGAGCAGGAAGGAGAGTGGTGTCTCTAGCAAAGATTCAGTAACAGGCTTTCTGAAACATAAAAGAGCCAGCTTCGGCCTGGCATGGTGGCTCATGCCTGTAATCCCAGTACTCTGGGGGCCGAGTTGGGTGGATCACCTGAGGTCAGGAGTTCGAGACAAGCCTGGCCAATATGCTGAAACCCTGTCTCTCCTAAAAAAATGAAAATTAGCCAGGTCTGGTGGTGGGGGCCTGTAATCCCAGCTACTCAGGAAGCTGAGGCAGGAGAATCACTTGAACCCGGGAGGCAGAGTTTGCAGTGAGCCGAGATCGTGCCACTGTACTCCAGCCTGGGTGACGGAGCGAGACTCCGTCTCAAAAAAAAAAAAAAAAAAAAAAAAAGAAAGCCAGCTTCCTGGGAGGAATGCTGTTCTTCCCCCTAGAATACCATGGTCGTTTCCTCCTTCTTAAAAAAAAATTTTTTTAGATATTTTTAAATATTTAATTTAAAGAAATATTATTCTCTCTTGATTTAATTATTTATTATTGATCCTTCTAATCTAGTCTATGTGACCAACAGATAAGAAACACATCATCTTTTGCTCATCCACTAGAAAGGGTGGTTTTCCTCTGGCTGATGACCCTCAGCTAAAACTTCTTGCCCTAAACACTCCTGACATCTCTACCAATGACTGTGCTTTTCCTGCTTGGTAAGTTAAGAATCACCCATTCAAGTTTTTGATCACCCATCTAATTCTTGATGGGTGAAGATATGCTCACTCATTCATTTAGCAGGTGTTCTTCTCACTCTTTCATGGTGAAAAGAGGGTGTGCCTTTGCACCTGTTTTCCTTTGCACCTGTTAAGGCCAGCTGCATGCCTTTCCCGCTTGTGCGCTTTCCCAAGTACCTGCCTGCCAGGACCCACAGCAAATGTCAATTCACTATAGCCTTGAAACTTTTGGGCTATTTCTAACTATGTTAACATAGGGAATAGGACTTCAGATCTTCAAAAATTAAATGCACAAATAATTAAGATGGAATTTTTTCTGAGAAGTTGGTTTCTCAAAGGCCATATTTCAACACCAAACTCAGTCTGTTTTGAACAGATAAACTGGTAATTTAATTATTCCCAGATTGTAAATTAGGCATCTGTGACCTGTACTCTGAATAATATTTTTATGACTTGAAGAAAATTAACTTGAAACCAAGTTGACGTTTAGTGACTGGAAGACTGTGACTCATTATGAATTAGGGAAAGAATGCATGTATTGATGGTTATAACCTTACCAGGTTATACCAATTTGTCTGTTGGTTAAACACAGTGTCAAACTTACATGGCAGTTTCTTTTAAGTCTGTCTTTAATTTTAACAATAAAAGAAATTGGAGTTTTGATCTAATATTTCTAGATATAAAAGTGCAATGTCTTTAGAAGTCATTTGATCATTTATTGTGTAGTGCATTTTTTGGATTCCCTTTGATGTCTCAGGTTGATTCTTCAAACAAATTTAAATTAAATTTAAATGAGACAATCTGATTTCCCAGACCTGAGAGAGTATTCACAAATATGAAAGAGACAGCAGAGCAGTAGCCCAGTTGTTCAGCTGGAGGGGGCTTGGAGAGAGGAAGGAGGGGGGCAGCTACATTTAGTAAGAGAGCTGAGTGCAAAGCCCCAGGGCATACTCCATTGAGAGCCAGAATCTGTGCACCCAACAAAAATACCATTGTCACAAATCTTACTACATCCCGCTGCTCTATAGCCAGCTACTATCTTTGATGCCTACGAAAAAGTCAACTTGTTTAATTTACTCTTTTAAAGCACCAAGACCTGCTGCTTAAAGGCATGTAGTGTAAAGTCAACTCTATGCTCCAAGCTGAGCCCCTTAACTTCCTAGCTGTGTTTTCTTAAGCAATCACTTCGTGAAAAAGATGGCTGCAAAGTTTCTATGACTCTCTTCAATGAGATGCATTGTTTAAATCCTGATCCTTTGAATCTGGATGAGCTTAGTGAATTGTGACAGAAGTATGTCTTCCAAAGCTAGCTTAAGGATTGTGTAACTTCTACCTTGGCCTCTTGGAACACTCTTTCTGGAGAAAGCCAGCCACTAGTAGAAGAAATCTCACTTTCAAAGACAGCCATGCTGTGAGAAAGCCCAAGCTAGCCATGTGGAATAGCCCCATGCAGAGAGAGACAGATGCCTGGCCAACCTCAGCTGCTCCAGCCATCCCAACCAAGATGCCAGGCCTGGGAGTGAATAAGCAATCCTGGACACAATGCAGAAAAGAATTGAGGAACCCAGATGATGCCAGAAATGAGGTGCCAGACACTGGGTATGTTGCCCCAGGCATCCCTTCCTCTTCAAGTCACTTCAGGTTAGGCCATAGTCATTGTAGTACAGAGCGGGGCCATACCTGTTGGATCCCATCCAAATTTCTGACCCACAAAATCATGAACATAATCAAATGTTTATTGTTTGGAGTCACTAAGTTTGTGTTGGTTTCTTATGAAGCAGTAGACAACCAGAACACTGTTAAACTCAGCAGGCCTCAGTTTCCTCTCATTAAAATGTGGGGACAATGACACTTACTACAGGAGACACTCATAGCTGCCCACATCCTTTCTCCTCGTTTGCCTAAGCGCTTAGATAAAAGACTCATTTTCCAGACTCTCTTCTAGCTAAAAGAGACTGAGAGTACATTCTGGTGAAAGACAAGTAAGAGGAAACCAAAGGTCCACAACTGAGAAATATTCTTTGAGGGTATGGACATACCTTCTATGTTTTCCTTCATTCCTCTGCTTAGAATATGGATGTGAGGGTTGGAGCATAAGCAACCATCCTGAGCCTGGAGGAAATAAGCTGAGGATTACAGAACATTAGCACAGAAGGATGCCTGTGGAGCCATCATATTTACTGCTCATCTTAACTGTCTTACATAAGTAATAAATTTTACCTTGTTCCACACACTAATTTTTTGGGAGGGGGTTCCAATGTTCATGGCTACACTGATCTCACAGGGTTGATGAGTTAAATGTAAAATGTACAACACTGACTCATTGTGTAAAACATTGTCTCATATTCAACAACTGATAGTAGCCTCCTTCTCTCCCTCTCATATCATTAACTTTGCCACCACCTATGACAGTGAATTTCCAATCTTTCTCAAACTATTTAATCTTTTGCAATGTTTTAGGTAATAAATAAGATGCAGGGTCCGACCCCAAGGGATGGAATGGATTAGGACTATTTCAAGTACAGGAAAAAGGAATACATCTTTGCATTGCCTGTCTTCAAAATGCTTGCAATCAGAGAGAAGAATATTAATAGAAAAGTTAAGCAACTATGCAAATAAAAGAAAGTTGGGTTGTGCTGGGGTCCTGAGAAAACCCATTGGTGCCTCTGCTAGAGGCTCAAGTCAGGAAGTTTCCTTTCCCTGTGGGAGGTGAGGCAAGATCAAGGACATTACACTCTGTTGAGAATTTTGTATTTTTCATGACCTTCAATCCCTACAGAAAGAAAGAAAATTAGGTGTGACCCCCGCTTGATGACAAGGAGATGAGGCTCAGACGAGTCAAGTAAGTTGGCTGAGATAAGAAAGATGACATAGGTCAGGATGCAAAACAGGTCTGTAGGATTCTTACACCCAGGTGCTTTCTTGGCATGCCCTATTCTTGACAATGCCTTCTGCAAGAGCAGGTCAGAGCTGCCGAAGCAGCATCATCATTGCAAACCTACCTGATAGGCTCTAATAGAATTTCCAGGTGCTCGAAAGGCACATGCAACCCAGGAACTTCTGTGCCTCCTTGTTGTCATCCTTTCCTGTTACAGAGTTATAGTTGACTGTGTGATTTTTCCAAGTAGGTCTCGGACTCTGCACTATTGGCACTTTGACCCTGCCCAACTGAGACAAGAGGATGATTGAACACTCCACCATTGGGGCTGCTCCTGGACAGGAAGAAAGGGGAGGGACACTTTATGCTTTCAGAGGGATAATTAGGCAGGAGGTGGTTTATCTGCAGCTACTATCAGTCCAGTGTTACAGTCCTTCCTAAAAAGATGAGGGCAGCATCCCGTCTTCTTCACTTATTGATCTGCGGTGGGAAGACAGCCTATGGCACATGCCAATCAACCCAAAAAGACAAAAGCTCCCCTATCTCTGCCTCAGGTCAGGACTGCTCTCAGACCCACCATGTGGACACACAGGGAAGAAAAAACCTCTGCCGTTAAATGAACCTTGAAACACTTCTCAGATCCTTCATTCCTCTCTTCTCTAGACTCAGTGTCATTTCCTTAGAGCAGATTTAGCATCTCTTACCTGGACTCTGCACACCCTTGGGGGCTGTTTTTTATCCCATCTTCTGCTTCAGCCTCCACTCTCCAGTCCTTCTTTCATGTAGCTTTCATGGTGAGCTTTCAAAAACACCAAACCAACCAGGTCTCTCTTCTGCTTAAAAATCTCCCCAGCCCTCAGGCCCAGTCGAATGCTGGCATAACACTTAGGAATTGTGTCTGCTTCTCACTCCACCCGCTTCTCTCTGAACCCCATTCTGTCCCCATCGCTTGAATGGTCCCTGTTCCCTGAGAACCAGCAGGCTTTGTCATAGCCCATCTCTTTGCAAGATACCTCCCCAGCCTTCCAGCACATTCCTATTCATCTCTCAAGTCTTTTCTGTAGTCTTCATCACTTCCTGCAGAGTTTCTGCTCTCTCCTCTCATCCGACCTCCATGGGTCCTTCCTCACAGCCCATGCTCCTTTGCGTTGGTTGTGTGGATTTGTTTGGGCTCTTTGCTTTCCCTTCAGGCTTATTGGCCTTTAAGGTTTCCATGCCAAACACAATGTTGAGATATCATAGGTGCAGGGTAAATTTTTGTTAAATAAGTAAGTGAATTTGAAATCATCTGTGTGCCAGATAAAATGAATACAGCATTTAGAGGATCTGTTGCTAGTCTGCACACTTCTAGTAATTACTATATATTTGCTATCTAATAATTGGGGATAAATTCACATTATGTCATTTTTCTAAACAACTTAGCTAAATTAGGTCAGCTTAATGCAATCAATAAATGACAAATTTGCAAACTGCCTATCTCTATAAAACTAATTTGAGACAACCACTGGCATAAACTTAATGAACTTTGAGAATAAAAGGAACTTCAAAGTGGCCTGGTTTCCCCATAGGGGAAGTTACTGAATTGCACGCAGTGATCTCTATTTTAAGTAATAAATTTGAGCATCTTGACAGTTCTAGGGGAAAAAAAATCAAGAAAGGCAGAACCAGAGTGAGAAAGGATGGGCAATATTGTGTTGCCATATTGATGCCAGCCATGATGAGACTAGCCTAACTGTTGCCTCCAAAAGAAATATTACCTCAGTGAGACCTTGAATAAGATCCTCAGCAACGTCTAAATTACGAAGTTTCATCCATAAGAAAAGAAGAAATATACGTATTTTCATTCATTTATGCTTGCACAAATGTTAAAATGTATATTCCCTGTTTATTATAGCCAGTATGACAAAAGCAAACACAGTCATGCATCACTTAACAACAGTGATACGCACTGAGGATTGTCTCTGGCATTTTTGTCCTTGTGCGAACATCAGAGCGTGTGCTGACACAAACCTAGATGGTGGTCTATTGCACACTTAGGCTATATGTATGGCCTATTGCTCCTAGGCTGCCAACCTGCACAGCATGTTACTGTACTGAATACTATAGGCAAATGTAACACAATAGTATTTGTGTATCTAAACATAGAAAAGGTAGGCAAAAATACAGTATTATGATCTTATGGTACCACCATTGTATACATGGTCCGTCATTGCCCAAAATATCATTATGTAGCACATGACTGCACTACACACTATTTTATAAAAAATATTTTATACTATACAAAAATACGATATTGGCCACATGCGGTGGCTCATGCCTGTAATCCCAGCACTTTGGGAGGCCTAGGTGGGCAGATCACCTGATGTCAGGAGTTCAAGACCAGCCTGTGCAACATGGTGAAACCCCGTCTCTACTAAAAATACAAAAATTAGCTGGGCGTGGTGGCGGGGGCCTGTAATCCCAGCTACTTGGGAGGCTGAGGCAGGAGAATCACTTGAATCTAGGAGGCAGAGGTTGCAGTGAGCCAAGATTGTGCCACTGCACTCCAGCCTGGGTGACAGAGCGAGACTGTCTAAAAAAATATATATATGTATACATAACAGGCATGTCAACATTTTTCTCCTTTATTATATAGACTATTAAACATTTCAGAGGGAAACTTCTGGAAAGATCATGAGAGTTTCTACTAACTTAACTCTCTAGGCAATGTATACATTGTTCTATCTCTATATATCTTCTAGGAAAAATAATAAAAAACAAGCAAACTCATTTTGAAAACATTACATGATTAATGGCAGGAACTTTATTGAATGATTCTGACTGTAGGTGTCTAGATTAATACCATCAGCCTCTTCAAAACTGAATGAAAACTGTTGATGTATTGTCAGGAACTGTCCTTTTGTTGTTTGTATTGAAATCTACCTCTTCTAGCACACATCTCTTTTCCAGTAATACATGTAGGATGCATGTATCATTTCCCAGATAAAGAAATGTCAGTAGGAAAAGAGCAAGTAGTGTTTGCAAGTTCCACACCCACTAAACAGAGGAGGGTGTTGTGCTAGTGAGGGCAATGCCCAGGGTCCTCACCCTCATAAAGATTTTCCCTTGGTCCATGGCAGATGTCGTTCATTAATAGTGAGTGCCCCTCTTCTCCACCTAGTCAGGACACAGCTTCACCATCCTCAGCACAGCATCACTACCAACTGATCACAGAGGGCTCTGTGTGCCATTGCCAGAGCGCACCATGAGATGGAATGCTTAGAAAGACTGGCGACCAGGGTAACAAATGGCAAATGGAAATGGGATGTGCTAAGGTGCCTGATCTACCTGAGAATGCCATTCTCAGTATTGGTGTGTTCACATAAAACACACACACACACAATTAAAAGGAAGGATCTTTAGCCTGGAATTATACTAGAATGTAGCAAACCAGTTCCACCTGCTCTGCCTGCTAAAATTCTAGACTTCCTTCAAGCTCCTCCCCTACAGCCCAATGTCACCTCCTCTAGGAAGCCTTCCTAGATTCCCCAGCCAGTTGATCATTTATCTTCTGTGATCCTGAAACACTCTGCTTACAAGTGTTTTTGATAGATAGCAAATAGTCAAGTCATTTGGATGCAAGGTACCCCTATGAGTACAGCCATATCTAAGCCTGTCCTACAACATGACTAGTGCCACCACTGCTATAATTATTGCCATGTAACGCATCCCTGCCAATGCTTTAGGAGTGTCTAGAATATGGACATGAATGCACTGTTCAATATACTGTTAGCAAAATTGTGGTTGGTCAAGTTCTTCTCAGTTCAGGCACTGGTGTGAGGCTGAGAAGGCTTGCTTCTCTCTCCACTGTTGCAGTATTTTCTGTCTTAGGTCTGCCTGTCATCCTGCCTTCCAGGGTTGAGCCACCACCCTCCACTGTGTATTGCTGTAGTCACTGCGTGCTGCTGGCCTGGCTGGGGACTCTGTAACTCTCATACTCCATGTTTCACACTCAGAGCCTTCATGAAGAAAAATAGAACTAATTCCCTTGCTCTTTGAGTCACCATTTTCTTCCTTATTTCCACTGACCGTTTTCTCTTCCTACTCTTTGTAAGTTTTTCAGCAGTCAGTAGAGACTCGTGCCCTACTCTCAGAATACATGGACCAAAGTCCAAAACATCTGAGATCTGTTCAGAATTTATGGCCACTGCCATACCTACAGATATGCATTGGTCCTTAAATTACATTCCTGCTCCAGAATTCCATCCCACTTGGATATTTTCTAGGTTTTCTTCTGTGTCGATTCTTCTAGGTCCATTTTTCACCCCCTTTCCCAGAATGCTCAGAGGTTCTCTAGCAGCGAACACTCTTTTAAACAGCAGGATGGTAGCATCTGCATTTTGATTACACCATTCCCCCTATTAAACCACTCCAGGGATTAAACCTATCATTGCCAAACACCCATAAGAATATGGTCCTCTTAAAATTAGTATTCTCATTGCTGGCAGTAGTCTAGGGGGTAGAGACAGGGAGGTACAATTTAAGAAGTTGAAAATAAAGCCGCTTTTCAAGAGTGAAATTAATTGAATCAACATATAATAGGAAGTGACAGAAAGGACTCTGAGGCTCAGGGGAAAGTCACTTCAGCACAGCCTGGTTAGTAACATTAACACATCTAAAAGGAAGAATGTGTCAGCAGAGGGAGGTACCAAATAGGAAACAGAGTGGAGGGGGGAGAAGTGCATGCATGGTCCTCTAATAGAGTCCAGTAGCAATTCTAATAACTATGCTTGATGCTTGATAGATGTCAGCGTTGATATTTGTATTGGTTTATTGCAGCAGTTCCCAGACTGAGCAGGCATCAGAACTCCTGGGAGTGCTTGTTGAAAGCACAGACTGCTGGGCCTCAGCCCAGAGTTTCTGATGCAGCAGGTCTGGGATGGGCCTGAAAAGTTGCATTTCTAAAAAGCCCCTGGGTGATGCTGATGCTGCTGGTCCAGGGATAACACTTTGAAAATCCCTGGTTTAGGTGAGTGTTTCATCAACATTTGGGGAAGTCCAAAGAAGCAGCCACATTGCATTTGGCTTTGAGAGCATTTAAGTGAAATCCCCTTTCCAACCACAACGGATACTGTAAGTATGAAAACTGACATAAATCAGACACAAATGTAGTTATGGGCTCTAGCAAATGTAAAGTACTTACAGGCTTGGAATTTCTATTTCAACCTCTATAAGGCTAATTATTTCACCCCAAGCACTGAGCCCATCACTGTGATTGCTGCCAGCTGGTACATAGTAACATCTAGATATTGGCTGACAAATTATTTAGAGTTTTTACCAGTACAAATAGTAGAGAGAGTAGTTCAAAACTTTGTAAATTAATCAGTTATGCTTTTATCATAAAAACTCTGCTTAATATATTAATAGTATTTATTATTCATTTAGTAATTATTGTTTTTATTATTTACTATCAATTAAAAATCATTCATCCTACTATGGGGCACCCATGTTTCAGGTACTGTTCAAAGATGTTCATGTATATTAACTGATGCAACCCTTCCCATAACCTCATCTCCATTTACAGTAAGGACACTGAGGCTCAGAGAGGTTAAGTGACTTGCCCATAGTCTCACAGCTCCTAAGTCGCAGAACTACTACCCAATGTTAGGCAGCCCAACTCAACCATCTATAGTCTTAAGAGCCACATTCTATGGTTTTGTGATTATTTAGCAAATTATAGCAAATGCAAACAAATGTCAATCATTAATTAGGTATTAAATTTTGATTTGAAAGTGTTAAATCAGCTTGCAATTGGAGAGTCCATTTACCAAACAAAACAAGGCACAAAATGTTCTCTTTTTCACGTTAAGCCTTCTCTGTTCTCAATTGCTCTTTAATATCACTTTGATATCTTTATTTGCTTAATTTCATGTCTTTGCATTTTTTTCAGGGAATATATTAACTGTAGCTAAGTCAGTCTTCTACCAACCTAAATATATCCTTTTTAATAATAATAATAGTTTGTAGTATTATTATAATAAAGCAAACTTTTTTGAGTTGTCTTTGTGCAGCTATTAGGTTAAGTACTTGATTATCGTCACCATAGCCGAAGGAGTCAGATGCAATTTATTTCTTATTTATTGTTAGAAAATCTGAGGCATGTAGAGTTTAGAATAGCTTGCCTTAGATCATATGGCTAATAAGTATAAGAGCTAAGATCTTTTGCCTCTCAAGTGCGGGCCTCTAACCATTACACCACGTAAGAATCACCCACATAAACTTCAGAGAGGAAAACGCTAGAGGCAGAAGGGCATGCTGGAGGAGAGACAGGGCACTAGCCCTGCCTCTAGTCCTGCCTGCTCCTGGGCCCTCAGTGACCTGGAGCATGTCCTTCTCTGGAATTTGCTGTGCGCTCTGGTTAATAGGGCAGCACTCATGAATTCTAAGGTTTGTCCCAAATCCAAAGCTTGTGCTTTCCCTTCCAGGTTTTTAGTCAAGCCATTTCCCATCGTCTTGACTTCCTTTCCCAGCTCACCCACACGGAATCCCTCCCGTGATGGTTAATTTTATGTGTCGACTTGGTGAAGGAATGCCCAGGCAGCTGGTAAAACATTTTTTCTGGGTGTGTCTGTAAGAGTGTTTTTGAGAGAAATCAGGATTCGAATTGGCAAACTGAGTAAGGAGATGACCCTCCCCCACATGGATGAGACTTCTCCAAACCTTTGAGGGACTGAATAGAACAAAAAGGCAGAAGACAGACAAATTTGAGCCTTTTGCTTGAGCTGGGACATCCATCTTTTTATGCTCTCAGATATCAGCATTTACAGTTTGCCAGCTTTCAGATTCAGACCACAAATTACACTATCTGCCCCCTGATTCTCACGGGGGACTTTGAATTATACCACCAACTTTCCTTTGGAATTGGACTGAATTTTACCACCAACTTTCCTGGTTCTCCATCTTACAAATGGCAGATCGTGGGACTTCTCGACCCCCATAACCATGCGAGCCAATTCCTGTAATAAATCTCTTCCTATCTGTCTTTCTATTTACTTATCTATCTCGTATTCGTTCTGTTCCTCTGAAGAACCCTAGTATACCTTCACCCATGGGCCTTCATTGCCTCATTCCCCCACCTTCTATTCCCTAATACACAGGCCCTTTGACTTTTTCTTACCCCTCATTCCATCAACACATTAAGGACTATGATAAACACGCCATCGTTTTGCAGTGATTCAAATACAGCCTTGCATTTTCTCCAATTATTTTATTCTCTGTATCGTTTCTTCCAAACTTGTTAGTACCTTTTCCTGAGTGGAACCTAGCCTTTTCCTTATTTTTTTACCCAAAAGTTTCAATGAAGACATCGATCAGTAAAATTGTATGGTTTTCAAGGGAAAACTACCATGCACAGCTCATTGCATCTCCTATGTGAAATTAGAGCCCAGTTTCTGCTACAGATAACTAATATATTGTTTGTTAAAAGGTAACTGATTTTTACAAGCAAACAAAAAGTAATGCTGACTGTCAATTTCTGTCTCACAAAGGAGGTTTCTGGAAACATGTTTCCCAACCTGAGATACCTGAGATTCTAAATATTTTCGATAATTCGCTTTGCCATTTGGAAGATCTGAAATGCTTGTATCACTTTTTTTCTAACCGCCCCTCCCCTTCCCAGTGAAGGCCAACATAAATACAGGATGAGAGGAGGGCGGGGGGGAGCTTGGGAGGGAGGAGGATGGGAAAAAGAAGAAGATTTCATATCAACATTCAGATTTGATGTACATTATGTGCAGCAGGATCCAGGAGGTAGAGAGGCCGCCAGCTGGGGTTTGTGGTTCCAGAGGAAACAGCTGTTTTGAGATTATAGGAACAAAGGAAGTGTCAGGCCGGAAGGAGAGCAGGAAGCCACTTCAGCCCCTCTGAGTTTTTGTGGTAACTCCTCCTTGTACCAGGGCTGTGAGACCTTCGCACGGTGTTCTCTAGGACAAATTAATGTGAGAAAATAATAATAAAACCACGAAAACAGAATTTGATGGGGTTTGTCATTTGGCTTGGTTTAAACAAGTGGTTACTGGTTGTGTAAGCTTGACTCACAACCCTGCTTTCTCATGGAGCTATTCCCCCTGCCCTGGTAGCAGGCCATGGAAGATTTCAAAAACAGTTTCTTACTGTGGGAATGAAAATTTGTTCATTAAAGATGTTACCTTTTAAACTCTCTGCTTCCTACAAACAGCTTTAGGCTTCTCCCACACAAATGTCTCTCCTCTCTGTCTTGTATAATAGGGAACTCTTTTAAAATATCAAGTAATTAAAGCTCTTCATGGGTGAACTCACCCATTGAGAGGAATCCTCCAGCACACGAAATGGTGGCTGTATCAAATTCTAAATCTGTCTTTTAAAAAACCCAGCATATTTTTCTGATTTTTGGCAGTAAGAGACCTAATTTTGTTCCAAACACGATACACTTGCATTTTTTTTTCCTCAGTGGGTTTATATTCTCCAGCTCCATTTGGGTGAAAATTTCTGTTATCCAGAATGAGTCAAAGACAGATTAAATAGCTACCTATATTTAAATTTTCTCCCATATTCAATTGTAATTTGTGTTCCCAGATAAATAGAGTGAGGAACCAAGATGAGGGAAGGTGAGAAGAAATGATGATAGGAGACAAATGGAGTTGTCTTTTTTTTTTTTTTTTTTTTAATTGCCTCACTGTTACTGGGAGGTAGTAAAAAAGAAAAGGAAAGAAAAGAAAAATCTTAGACAACACACTCAAGCCCATGTCTGCTGATCAGACTGTGATGTGTTTGACTTTAATTTGTGCAACCAGCCCCCTCTCCAACCTAGTGCAGATGCCATGTCCTTTTAACATCAGCAGCCACTGGCCTCATTCTCATACCCTGAAACGTGTTCCCTGGAAGTATCTCACAACCAGCCAGGGCAGAGAAGCAACCCTGCATGCAGTGAAAAGCAAATTGTGCTTGTGTTATACTTAGGAAATTTTGTTTTCCATGAGGTGTTTTAGTTTTCCTTGATTTGGGGTTACATATAAACAAAGTTATGTTTAAGAAATAACCATGGAGAAAAGCAATGATCAGAGAGTAATGGTTCCATTTCAGGAGCAATGTAATACTTGTCTCCTGGATGTGAGCATGGACCATGTGCAACTTCTTTTCTCTTTCAAAGAAAATGGTGAGAAGACCAGTTCCATCAGCACCTTTGCTGCCCAGGAACCCAGGCATACATTCAATTCAATTCATCAATTTCTCAGTTAAAGTCATGAGGTGATTAATGTAAGAGGCTTGTCCTGAAGCTATTCATTCACAGTGGCTTCCAGTCAAAGATCGAAATTCACGAGCACGCCATTCAGAACATTTTCCACAGGAGTTGACTCTATTCCCCTTTTTGATGAAGTGCCATTTCTTCTAAGGGTAGGGCAGTCATAGTTAACTAATAAGTTACCTCAAGGTTGTCGACTTCGCTGTGTTGTTTCCTGTGGGAGACTGGGAATGAAAACTCAAAAAGACATAGGACCATGTGCCCTTAGGGCTCAGAGGGACTCGAGATGTCATCTGGCTCAACAGAAGCATGTTATGGAGGAAGAAATGCAGCCAAGGGAGACTGAGTGCCTGTTCAAGGTCCCAGGCCTGAATGGCAGAGCTGGGCAAGACCTGTATCCTCTTACCACTCGCGAGCCTTTGCCACAGCTCAAGGTACATTTCTCAATGCATTTTACCTACGTGGGCAAAACAGATCGCGGGTTCTCCTTGATGAGGCAAAAGACTAAAACGATGGGCCAGTGACCGATGAAGGGTGGCAGGAGAGATCACAGACGAGAAGGTGGAGAGACAAGAGAGGTCCCGGGAAACGCATGTAGAAGAGACAGAGAGGGAGGGGTAGAGAGGGGAATATTCAAATTTTCATTCTCCACAATCTCCCTTTTTCCCATGATTGCTTACGATGGCAAGAATTGGTGAAACTACATTTTGAGACTCTTTTTTCCTTTTTCTTGAATAGCAATAATTAGTCTTGTCAAGATGACCACTCAAACGACAATGTGATTTCAATGAGAAAAAGTGGAGGAATAAACTATAATTATTTGGACAGTCATTCAATCAGATTTTCTTTGCCTTGCCACATTTTAAATGATTAATGAAGTTTCATGTGGGTGTCTGCTGAAGAGGTTACTGAACATGTTTGAAAGCCTTCTCTTTTTTTGCTTATTCTTTTCTATTTCAAGTACATAACAGTTTGTGAGATTTTTTTAAACTCTCAGTTTGAATTAAGTAGCATCATAGGCCACTTAATCTAATTTAAACTCCAATGTCACTTGCTCTTGACATTAGCTATGTAAAAAATAAACATTTTTCTTCTCCAAGTAGCCTAAGATGTGAGCCATTGCTCCTAGCGCAGTATTTCCTAAAGATTTTGGAGCTTTAGATAAGTAGAGATGATCTCAGAAAAATAGGGCTATGGCTTGGAAAAAAAAAAAAAAAGGAAAGGAAAGACAGCATAAAGTTCATCCTCCAGTGACAAATCACATGCTACTTTGCATATTAAATGTTTTGGGAAGCTCTACCATTAATACGACTCTTTGATTATGTTTAATTCAGCATTTCTTTAACTTATTTGACACAGGGTGTCTTTATTTTCCTAAAATTTACTAACATTCTTTCAGCTCTGTGTTCCACAGAAAACAGTTTGGAAAATATTCATTTAGCTGCTAAGTGCACAAACTCAATTGCATAATTATGATTCATCGTCTTCTTCTAAACAAGGAAAAATAACCTGAAAATGAAACATATTAAGGGTGATTGTTTTGAAAATCAAATAATCTTTTTTGACAATGGTGGAAAATCATAGTTTTAAATAATTATTAGAAAATTTTGCCTTGAAAATATTTTAGAAATATAAAAAACTAAAACTATTCTAGTATTTAGAGAATAAGCTGTGACATAATTTAACAGCAATTCTAATCACCCACCACATATAACTCTGCAACACCTAAGACTTGCTTTATAATCATAATCCTAGAACAGTCCTGGATTCAAACAAGTTCTGCTACAGTAGATTCTCAGTGGCATCTAGAAGAGTCATTTTAAATCACTGTACCTGGAGTTCAGTACATGGGATGCTTGTACTGGTTAAGAAAGGTCAAGCAATAAGGTTGTGTCTATGAGCACAGCACAGTAAGGTCTTTGAATGGCAAGGGAACAATTTCCCTTTTATCTTTTATTAAAGGGGATCAGGTGTTTGCCCATAAGAACTGCACTCCAAGCAACATGCAGTTCTATTCTGGAATGTGCCCATAAACTAGAGATATGTCTGTTTAAATAAACATAACATCATGAATATCCTACAGCCAAATGAGACAGTGGCATTTAGGAGTAAAGGCGGACAAAATCTGCTTCTCCCCATCTTTTTTTGAATGAATGACGCAACTTTGAGATTATCCAGATTTTTCTAAAACAAAGAACAAATAATCCTATAAATTCTAAGGTTAACTTTGGTCACTGGATACAATTTCTAATTTACATTCTGCAGAAAAGCAGGTAAAGGATTTTTTTAAATACTCTATTGCCCCTGAAATAACACAACATTTATTAAAGGATTCAGGCTTGCATCCTTGCTTGGAATAATGTATATTCTTTATTTTTCAATGTTCAGTTGTACTCGTATATTCTTCAAGTAGGACTAGAGGGAAATTATTAGTTGCACTGGTCTGGGCATTCTTGTATCTACTTATTTTGAAACCTTTCATTTGTAGCAACAGCTGCAAGGTGTCCCTTCAAGGATTTTGCTTTTTTGATTTATACTTTTATACACTCAAATCTCAATTGAGATATCCGAGCTTCATTCCATTTTCTGACCTTACACTATCAAGCCAGAGTGACCCCCAATCTCTTAGGACTGGGCTACATTCCAAACCAGGTTATGGAAGAACAAGGGCAGAGAATCAAAGCCACACATCACCCCGGTCCCAAGGAGACACTTCATGTAAAGCTGAGTGAAGGCCAGCCAATCCGCAGACCTCATTTATTTGCCCATGTGAGAATTCTCAACTCTCCACCCTTTGAACTTTTGACATTATTTTTGAGTGTGTGTGAGTCCTGTTTATACCAAACACAAAAGCCAGACAGATGCTCAGTTTGGCATGGAAATTGGCCTCATGAAAATAAATGTTCTCTTTTCCTTTTTTTTTTTTTTCATTGTGTGTGTGTGTGAGGATGGACGCTGCTGAAATGCATCATAGTTGCTGACATATTAGTGAATATTCCATGCATCTGTTTCTGGTTATTGTTCTCCTCTTGACATACCTGTCATCATGCCCATGCAGTGAGGCGTTTCAGATAATAAAAAACCCTCAGAGTCTGGTCAAATGGATGTGATGGTCAATAAGGCTGTGGGCTAATGTATCTGGAAATCAACTGAGCATGAGTGCTTGAGCACTCTCATGCACTCTCCAATCCCCGCTTTGGGAGGATTGCTTCCACTCAGAAAGATGCTCTGTTGGACTGAGAGGGAAATAGCCTGAGTCCACCTTCCAATAGAAATCTTTTCAAAGTCCTCATTCCCACAAAACACCCAGTCTGACTTTCAGGAGAAATAAAATGAACCTGGATAAATACAGATTTTTTAAATTGTTATTCAACACCAATTTATAATGTATCTTTGTTACTGAATGTGAAATTGGATGTTTAGCACTGAGCACAGTGCCTAGGCATGGTCAGCACTTAAAACACTAAACTGGTCTTTTTGTCATTATAATATTGAGTCTAATACACTCCGATGAAATAAACATATTTCTTTTTTGCACATAAGGTAGCTTGCGCATGGAGACCAGGTTGCTGACCTCATCCACGTTACACATCCAGCAAATGGAAGGGCCACCCACCTCTCTCATACCAATGAGAAGAAGTGGCAATGACTTTGTCATGATGGAGGTTCAGTGAGGAGCACAAATCTTTGTAGTGTGAACCTGATTCGTGGTATGTTAATGACAGGCTAGTAAACCACTAAATGACCTCTAACAGTTGTTTAAATAACAATTCAATTTGAGTATAGGCTATTTCTAAACCCCAATTTATGTCGTATTGAAAAACTAACCTCAACAGTCAATGAATGAGACCAACATTTGGAACAAAAGAAAATAGCATATTTGCTTTTCTCAGTAGTGCCTTGTAAATGCAGTAAATGTCTGTTGGATTGTCCTATTTATAAGGCCTTTGTTTTTTCTTACTGTAAACTCTTAAGGACGCTCCGTTGCCTGGTACAATTCAATATGACTGGAGCTTGCAGGGGTCTTGATCTCTACATACAGTGCACCACAGGAGTGATTTATAAACCACAATCCCACAGCATCCCAGGAACGGGAGTGAATTGAAGCTTCTAAGTGAACACAAGTGCTATGAATTGCAATGTTAGACCAGCACAAGAAATGTCCCCAAACTCATTTCCTGCAAGTGAGAATGGGGATGTGGTTGGAGGGAATTGGGGGAATGGCAAACCCCATAAGGAATGAGGTTGGTACCCAATTAGCTTCTTTTCATATTATGGGTTTAGGGAGGCCAAGTAATCCCAAGATGGCTCCAGTCATTTTCACATTGGCAAAGAGGAACAATATCGCTTTTTAATAGTGTGAGGTCGGAGAAAAAAAGGGCAGAGGGAGGAGAGGGGAGAACAAACCAGAGGAGGATTGTGAATGCACATAATTCCCTGGGCATGAACATTTTTGTGAAAAATAAAAGAAAGAAAGTAGACTAAAAAATTAATAACTTGAATGTGTGATCAATAAAAATAATTATCATCTTCCACTCCATTTTTCATAAGGCACTCAGTGGCCTGAAAGTAATTTCTGACATAGACATAGGAGCAGAGCATTGCACAAAAATTTCCTCTTTTAAATAAGACTTTCCTTTTCCAATCTCAATGTATTTTTTTCCTCCTGTCTTCTACACTCAACCATTTGGTCTAAAGACAGTCAGGGAGCTAAATATATATTAATTAGAACTCTTGGGGCTGGCATCAGTGAGATACAATTATACCAAACGGATGCCAGTCCAGGCTCTGATAGCTTCATTTAAATTCCTGAATAAAACATGAAATATCTTTAATGAGAAATGAATATAGTTCTCAGGAGGGAGTAGTCCTGATATTGTTACTAGTCGAGATATAGAAGATGGAGACATAATGTGAATACCTTCCATTTTGTATAAAAATGATGGTTGTTAGAAAAGACATATCCCTCTTCTGAGACATCATGTGAACTGCAAAATCAAAAAATTATAGTGCCTAACAGCAGAGTTTGCTCCCAAGGAACTGCAGCGTTGGAGCCTCTGTGAATTCACAGAAAGGAACACATTCTGTCTGTTACCAGGAAAACGGATCACCTCAAACAGCGTCAGTGAGAGTAAACACGTGCCACTCCGTCGAGCAAATCGCTGCTGCTTTCTAAGCAAGGGTCGGGTGTGATTTCATATCCATAAACATACTGTCCACAAGAAAGAAATAGATGTGCATCTTTATCTCAAATCTCTGTCCTCTTCAGACAGCCGCTTCTCTATTCTGGAGGAGGGGGAAGGAGAAGGGGGAAATGGGTTAGTAAAATCCCACTGTCAAGGAGATGGGAACCACATGGCTTCTCACACTGCCCAGGCCTCCTCTTTGATCACAGGCCCTGGGAAGCCCGAGCCCAAGCCCCAGGCTCCAGCAAAAGCCTATTCACCTGTTGGGCTGTGGCAGGGATTTTCTTCTTTTCTTTCCAAGGGCTTCCTTTATTTCTCGTGTCTTTCATAATTAAAGTAGCAGCATGCCACTTGCATGCAGGCGGCACCTATCTTAATCCTAGGTGACCTTCAGAAGCTTTAGAAATATTACCAACAATGACTGGGGCTTGCTATGCCTGCCATCGAATTCAAAAGGTCAGTTCCCCAATCTGGGTGACTGGGAGTGGGGAGAGGGAAGAAGTTTATGGAGAACAGGCAGACAATCAGTCTGGAACAAAATAGGAAGATGAGGGTATATTTTCCCCCATATCTCCTGTCACAGTCCTGAACTATTGTAAAAGGTAAATAATTCAAGACCAGTCTGGCCAACATGGTGAAACCCTGTCTCTACTAAAAATACAAAAGTTAGCTGGGCATAGTGGTGCGTTCCTATAATCCCAGCTACTCAAGAGGCTGAGGCAAGAGAATTGCTTGAACCAGGACCCGGGAGGCAGAGGCTGCAGTGAGCCAAGATTGCACCAGTGCACTCCAGCCTGAGCTACAGAGCAAGACCCTGCCTAAAAAAAAAAAAGATAAACAAAAACCACTCAGGTCTCTTTTTTTCTGACTCAGAGACAAACTACTACCCTGCCTTTATAAAGGAGATTGAGAGGTCAGGTGAAGCAACCAGGGCTGGTCAACTGATAAAGCTCTTGTCATCCTGTTATGTAGCATTGCATTCATTGGACAAATAAATGGGTGCCCATGTGCAACACACTGTGAGGAGATACTGAGAAACGGTCAGTTGGGTTACTGCCCTCCTGAAGCTCATGGGCAGCAATTTCCAAATAGCATCATTGCACGTGAAGGTTCTTGGAGCTGGCCCCTCCCTCCTAGCTCTGCCCCCATTCCGCTCTTGAGGGTGGAGATGATGATGCTGAGTTTCTAATTGGCATTGCTGGTCCCAAATCACACTTCAAGAAGCAAGGGTCTAGAAGGCTGAGCTCATCGGATTCTTCCCAGCCTCTGCATCTTCATTTGTGTGCTTTCTCTACAGGACTAATCTCCTTTCCTGTTGGGACACTGCTATTTTTTTTGCAGTCCTTTCTGAACACTTATCCTTCCTTTCTAGGGTCCCCAGAGTCTTAAGTGTATCTTACTCACTAAAGTACATACAGTGGTCCCCTCTTATCCTCGGGCAATACGGTCCACGACCCCCAGTGGATGCCTGACACCAGGAATAGTACTATGCTCCACAGAAACTATGTTTTTCCCTATACGTACCTGTGATAAAGTTTAGTGTACAAATTAGGCACACTAAGACATCATAACTAATCATAAAATAGAACAATTAGAACAATATACACACTGTAATAAAAGGTATGTGAATGTGGTCTTTCTCTCTCTCCAAATACCTGGTAACTGAGAGGTCTACTAAGTGACTTGTGGGTGGAGAGTGCAGACAGCGTTGCTATGCTGGACAATGGGAGGATTCATGTCCCAGGAGGGATGGCAAAAGATCTCATCATGCTACTCAGAAGGTGCAAATTTAACACCAACGAAATGTTTATTTTTGGAATTTTCCATTTAATATTTTTGGATTATGGTTGATCACAGGTGACTGAAACCTCAGAAAGCAAAACTTCAGATAAGGGGGTAACTACTACGTAACCTTGTTTCATAACTATTGATTTGTCCGGTGTTACCGCACTGGCTACCTTGGAAGTTATTTGATGAAAGAAACCATCCATCTTATGTATCCAGTCGAGTTCCTGCCCTACAGCAAGAGTTCAAATAAATATTTGTTGAATTAATGGATGAAGAGATAAATGATGGAAATGAATATACAATGTGTATAAATAATATACAAAGTCCCCCAATTTTTGTATATAAATAATAGCCTATTCTTTATCTCTGCAAAGATCACAGCAAGAATATACATGAGAAAATTGCAGGAAAAAAGAGTAAGTCAGAGTACAGAAGAGTTTTCTTGTCCTGACACATTGGAGTACGTTGCCCAAATAGAAGAGCCTTTGCTTAAAATAATTTAACAAAATAACAAAGAACATGTCTTCACTAGTGATTTATGCCTAAATTTTAAGCATTTTCCAGCCTGATCAAGAGTTTTGCAAAGTTGACAGCCCATTTCCATTTGTGACTCCCTGTTCTCATCTCTCTCATGTCCACAGGATAAACATTTAGTTTAAATGTGTCATTCTGGTCAAAAACATTCTTGCTTCACTGCTCATTGGTCTGGACCTTGATTTCCTAGACTCATCCTGCTCCTGCCACCCAGGCCTTCCTCCCTGAAGACTCTACCATGCAGCCTCTGATCCTCTGGAAGATGCAGTTGAGGACTGGTCCTTTGAATGCAGATCAAGGGGTCTCTGTGCACCCAGAGGGCCCCATGAGTTAGATCCTACACCACTGGAGTCAGGCTCAAGCCAACATGGTTTCGAGATTCCTGCTCATTTCCTTCTTACTCATGCCCACCGGGGCAGAAGCCCAGTCAGCTTGGCTCAATATATTTAGGTCTTGCAAACTCCTTTCCCTAAGTGTGTGTGTGTGGGAGGTACACAGTGAAGAGAGACTTCTTTCTGTGTCTCTAATTCTGCTGCAACCCTGCATGGCCTCATGTTCCAGGGAGGTGGGATACTTCTTGTTCATTCCTGGGGACTTGCTAAAAATAGTCTGGATTATCACATTAGAAAATTTCAAATTTGTGGAAGTGGTGGGTGAATGGGGATGGCATCACACCTCAATCAGGTCCTTTTCCCCATTGGGCTGGACATGGCCTCAGGAGCCTTATTTAAACATTGCCTGATGGCTGCCCCAGTTCAGTTGGTGTTGGCACACATCATCAAAGCCTATCTTTCACCCTTGCCCCCAGCCTTACTCTCATGCCCTATCTGCCTGATGCTAAGGATTCTTTGCTGCTTGGACATCTATGGTGGTGTCTGATTTTAACCCTGGTGCCTACTTGAACCACAGCTGCTTTTGCTAGACCTGGAGGCATACATTGGTATTTTCAGGACAGGTGGGTATCCCCTTACCCCACCAATCCGGAAGTCCTCCTATTTACTCTCTGACTGTGTTGCTGAGGACCCAACATGATATTCAGGCCAAACTTCACAATTTAGGCCAAATAGCTAAAATGACTAAATAAAGGTTTCCCCACACAAGGAGGAACAGCCTTTGCCATGCTGAGAACCTCACCCATATTCAGTGTTAGCAAGATTGTTGATCATGTAAAAGTCTAATGATGAAAACAGCAGGAACCCTCTGGGTACATCTGAGTGCTGTGGGTGGATTTTCTCACTGGAACCTCAACGAAACTAAGGGTACTTTACAATCTGGCCTCATCTACATTTATGAATTCATCCTTCACCTTGTTTCCCTTGAACCGTATTTTCCATCCCTGCTAAGCTAAATAGACTCTTGCATCTTTTATATGTATCCTCTAACGTGTCATTTTGCCATTGGTAAACTGAGGTTTGGAGTGAGAAGTAAATTTACACAATGAGGAGGTAGCAGAACTAGAGATCAAAGTGTCTCTGCTAACTAAGCCACTGTCTTAACCACTGATTTATACCAGTAGATGACCAAAAAAAAAAAAAATCTTTCCAAGTTTCTGAGAGAGAACATCTTCATGACACATTGGCTTTCAATGACTGAATGTGTGCATAATAGTCATCTATGAAAACTTCCATTAAATAAGCTTGCCTAAAGTCCTTAAGGGCAGTTTCAGTTCTCTATATACAGTGGTCTAGATGGGAAATGTGAAGAATATATGCTTCCCTTTAGCAAATACATAACCTTAAGATTTCAGTAGTTTGGTCTGGGATCCCAAGGAGTCTCACAATTGCCCTTTTTGGGTATGAGACTTCTGGCTACAGAGCAGAAGGTTGTGTAGAAACCTGTCCCTCATTCTAAGGGTTTTCCGTATTCCCCTTTCCCTAGAGACTGGATGTATGTTAATTGTGTTGAACTGGAGGAGGTGGAGGGGAGACAGTGCTGGGACTAGCTTGGGCACAAAATTTAAGACACCAAAGAAGGTCAACAATCAAAATCATTAATATTTAAAAACTATTTTTAAAAAATCAAAATAATAACAATTATTATTATTATTTGAGATGGAGTCTCACTCTGTCACCAGGCTGGAGTGCAGTGGTGCAATCTCAGCTCACTGCAACCTCCACCTCTCGGGTTCGAGCAATTCTCCTGCCTCAGCCTCCTGAGTAGCTGGGACTACAGGCACGTGCCACCATGCCCAGCTAATTTTTGTATTTTTAGTAGAGACAGGGTTTCACCATGTTGGCCAGAATGGTTTCGATCTCTTGACCTCATGATCCACCCGCCTTGGCCTCCCAAAGTGCTGGGATTACAATTAATACAAAAATCCTTGGTGAACAAAATATCAAAATTGTACATAAACATGGGATCAGTATTACTGATTTTCTTAGCCCATTTGGGCTTCTATAACAGAATACCACAGAATGGGTATCTTATAAACGGCAGAAATTTATTTCTCACAGTTTTGGAGGTGGGGAAGTCCATATCAAAGTTACTGGCAGATTCAGCACCTGGTGAGGGACTGTTCCCCGTTTCAGAGATGGCTGCTTTTTCCTCATATCCATACATGGAAGAAGGAGGGGGGATCGCTCTGGGGTCCCTTTTATAAGGGCATAAATGGCACTTATGGGAGTTCCAACTGCATGACCTAATCATCACCAAAAGCCTCTATCTCCTGCTAACATCGCCTTGTGGGTGAGGATTTCATCATATGAATTTTGAGGGGAAACAAACATTCACTCCATAGCACTGATAGTTCCTTGGCTTCAGACCCCAGTATGAATTCAGCATGGCACTGGGTGGAGATGACATGGGGTGAGGAATTTAAAATTGGAGACCTTATAAAATCCTTACTACCTGGTCTCTTTTCGTGTTAGACCATGCCAGGAACATTGTTGAAGTTATTCTAATAGAAGGCAGGAAATGCACTTTTCCAGTGTCTAGAGGGCTGGACTTAGTGGTTATAAGTAAGAAGCAACTGATCCTTTCTCTCACCTGCCCTAGCACAGCCACCCTGGGATCCCAAACCTCCCCATCCTGATTGAAATCCTGAGCTGAACCCAAAGCTTTTCTAGTTGTCCCTTCTCAGTGAATAAAATTGCCTGATCACTTTTGAGTAAGAAAATACCTAGCTTAGGGCCATATCAAAGCTAAGTTCTCAGCCCATTTTAACTTTCTAACCTATTCTAGAATTTTAACCTATTCTAACTTCTGGCTCAGAACTAAATTCATGGGCAGGGGACCTTATGTAGGAAAGGGAGGCAGGGTCAGATTCCTCTCTTCCTTGAGCCACCTTTTCAACCACATGTTCCTTGTTGTTCAGGTCCCCTCCAGGGGTATGAGGGAGAAGAGGTGAGGTCCCGGAAAAGGCTTCTATGACAAGAATTGTTGAATTCTGATACCAAAGGCTTCTGGCTGTTGTGGGACCCAGATGCTGCATCTTTTTCACATGGGACCACTTGGGATAGGAGTGGAGGGCTCTCTAGACAACTACTATTTTCAGGGCCTCTATTCTGTGGTTCCCCTGACATGGACAGAGTCTCTCCTGATGGCCACTTAAGACACCCTCAGTCTTGTTTGCATATCTAAGGCCCTTGGGGTTGCCCTCTTAGATGGATCTCGCTCCACAGGATGCAGTCTTGCTTCTTATTAGGACACAGCAAGCCCCTAAGAAACGGGTTCATTGGCCCAGCCAACTTTGGAGTACAGATTGCTCCCCATGCAGCCCTGCCTCTTACCTCCAAAGCTACCCAAAGACACCTCTACCCACTACAATTTCCAGCTGAGAGTCAAACATCTGTCTCCACCTCCACAGCCACACACATCCAGCAAGGAACACACGTCAAATTTTCCACATGGCTCTCCTAGCACTTACCAATTAGCCAAAGAAAAGTAGAAGCATGACCTCTCCCCCATAAGAAAGAGGGGCAGGAATCACCCGGAGCAGAGACCACTCACACTCTGAAGACATTCTTCAACTTTCAGCGAACTCAGTCTTTTCCACATAGTCTAGAGCTGTCTCCAAAATTTCACACCAAAAAAGGTGTGTTTTTAATTCTCTCCAAAAAATACATTAGAATTCATATATGGTTGGATTGTTTTAAACATGTGTGTAAAATACAAACAATTTAACATAACGTTATTAGAATTAGTACTTTTCCTAGATATAGCGTGATATCTTATATGCAGAAAATGATACAACACATGCATACATATATACACAGTCACCCACACATGTGCATGTGCATGAACCTAAACACAAATGGAGGAAATAAAAGTTAAACACCAAGCAATTTTCTCACCTCATGTGGGCTAATTTCTCAGCCAGATTTATAGATTTTTCTTTCAAAGCTAACTTCCATCCATTAAATTCTTCTCCTATTGCCCTCAGGCAGGGCTGTGTTGACACATGTCTGATCTACCATGCAGTGAGGCTCCCACTTAGTCTTCCTATATGCATGTTGCTTTCCGTCTTCTAGGCCACCCTACATAGCTCTGTCCAATAAATCTTTCTAAAAGACAGTGTTATCCTGTATCTTTCCTCTACAACCATCAATGGTTCCCTAGTGGCTACTGAATAATTTCAAATGCCTAGATATGTTTTTCTTCCATGACTTAATGTCTTGTTATATAGAATATCTCTATTTGAGCTAAATGTATTATGTTCCAATTCAGACACACTTTCCTATCTTCGCACACAGTAGACACATGATCAATGTGATGAAGAGAGTTTTAAGTGTTCATGGTGTTAAAATATTTGTGAGTAGGGTAGTGCTTGACGTTTAAAGGGTATTCTAACAGGGTTCATGTGTATATCTCTATTAAATTACAATTTAATTTCCTCTTGTGCATCTATTGACCTGATTCATTACACATTTTTTAAGGAGAAAAACTATGCTCTTTTATCAATGTAAACCCAGTGCCTGGAAATCATTAAATGTTTAGGAAGTGAATAAGTGAATGTTACTCAAATGATAACAGATCAACGAATGTGTTTAAGGGACTGAAAAATAATGAACTTATATTAACATGTTAAAAATATAAAAAAAGAAAACAGACAAAAATATAAGATATGTGTTTTGGTCAGGATAGGCTAGGTTGGCTGCATAACAAACATCACCAGTAAGTCAAGGGTTCAATGCAACAAAAGTTCCTTTCTTTGCTTACACAGAATCTAGTGTGAATGCTTCTGGTTGGCAGTTTCCTAGATTTTCCTCAATGTGGTCACACAGGACTGAGGTCCTTCCAACAGCTCACTCCACACTAACTCCTCCTTAAAGCTCTCTTCTTGGTCCAACCAGCTGACAAGCAAAGACTAAGAGCATGAAGGATCTGCTAAAATGAGGTATTTTAGGAACCAGGCTGAGTATACCTGCCAAGTGCTCATTACTTCCAGGCACATTTTATTGACCTTAAATTGAAGTCCATCATCCATCTGGATTCAAGGTAGTTAGAGACACATGGTTTACATTGTACATAGGAAGGGGGGGAAACCAAATTTGACAAATACTTGCAGCCTCTCATGCACTCGATTTTTCTGTATAGATTTAGATCAAGCACAGAACCCCTTTCTCTGTCAATCCCATGAGCTAGATCTTGACAACCTCAATTGCAGGGAGATTATAATAGTTATCAATTACTGCATATCAAATTACCCCAAAACTTAGCAGGTTTATACAACATTTATTATTCCAGAATTTCTGTGGGTCAGAAATTCCAAGTATCCCTTAGAAGTTGGGTCCTCTGGCTCAGGATTTCTCAGGGCTACAATGAAGGCTTTGGTCAAGGCTGAAGTCATCTCTGGGCTATACTGAGGGGATTGATGTGCTTAGAAGCTCATGCAGTGGCTGCTGGCAAGATTCAGTTTCTTGTGGGTTCTTATACTGAGGGTGTCAGGTCCTCACTGGCTGTTAGCTGGAGGCTGCCCTCAGTCTTGTGCCTGTGTGTGGGTCCCTTGAGAGGGCAGCTTGCAACATAGCAGCTTGACTCAACAGGACAAGCCACCCAATAAAAACAAAGGAGAGAGGTGATCAAGACAGAAGCCACAGTCCTTTCTAAGTTAATCTCATAAGGACATTCTATTATTTTTGCCATAGTCTATTCATGAGAAGCAGATCCACACTTAGGGGGAGGTCTATGCAAGTGCATGTGCACCAGGAGGCAGGGGTTACTGCCAGTCATTTCAGAAGCCAGCTGCCACAGAGATCATAGAACAGGACAACTCTAAATGCCTCAACTATGGTGACTGAGTGGTTGGCTAGCACATTTAATTAATGGGGTAGCCAAGGAAATTTGGTGCACAACATTTTGGTGGTGGAAGAGAGAATTGCAGAGAAGACTTGGGGGGAAAGAGAGATATCCAGTCAATAGAAGCGTTTCCTCAGTAAGTGGTGTACACAGTGTTAAATTGAAACTTTACCATGAACAGGGAAATTGCTTTCAAAACACTGTAATTGAAATAGCTGAACTGAATAAGACAATAAATTAAAGGGAAAAGAGTGAATTATATAAAAAATATATATTACAAAGATTTCTGTGACGATATTCAGATCTATCTCAGAGATTTGCTCTGAGAATTAAATGAGATGATGCATCTGAAACCAGCTGATGCAACAAGTCTCTCTCAGGCGAGTCCTGAGAGTCTTTCAACAAGCTCCCAGGTAACCCCGATGCTTCTGGTCTGAGGACCACGCTTTGAGTAGCAGGGACCCAGCACTGTACCTGGCTTATGTATACTCAATGAAAATGGCTCCCCTATCTCAGTGGTCCTCAAAGCTGAGCGGACATCAGAATGAACAGGGGGCTGTGTTGTAAGACAATTTTCTGGATTCCATTCCCAGAGTTTAGGAGTCAGCATCTCTGGGACAGGGACTGAGCACAGTAAATTCCTAATACAAGCCATCATCCCTGCCCTCAAGGAGTCACAGTGTATAACTTGTAAAAGGAAGTATCTCCTCTCCTCTGGAAAAAAAAAAAAAAAAAAGCTGTTTATAAACCCAGCTACAGTGAGTACCTTGGAGCTATTAAAACAGTAACAAATGCCTTAATTAGGGCAAGAACAGGGAGTTCTGTAAATCTCCTCCCAGCTCCCTCTGAAGCAAGCAGCTTCCCCCACTGATGCAACCAGGAGTTCCTTTTTACTTTATAAACGTTCCTGAAACAACAAAATTAAAGTCCTCCAAAAATGAGATTATAAACATTAAATGCTATTTACAAATCTCATGATAGAAACCGCAGCAGAATTCATTTTAATATTGTCACTTAATAAATGTGCCACAAGTTTTTTGTTCCCCTCTAAATTATCTTAAATTTCTTCAAAATATGAGCTCAGAAAGAGGGTGAGTTCTTATTGTGTGTGGCAGGGACTGGGGAAAGCACAAAATTAAGTAAACTATGGGCACTCCCCAGCCCCCTCCACCCATAACACCCTCAGTCGCCCAGAGCTCAGAGGGTACAAACTAGAAATCAACCTACCAAGTTCATTTCTAACTCAAGCCTTGGTGTTGCGATTTTACCTACTGAAATGCTCTTCCCTGCAAACTTTGCCTGGCCTCCTCCTCCTCTCCAATCTAACACTTTACCTGGCCTGGCTTTCTTCTCTTGGGAAAGGTTGCAGTGAGCCGAGATTGCGCCATTGCACTCCAGCCTGGGTGACAGAGTGAGACTCTGACTCAAAAAAAAAAAAAACAAAAACACAAAAAAACAAAGCGTCTCCTCCTGTTGAGGGAAAGGATGAGCCGTCTAGCCCAGGGAAGAGCCGAAGTCAAGGTGCTGGGGGCTGCCAGGATGCAGGTGGCTCTTTGTAAGCATGGGTGCTTGTGGAGAAGTGGTGGGCAGCCACGTGGAATCCAGGTGTGCAGAGGGCAGACTGTGAGTGTCTTGTGTGTGGTGCTAAGGAGCTAGTTCTTCCTGTTGAAATTCAAAGGCCACTATTGAATGGGAGGGAGGCTTTATCGGGTGTGTTTTAGGAAGGTGATAGGGAAGCAGAAGGAAGATGGAATATTGGGGCCTGGAGTGATGGAAGGAGAAATGGCTCCCAGTATAGAGACCACTGCATTCATATAGTCAGGAGGGAACGGGTCCCTGGAGACCAAGGCAACAGGTCCATGAAGGTCATGTCTAGGGAGCACGACTGAGTGAATCCTCTCAAGAAAGATGATCTCATACACTTTTCTTTAACATTCGCCAAAATGAGGCTGTAATTGAATGTTTGCGTCCCAGGTTTGAAACCTAATCTCAGAGCCAAATCTTCTCCCTTTTTACAGGTTTCTCAAAGTCCTCTGGCACCTTCAATTGCCTGTATTCATCATAAGCCTGAAGTCCCTTCTCTTAACGCAGCGAATGCCTCTGCTTCTTAAAGAAGCTAAGCTCATCTCCAACTCAGGGCCTTTGTGTTTGCCATTCCCTCTTCTTGGAATGCCATTCCATGTGATTTTGCCTTCTTGGCTGCTCCTCATCACTCACCTTATTACTTAACCATTACCTCCTTAGGGGGCCTTTCCTACCCACTTCCCAGGGTGCCATATTTCCAGCTTTTACTTTCTTTGCCCTTTCATCATTTAAAATGGCCCAGCACTCTTATTTGTTAAAGTATTTATTCTCTCCCTTTCCTCAATAGAATGTCTTGTGGGGTTCATAAGAATAAAGATTTTTCTCTGACTTTGTTGCTTTGACCTCAGTACATACAACAATGCATGGCACATAGTACATGCTCAATAAATTTCTATTGAATGAGTGACCCAAGGAACCAGAAAGGTGAAAATTAGGATCTGAAGATACCCTGTTGCTGAGGAGCCGCCATTTATTCTCTTTTCTCAACGACATTCTCTTCCTCTATTATTATACTAATCCACCCACAAGGAGAGGAGAGACTTGCATCACTTCAAGAGCAAATTCTCCAAGGCAAGTAATAAATCCCACTGCAGGTTTTGCCTAGTGGATATCAGTTCTGGTAGTGGGAAGCATCACTTTTTCTCTGGGCAAGGTACATATCTATGTGACAGCCTCTGTCTATAATAGCTACCACAGAGACCAGACAGGAGGCATTAAAAATTAAACAAGAGAAGAGTCGATCAGCTTCCAATCTCGGGTTTATAGACAGGAAAATGCTTAATGACAGGTGGTCTCTGTACCAGAGGTGGCCTCTGAGAGACATTTCTCTTGATTTTATTTTTTAATTAACTTTTATTTTCAGTATTTTGTCCCCCTTTTCTGCCCCCAATGGAATAATATTTAAATGATAAAAGGCTCACCGCTGTTTCCAGAGCAGCCCAGACCACCTCTCCACCCAGCTGCAAGGGGAGGGAATCTTTAAAGATCACTCTGTTTTGGAATTCTACTGTTGCCAAGTGGCACACATGGATTCTCATCATATGGCTCCCAACTGCAGTTCTTTAAGCTAAAGAGTGCAGTTCTTCACCGCTTCCTTGTGACAGTCTCCTAATTACCCATTCTGAGCCCTCTGAAACAGCATTCCTCCTAGTTAAGGATCTCTGCCATCACCGCAAGACACCAGTGAGTTGACTATATTTTATTCAGCATCTATCCACTGTGCATGAATAGTAAAATAGGCACAGTCTAAGGCTTACTATGTGGCATTAAGATATATTCTGACTCAGAATAGAGTCACTGTTAGATTAAATATAGAATATGTATATATGAATACACACATAAACTTTTATTATAATGTAGTCATTAATACTTGCAAGTAAGTCATATCTTACTTTAGTATGAATGCTGCCCTCTCATATCCATGATCTCATCTGATTTTCACAATCACCCAGGGAGATAGCAATCATATTCTACTCATCTTATAGAAGTCAAAGCTAAGGCTCAGAGAGGCTGAGTAACTTACCTAATGTCATATAGCTAATGAGTGCCATAGCTGAGATTTGAACCTAGGCAGTCTGACACCAGAGCTATGCTTCACAACACTGAAGTGTACGGGTGTGTCCTGAGGAATGATGAAAGGAGAAAAAAAATAATTTTGGAAGTATAGTAGGAATTAGATTGTGCAGGATCTTAAATGCCATGAGAAGTCATTTGGAGTTTATTTAAGTCACTTAAGGAAATATCAGGGTTAGAATGAAAGGTCTTTGAATAAAAAGACTGACAGTTTTACCCTCCACTTGTCACTTTATTATAATTAAAATTATATATATATACATATATGTCTGTTATATTTGTGCCACTCTCTTTGCTAGAATGAATCTGTGACATAAACAGAGTCCTTGTGTGACTTATTCATTGCCTACCTACGTCAATGTCTGGCATATATAAGGCACTCAGTATTCATTGAGTGAATGAACCAAGGAAACCACGTCTAAAGCTCCAATGCCATCCCAAGCCTGGACCCCGGGTTCCTTAAACTAAAAGCACACCATTGTCCAACACAGCTGTCCTAGATGTTGAACAGAATGACCCCTTGGACCCAGCCCCATCTGGTTCTGCCCATCCCTCACAACAGACTTGGAATATAAACCTGGCCTCAGGTTTTCTTAGAAGACAAGATGGCCTTGTTCTGGTTTGCTGAATGTAGCACACCACTCTGGATTACCTGATTTGATAGGGACTCCTGTCAAAAGCGGTCATCCTTGCCTATCTGCTGTGCAATTTCCCTTTATTATTAAGTGTTGTATCACATAGCTTCATTTGAACAGTAGTAAAAGAGGAGGCAAAAAAAAAAAAAAAAAAAGAAAAGAAAGAAACCACCCACATGTGAACTCACCCCTCCCTGTTCATTCCGACCTTCGCTTCATTGCCTCCTCCATATCCTCCACTGTTAGTACAGAGCACTTAACCTTCCACGGGGTATTTTTATGCTCCATTTTCTGTGCCATTATGAAGGAGATGAAAGTAAATGGAGTTCTCTTTGGATGGGAGCTGTTATCACCCACTTACGGGCTTTCCCACCCTTCCCACTTCCCAAAGGGGAAACACAGATGCAAAGAGAGTGAAGGTGTTTTCAAATTAAATGCATCTCAGAAAGCCAGGTAGGCAAGAACAAATATGCCTTTTGCTAGGAATGCCAAACTAGTAAAGCACCTCCAATTGATCTGCACAGAAGAGCATTTACTTAGTAACAAAGCAGACCAGTGCAAGACTGGCTAAGCTGTCTTGTTTACTCCCTGCCGGCGTCTTGTACTTCTCCTTTCCAACACTTGTCACACACAACTACTTGTGTAATGTCTGCTTTCAAGGATATTGTTATGGTGATCTATTCTCATGTAACTTAGTGGCTGAAAACAATAACAGACATTTGCTTTGCTCACAGATATGCAATTTGGGTCAGGCTCATTAGCAGTAGCACGTGACTGTTATACACAGGGCAGCTGTGTTAGCTCCACTGAGGTCTGGAAGTGAGTTATCTATTCCAAGATAACTCACTCACACAGCTGGCAGTCCTTGCTGGGAACTGAGGTAGGGCTGTTGGCCAGAGGGCCTCAGGTCCTCTCCAAATGGGCCTCCCCATGAAGCCTTTTGGCTTCCTCAAAACAGGGTGGCTAATTTGCAAATGCAAGTGTTCAAGACAAGAAGAAGAAGTCATCAATCTCTTAAGGGCTGGTCTGACAGTTAGGAGTGAATTGTGTCCCCTTGAAAAGACATATTGGAATCCTAACTACCAGTACCTCAAAGCATGACCTTATTTGGAAATAGTATCTTTGTAAATATAGTCAAGTTAAGAGGTAGTCATTAGGGTGAGGCCTCATCCGATGTAACTAGTGTCCTTAATACAAAGGGTACATTGTGACAGAGACACAAATGTGCACAAAGAGAAGACAATACAAAGACTCACAAGGAGAATGCCATGCAGAGATCAAGGCCGAGATGGAATGATGCATCTACAAGCCAAAGATGGCCAGCAAACCATCAGGATGTGCGGAGAGGCATTGGACAGAGTCTCTTTCAGAGCCTCAGAAGGGACCAACTCAGCTAACACCTTATCTTGGACTTGCCACCTCCAGAACTGTGAGACAATTAATATTGTTTTTAAGGCCCCCATGTCTATGGTATTTTGCTATGGTAGCTCCAGGAGACTAATATACTGATACCACATCGCTGTTGACCAAAGCAGTCACAGAGCCAGCCCAGAGTGTCAAGAAAATTCTTGGCCATCTTTAAGGACCACAGATATGGAAGCAGAGGCCGTGGCTATCTTGTTTTTCACTACGTCACCACTGCCTGGTACATGAGTGGTGTACAGTGGATCTTTGTTGAAAGAAAGAAGAGGTTCCTCAATTTTTTTCTGCCTCAAATTGATTTAAACCTAACCTTCCTACTGTAATATTTCTTTCTAAAAAATTCTAGTTTTTAGTACACAGACAAAAAGGTATCATGATGGTTAGTGGCGTATGTTTCACTTCTACATTCTAAATTACAGTATTTCAAAGAAGTGTGTGGCCTACTATCCTCTGAGCCTCCACCTGCTGCCCGTGTACAGGGAAGGAGACTCGGTATGGCTGGAGCCCTAGGAATTGGGAAACTGTCAAAGAATCAGACCAGCGCTGTATTTCCAGCCTCTCTTCCCATTAGGGATATACACGGACCTCTGAGTTCATCTGAGAAGCTCTTACTGGAAAGCTGATGCTATGTGCATATGGCTATGCCCAGGAAGATTACATTTGGCCAAGACCTCCTCATGGCAGGACGCAGAAACAGTGTTATGCTCCACAGCTCCCAGAATTACCAAAACAGGAGGAGGAGGAGGAGGAGGAGGAGGAGGAGGAGGAGGAGGAGGAGGAGGAGAAGGAGAAAGAGAACAGACAAAGAAGGGGAAGAAAAGGAGGAAGAAATGGGAGGAGGAGAACAGTTATTATTGATTAAGCCGCTACTATGTACCTGGTACTTTACACATGTTGTTTTATTTAATTGCCACAAAATTTTAATGCCACAGGTATTAAGCTCCCTGTTGTACACCTGAGAAAACTGAGGCTCATAAATTACTGACCCATATCACACCATTAGAGAATGGTGAGACTGGGATTTAAATTCAGGTTCATAGAACTCTGAAGGCCACGTTTTTCACCATGACGCGGAACCAAGCAGAGTGGAGGGGTCAAGTTTATACCACACAGCCGTGTGCTCACATGGGAAGACCAGAGTCAGGTACCACGGAACGAGTCATTAAAAGTCACCTGGTGGTGTATCAAAAGTGACAGAAAACCTGGGGCTCTGGAATCCCTGTATTCTATTTTGGGATATCCAGCTCATTCTCCTAATTCAAAGAACAAATTTTCACAAAGGTGCATGAAATCCCACTGTACAGTTTCATACCAATTCACACACACACTTCCTCACTGAGTGCGATTTTTCTTAAATATACTATTGGCACTTTCTTAATAACTGTGGTCTCTTGGGAAAGTCATGTGAAAAATATCTGTTTCTATTTAAGACAGACAAAGGCAGGAGGAGAAAGGGGGCCCTCTCATCCCAGTGGCGTGCTGCCTTTTCCTGGCCAGCATTTCTTTCCACAACGGTTCAGGCCTGAGACATGTGATTCATTACACTCCCTTTCGCCTTCTCTCCTTGATACTTCAGGCCTGGCAATTTGGAGGAAGAAGGAAGAGGGAGAGGGAGGGATGGGAGACAGGAGGGTATCGCTGATAAGCACAAAGACCCAGCCAACTCCGGAAGCCCAAGCCGCACACTGCCAAGAGGAGCTGACTTCCAGCAACATGAAAAGATGAGTGAGGAGGCGGCTTACGGGAACTTCCTTTTCTTGTGGTGTGGCCGGGTCATAATGGTGCTGTGGTTACACAGCAAAGGCTCATTAAAACAATAACTAAACCACAAGTGCTATAACTAAGAATTCTCTTTTGCAGCACGCTTTGCTGAAATAGCTGGAGAATGGGTCCCTGTCTCCTGCCACTTACTCGCCCTGCTCCTGGTGTATGGTAAGATTAATTTAGAACAGAAAAGAGGAGCAGAAATCCCTTACATCCTAATATAACTTTCTGGATGACAGTGAAGAGAGGTTCAGGTGCTTACATATTCAAGAAAAAGCATTGTAGATAGATCTTTCTGGATCATAAGGAGGTCTCCATTTAGAGTTAAATTCCACGTTCAGAGTATAATTTTCTTTGGGCACTATAGAAGTGCCGTAGCTCATGCTATCATGAAAGAATGGCTGGCTGCATTTTCAAAATGCTTCCCTAGGTGGTACATGCATTTGAATTAGTGAAAAAGGTAGAAATGAAGAGCCAAAGGCAAGTAATTCAATATAACCAATTGGCATTTTAAAATTTCACATTTCCCTAGCACCTTTTTGCTTAACTCATCTAAAATTCCAAACAGCCTCTCCCAGGACAGATAAAAATAACCCTATAGTTCCAACAATATAAGATTATAGGGGGATTTAATCCTAAATTGTCCATTTCTAAAATGTAAGTATGACCGAACTATAGGTCATTCAAGCTCTTTTTCAATTATCATATAACTGTGTCTGGCAAACATACTTGCTTATTCCCAATCCCCGAATTGCAATGGTTTTCTATTCAGTACCAACTAACATGCAAACTTTCTAGCCTGGCCTTGAAGATTCTTTAAGTTCAGGTTCTGGCCCACCCCAGCTCTCAGCTCTTTTCTCTTACACTTCCCAACAGGCACACCACATGTGCTAAAGTGGATTTCTTATCCTGCTCCAAGTTAGCCAAGAGCGTCTGTACAACCACTGGGAAGTCAACTTCACTTCAGATCTCGCCTGCACCTCTCCACTCTATGGTCTGCCCAGGAGCTAATGGATTTGGAGATGTAGCAGACCTGGAGCTAATTCTATCCTGCTGCTTATTAGTGAGGCAGTCTTGGGCAGAGAGAACACTGACTCAGTTGAAAGTGCTCAGAAAGTCTTGACCTCATAGAATTCTTGCAAGTATGAAATGAGAAAATGAATATAAAAGACTCAGCAGAGCACGTGACATAAAGTAAGGACTAAAGAAAGAGAGGATGTTGTTGCTACAAATATCACTACCTCCAGTTGTCAAAATCCTTTCATCATGTCAAAAGTTAATCCAAATGCAACCTCCAAGGTTATTGTATTTGGAAGCGCTCTTTCCCCTCTGAACTGTAGAGCTAAATTGCATAGAGGGGATTTCTCACATATAGCTATTCCATGTAATTATTTTAATATAATATAAAAATAAGAGTGTCTAATACTTACATATGTGTTCATTAGTACTCTAAGCACTTTACATACATTATTTCATTTACTCCCCACAATACCTCTGTGTGCCTTGTACTGTTATTATCCCCATCTTACAGATGAAGAAACTGAGATACCGTGAAATCAAGAAATTTGTGCAACATTGCATAGCTAATGAAAGGAGACTCTGGGAGTCAAAGACAAAAAGGCAAGCTCCAAGATCTCTGTTCTTGCTGCTACTTCATCTCTGCTTATATCTTATCAGGGTAAGAGGGGGTGAGTCCTTAAATTTTGTGCACCAGAGCCTCTCCTGTTTTACAGTATTCCTGGTGCTATAATCTTATTGCAATGGAAAGGAAATTGAGTTTAAGGTCATAGACTTGGCCTCAAAGTCCTCTTAGCCTCTTAAATAGCTGTGCAATCTGGGGCAAGTCATTTAATATTTCAAAATCTCCATTTGCACAGCTGGAAAGTGGAAATTCTTAGAAGATTATAGGAATAATATATGCATATCAAATGCATAGTAGCCAACGTATGATAGGTACTCTATTAATCCATTTTATTAATACTAGTTTGAAGGTTTTAGGTACCAGGGATCAGATTTTATATATTTTCTTTGTTCCTCTTAACTGAATCTCAGAAAAAAAATTTCACATTTCCTGACACAGAGGAACAGCTCAACATACACATCTGTGGCCTGATTAAGTGAATGTATAAACAAATGCCTGTGTGATATAAGAAAACAATTCTAGAAGAATATAGAAAAATTGTCATATTTGGCTGAGTTTGTGCCTGAAAACCTTATTAATGAAACAGCACATTCCTTTATGTTGCAATGACATTTGGAGTATTTAATACAACAAGTGCTCTCTTCCGCCCTGAGACTGCCCTAGTTTAAGGCCAGGGGACAGTCTGAGGTTGACTCAAAGGCCGACAGCACCACCTACTGAACTGTGACTTCCCACATCCCAGAAAGAGGCCAAAATGCGACTTGTGTCAAGACCATGCCACAGCCCTTAACTCCAAGCTTAAACAGAGCTTAAGTGAACACGACAGGATTGTGAAAAAAGATAATGTCTCCAGGAAAAGGAGGGCTCATTTAATTTGCATGCCTCACTGTCCTCTGAGGAGCCATCATTTGTGTGTTTGGGTGGCTTTGGGAAGCAGGCAGCCCAGTGGCTCTAATCTCAGCCTCAGCTGGGGACCAAACTAGAGTTCCTGGGAACTCATTTTTCTCATAATTCAGCTGCATTTTACTAAGAATCGTATAATTCTTGTACAAAAGCTGCGGAAGCCTACAGAGTTGTTCTTGCTGGTTTTTCCCGTGAAGTATGGGGACATTTAGTTAAAACGTTCAACAGCAGGATAGCCTTGGATGAGGTGATAAAGGTCATCAGCGCCTGGCCTTCTCTCCTTCATGAGTCACCGGCAAACAGCACTGAGTTTTGACTCAGTTTACCTGCTTCCTGCTTTAGCATCTGCTCATTAGTTGAGGGGAATAGTGAAAAAACCCATTGTCTAAATTCCAATCATGTTGGACTTGTTGACACTGAATTGCCTGAGCATCTGACACAGTTTCTGGTGTGTAGTAGATGATGCATAAGTGCTTGGTACATGAATGAATGAAACACACTGGCCCTCTGGCCTGGGAATGGGAACTTCTTCTCTCCCATGCCTGATGTTCAGCTCTGCAACCACAATGCAAGTTCCCTTCCAGAGCCCTCTGGCCTCCTTCATTCAATGCGAACTGTGACTCTGGTGACCATCATGTACAATGCTTGGGGCACCCAGACAGCAAAACTCTTAATTAAGGAGAGTCCGAACTTGGTTCATCTCACTGATTTGTTTCCAGTGTCCAGAAGGCTGAGAACCACATAGCCAGGTTGTCAGAAAATATTTGTAGAGTGAGTGAATCAAAATACTAGCAAAGGGAGCTCCACAGAAGGAGGAACAAGGGAAAGAAGGGAACAGAAAGACTGGCGGTGGGAGGAGAAAAGGAGAGGAAAGAAGACAGCCCTCCAAGGAGGATGGTGGAAGCACTTATATTAGAGAAGCAGCTCATACATGTGTCTGCCTCCTCAGCTCAACCAAACAGCAATTCTCATCTCTACCACCGTTGTTACCCCTGCATGCCCAGCCAGCCCTTGCTCCTTCTCCAAAGCTCAGCCAAATTTCCATCCTCAGCGGAGAGCCTTGTAGTGTGGGTCGGGGGTCGGGGTACATTCCTTTCCACAGCCCACCCAATGGCTGAGTCCTGCTTTCTAGGGACACACGAGTGTCCATCTTGGAACCCTAAATAAGCTCTGCAGCCGGACTGCATCTTTCTGTCTCTCTTGGTCTGTCTGGCAGCCGGTCTCTTCCTCTTTCTCTGCTTCCCTTTCTGTGGGCCTCTCTGTTTCTTTGCCTGTCTCCATCTCTTTTTTCCTTTGTGCATTTGTGTCTCTACCTCTCTCTGCATCTATCTGTGTCTCTGTGTCTACTGTTGCTATGTCTGTCAGCTCTGTGTGCCTTTCTCTGCATGTCTCTCTGTCCTCGTGTCTCTTTCTGCCTGTCTCTCTCACTTCTCCCTTGCTCTCTTTGTGCGTACTCACAGTCTCTGTGTGTGTCCTCTTCACTCTCAACAGATTGCTTTGTCTTTGTGTATATTCTAGTGGCATCCGACATAAAAGTGTCCTGTCTTTCCTTCCCATCCCTCTACTCCTGACTGAAATCCTTGGTGGAGGCGCTGTACACCGCTTATTTAAACCACAAAATTGCAGAGTCCTTCATGCTGACAGCAGCTCTTTGGGGGAATATGCCTCACCATCCTCTCAGCTTACATAACCACATGAAGGCCTGAAATAGAATGTTCCAGAAACAGGTTACCTCCTTCCTTTACTTTCCCTGGAAGGTCCAGAGAAGCCATCAGCTCCTCGATGATTTGGAAACTCCCTAAATTGTATATACTAGAATGGCCTCAGTGCTGCAGAGAGAGGGGGGCCTGAAAGAGGTCATTAGGAAGATTTGGTCCTTGTGCCTCTCTGTAATGAAGTCCATGTCTTGGCGCATTGACAGATAACTGGCAGCTCTCCCTCCCTGGAACTCGGCTTACCAGATTGAGCAGCCCAGACAGCAGTTTAACCCGAGGGTCAGAGGGCAGCCAGGCGTTATCTACCAACTGGCTGTGTTCCCTCCGCCTCGCTGAGTTCTGCCTTCCCTTATAGACTCTGACAGGAGGGGCCAAGCCACGGGGCTCCCCCTAGGATTTAGGGATGTAAAGAGCCTTCCAACACCCCCCCCTCCCATTTTTAAGTGCATGAAACTGAACACAGATTCCTTATTAATAACATACACCGGAGGGAACATCCTGAGATGCAGGAAATGAGAGAGACAGCACATCAATTTGAGGTGTGCACAACACACACACACACACACCCCAGCGTGCGAATCAAAGCCATCTTGTGAATCTTCAGTTGATTAAAGATGAGGATTGAAATGCATCTTAATAACCAGAAAATAACTTACAATCTAACATCTTGATTGTACTAGATTTCAAAGGGCAGCAAGATGTGTTGAAATGCACATATCTAATCACCAGTGGAATTAACAGATTTGCAAAAGTTATGCTTGAGAACATTATGTGTAGCTGTAACACAGCATAATCAAATTCCCATTTAATTTTATTAATGTTAAAATTCAGACTCTTTGCACATTACCATTCTTTCTAATATTAAATTGGGGGTTATGGAGAAAGTGCATTTTAAAATGTTTTCTTTCTTGTAGATATTTTAAAGCAAAATCGTGTATTTTCATATCTTATTATTCATTTGAGTAAGAGCATTCCCCCCACCCCCCATCAACCTTGATCCCACAAACCAAGTTGGGTATAATGGAGACCAAGATTGGCTGCTCCTGGCGCTGCAGGCATCTTGTCTAGGCACTTGTGGCATTTTTCCATGCACTCTCTTGGCTGTGTTCCTTTCCCCTTCCTCCATCTGCCTGCCACTCCAGTCCACTGTCAACGATGTTTACACATAAGCCCATTGTCCTTCACTGGCTGCCAAGGGCCTGCATGATCTTCTCCTCCTCCCTCTGCAGCTGTGCTGACCATGGCATCTCAGAAAACCCAGATCCCAGGATATTTCTGTCACTCACCGGAGACCTCCATGGACCAGGATCCCATCCTGGCTGAGCTTCAGAATCGCACTGGGTGAGGGGTGAGATGCCATGCAAAGAAGACCTTGAATTTTATAAACAAGGGACCCACATGATCAGAATTGCATCAGGACTTTTAAAAAAGAATAGAAAGAAGGGGTATGAATTTGAGCAACAAGAATTTGGGAGTGTGATAATGCTTTTATTTGGCGTTTAACAGTCAGGCACATAGAAATCAACATATATATCCAATCATTGTGACTGGGATTAACATTCGGGTCCATGGTTATGTGGGATAAATAAGGGATTCAGAGAGGAAGAGATAGAAGACAGAAACAACGTCTTTCCATGAAACAAGAAAAGAACCATTTTTTAACTTAAATTACCTAGCAGGGTTTAAAATACCACACATAGAATAATCTCACAACGGTCACTGGGTTAGAAATGCCATTTTTCCCGTTAATTGGAGAACTGTAGCTTGGAGTCAGAAGATTTGGGCCCAAGTCTTGCTTTTATCTCTTCCTAGCTGTGAAACATTAGGCAAAGTACCTTGCCTCTCTGAGCCCAGAACACATGGCCTCTCTGCAATCATAACGAGTACTCTGCCAGCTTACCAGAGTAATTTAAATAATTTACTGAGAAAGGAAGGATATATCACGGTGCTCTGTAAAATAGAGACGCACAGATGTAAGGTGCTATTAATATAAAACTATATTTATTAACATGATTCTGGCTAAATTCACTTTTTCTCTTTTAAAAAATAGTTGAATGTCCAAACACTCTGCTTTTTCTGCACAATGCCTCCACAGGCTTCATTTTTATTTGTGAAACCAGGTGGTTTTTGCCAATGAGTCCATGAAATGTCGTATTTATCATGATACCAAGAAAGGAAAAAAAGATTGGCACACAAGAAATGTGCTAAGGCTTGAGTCACACAGGCTTGAGCTCACATCCCAGGTCAGCAACTTAAAAGCTGCATGGCCTTGAGTATTTTACTTAAACTCTCCGTGTGCCTGTTATCTTAAAAGGAAAGGAAGAGAATGATACTCTTTGCTTTATTTTTGAGATTGTATACTATGTAAGCAAAACTGGGACAAAGAGTGTGGAATTAATCAAACTCCATTTAGATACAAATATCAGAAACCAAATTCAAGCTGGTTGAAGGGAATTTGTTGCCTCTGGTAACATTATTTTTCATATATAAACACACTTTCGTCTACATCCATTTTTATCTGTAGGTAGATAGGTGAAAGAGAAGTAAATACAAAGATGGAAAGAGAGGTAAATATATAGATAGTTAATAAATAAGTAAGTAGTTAGAAAGGTAGATGTAAAGATAGATCAATTGATCAGTGGAACATATCTTGGATCCTGTGCCCATCGCTATGACCAAGAAGAGGTCTGTGCTGTGAGGGTCCCACTCAGTCATAGAGATTATGGGAAGAGCCAATTCTCCCAAAGAGGAAAAAGTATTGGACAGACAAAAACAATCCAAATCCACTACATTTCATCACAAGGCAACCTAGCACCCAGGTATTGCCATTTTGCTTTATACTCTTTTAAAGTTATTATCTTGCCTGATACAGACAACTACAACACGCTCCCCTCCTTTCCAAAGGGAGACCACGCAAAGGTATGTCTGCATACTTCATCTTGCTCAGAGTCCAAGCTCTCTGGGTGGTATGCATTCTTCTTCGTTAGGGCCAAATACAGAAGCCTCTACTCTGGTGATCTGGGATAACTACAAATAAAATCCCTCCTTGGAAAAGTTCCCCTTTTCCCAAGATCATCAGAGCACAGGGCAGCACTGTATGAGAGAGCTTTCAAAGGCTTATTTCTGGGGCCTGAAGAGGCGGTTCTTAATCAGCCAATTGCTTGCACCTAGATCACAGGGAAGCCCACACTTAACCACCTTCTTCGGTGAACACACCTGATTCTGAGAAGGGTGACCAGAATCATTCCCCTTTGTGGGGGCTGAATCTATTAGCACTCACCTTCATTTAGTGAAGTCACCAGGACTGGGTGATTGCTTTAGAAATGGAGGAGTCGCAAGTCCTGGTCTGCCAGGCTAGGACTTTCTCTCGAAACACACTGCCTTCATAGACAGTCGCTCTGCTGGAATTCTGAAATCTTGTCATAAATTAGTTAATAAAGTCATTGCTTTAAGCCTCACATAAGTTATTTGAAACCTAGTCGTGCCCCATCACCTTTGGCCTAGTTCAACGTTGCCCTCTAGTGGCTGAGTGTGACACCTCCCGGTTGTTCCTCATCTCACCAACCCCAAACCCAGGGCATCCTACAGCTGCTATTCATGATAAAACCCAATGGGCAATGTAAGAGTCATGTGACTCTTTGCACGTGTTTTCTTTAAGTTAGCCAATCCACACCCGCCAGGAAAAGGCCTACAGGACATCCACGGACCTTAATAAAGGCCTAGTCCTACAGGTCTCCTCTCTCCTGAACTCCTCGCCCCTGGTCGCACTCCCTGCTGCTTTCGGACATTCCGTCGGCCTCCTCAACCTCTCTGGGATTTGTAAGTAATACATTTCTTCTGCTTCATGCATTTTGGTTTTCCTACCTCGTCGTGTCTCACTTGAGTAACACACCAAAACCTAACTTTCCCCCTTCACTTAGGACTTTTCTTGAGAGTGACTATATCAGCTATGGCCACTCTCAACAAAGAGATCTCAGGACCAGGTTAGAAAGAAATCATAACCACACAAAGTCTGTATGCTCTGATAACTAACACCAAAACTCGTGTTGAATTGTTTGACTTGTATAGGAAGCCCGTCTTTGCTTGTTTGTCTCAGCAATAGAATAGATGTTCTGCCCATTCCAATAGCCTTAGGCTTACTGACTTCTTTCTCGGCTTGTCTTAGAGCAGTTTAAAATGTTATGTTTGCAGAGGTGAGGCAGAGCTGGTTGGCCCCTCACCGTTTCTTTGCTCTCTCTCCTCTCCCTGGCTGTATCCAGAGGACAGCACAGTATGGTCAGGGAATACATACTAGCAGATAACATTGGGTAAATACGTGAAAATCAGGGTTCCCCAGATGGATTTGTAGTGTGTCATCTTGGTGTAGGGTAAATGCACCTGATAGCAATAACTTAAGCATACCCTTAGAACGACCCTGTTTGGCAGACGCACCTGAGTGTGTGTTTTAAGATACGGAATCCAAAAATAGCAAACTCAGAACTTCATCGTCTGTCTATGAGGAACATCTGAGCCCCTGACCCGTTCTGTGGAACATGGGCAGTACAGAGGTTTGAGGGCCCTGAGTGTTGTGTGAAATGAAGGTTGCCAGTGGAGGTCATTAGGGGAAGGGTGTTAAGTTAAAAATGCTCTACAAGATGCATGCTGCTTGCAAGTGGTTACAGTTTTCCTGCCCAGTCTGGGCCATGCAAATATGTCATCCAGCCCAATGCCACTGGGCCATTTCTGTGCATAAGGCGGTTCTTCTGACCAGTCCACCGCCACAGGACCCTCTCCCCTGTATGTAAGCTCCTAATAAAACCCCATGTCTCATTTGCTGGCTCTGGGTCTCCTAATAGGTCTCTTAAAACTGGTGCCTTCTCTGTTGTGGTTAATAGGAGTTCAGCACAACACTTGGCTAGGCTGAACATATTTCTTAGAATTCTACGACTTACACGTTTCCACTTAAGATGAACCTATTTATTGAGAAGTATAGATAGGTAGATAGACACATTGAGCTCAAATGGTTACTAAACCAGCAAGCCATAGGGAGAATCAGTAGAAATCAAGGATTATATGGTTGTTGTCTATAAACGAAGATGGTTTATCTAATGCTTTGGCCAGTAACTGGCTTCAAGATCTATGTATTAAGTTGATATTAACTATATAGTTATATGTAATGGTTTTATATATATATAGTTATCCACATAGTTATATAACTATATAGTTATCTATACATCTATGTATATCTATATAACTAGTTATATCTATATGTAGTTATATAACTATATAGTTATATCTATAATTATAGTTATATCTATATATAATGGATCTATATATCTATTGATAACTAACTTATAACTATATCATATAGATATAACCATATATTATATTTATATGTATTTATAGCTATTTTATAGATATACACACATACATATAACTATGAGATATCTATCTATCTTTATCTTAGTGGTTCTACTTCCAATTGAACTTTGGTTCACTCTTCTGTTTTCTCTATTTGACCATCTTTAACTCTGGGTGGAAGTGTTGAGTTCTGAAATTTCACACAGTGCTAGATTATTTGACCCTCATTTATCTTGTTGCTGTTTGTGAAAGAATGAGCTTCAATTGTAATTCAGGATCCAGTACCCCTTCTTCTCTCAGAGAAGCTGGCAGGTATGATTCCTCCATGCACCTGGAGTAGGTAGCCATTGTTAGCCATAGTTGTATTTCCTTCCAGATTATCTGCTTCTTTGAATTCTACCATTCCAGTATGTTAGTACCAAGGCAACAATGTCTGAATTTGGGTACAAGTGATTATTCTCAACAAGTAAGATGAGAAACTCGCAGTTAAGAGCTTTCCACCATTTCTGCTAGTGGTGATAATATGTGAGTAATGAGAAACTCTAGTTACTCCAGCAGATTTGTCCTTTTACCATCAGCGCTCCCACCATAAGTAGTTTTTGATGCTCAACTCAACCAAGTTCACAACCATATTGAGTAGATTTATTGCTGACCACTGAACAGACCACTTTGTAATGAGTTGGCTTTTGATCCTCTCTCTGACCAGTTGGAACATGATTGGTCTTATTAGGTGTATAAACCAGCCCAATTTAGTGTTGAGACAAAATATTCAACTGGTTGTTTTGACAGTTTTGTTTTCTACTGTACCAGCCATGTTCTCAAATCCCTATTATGTCTGCTGCTTGAGGTATTTATAGTTAATGATATTGAGCTCAAATGGCTACTAAACCAGCAAGCTATAGTGGGAATCAGTAGAAATCGAGGATTATATGATTGTTGTCTATAAATAAAGATGGTTTATCTCATACTTTGGCCAGTAACTGGCTTCAAGACCAGTATTAAGTTCAACTGCATAAAACTGACACTTTTGTAAGTAAAAAAATAATATATTGGCAATCTAATATGTTAACCTAATAGAAAGTCCTTTAACCCAGGGTCTACCATTTGAATATTTTTATAAGGAGATACAAGAAGAAAACAACCAAAAAAAAAAAACCTCAGAATGTCTTTAGATAAAATAATTATGTGCCACAAAAGCCTCTTTACGATCAGACAGGTAATTTAGGGTGGATAGAAAAAAAACAAAACCCAAAACCTTTTATTCCCAGAGGTCAGGGCTCTCCATAAGAAAATTAAGAAAGTGTTTATTCCAGATTTTCAATAAATTAATTTAACCTCAACATTAGTCTTATTTCTTGAAAATCACCTTCTTGACTATAAAGCGTGTTCTCATCATATTTCCTAGTAATTTGGCAGTAGGGTGACCGAAGAGATAAGAACATTCAGATTCTGACAACCCACACCTTTGCAACTCTACTGGCACTCACAGCAATTAGTTATTTTAAACAAATATATTTTTAAAACTTTACAGAGTGAGAGTTGTCTGTTTCTCTCCCCTCATAACTTCACATCCAACTTAATGCAGCATATATTTTGTCGAACTATTGCTTTGCTTTAAGTTATTTGCTGCTAAATGACATATAATGAATGGGAAGTTCCTCTCGGAGCTATCAAATAATTAGTTATGACACCAGAAATTAGGGATGCATGTTAAACAGGTGCTGCCTATATAATAAGCAAAATTTTTCTCTCCCTTCTCCAAAAAATTTTAAAAAGGAAAAATAAAATTCTGTAGCATGGGCTCTAGAAAACTTCCCAAAGGCCATCTGTGTCTTCAACTGGAGAGGCTTGGACATGATACAAAAGTCTAGCAGTAATACAGGAGGAAGAGGGGGAAGAGAAAGCCAATCAGGCCCTGTCCTCACTTTAGGTGAACCCCAGTCGAGAGCTGGATTATATAGGGCATGAACCAATCCTAGGGAAGGGTGATCCTGAGAGACAGGGCGCATCTCGGAGCCCCAGCAAAGCAAGCAGAAGTTTAGAGCAGTGCCTCCAGGCCAGGAAAGGCTGTAGGAGTGCCTGCATATGTGGCAGAGAGAGTTAAGCAGAGTAACGAAGGAGAGCAACATACGGTTTTCAGAAACTGGACACAATAGAGATAAGGAAAGTGAGGAAGGGGCTAAGCTAATGGGCATAAGGAATGTGACTGTGGGTGGATGTAGCCAGTTTCATTAAGTAAACGAGTTCCATGGTGCAGTGAAAAATCATATTTCCTCCTCTTCCCCAGCCACTGCCCTTCAAACATATTCTGTAGGATAGGTTTTCTCCCCATGACTTCGATGAAATCTAGGGCAGGTCTTCTGATTTTTTCTAGTGAGTCCCACATAATAAAACATAATAATAAAACATAATAAAACTGGTCATATTATTCTCTAAAACAGTCTCCGTTCATTAATTGGCCTGTCCAATATAATAATAGATATTTTGAATATCATCAAAATTAAAACTCCTCCCCTCCCCCAGGCTGAAACTTGCAGTCAAGGAGGTGGGATAAGGTTGGCTGCTTCTCTCTGGATCTCTTCTAGCTCCTCCCTTGTCTGCCTTGCTTCAGGTTTCAGATTCGAATAGTTTTATTATTTGAATTGAGGCAGGGTGGTGAGCAAGGAGGAACAAGGGGCAAGGAATGAGAAACGTTTCATTTGATTATATTATAGCTTTCATTTCTTCTACCCAATTGAAGCAGAAGTTGAAGATGACCTTTTTCCTGGGCATTTTCAGATATCACCTCTCCAGCTTTAGCTAGGGTCCCTCAGCCACAGTTCTGTTCTTCCCTTCTTCTGCCTGGGCAATTGGAAGATGACATTCAGCTTCTTACTGATGGGATGACTCCAGCCCCCCATGCCCAGGTAAACTCACAGCTGACTCTCTCACATGGTCCGCACTGTCTGCTGTCTGGAGAGCATGCTGCTAAAGTCACGCTGCTAAGGTCAGCCTCACATCAGATTATTCTTTCAGTGGAGGCAGGCGGCACAGGGCCTAGGCACACACGTTGAATTCTTTAGGAGTACTCTGTGCCCTTTCAGCCAGCTTGAGACTGGCAGAATACAAGACCATGCTTGCCAATTTCAAACTTCTCCTGTGCAGTCTTTTATAAGCTGGAGGTATGGGGTTGGGTATAGTCCTCAAACCAGTGTTCTCACTTCCTTTAGAGCTTTTGTTTAGGTGATCTAGAACCTAGCTTTGGAATAGAGCATAATTGACACCTAGTATCTCACCGAATCAGTAGAATTTGAGACTAGATCCTTGTTTTATCAGCTTGAAATATGTACCCATTTGTAAATGTGAGTATGAATATACTACCTAGATCTTACCTGTCTGTGCATAAAATGAAGATTCATATTCTTCTTTTAATATCTGAAAACATTTTTTCCATAGTCCCTGTTGGCCAAGCATTTGGTTCAATATAAAGTTCTATCACATTTACTTTAAATGACCTAATTATGGCATTTGAGCCCCTGCAGACCTGACTGCTAAAAATTAATAGTCCTCCAAGTGCCCTCCAGGTATTTCTGGAAGTTTCTTCAACCAGTCTGTGTCCCGCAGCCTCCATACCACACTGGGCCTCCTCCCTGCTCCTTTCCCACCTGTCCATACCTGCTGTCCATGAGGCCTCAGCCTGATTATTTCAGCTCACCATGGGAACTAGACACAGGATGACAGATGCTCTCAAAGCTTCCAGCCCAGGGTTGCCAAACATCACAGTGTTCTGAGCACAGAGGAAAGAAAAACTTCTCTATGACTGGACATCAACCATTTTGCCTCAAACCAGCTTGATTTTTGCCCCCAAACATCTCCCTTAAACAGTTCTACCGACTTTAAGCCATGGTGCTTGCCTAAACCCTTCCCAAATATTTAACTAAAACTAGCGTCTTCAGTTTCTTTCCCTGCTTGCTTCTGAGGGAGGACAAACCTAGCTCCTGAGGCTGGACCAGTGTTGGGACTTCCCAGGGGCTTATCTGAAATGGTTAGCGGGGACTAAACTCTAGTATTGGCTTAGAGGATGGAATAACAGGCCTGAAAATGGACTTGGACAATGAACATCTCAGAGGTCATGATTACGTCAGCCACTAGTCCAGAGGTTCTTTCCCTGCTTAGCAGGTGCGGTTTAACCGGCTCCCTCCCCCACACATTTTTCTTGTGCCATCCTAGGAAGAGGAAACACCTCAAGTCAGGCAGACGTTTGGATCTCTCACATCTAGGTGTGTGAGAACTTGAATTCAGATGGAGTTTTAGAAACATAAAATGTGGCAATTCTCACTCATTTATTCTATGTAACACCCTAAAGTGGGAAGAAAATTATCAGGACCTCTGGATGGATGAAGAAGGTGAGGCATGGTTAGTGGGTCATGCAGCTAGAAGGTGGCCAGGCTGAAGTCTGAGCTCCCATAGATGGCTCTTAACCATAGTGCTAACAGCCTCTTCAGTAAAACAATCAAGTGCTGTGCTTGCTACCAGGGATGGAGAGAAGAGCAGAAAGACTCCATCCTAGAGCTCAGTGTACCCATATAGTTCTATCACTGGAGAGTGATCCATCGGCAGCAGTCTCCTTAATGGATAAGGAACAACAATTTGACCTTGTCCAAGTTGAGTCACCATGAGATTGGGATCCTACAGAAGGGCTGTCCCAGTGAACAGAGCCTTAAGCTTTTTATTTGCTTGTGTGGGGTTTCCTCTAAACTGAGAATGGCCTCAACTATCAGAAATGCTGCCCCCGAGGACTTTCTAATGACCACAGGCATAAGAGTCAGTCAGTTGAGCTTCAACATGATTTCTAATGGAAAAAGTTTGTCTTTAGCCCTGGCCAAAAGAATTATTGTCTCTAATTCATGACCCTTCTCCTGTACTTAGACATCTAATAAAACTGATGTTTAATGTCTTTTAATCATTTCAAGGATTGACCCATAATTGGGGTTGCTTAATCCTGAATAGCAGCAGTTAATGCTATTTCAAACATCTTAACTAATCTTGTCTAAACTCTAACTGCAAGTGTAAAAATATTCAGCCCTATTTGACATCTCACAGAGAAGAGGAGGCACTGTTTCTCCTGCCATAAATAACTCCTCTGACTACCAAAAAAAGGAAGTTTAGGGTGGACCCCCACTTCAGCTGGGAGACAGATAACTTGAGGGATATTTCCAGCACTTTCAGAGCCTCTAATAAGATTGACTGAACTCTTCATCACCTTCTCTAGAGTAGCTGCTTCTGTAAAGCCTTAATGAAGCCTTAGTACCCCATTAGCTATGTAATCACCAAACTTTGAGATCTTGTACCTCTTCTGAAACCGGGAGCCCTCACACTGTCCCTGTCTAGGAAATGCAGAGCACCTGGATCCCAGGCAGGAATTCTATGGGTCTGGAGTATCAACCTGCTGTGCAGAGCACTAGGAGCTAGGGGTCTGACTCTGAATCAGTGACTAGGAGGGTCAGCAGGATTGTGCCTGAGGATGAAGACATTGGTGTGCTCTTCTCAGTAGTCAGCACGCATGGAGCCATGACACCTTGCATGGCTGTGCTTCCTTCATCTGCTTCCTGCTTTTTTAATCTCTCACTTGTTCATTTGGGTATTTCCCCTCCATTCTAGGCTGGTACAACAGTATGTGCTATACATGCCATGGAAGGGTATGGCACCCACAGTGAATGATAAAAGATCTGAGTAGCTCAAATGAGGAGGTGTGGAGTAAAGAAGGAAGGATTGGGAATGGTAGGTTGGGACTAGGTTGGATGTTTTTGGAGGTAACAGGGAAGCACTGGGGACTTGGGGATATCTTAGGTCTAAAAAAAAATGTCTCACTCTGCTTATTTCTATCACAGTGTATTACAATTGTAAAATTTTGGTTTGACTCTATTAAAAAATTCACCTCATACCTGAGAAGCACTTATTTCTAAACACAACAGATATGATTATAAAAATGATGACCAGCCTGGTCATCAGAGACATGGAGACCCTGTCTCTACTAAAAATACAAAATCAGCTGAGCTTGGTGGCATGTGTCTGTAATCCCAGCTACTCCTGAGGCTGAAGCAGGAGAATCGCTTGAACCTGGGAGGCGGAGGTTGCAGTGAGCCAAGATCACGCCATTGCACTCTGGCCTGGGCAACAAAAACAAAACTCCATCTCAAAATAAAAAATTAATAAAATAAATTGACATGAATGATGATCAGTTTTATATGTCAGCTTGGCTAGGTTATAGTCCCAGTTATTTAATCAAACACTAAGCTAGGTGTTGCTACAAAGATAGTTTAGTAGATATGATTAATATCCACTGTCAATTGACTTTATACAAAAGAGTTTACCCTGGGTAATCTAGGTGAGCCCAATCTAATACATTGAAAGGCCTTAAGAACAGTGTTTCTTCCTTTGGAAACAAGAGAGTTGGGCCATAGACAGTAGAATTAACTCCTGTGGCAGAATTTCCAACCTACCCTTCCTGATGTCCTACCCTTTGGATTTCAGACTAGCCTAGCGAGCTCCAACAATACTATAAACCAATTCCTTGCAATACATCTCTTTATATAGGTATATATTGCATGGGTTCTGTTTCTCTGATGGAAGCTTGATTGAGAAAACATTCGTCAAATTAACTTTACAATAAAGTTGTATTATGGTATTGACACTTTTATATAATTGTCATTTTCTCCCTCTTTTTCTGCTGCAGGTTCTCCCTCTGCCCTGCCTTCTCCTCTGCCCCACCTCTTCCTCCTCCTTTCTTCCCTTCTCTCCCTCTCTCTGTCTTTAATCTTGTAGAAAAGTTAACTCCTGAGTTGCAAGGCTTGGCCATATTCCTTTTTCATCCCAAAGGAAGCTCTTCATTAACATACACAGAAGGTTCATTGTACCAACTCTTTTGCCAGAGGTCTTTCCCAGTTCATCACTGGTCATTCTGTGGATGCTTGTAGCTTAATGTGATCATATATTGTAATCCACCCAAAGATGTCAACTTCAATCCAACCACAAGAAAATGGGACAGACAGGCTCATCCCTTCCAAGATCACCCTTACCCTTTAAGGGCAGGGTCCACCTCTAGAGTCCCAGCCTGGTTCCAGCCACCATCTAGATGTTTCACCCAGTAAATATCCGACCCTAGTGGATCCACTAATGCCCTATGATGATCAGGATTATGGTACATGATTAAACACTGACCTGTCTTGCTTTTGTGTTTATCTGTTTCTATATATACCACCTCCCACCCCCCACCACACACACAAAAAGCTGTTATTAAATTGGTTTATTCTCCTCAAAGGTGTCTTAGAATTGTCACTTCCACAAACAATAGAGGCTCACTAAGGAAGAGCCCCAGGAGGCCCTGGGAGTTATTTTGATAAGCCTATCCCTACTATAGGTCCCCATAGGTCCTAGTTAACTCTAGGAAAGTTTGACCTCAGACCAACCTTCAGCCTTGGGATTCCTCTGTCTCTCTACTTGAATTTGACAGGCTTCATTTTGTTGTTCTGTGTCAAACCACAGCCACAAACCCAATACAAATTTTATCTCTGAAGCTATCAAGGCAGAATCTCTCCCTACTGTCTATACTGTTCTCTTTGTCCTGACATGTCTCATAGCACCAGCTTACCCCTGGAGTCTCTTGTTGCCTAAGAGCTTTTTTTTTTTTTTAATGACATTTCTGCGAATCTTTCACTTCTTCCAATATCAACTTACTTCCTGAAGCTATCTGCTTTTGACAGTCACCATTCTGTAGGGATACAATAGCTGTGTAGTTATCATCCAAATTAAAAAGTGAAAGAGATCTATTATGCCAGGATGATATGTGTACATCAGGCCTGTCCTGAGCAATCAGGGCTATGTGTATATAATGTATATTCTCCCTAAGTCTCAGCCACACTGATCAGACAAAAACTTTGCTCCTGGCCACCTTATTGACTCCTTAGAGCCCATAGAATGGACCTACTTGCTCTTGAATAAAGGACTCATCTTTGGTTGAAAGAGTCTGGCTAAGATGTGCCTATGTGGTGAATTACATGGTCACTGCTGTCTGAGGAGCAACAATTCTAAGTAACATTAAACAATTACTACTACATACCAGTGAGTTATATACTCTAAGATCTTATTTGAACTTCATAATAACTTTATAAAGTAGGCACTTATTCCTATTATTTTGCAGATGAAGGAATTGAAGCACAGAGAGGTTAAGTAATTTTGAAACTGCCTTTGCAAAAATTAAAACAGAAAATTATGACAGTGAAAGACATTTGATCTACCCAACTCCCATCTTGCATTTAACTTCCACATTGCCTTTAGTCATTCCTGGGTTTGCGCCAAGCTAAATTTGAAAGAAATTTAGTTTATAGTTCAAATGATACTGGCTCTTCCCCAAAACTAAACTGCTTTGTAAAACTAATGAAAGAGCATCGGGTTAGGAGGATGAAAGGAGCCTGAATTCTGCTAACGTGTAGGCATGAAGGATTACCAGCCATTATTCCAGAGATCACAAAATTTGCAGCTTCCCCAATTACTTATACAGAGAACATCACTATTGTAGAACCTAAGATTGACCTTTGGAGATGTCTTTCCAAATATTTGCATTTCTGATGACCTATGACTCCACAGGGACCTGCCAGCCAGAAGCAGACTCAGCATGCATGTACTAGAAGACCATTTTCTACACCCCTATGATTGCATCTGCAACCAATCAGCAGTAACCATTCCCTTGCCTACCATACTATCCTTGGAATACCCTAGCCCCCATGGGGAGGCTGATTTGAGTAATAATAAAACTCCAGTCTCCTGTTCAGCTGACTCTGCATAAATTAAACTTTCTCTATTGCAATTCCCCTGCCTTGATGAATCAGCTCTATCTAGGCAGTGGGCAAGAACCCATTGGGTGGTTATAAATTGCAAAATTGTTCAGCTGTGAGAGAGAATTAAGATGACACCAGACAGTACTCCTGCAACCCATGAATCCTGTGTTTATTCCATTGCCCAGGGGATGCCTTTATTCCCAAAGGATATCTCAGATGAGGAGGATAAGAGGAATAAGGCTGTGAGAGGTTTGCTATCAGAAGAGGACTGAAGACGTGGCTTGTACTTAAAAGACTAACGAGTGTCTCCAGCTACACTAAATATAAACAATTATGGACCTCAAGTGATCTAGAGTAGAGGTTAGCAAACTTATCCATAAAGGCCAGTTAGGAAACATCTTAGGCTTTGCAAGCCATGTGGTATCTGTGGAAACTACTCAATTCTGCCATTGTAGCATGAAAGCAGCAAAGATAGTGCATAAATGTGGCTGTGCTCCAATAAAACTTTATTTACAAAAGGTCAAACCATCTGATTAACTTGGGAGAATAAAACAGAAATTTCATTCGAGCATCCAGTCTCATCAGGTGAAATCTTCAGAACAAACACTGCCGAGAAAATGCTTTTAGAATAGATAGCCACAAAGGTGGCAGGGACCAGACTATTTAGGGGTTGGCAGGACAGTGGGGATCTGAGGCATGGAAATGGTCACCCCATTTCCCCACCTCTCCTACTCTGAGAGAGGAAATTCCAATACGAAAATAGATTTGGCATGTTTGTGTATGTGTAAGGAGAGTGTTGTTAATTTGTAATAAATCAAGTAACAATTAATTGATGACTTTCTGGGACTTCCTTGTTAATTTGAAATATTCCAGCAATATTAACTTCCAGAAATCAGGTGCTGCTCTCAGGAAGGCATAACACTGTTAATGCAGGGCTTAGTGACTAAACCTTAAGTCCTCCAGCCTAATTTTTTTTCTTAATGAGTTAGGAAGATTTTGGAGTGAATCAAGAGGCTAAGAAATGTACATTGCAGGAGGGAAAAGGTAAATGGAAGCTCTAGACACTAGCCAATGTGGGGCAAAAATGTGTGATCATTATGTTCATAAGTTCTCGGTCATAAGGTTGAAGATTTTCCAACAAAAGAAGAGCAGCAAGAGAAAAGTTTGTTGTTCCCTCTGGGAAATAAGGGAAGTCCCAGGATCTGAGGGAGAGCCAAGAATTGGAGTGCTGAACCCCTCTCCTTGGTAGCCCTGATAAGACTGGTTCTTTCTTGCGGTAAGTAGAGAAATTCCATTGGAGTAAACAACCAGGAGTGTGAGGGAAGCAGTGAGATCCTAACCAAGGGTTGCAAAGTGAGGTACAAGTCTAGTGAGATTTGCCACCGGAGTAGAAGTTAAATGTGTCCACTTGGAATCACTAATAAATAGTTTTAAAAAAGGCTTTCTCTCAAAATCTTTGTAGGTGACTTAGAAAAGAAAAACACTTAAATATACCTTGACCTATTTCTTAAATCATTTTAGAAGTAAAATCATTTTAGAAGTAAAAGATGGAATCAATTAAATCTAAGTTGTTCTCACATCCCTTTCCTGGTTCCCTAATTCTCAACAGAGGCAATGACCCTTACTGGTTCTTGTTTAAATATTATAGATATCTCTGAACATATACCCATACGTGATATGCTTCTTCTTTAAAAAGAACAAAAATGGCAGGATGCTTTACATATTTTTCAATTCTTTTTTCATTTAATGATATTGTTCAGACCTCCTTTTATAACAATTTATATAGAACTGCCTTTTTCTTTTTTCTTGCATAGTATTTGATGGTATGGATGTACCATAATTTATAGCAAATTCTCTGTTCATGGACATTTTAGATTCTGACAAATTTCCTATTAAACTATTGAATATCTTTCTACATATATAATTTCCTATGCTCTTTTGTTAGTAGTATGAATTTCTAGCAGTAAAATTGACAGGTGATATGGCTTGGACCTGTGTTCCCACCAAATCTCATGTTGAATTGTAATCCCCATTGTTGGAAGTGGGGCCTAGTGGGAGGTGATTAGATCACGAAGGTGGTTTCTAACGGTTTACCACCATCCCCCTATTGTTGTTCTCGTGATAGAGTTCTCACGTGATCTGGTTGTTTAAAAGTATATAGCACTTCCTCCCTCTCTCCCTTCCTCCTGCTCTGGCCATGTAAGATGTGCCTTCTTCCCCTTTGCCTTCTGGCATGACTGTAAGTTTCCTGAGACCTCCCCAGAAGCCAAGCAGATGCCAGCATTATGCTTTCTGTACCACCTGTTGAACCATGAGCCAATTAAACCTCTTTTCTTTATAAATTACGTTTCTGCTATTTCTTCATAGCAAGGAAAGCATGCACTAACAAGTCAAGGAATATGTCAAAATTTTAAATTTAATAGATTTTCCCCATTTCTCTTTATAGAGGCATGCCGATTTTTATTTTGACTAGTAAAGTATGAGGTTGTGAATTCAAACATTTTTATCTTTGTCAATTTGATACATAATGAAATAAAAATACAGAACTGTTATGTCATAGTTGTAATTTATATCTCATATACTAGTTATTGTTTGAGCAATTTTTCCTAGGCTTAATAGCTATGTGCATTTTGTTTTCTGAAGTCTGATTCTTGACTTTTTAACCTTACATTCTTGGCTTTTGTTCTTGATTACCAAGAACAATTACTGTGTTAATTTTTGATCTGTGATATAAGTTGCAAATATTTACTTCCCAATTTTGTAGTTTGTACTTTTGTTTTCCGGACTCTTTTTTTTTTTTTTTTTTTGCCACGTTGCAGTTTTTGACTATCTTTTTAAATGTGTCTACTTTTTCTGAGTTCTGAGATTTTATCATTTTTAGAATAGCCTTCTCTCCTCCTTTATCATAAAAATTCTCCTACATTCTTATAATATTTTATGATTTTGATATTTATAAAACTCTGATGAATCTAAAATTTTGGTACAAAATGTGAGATAAAAATCCAACTTTTTTCTTTTAATCTGGATTAGCAACCACCCTTTATTCGAAAATAGTTTGCACACTAAGACATCCTTCATTATAAGTGAAATTCATATATGCATTTGAACTACTGCTGGACTTTCTATTCTCCACACTGTCTCGAATACTATGATGTTTACAATAAGCTTAATATCTAGTATGGCTAGTTCTCCTTCATAATTTTCTCTCTTAAACTTTGTCCTAGAAATTGTATTTATTTCTCTTCCATTAAACTGTTGAATTTCTTTAAGAAGGACTCGTGTAGTAACTATTTCCTGAATGCTTGTGTGTTTATCTGTTGCATGTATGCTGTTATAGTAGTTTGGCTGGGTATAAAATTCTGGAGTCATCTTTGTTTTCCTTGATAATATTTCAACCACTACTCCAATCTCTTGTACCTGAAAACATATATATATGTATGCATATATATATATGTGTGTGTATGTATATATGTTTGTGTGTGTATGGTAGTATACATGTGCATACAGGAGATTTATAATACAAGAGCTATATAAAATATGTAAATAAAATATAAAATATACATATACGCACATATACACATACAGTATATGTACATATATATGAGAGGTGGAGAAGGAGAAAGAGGGAGAGCACCTTAGGCTCATTTGGTTTTTCCCAATTTTAGAGACTAGATACTATATCTTTATCTCCAAATGAAATGTCTTTACCCTTGAAGTGCAGTAAATTTATTAGGATATATGTTATTGTTGATCATTAGATGTTAACTTTTTTATTGGTCGTGGAGTACTATTTAAATCCATAGATCCAAGTGTTTATGGAATTTTTAGAAATTATGTTTTTAAACAATTTCTATTTGTTCCATTTCAGTGTTTTTCTTTGGAAACACCAGTAGTTATGGGCTGGATCTTTTTTGTTTGTTCTTTATAATAATTCTTATTTTCTCTCGATTCCTTTTAACACTTGTTTTTCTTATTTCAGTCTGTCCTCATGTTTGTTGTATTTTTAAAAAGGCCACTTTTTCTTTCTGTTCTTGGCAATACAGCTCTCATTTTTGTGATGATTTTCTTTTTTTCGTGCCACCCCAGGGTGTGCCAGCTCAGTATTTTTTCTTCTGTTGCTTTGCTGTATCCTCCCTAAATGCCTCTATCCCTTTTTGATATGGGTTTTTAAAATGTAAAGACTACAATATTCTTAAATGTCATTATTGCTACTGAGGTTTTCATTTCATAGCAGTATATGTTATCTGAATTTTCATGTGTTCTGTGAGTGATTTGACACTTGGAAAGAAGAGGAGACATCATCTCTCCTCCACCATTTTAAAACCACGAGTGCCATTTGTGTTTCTTTATCAAATTTTAATTCATTCATTTATTTTACAAATATTGACTGTTATGTGCTAGGCATATGTTAAGATTCCGCCTCGCATTGTCAATGATTTCTATGAAAAAGAAAAGTATTCACTTGTAAGCATTAATTAGTTAGCAATGTATGCCACTTGTAAGCAAGAAAAGGAAAACAGCTTTGTGACTTCTAGTCTTTCAGACCACGTAAGAAAATAATGGCCATGATAATGTCCTGTTTCAATCCTATATAAATATGCATCCTTACCAACAATGTGTTAAAATTTAACTTGAATTATCAATATTTTCCCTATTAATACAAAGCCAATCCTCGCCACCCTGTGCTGTCTATTGAATCTCTGTTCTACTGCAAAACTTGTATCATTCTTTGAGCTTTTCTCAAACAGAACCACAAATTCACTTTGAAATTTATCTCTAGACTTCTGATGACAAAAGCAGTGCTTTAGTATGTCTAACAGAATGTAAGCTCTAGCACCACTACCACAAAGTATAGAGGCCGACTTAGAAGATCAGACTCTCCCTATTAAATACATGCAATTGGCTGGGCATGCTGGCACTTTATTGAAAAAATTAATAGGCCCTCTATGTGACATTAAATAGCCTTTTAACAGCAGTGCACTTAGATCCCACACCTACTTACATGAAATAAATAGTACTGAATTGGCTAACAATCAAATAAGGATTTGTCTTCCATTTCAATTTAAATTACTCTGAAAGATAAGCAAACCTAAAAAGCTAATGGAGGAATAAATCCCTATCTATTATTTTCTATTTGACACATATGCAGCCCCAGTTGTCTTTGGGAAAATAAAGTCACATTATTTATTTTGTATTTTCCATACACTAGTCATTAGGGCATCCTCAGTAAATAGCATTAAATGGAATACAATAAGGTTATAATATTGTCACAAGTGAGCACAAAGAATAATTGGATGTTTTCGTAGAGAGGAATACTTCCTTTTGTGCTATGAAGAATGAAGGAGAGTAAGAGGGACAATGAGTTGATATTTAGAAATAGCAAGGAAGAAAATTGATGGATCTCAAGCCAGATGGCTTGAAACATTTCATATAGCCAAAGATTTATTTATCCACTGAAATGAAAATATTCACAGTGGGAGAGATACACAGAAAGAGAAGGGCAGACGCTATTTTAATAGCCACTGTAAGATATACACTATGAAGTTATAAGAGATGGAAGAAAAAATATAGCAGGGAGGGCCTTACAAAGTTATAACCACACAGTTGACTCAACATTTTTTTCTCTTTATTTATCAATGTACAACAATAAGATAGGGAGAAAGCATACAGGAATAATAAGTATTTGCAAAATGGAAATGACAAATAGTCAAGTGGGTAAGAATTAGCAAATTACTGTGTTTGAATGAGTTGACATGAGGTTCTGGTAGATACACAGGCGAGTGCAATTAATGTATGAGATGAAATAAGAACAGGAGGGATCAAGGATCAAGTTAAAATGATTGTCAGAGTGCAGTACTGTCCCCACATGTTTGGCCACGCTTTCCCTGTAAGAGGATCATACTTTCTTGTTTGTTGCTGTTTGTCTGGCAGTGCACTACCCCTCCCCACCTGTGAGAGTATACAGTCCTACGCTATTGACTTTGGGTCTGGCCATGTGACTTAATTTGGCTAGCATAAAGTGAGCAGGCCTAACCTATGTCACATCCCAATAGAAGACGCAAGAACCTTTCTTCAATCAGATTTTGTGTTTCTCTCCGCCATGAGAATGGTCTATACCAGGGCATAATCCAGATAGGAGCTGCCTGTCAACCTGGACCCTCCTGGAACAAGTCATGTGAAACAGACCTAGAGCAACCCACAGTCAACAAAAAATGAGGACTTTATTTTATTTTATTTTATTTTATTTTATTTTATTTTATTTTATTTTATTTTGAGATGGAGTCTCACTCTGTTGCTAGGCTGGAGTGCAGTGGCACGATCTTGGCTCACTGCAACCTCCACCTCCCGGGTTCAAACAATTCTGCTGCCTCAGCCTCCCAAGTAGCTGGGACAACAGGCACACAACACCACGCTCAGCTAATTTTTGTATTTTTAGTAGAGATGGGGTTTCACCATGTTTTCCAGGATGATCTCCATCTCTTGACCTCATGATCCACCCACCTCGGCCTCCCAAGGACTTAACATTTTTAAATAGTTGAATCCATGAAAATGGGCTGCCTCTTCAGGCTGGAAACTGGACTGAAGATACATTAAACAGGGCTACAGCTAACCTAAAATGGGGACTGGAACCTTTTTTATGATTGGATCCAAAACTGTGGAGAACACCAATGACTTTAATAATAACAGTTTTCATGTTATCAAGGGTAGAAGCAGACTTTAGCAGATCACAAAATAATAAAGGGGTGTTGGTATGGCATATCATATATAAAACATTCTTGAGAAATATGGCAAGAAAGGTGAGTAAAATGAAGTAGTGATAGCTGGATGATCTGAATCCAAGGAGAGCTTCCAGGTTTCATGGTTTTTTCAAAACAACAGCAACAACAAAACTTTTCTCAAAAAGAGAATGTCTAGCAAGCTTGTATACTGATAAGAAGGATGGAGAAGTGATGACAAAGATTTAAGATATTTGGTAGAATGGGAATAACAAGCTAGTGAATTCTTGGGAGCCCGTGCAGAGGCAGATGGATCTTACTTTGATAGGACAGACAGGGATGAGCTGATGAGAGAAATTCAATGTTTGCTAGACTTTAATGAGTGCCCAGCTGAAGCAGGTGATTAAAAGATTATGAATTCATAATGATTCTAATCTGCCAAATTATGTTATTTTTCCCCCTAGTCGGGCTCATCTTTTAGGATGGATGTGAGATGGAGGATGCAAGTAATTGGGTTCACCCTGGATTGGGATTTAGCTCATGCTGAATGCTCAAAGTGGCAGCAGAGTTAAGTATGTTTGCAAGAGAGTGTTTGCCTCAATGGAGCAGGCACTCTAACCTGCATTCACATCCACTGAGTAAAGAAGAGGCTGATTGGTGGAGCAACAGGGGGAGATGAAGATGGGAGCTTCAGGTTGGATAAAGTATTGTGATAGAGAAACTTGAGCAGAGGAGCTGGTAGAGCAAAGGGGCTCTCTTGGGAGAATTAGCTGTTTCCACTGGTGATTTCAGAAATGCTGTGGTTACTGCTAATATGCTTCAAGGTGTGAGAATGGAAGTGGGTGGAGTGAATAAGAAGGTCATTGGAGAAAATGAGGTCAAGGACGAGAGGCCAGGATTTCCACTGGTTAATAGGAAGAAGCTGAAATGGACAGAAAGACTATAGATGCCAAAGTATTCAGTGAATAAGGATAAGTCACCAGGACAACAATAAATGTCTGAAATGGATTGGAAGTGAGGGAGGTATAGGCAAGCAGAGGGTATGAGCCTGAAAGGATCAAGGTTTTGGAAGGAAGGAGGGAGAAAATGGTGTGGAGATAGCAATAGACCACAAGGATGACTCACACCCACTTCAGACCCTGATGTGTGTGGGGTGGAAGAATGCACAGTAACTGCTTTGGCCACTACTCTTTTCTGGCATGTTCTGCATTCCCAAGGAAATTTAAGAGTCCCCTAACTTCTCCTCCTTGATGCAAATGTGATAGATGGCTCTGCTCTCCTGTTCATTCACTGCTGAGGGCTCGTTTCACCTTCAGGACAGTGGATTGTAAAACCATGAATGGGAAAACCAGAACTGTTGTTTCTCGTCCTTTGAATCTGTTTCTCGGATTTGGTACCTGAGCATGAAGTGGCTTGAAATGGGGGCTTTCTCGATCTTCAGTGTACTTAAAATGACCAAATTAATTGCTGATTAAAGCGTAGATTTCTAGAGACTGATATTCAAAAGGGCTGAGTACAAAGTAGAATTGGTATTTTTAACCAGCGCCTGCGACGATTTGGAACAGGGGCACATGAACCACACTTTGATAAAATCTGAATTAGGGAAGAAGAAAATGTGAACTTCAATTTGGGCTTCTGCCAACTGCTGATGCCGAATGACCATGGGTGCGTCACATCACCTCTCTAAATCTAAGTCTTATATATACAACTGCCATGTATCGGTTACAAATAGATGATGCTTCTTATCAGAGTAAACTCCAAACAATGATTCTTAGATTAGACAGAGCTTTATTTATTTCTCATACCATGAAAGACTGGGAGAAGGCAGTATACGATTGGTGTGGTAGCTCTGTGGTTAGCAGTGGGGACTTCAGCCCTTCAAGCTTTCTTTCAGACCATTGAATTCCAGAATAATTAGAAAAGTAGATTTTAAAAAAGAAAGACAAAACCTCTTATCTTCTCCCTTTCTTTTAAGGAATCGCTCTAAAGTCCCCACAACTCACCATACATGTTATTGGCAGAGCTGCAAAGAAGGCTGGGAAATATAGGTATTATTTCCAGTGGCAATGTCTCAGTAAAAAGTATAAATTCTTTTACTAAGAAATTTGGCTGAGCATGATGGCTCATGCCTGTAATCCCAGTACTTTGGGAGGCCAAGGTGGGCAGATTAACTGAGGTCAGGAGTTCAAGACCAGCCTGGTCAACATGGTAAAACCCTGTCTCTACTAAAAATACAAAAATTTAGTCAGGCGTGGTGGCACGCACCTGTAGTTCCGGCTACTCAGGAGGCTGAGGCAAGAGAATAGCTTGAACCCAGGAAGCGGAAGTTGCAGTGATCCAAGATCATGCCATTGCACTGCAGCCTGGGTGACAAGTGAAACTTCATCTCTGGGGGAAGAAAAAAAAATAGACGTTGGATATTGAGAGACTAGTCATATTTGCCACATGAATATGATACTTACAGTATTCATTTGCTAGGGCTGCCATAACAAAGTACCACAAACTACATGGTTCAAACAACAGAAATGTATTGTCTCCCAGTTCCAGAGGCTGGAAGTCTGAGAGATCAAGGTGTCAGTGTGCTTCGTTCTTTCTGAGGGATCTAAAGAAGAAACTGTTCCACACCTCTCTCCTAAGTCTGGGGGTTTTCTGGCAATTTCTGGCATTCCTTGGCTTGTACGTGTATCGGCCCAATCTCCACCTTCATCTGCATATGGATATGGTTTAGCTGTGTCCCCACCAAATCTCATGTTGAATTGTAGGTCCCATAATTCCCACATGTTGTGGGAGGGACCCAGTTGGAGAGAATTGAATCATGGGAGGGTTTCCCCTATACTGTTCTCGTGGTAGTGAATAAGTCTCGCTAGAACTGATGGTTTTATAAGAGGAAACACCTTTCGCTTGGCTTTCTCATTCTCTTGCCGCTGCCACATAAGAAGTACCTTTCACCTTCTGCCATGATTGTGAGGCCTCCCCAGCCACGTGGAACTATGAGTTGATTAAACCTCTTTTTCTTTATAGATTATCCAGTCTCAGATATGTCTTCATCAGCAGCATGAAAATAGACTAATACAGAGAGCCTAAGACCACCATTGCTAGGCAGAATATTTTTTAACCTAAAAAAAGCTCTCACTTGAAATTAAAAAAAAAATTATTCAACTTGGCTACTCAAATTGCAACCAGAGTGAATTATATTGTTTCAAATGGCAAAAGATGGCATCAGGTAAGGATTAAGAATCCAGTGCCCTCCTCAGAAGCCCAGATCCACCTTTGATTCACACGGTTTCTGGAAATAAGGAAATGAGAGCAAAACGGGGCAGCCATGAGAATCTATGAAGGAAGAAGTGGCTCTAAATTAAATATTTCTCAAAGTTTTCCAGGAGGCATGGGTAGCTTGTTAAATATTAAGCAGAGAAATCTCCATCTGACTGTTACAGGAGTATTGCAACAGGAGCAGAGGCTGGTTTTACAATCTTTGACATGGTGGGAGGGGGATAAGGAGCCACAGAGCTGGGATAATTTATCAGAAAAAATAATAGTGGCTTTCAGCAAAAGGTTCACAGATGCTGCCTTCTAATTAAAATTTATTTTATTTTAGAATACAATTTTACAGACTCTATACCTGCAAATGAATGCCTCACACCACATGGTGTCTCCCAGTACACCGTGAAGGGAAAACCCAGGACAGACTTTAATGACTTATGCCTCACTCCATGCCTCTGGAACTTTTGCTTTGTATTGCCAGAAACCAAAGATGGGGAAACTGAAAATGAAACACTAGGTGTCTTGTGTGTGATTTAGCATTGTCTGGGTCAGGAAATGACACTGTGTTTTTGTTGTTGTTGTTGTTGTTGTTGTTTGTTTTTGTTTTTGTTTTTGTTTTTTTTGAGATGGAGTCTCGCTCTGTCACTCAGGCTGGAGTGCAGTGGCGCGATCTCCACATCTCCACTCTCTGCAACCTCCACCTCCCAGGTTCAAGCGATTATCCTGCCTCAGCCTCCTGAGTAGCTGGGATTACAGGCGTGCACCACTATGCCCGGCTAATTTTTATACTTTTAGTAAAGACGGGGTTTTACCATGTTGGTCAGGCTGGTCTCGAACTCCTGACCTCGTGATCCACCTACCTTGGCCTTGGCTTCGGCCTCCCAAAGTGCTGGGATTACAGGCATGAGCCACCGCGCCTGGCTGACATTGTGTTCTTTAAGAAGGCAGAAGTGAGCTTTATAGCCTGTCTCTATTACTTCTCAGAAACGAGGAGTCAGTAAATTCAGAGGGACTCTGGGCCATAAGCCCATGGAATTATTGAGCATGGTGGTGTCAACCTCATCCAGAGGGGGGTTGTTTGGAACATGAACAAGAAGGAAAAGTAGGAAATTCATAGCAGCTATCACCCTTGACCAAGCTACTCTTTTTCATTGAGCCCAGATATAACTTTAGTGATCTCATGACTACACTCCAGCAGCTACTGATAGTTGGTCAGAATTCACCACTTGGATTGAATGCATTTACCATGCTTTGTCTACAGGGGTAGTTTTACTGGGAGACCAAGCTGGTTAGATCTCTTTATATTAGACCCAGAGGATTTAAAATGTGAAAGGATCATACCACCTTTCCTTATGACACAAAATAAGGGTTAATCCTTTTGAGATAAGCTTTCCTGTTCATTAAAGTAAGAATGCTGAATTGTTTTCTTCCTGAATATCAAACCACTGCTACTTGAAACATACTTGATGCCTTGAGAAATAGCATTGAAGATGATCTGGGGAGAAAAATCAGTATCTTGATTTATCAATACCATCTATGTGGGCTTGAAGGAGGTGAACGGTCCTTGTCTGGTAGGAGTATTTTTAAATGTAGTGCAACACAGGGAAAGTGGGAGCTCAAATTAGGTTTTAGACTGAGCATTTCAGAATAACATCAAAAGTCAGAAAGCCTTAGGCTCTGGATTTCTGACTAGTATCAGAGACTGGAAACCCCATCTATAAAACTTCATACTTGTGAGGGGGCTAAATCCAAAGAAATCAGATTTCCTTACTGTAGCCCCTGACTTAGCATCCTTGCTCTATTAGGACTAATAGGAAAAGGCAAGTTCCTACACTGGGTCATATCATGGGCTAAAAGCTGATGGATGTTGGAACTTGGGATTATAGAAGCGTCATGTTAGCCAGTGGCCCCGGTGCCCTAATAATGCCCTCTATCAGCTGGCTCTTTTATCCCAAGTCAGTTTTTCTCTAAACTGGAGACAACTGTTACAACATCGTTTCCTTCATTGAACTTGCAAGCTTCATTGCTCCATTTTTGTATCACAGATGTTCAACTTGAGCCTATGAAGCTTATCCATGAGATTTAAGGTGTCTTAAATATTCCAGGCTCTATTTTAGGCACTGAAACTCCAAGAGAGAATAAGATAAAGTCCCAGGTTTTATGAACCTCACATTCCTGAGGGTGGAGAAAGTGAAGTCAGAGTTGGGACAGAGCCCTGATTAAGTGAAACCTTGAAGACTACGGTGTGGAGTTTGGATTTTCAGCACAGCGGGAAGCCCCTTGAGAGTGAAAGGCATGGGACAATATGATCTGATTCATGACTTTGAAAAGATGACTCTGGTTGCTGTGTGGAAATGGGTGATGAGAAAGTGGGAGGATGGAGCCCAGGTAATGTGGCAGTGATATGGACAAACTGATGGCACTTGGAGTAAGAGGGTACAGGTGAAGAGGTGAGGAACAGGATGCATTTTAAAGGTGGCGTTTAAGCATCCTAGCCAATGATTTGGATGTGCAGGTGAAGGAACAAGGCATCCCTAAGCATTTCCAACAAACCAGTAGGCCTGTTCTAGAAGTCCATGGGCACGAGGGAGTGGAAGTCTCAAGAGCAAGTCAATTTGTGGGAGAGGAAACCAGAACATGGTGGAAACACCCTAAGGTGACCCCCCAGTGAGTGTTATCCTTGCATGATCCCCTTCCCTTGAGTGTGGGCAGACATATTTCATCTAATCAGAGGTCATGCAGTGTCACTCCTGTGGTTACGTTACATTATGAGAGATTCCATATGAGCAGACTGGAGGGAGATTCTCCTGCCGGCCTCAAAGAAAAAGAGCTGCGTTATGAACAGCCCTTGGAGAGGGCCACTAGGTAGGAGCTGTGGGCAGCCTCAAGGATCTGACACACCCTTCAGGCAACAGCCAGTAAGAAGATAGATGCAGCTCTCAGTGAAACAGCCACAAGAAAACGAATTCTGACCATAACTTGAAAGAGCTTGAGAGCAGATTCTTCTCCACTGTGGCCTTAAGTGGATGCAGTTTGGCTGACGCCTTGACTGCAGCCTTCTAAGACCCTATGCAGAGGACCCAGCTAAGCTATGCTGGAACTCCTAACCCATGGAAACTGCGGGATAATAGATGTACGTTATTTTTAAACTGATGCTGGTAATCTTTTAAGTATCAATATAAAATATGAACAATGATAAACCACATAGTCTTGGCCCTCAAAGAAGAGAGTGAGTCAAAATTCAGTGTGATATGGCTCACAAAGGTGAGTTTCCTGGCCCAACCTAACATCCACTGAAGTCTATCAATCATAACAGGGCAGGGGGAGGAGGATGAAGCTATAGATTAAAATTGAAAGAGTTGTTTAAGAATCATTCCTCCTCACTCCGTAGCATAAACAGTACAGCTGGTATCTCAGGGCCTCCAATGCACCAGTAAGGCCCAGTGAACATATTGGAACCCAGAAGAAAAAGGCAGCAGGAATGCTCCCAGCAGAGATGTCCACCAGCTTCCTCAGTGCCCAGCACCCAACTGGAGAAGTCAGAGACACACTTCACCATGAAGGTAGTGGCCCACTTCCTAGTGGTAATGCCCAGAGGAGAGGGAATTGAACTGAAATGCAATCATACATGAGGTTACCAACAAATGAGGTTACCTCTGGACTGGTAACCAGAGGTAACTAGTTTATTATTAATAAATGGACCAGACTCAATGTAGTGTAGACAGGATGCAATTTTATTTTTCTCTGACCATTTTCTCCAAGCAAACTGCAAGAGATCCTTCGTCTTTGCTCAGTGATACCTCAGACTGAGTTTCTGAGTATAGAAGATTCTTATTCAAGATGTTAGGCCCAGTCTAATTTAAGTCATCAGGTGAGGCATTTATCAAATTCAAGTTCATCCCTCCTCCTAATTTAAGCTTGACTCAAGGCTCAGGAAACAGCAGTGGAGAAAGAGGACGAGGTCTGTTTATGATATCTACTCTCCCTTGCCTACTCAGTCGGCCCTTTTTGTCTCTTCCAGGGCTGGAGAAAGAAGGAAGGAAATTAGAGAAAAGAAGTAAAATGCTACTTGAATAAGTGGTTTTATAATTTGGAACTGGTGCCCTCTGGATGGCAGCAGCTCAATTATTAGCTCATTCTCTTGAGGATAGGGCATTTGTAGGTTCTTTGGAGAACCCCCACAGTGAACTCCTTTGGGTATAGCACCCTGATTAGGGTGCTGTACTCTCCGGCTGGCCTCTGGAACATACCCTAGGCTCTTGTTTTTGTAGCATACTGGTAGAGTGGTGACATCCTGGCAGGCAGTTCTCTCAGGAAGGGGCCTTTTCTTTTTACTTTTTCTTTCTTTTTTTTTTTTTTTTTGAGATGGAGTCTCACTCTGTCACTCAGGCTGGAGTACAGCGGCACGTTCTCAGCTCACTGCAACCTCCACCTCTCGGGTTCAAGTGATTGTCCTGCCTCAGCCTCCCAAGTAGCTCGGACTGTAGGCGCACACCTGGCTAATTTTTGGAATTTTAGTAGAGATGGAGTTTCACCATATTAGTCAGGCTGGTCTTGAACTCCTGACCTCAGGTGGTCCACTTGCCTTGGCTTCCCAAACTGCTGGGATTACAGACTTGAGCCACTGCACCTGGCCGGAAGTGACCTTTTCATAGGACATAAGCCCAGCTACTTTCTTCAGTATCTGTTGGTCCATAAGAAAACCTGTGCAGCCTTGTTCCACCAAACTCTGAAAGTGTGACTCAACTCATGGGGCTCCTGCCAGCTGCCCTGCTGCTTGGTGGCTGCACAAAAGGAGCCACCAAGACCTGTGGTTTGCACTTCTCAGCCAGCATCCCTCTGTGGATGGGGGAACAAACTCGTCTCCCCAACTAGTATGCAACCATGAGCTCGATGAATGGTTCTGGTCCTTGTCACGATGCACCTTGAGATCGAGTGGGGGAAGGGAAGTTTGCTCACTCTACCCTTTACTCACTACTCTTAGAGATTTACCTTAAAGAGTTTTATTTGATCAATCAGACACTTTGTTTTGAAAGTTGTTTCAAGGTCTTTATTTGCCTCTCGTCATCCTTGGGTATAACTGCAACTTTTGAATTGGTCACTAAGGTATGAAAAGCACTTTTTTGTTTGTTTGTTTGTTTTCTTGAGACAGAGTCTTGCTCTGTCGCCCAGGCTGGAGACACGATCTCTGCTCACTGCAACCTCTGTCTACTGGGTATAAGCCATTCTCATGCCTCAGCCTCCCGAGCAGCTGGGATTACAGGTGTGCACTACCACACCCAGCTAATTTTTTGTATTTTTAGTAGAGACGGGGGTTTCTCCATGTTGCCCAGGCTGGTCTCAAACTCCTGACCTTGTGATCCACCTGCTTTGGCCTCCCAAAGTGCTGGGATTACAGGCGTGAGCCACCGCGAAGGCACTTTTTAAATGCCCGTTTCTCCCAAATGTTTCAATATTCAGTCATCTTGGGAAAAAGAAACTTCATTTCTGTACCCCACAGGGGAGGAGAAGGGTCAATCCTCCATTTCAGGCTACCAGCCTTCTCTCAGCAACAAAGCTCATAATCTCTGATGGAAGCCTGGGTATTTATACAACAAACATACAATAAATACCACAACAAACAATTTTTAGAGAGTAGACTATAAAAATTGGGAGAAATAAGTTAATTGGCTTTAGAATAAGTCATGTCTTATAAATTGTCTATTTAATTGAAAATGCTAAGTATTACATATTTCACACACCCCAGAGGAAATTGTTGGAGCATGAAAATTAATTTGACTCGCTCTTTTTACTGATAAAATCAGGTAGGAAGGATACATATCCTACCACTATAAATGTCAGTGAATAAAATTTCTTAATAATTTTTAAGTGAGAAATCAGTTAAGACAGACTCAAATGTTGCTCACTACATGAAAATAGCAAGAAAATAAATACTCTACCTCTCTCTCTCACCTAGATAAGCAGAGCATGAATCTCCTAAATTGATAGGTTATGTGCTACTCATTAAAAATTCAGAATAAGATGGCATATGTGATACCTATTTTGATGACAGTTAAAAGACATACTGGCCAACCTTTCTCAAAAGGTCCTTCATTTTAATTTTACTAATTTGTTAATCAAGCTAACATAGTGCATTACAGTTTGTTTTGACTTCATGTATTTTGTATAAAGAGTTTCATGTTTTCCCTCAATGATCAGAAGTAAGGATCAAGTAAATTCCTAGAGGCAAATCAACATATGAACATGTTTCAAAACTATCCTGTCATAAGCTCAGATATCTCTTTACTTTCATGCTCTCTTTAACATTTTTTTCTACCACTCTGCCCTTGAGGAATCCAATAATTTTGCTGAGATATGGAAACTGTTAGAATCTACCTCTGTTCTTATTTTAATAAAAATAAGTCTTGACACTCTAAAGGATGAGAATATACCTACCAATTATTGTCTTAGGTAAATACATTGTTCATCTATGTCTTATCTAATGATACACATATTATTTATGTATATGCCATTATATATACTTTTAAAATTTATGCTTAGTTTGTCAACTAGATTTTCAAAGACCAGCCATTCTAAAAAGGTCACCCACAGTTTTGAGATACAGTTGGCCTGCCTTACATGACTAAAAGACCCAGAGGCTGCAAGCAGGAAGGACAGGAGCCCCAACCAATCTGGACATTTCAATGCCAAGTTGTTCTAATCATCACGTGGCCATGCCTGCTGAGTGGTCAGTGCACACATCAGGAGGCTAGGCCCAGGTGTCCCGCTAGAGACCCCATGTGGGCCAAGAGGAGAAATCCATTTACCAGAAATTCCCCAGTGCAAGATGAGAGATATTGAGGAGATGACCAATTAACTTCAGTGTTCTCCTGAGTTAGATATAAGCCACATTATCTTTTAAAGTATTTTTTCAGATAATAAAAGCCCTATAAACTCATTGTTGAAACTTTTCGCAAGATAATTAGAAACAAGTGAACAAAACTTATGCGTAATCCCACTATCTGGAAATTCCAGAAGCATACATGAGATAACTAGCTTCATGTACATTTTTTGCATATATAGGTATAAAACTGTATAACCATGTGACATCTTATATACAGTTTTATGTATAGATTTGTATTAAAATGTTTATCCTTTAAAAATTCTTCAATTTTAGTGGTGTATGACCTTTCTTTTTAAGGACACGCATCATTTAATCCTTTATTCTCAACAAATGTGTATTGAGTACCTACTGTATACCAGGATGAGTGCTAGGAATACAGCCATTTCCAAAGCAGACATACTATCTGCATATGTGGATCTTATATGTTCCTCACTAAACAGTAAGAAAGATATACATTGTCAATGGCTCAAACATGTAAATAGACATTTATAACTCACAGGTATAAAATAGTAAAGGTACATTGGAATATAGGCATATACCAATAGGGGTATTGACCTGGTTAGGGAAGTCACGAATGAGGAAAAGATTGAGCTGAGATCTGAAGGCATCATTAAAGTGAAATGGGTGAAAAAAGATGGAGCAGATTGAGAAAGACTGTTCCAGGCATAAGGAATAGCATGTGCAAAGCCAGTTGACAAGAACGATGGGCATATTGGCAGAACTCTACGAAAGACAATATAACTGAAACCCAAAGGCTAAGAGTAAAGGATGGAAGAAAAGTCTGGAAAGGAAGGTAGGGTTCACATCAGTTAGGGAATGTAGACCCCCACTAAGAATTTCTTTTCATTCTGTGAAGTGTTTTCAGCTTCCAAAGGCAGCCATGTGGGGAGGGATGGCAATGAGTGTGAGCAGATTTGAGTTTCAGACCATTCTTACTGTACTGAAGAGGATGGCTGAGCACATAAGTGGGTGCAGGAAGGTCAACTAGAAGCCAGTTTCAGGGGTGCGTGCAAGAGGCTGGTGTCCAAGATGCTAGCATTACCATGGTGACAGGGAACTCTTAATAACTAGAAAGTGGGAGAGAGATGGTCTAGGGTTAGGGATTTGTCAGACACTGGAATGGTAAAAATACAGAGGCAGGAGAGTTGAAGTAATCGGAAAATTCCATTAAAATCATGAGCCATAAAATCTAACTGCAATGGTGAGAGACTGAACACAGACAGGACTAGTCAGGATTAATACCTTATTGTCAGATACTTAGGTTCTTTCCAGTTTGTTTTTACTTACTAATTCCGCAACAAACTCCTTAGGTAGAAATCTTTTTTTCACATCTGGTTAATTTCTTAAGGTATATCTCTTAAAATGGAATTTTAGAATCAAATGATATAAATATCATAAAGATTACATATATGTTGCCAGGTTGACCCTGTAAAAGTTATGTTAATTTTGCCTGAAATTTGTGCAGGTGTGCTTAGCTCACCAGAGTTTCACCAGATTAGTTTTTTCTTTAAAGTCTTCACCATTTTCGATAAAAACAACCTTTAATTGTTCCACTTGGCACTTCTTTGGTTAGTAATCTGGTTGATACATTGACAGTGAAGTTTTTGAAAAATACATATATTGCCCCTAAATTATATGCCCATTTCTCTTGCCCATATTTTTCCTTAATATTTTAGTTTCCTCATTAATTGAAAATATTAATTTACATTTTATTGAGTATCAACTCTATATGATAATTTTTACAAAATATCTTTCCTGTTTAATATTTTCTTAAGTTTTTTTATATTCTTTACACAGAACATAGAAATTTATGTGGTCAACTATATTGATATTTTCCAGTTTTTATTTCTATTCTAGAACATCTCCTTCTATCTGAAGATCCAATCTTTAGAAACTAGCTCTTCCCTTCCAATGATGGACGTGGTCTGATTCCTGCTGACCTCTTTAACTTTATCTGATACTACTCACTTCCTCCACCAGTGCCTTCTAGCCACACTGTCTTGCTTTCTGTCCCAAGTTTTGAAGACTTTTTCACTAGCTATTCCCTCTTCCCAAAATGCTTTTCTCCCTGATTTATGAATGACTGCTTTTTGTAATTAATGGCTCAGCCTAAATGTCATCTCAGAGTCCATACAGTTCAGCGTAACCCACCCAGTATCTATCACATCTCCCTATTTCTAATTTTATCTTTGCCTATGTTTGTCTCTGCCTTGCCCCCATTAGAGAGTGAGCTCTGTGACAGCAGAAAACTTGTCATTGTTTTTTGCATTTATATTTATTTACCTAGAATAGTGATTGGCACAAAGTAGGCATTTGATAAGAAATATTTTTTGAGTGAGTGCATGGACACTGATCCTTGTAATGGAAGCATTTGTAACAAAAATAAGTTTCTTCTTTATAAATACAAAACGTCCAAGAGGAAAAAGAACTATCTTTTCTCTCGTTTAATTTCTGCTACTTTTGTTTTACCTTTTCTTTTATTCACTCTAAAATTTTTTTTTGATGGTGCATGCTGTCAGGATCTGACACTTTTTCTCAATCATCTTTCTCTACTGGGTATCCCTGGGATTATCTGTCTGCCACCCTCTTCCCCTTTCACTGAGGAACTTCTAATTCTACTCTGCTCTCACCAGACCACATGGTTACCTCGGTGTTTTCATATTCTCACATAGCCCAGCCCTCCATTGGCCACAGCTAATCAGTCAAGCAGTAAGCCATTCAGAATCTATCACTGAGATTTTTCAAACTGAAACTGGGAAACCAAGTTATTCCTGATTTGGTGGTGAAATTTTTACAGCGTAGAACATGGAGCTGCCAGTGGCCCCATGAAGAAAGCTTGTGGTAAGAATAAGTGAAATGTGCAGAGAAGCAGAAATGAAGGTGGAGACAGGGTCCCGGCGCTGAACTAGTACCAGTGTACTGATGTATTGCTACAGGTATGTCTATTAATTGATGAAAAAGTAATTGTAGTTTTGATCACTAAGTTTGGCCATTAAAAGTAATGGCCAAAACTGCAACTACTTTTGCACCCATCTCAGAAGTCTCCCTGCTACTCACACGTTCCATAAATCTATAATCCGAGTGTTCTTCATTCAAACAAATTTGCCTAGTTTGTTTGGCTTCCATTTCCAGAAGCATTTTTCTACTTGTTAGAGTGTGTGTGTGTGTGTGTGTGTGTGTGTGTGTGTGTGTGTTGGCTTTCTGATTGTTTACCACTTTCTTGCGTTCTTTCACTTGACTTCATTTCTTTATGTATCAGTTATGTTTTTCCTGTTCCCTAAGGTAATTCTCCTTCTGAAATGCCATTTTAATGCCTTTTAGCTTTTCATATGAATTCCCTTCTAGGTTTGTAGCATGTGAGTAATCCTTTGTGTTTATGATTCAAGTTTGAATGGAGAGTCTTTTTTATCTGGACCTGTTCAAGAATGAGAGGCAAGAGATGGGGTTGGACAATCTGGCCAAATTGTGTTTGGCATCTCAAAATATTTTTTATTTTAATCTTCTGTGTCTTCTATTCTCAGAATATACCACAGCCCCTCAGCCTATTAGGTTTAGTGAATCACCTGGGCATCTGTGTCTGAGCTCACAGATCTTCGTTAGATAATTTATCATCAACTAATAGTGTCTGACCTGGTGGATACTCATGAAATACCCATTGGATAAATATATGGGTGAATAGTTTCACTCATCTAGAAGAGTGCTTGGTTCTAGAAGATTTAGAATAAATACTTTCATGTTTAGCCATGTAACTTCAGAGCCCTAGTGTCCTTGTCTGCAAAATAAGGATAATCATGACTTCCCTGCCCAAATTATTGAATTATATTAGAGATTATGAGATGCTCCAGTGTGAGTACTTTGCAAATTATATAATGGTATATAAAGATGAATTGCTTGTAGAACACTAACTTTATCTTCACTCAATCATTGGCTGGAGCAGCTTTCAGGAAATGTGGCCTGGGTGCAAACAGGGCAATAATTTTCAAAGGACAGCAGCTGGGGCCCTGGCTAATGAAGATACATGAAGTAGATGTCAGAAAAGTACGTTCTCATGGCCACACAATTACTGAAAGTATTTATTGATACTTTTGACTAATTGCTATGGGCCAGCAGAATGGGTGTATTGGGCTGGCTCAATTTTTTAAAGCCAAATTTTTTAACAAAAAATGCCAGACTTCTGTTTAATTTTCATTAAAAAATAATTTTATTAAGGTTAAAGTTTTGGTGTAAACAATTCTATGAATACTTATAGGCAATGGCTTTTGCTATAATTGTGCCTCAAAAATATATTGCTGTTATTGATATCTCTTACCACTAGTACCAAGAGTAGATCTACTGCAATAGATACAGTGGAGAACTTAAATAGAAAAACAGAAAATTACAAAATATTGGCAAAAATAAGTCTGTTTCTTTAGGTTGCACCAAGAACTGGGTTTCTTCTTATAAATTCTCTGCTTCATTGAAAATGTTACATATTTAATAATTTTATTGATGTCCAAAAATGTTGGAAAAACCATGAAAAGTGAGGTGAGCTTTCTAAAGTTCTAGAAAAAAAATCTATGTTTAACATTCCTATAAAGTTAATAAAAGTCCACATTGCTTTGCCTTCAATTTGTTAAAATAGTTAATTGGGAATGTACTGATGCTTCAGGTGAAGCTGACTCTCAGGTTTGCTGCTGGTCTTGGCACAGCATCACAGCAGGGCCCTAGAGTTTACCTGTACTGTGTTCTCACAGAGAATAGCTAATGGACATTCTGTTTCAATTTTACCCCAAACCTCAAATTAAACCTGATAATCCTGAACACAAAGACTAAAGAAGAGTTGAGAACAGTACGGAGAAAGTAGATAGGGTTGGCCTCCTGATATGCTCCCAAATTGCCAGAAAGATGGCAATTTAAAGTGAAACCAAGACATGGTCACTTCAATCCACACCCCCTCACAAAGGAAGATCAAGTCCAAACGTCAGTAATATGGCTCCAATATGGTAATGATAGTCCACATTAAGTAGCTCAAACAAGGACTTGTTTGTAACAAGTCAAATTTAGAAAAGACGAAATCTTTTTTTTAAAAATTGACAAGTTCCTTCTTCCTGAAGGCACCAACTTCTCATTTTCTCTTCATGCTTTCCACAAAAAGACCCCGAATAAACAATTTCTCCTTTTAAAATATATCAAAAACTTCTAACTATGCAACTTAATTTTCCCTCAATAGATCTTCCACATTTGGAAACTAAAAAAAAATTTTTAAAAAAAAGAGGATAAAGAAGAAAAGGATGAAAAAAATACAGAAGGAAAGAGGGAAAAAAAAACCACGGAGAAAAAGCTGCCTTTAAGAAACTTCTAGTATTTATACCACTTTGTTTTTCATTCACACGAGGGAAATAACAAGAGGTCCTCTGATGAATGTTGCAGATCGCCATGGTTACGGTTCAGAGATGTAGCAAAAAGCAATTATGGTGGAAGAGAAGAAAGAAATGCACCTCTTTGTCAGAATTTCATAACAGCTGTAATAACACGAGAGCACCCAAATGAATGTAAAATAACTGAAATATTGTGGCATGTTAAATGCCAGCACATTAAAAAATTGTATTTCAATGTCACATTATTTAAAACGACAGGAAGCATTAAAGCATTAATTTCAGCTGCACCAAGGAGCTTGTTAAGAGATACAGGGTGGGGGATACAAACCAGCGTTCACACAGGGAGGAGATCTTCATACGATGTATAAAATACAATACTGTTTGGAGAAGGAAAAAAAAAGTACAAGAGCAATTTTAATCTGATATTCAGAATTAGCTCCATTGTACATTAGAGTTTAGCCCCCACACCCCTGCTAAAGCTTCTTCAGCAGTAAAACAATTGCCTAATCCTTTCCTTGCACTGCGAGCTCCAAATATTTATATTAAAAGTTTCCTAATGAGGAGAGCTATCCCCATTTCATAGCAGAACCAAATGAGGTAGTATGACCAGATTATTGTTTATACTTTATACTTAGGAGCTGGATTTGAAGAAGTCTTCTGTAGTCAGGAAAGCTTAGGAATGCCACTAGTTCTCCACTGAGGGAGAATTTTCTCTTTCAACTTAGACAGCTCAAAGTTCCTGGTTTTAAAATGTTGGTGACAGAAAATGTAGGATCTAATAATCATGAAATACCATCTCTCTATTCAGTATTCTATGAATATCATTCTCCTTGGCGTGAAAAATTGAGGTGGCGCCTCAGCCGCAAGTGCAGATGGCTCTATTCTGTTGACCTTCAGTCACCTTCCTCAAACTAGAACGTGTATTCACTTTGCAGCTCAAATACTGTCACTCAAAGCAGACTCAAGATGGACCACAAGCAGTGTTTCATATGCTAATGGTGTATAATGGCTCTTCTCAATTGTCCAGTCATTCTGGATGTTCCTGTGTCTCTCATCCTTTCAACTCGAGCTAGAAGACAAGCAATTGTCAGTAGGATCAGCACAAAATTATCTTCACCAAGAAGAAAGCATAACCCTTAATAAGAGCTGCTACCTCTATAGTGTCTTATAGTTTAAAGTGCTTTCATTAATGTTGTTATTCTTGTAACAACTCTATGTTAGGGAAGGCATTGGAGTTCCTCTCCTGGTAACTGAGCAACTACAGCTGCATCTACATCCACATATGGTGTCAGGACCCATGCTTTCTTATATCCAGTGCCCATGACATCCCTATTCCATATTCCCAGTGGCCAGGGCTAATTCTGGTTCATACAAAAAGAGTCTAGCTGTTTTTAATTAAACTTTGATTTCCTTAAGCTCCTCTTCCAGTAGTGTTGCTGCATAAAAAAACTACCCCCAAACTTACTGATATAACCATTTTATTAGACTTGGGGATTCTTTGGGCCAGGACTTCAGCAAGGGCCCAATTGAACGACTTGTCTGTGCTCCTCAATGTCTAGGGCCTTAGCTGTGATGACTTGAAGCCTAAGATGGGGTGACTTAGTGGCTAGGGCTGGAGTCACCTGAAGGCTCCTTCATTTATACCTGGGTTTTGGGCTGGATTCACTCAGACTGAAGCACCTCCATGTGGTGTCTCCATGTGGCTTGGCTTTCTCATAGCATAGTGGTCTCAGGGTAGTTAATCTTCCTACATGTCAGCTCAGGACTCCAAGCCCATGCATTCCAACACAGTAGGAGCTGCCTCACCTCTGATGAATCAGTCTCAGAACTCACACAGTACTGTACTGGTCTAAGGATTATAAGCCCGCTCATATTCAACAGATAGGACAATAGTCCCAACTTCTCCATGGGAGAAGACCTCAAAGAGTCTCGGAGCCATGTTTTAAAGCCACCACAGCAGCTAACCAAAATCCACTACCTTATCTTTGGATACATGACTTTGACAAAAATTCTATAGAGATACCCAAATGATTAATCTTTGAATAATTAAACCAAAGATCACAGAGTGTGTGGTGGTTAAAGATGTTCATAGTTGCTTCAGATGCAGGTAGAATGATTGTTGGAGTATAGAGAACTATGCAAAATTATAGAGGAGGAGATTTACTGTTATTGCTTCTATAAACACGAGGCTAAAGGTTATGGGGGGGTTCATTTGATCTAAGCTGGTCATGTTTACTCACCCATACTCTTCACCCATTTTAATAGGAAGAATGTCAACAGCATTTCCATATATCCGCTAACTTTCAAGGAGGTAAATGTCTTATGATCTTCCTTTTCACAAATAAGGACCAGCAAGAGAGTCAAGTGGCTTGTGACAGGACCCGAAGTCTCCCTTGAACTCAACCATTAATCTGATTTTCTAAGGGTTTTCCAAGACTACTATTTCCCATGTCCCTACTAAGATTGGAAAAAATACAATTTTTTTAACACTCAACTATATTACTCTTGAAGTTCAAAAAAGGCTAATAATCTCCTAAGGAAAAATTCAAACAAGAAAAGACACAGCCAATAAGCAAACAGTTTGATGCTTTTTCACCTAGGGAACACACAAGTTTAACCAGCCCTTACGTCAAGAAACAAAATTTGATCAGCACCTTTTCCCCAGGTCTCCCTTCCCCCTTGAGTGGTTATATATTATAGGATCTTTCCGGTTTGGATTCCTTATAGACTTTTACGATGTTTGTAAGACTTATCTAACTTCCTAACTTTTTCCTTAAAATTCCTTGACCTCTTTATATTTGGTGTTTATTAAATTTTATTGCTTATCAAAATTGAGTGATTACTAAATGCATGTCTAATGTTTATTTGACAATTCAATACTGTGATTTCTGTTTTGCCTCTTAAAGTGAGTGATTATGCAGAGAGGATTACATTGTCAGGATCAAATGCCAGGTCTGACGTTCTTTTCAAGCATCTAATTGTCTGTATGCTTTTGAGCAAGTCACTTCACCTTTTTATTTTCTCTTAATATTCTCTTTAGGAAACCTGGTATAGAAATAGATAAACCCCAACATTCTTTCACTCACCGGAACCCTCTGCTTTTAAGCTATTCGTACTAATTCCACGTCATTGTACATTTATACCTTTCTTTAAAAATAGTCATATAAACATATCTCAAGCTCACTCTCAAAGAAGACTATTAATGTGGAAAACAAAAATCCTCCAATAAAATCAGAATATCTGCCAATTACAACATTTAAAATGTAATTGCCTGTTAGTCTTCAAATGTACAAGTGTTCATCTACCTCTGAGTGACTGCAAAATAAAAATAAATAAATAAAAATGCCGTTCATCTGGGCAAATATAGCAGTGTCAATACAATGGCTGAATGAGTTACTCCTTAGAGTGATTTCTATTCTGCCTTTAGCAGAATACATGGGGAAAGGAAGCAATTTGAGCATCAGCCACTGTAGCATCTGCCAGAGCCAGGGAAAGGATTGTCAGGGCTTCCTTTGTGCTCTAGGCAATGGGAGTTTCAACAGGGAGGGGGTAGAAGACTGGATTTTAAAACAAAGATTTCATTTCAGAGTGGCAATGCCTCATCACTTTATTGTTTGCTGTGTCCTCATGTCAGATAAGCGTGTTTGCAAAACACCTTAATTGGAGTTGAGGATGGGGCTGGGCCAGAAGCCACTGGACAGAAGGCCAAGCTGGAGGGGGCAGAAAACACAGCCTCACCCCATCATGATACTGGGAAGACATTAGAATTTTACTGGGAAAATGAACTTTAAGCAGCACAGATCTCTTCTGAGTTTTATTTATCCTTCCAGAATTTATTAATAATGATCTCTTCTTTGATATCTGAAGGGAAGAGAATGATCACTGTTTTTGCTTGATTGTTTTCAAGAAGAAATTTGAAGACCTTAGAAGACAAGTATATGATTCCAGAAGCAGTAAATTAAGTCAACTGAAGGCAATATATGTGAGCTATTTGCAAAATATTGGGTTGTTGGTATCTCAGGTTGTCATTGGAATTTTCTATGGATCCTGTTGCTTCTCCCTAGTAGCACTACAGGTATTTATTAATAAAGTGTTTCCATCATGTCTATCATCCTCATCAAAACATAGTCTGCAGGAGAGAAGGATCCTGTCTTTCTGGTTCTCCACTACATTTCTAGTACCCAGAACATTGGTCATCTTTGATATCATGACACTTTGGGTAAGAAATGTTCTCTGCATCTAGTGCCACTCCATACTTTAATCATTTAGTTATATTGGTTGAGACCAATCCCACAGTTCTAAAAAGAAACACTTTATTATCTCCTGAGCAAGTTTGTCATATGGTTATCTGAGTAAGGGTATTCATAGAGATAATACCTGACAGTGTTCTACTGAGGGACTTTCTTAGATGAACCAAGATATTGGTTGATGCCTCATTTTAGGACTAGTCCTAAAACATCTTTGAAAAGTCACCACTAAGTTCTGCTTTCCTCTTACAAATGAACTTTGGTAGTCTTGCTTTTGTGTTGAACAATAAAAGCTTCCAAGGTCTTCATATGTGGATTAGTTCTTGTCTCTGGGTAGTAATTATTGATGGAAGTGAGAGTTGGAAGCCAGTAGTAAGATTAAGTAGGTTTTACAACAGCAGTGGTGGCTTGGAGAAACAAAAAATGTTGAGTTGAAACACTGGGGGGCTTGTATGTGACTTTCTGTCAGTTCAAGGAGAAGAGGCAAGATGTGGATGAGGGTCTATGGCTTTATGTCAGAGGGTTCTTCAGATCGCTTTTCTGCACTGCTCTGCAGTAGAGAAGGAAGGGATTTATTAGAGAAACACCCACCCAAGTGTGTCTAAGCCTAGTGAGTTTGCATCTCCCTCCCTCCTTCCTTCCTTCACTTCTTCACCCTCATCACACTCATATTATGATTTTGTTTCCACATAAACCTGGGCACAGAGGCTGTAAAACAAGAAACCATTCTGTAAGTAGCTCCAGAGTCTACACTAGATTCTGACATAGAGGAGAACTCAGTAAGATTTGATGAAATCTGGTGAAATTTGATGAAAGCTGGTGGCTGCTCAATTTGATACAGGGAAGTTAAATCTCAGGGAGCAAAGGACACGACATCTTCTCTTAAATGCAAATAATTCTATTAATAATAGCTACCCTCAAGTAAATAATTTTGCCTAAAACCTATAGAATATCATCAAGTTAGTCTGTTTTCTCTAGTCCTAGACTTCACATTATTGCTCCTTAGAATGGACAGCCATGCAACATTAGAGGAAGAGAGGGAGCTATGTTCCCAGTGGCTGTAGGCTACTATGGTTTCTTCCTTCCATGAACAGGTACTAAAAAGACACATTCGTACTTGTTCATACTCACACTGCAATTCAAATACATTGTTGAAGTAAGTACCCTATTAAACAATTTCTATAAAACCATGAGTGGGAGGAAGCTGTTTCTGACTCAAGCTTTCAGTAGTTAACAGACAGGTTAAGGTTTAGGGTTGAAGCAAAGATAATTGTGTTCTTACTACTGACCTTTCCTTTCATGAGAAGAGAGCTATTTAACAAAGCAAAACTGGGTCTGACTCCTCAGGTCTCTAATCCCTCTCTTGACCAAGGACACACACAAGAGCTGAACTGTCCCTGAGAACCATGCCAGTCGGTCTTAACAATGTGAACTTGGGCTTTCAACAAAAGGAACACTATGAATAGCAACATCAAATATTTTTCCTTTTAAATTTTTCCTATAACTTGTGTATAAACACTGCCTTTATAGCCTTTGGTTAGAAGGGCTAAGAGAGTTTGGACATTGATAATTGGTCAATTTAGTTTGCATTTCTGGATACAATATTGTCTCCAAAACACATTTTCAAACCCTATGCTAATGTTTGTAGACTTATATTACTCCAGATAACATTTATATCTCATCAAATTTTTCCAGTTTTAAAAATAATTATCGTTTTTAACAATCTTCAATTTTCAGCCCTTATTTCATTACTCACAAAGAACACTTCAGTTATGTGCCTGAAACCATGTGATGGTGTCTGTTTAAGCACTTACTATAAACGGCAATTATTTATGCTTGTTCCTCATGAATGGTCTTGAAAATGGGGCAGAGGATATAAGATAAAATTTTTAAAAAGGGGGGGGATGCCAAAATCCGCTTGATTATCACTTCTGAGATAAGAAAATGAATTTATTTCAATTAATAATAATTTATAAAAATCAATTAAAATTTCTAGCCATAGTATTCCAAATCCTACCTAGCCCTGTAGACATCTCAGTATCTTAGTAAGTCAGGACATGTATGATTGTTACTAAAAAGGTCTCCTTTAAACTCAATATTTTTTTTTTCCAGGAAGAGAAAAAAAATTTTAAAAACTCCAAAGACTGAAAGAGATCTAATAGCTATGTGAGAAATTGATAGTGACAGAAATATTGATTACTGACACAACATAAAGATGATCCTACTTCCCAGTGGTGTAGAGGACTGCCTGTGACTGCCCTCAGTTAAGTGTACATTGTCCATTAGGTCTCAGTCTGGATCCTTTATTGATGACAGAACTGGAGCAGACACTGCCACGCTCCACCCATGGCCACTCTGCTGCCTCCATTACAGTGTATGCCAATGATGTCCTTCTCCAAACACCAATGCCCAGGATTCTTCCCAAGAACATTGTCCCAGTATGCATTGAAGGAAGGCCAGAAGTTCTGGGAGTGTCACACCCCTTGGGAGTAGCTCCCAGCCAATGAGGGATGGGAGTTAGAGTAAAAATACCCATTTTCTCACTCATTGCCCCAGGTTCCCAGCAAGATGAAGCTCCAGGTTTGCAGCAATAAACTCACTGGCTCATTAATGCACTTTGGTCAGTTTAGTTTGCATTTCTGGATACAATATTGTCTCCACATTTTCAAATCTTATGCTAATATTTGTAGACTTACAATACTGCAGATAACATTCATATCTCATATCGAATCGAATTTGAAGCAAAGATAATTGTGTTCTTATTACTGACCTTTGTGTTGAAGCAAAGGTCTTCCATCTCTAGTCCTGGTCTCACTATTCCAGTACCCTCTCTGTGCCCTTGGGAAACCACGTGATCATTGTCTCAGGGTTTGGTTCTGGGAGAACTGAGCCTGAGACAGTGACCAAGGAGCCCTCTTAGTTTCTTTCTTAACACCTCTGATGTCTTACCAAGTGAGTTATTTGCCCAAGTAGGACATGACCCCAAGTAGCACTGAGGTAATGGAAATAGATTGAGTTGATTTCCTCTATGGTCGGCCTTCCTAGCCAGCTTTTGAGGTGATAGCTATATCTAGATATAACACTACAAACAGTTTCATGGTGATGGCAGAATTATAAAATCACATATACCTCTTGCTCTCCCTGGTTCCTCTTATCCTTCAGTGGAAGTTAATTAAGGGCTAAAAAAAGATAGGGAATTATAGAGAACTCTTCATAGTCACCAAACTATAAATGGATTAGTCAGTGTACAAATTTTGTATTAAAAAATACAAAATATAATGAGAAATATAGAAAGAAGACTGAGTGATCTCTGTCTTTACTGAGCCAGAAATCTACAGAAGTAAGAAACAAATAAATGGACAATCACTTATCTGCCTTTTGGCTAAGATCAAGTATAGAAAAAAAAACTAATGGACTACATACAAAGAATGTGCTGTGGGGAACTTATTACCTCATTGGCTCTGAGCTATGTTCCCAGAGGGCACTCTTGCTCTCTAAGATGGCCCAAAATGCTGTTAACATCAAACATGATCTTCATAGAAAGCGTTATGATATTATAGAGAATTTTATTTTTAAATTTTGCCTCCTTATATTCTTATTCCTTTGACACCTACTACTTGTTCATTCTAAATATAGCACACATATACCAGGGATTCTTATTTAGCATTCTTTCTTCATTCAACAATTATTTCTACAGTGCTTGCTACCTGTGAGACACTGTTTAAGAAAAAAGGCTATAATGGTCAACAAAACTGATGAGGTCCCTACTCTTACGGAGTATTCATGGCGTGATGCAAAATGTTCGATAAGCAGATTAATAAATGAGCAAAGATCCTCTTAAACAGTGGAAACTGCTGTAGAGAAAAAAATGGTTTAAGGTAATATAGAGAATGACTAAGGGTGATGGTAACTTAAATCGGATCATTATGGAAAGCCTCAATGAAGAGTATTTAAGAATCAAATGACTAGAAGAAGACAACCATGTGAGGACCTGGGGACAGGTATCTTCTAGGCAGAAAGGAGAGCAAGTAGGATAGAACTAAGACATCGTTGAGCTTGATGTGCTCTAAGAAAATCATGAAGACTTCACTATCTAAAGTTTAATGAGTAACAGAGGATATGTTTTGGAATCCAAGCCCAAGAAAAGCCCTGCCCCGACACTGCTAGAAAGCTACTTCTGTAGCAGAGAAAGGCCTCAGGTGGGCAGAGGCCAGGAGCAGAATTGTGAGGAGAAAACCGGTAGCCACATGCTACAGCAAGATACTGCAGGGTTTAGGGCTATTCAAAGCATGCGTGTGAACTGTAGCCTTATCCACCCTTAGAGCTTGTCAGAAATGGAGCATCTCAGGCCGTACCTCACGCCTCCTGAGTCAGAACCTGCGTTCTAACAAGACTTTGAGATAATTTCTATGTGCATACAAGTTACAGAATTGGCCTCCAATCTACAGGCTGACTCTGGGAGGCAAACCAATTTATAGTGGTCAAAATAGATCCTCAAAAGGAAACAGTTCAAGTAGAAAAACACTCATTTGAACTTAGTACCTGCTGATCAGTGGAAGATTCACCTCCTGAGCTGCTCTCTGGATTCTATCACGTCTTCCCATCTCCCTTTAGCTTTGTTCTTTATTCATAAGAATAAAGAATATCCCTTTCACAGTATGTAAACACATTTAAGACTCACTCCATATCTTTAAAACAGTACCCCTTGGTCACATTCCTCTTGCAAATTCCTTCTAGTCCTCAGCTTTCCTTCTCAAAGCTCTTTAAACAATTGCCTATATTTGCTAACTCTATTCTCATTCTCACTCAGTCCTCAGCTCCCTGACTTCCACCCCCATCATCCCACCCCTACTGCCCTATTCACAGTTATCCATCACCTCGGGGTCAGAAAAACCCTTAAACTCCTGCTTTTCTTCCTACCTTTCCACTGCAATACCTAATTTTCCCCTACATTATCTTCTTTCGAGGCCCTTTCTTTAAAAAAAAAAAATTGGTATTCTCCAGGGTTCCCCACCAGCTCAGCCTCCTTATCTCATTCTCTGCATTATTCACCAGGAATCTCCAATCTATGCTAATATATCCCTTATGTCTCCAGCCCAGACCTTACTCTTGTCCACTAGAGATTTCCACTTGGTTGTTGCTCTTGTTCCTCCAAGCAATGGGTCCAATGTTACTTTCTTCTCACATCCCATCCACCCCACACCCAGCCTACCTCTGATGTCCCCTAAGTTAGTGATGTACACCATGCATCTATTGCACAATCTTTCAATCTGGAGCTAGCTTTGAGCCTGCCTTCCTTGTTACCCATATCTAGTCAGTCACCAAATTTTTATGTTTCTATTCCTGAAAAATGTTTTAAATATATCTTCTTATCTGCATCAATACCTCTCAAGACACTGTCATCTATTAACTTGCTTGCTGCAATAGTTGCCTTACCAGAATCCCTTAGTTGTGTGTGTGTGTGTGTGTGTGTGTGTGTGTGTGTGTGCATGCACATATATGCTGCTATAACATAATGCCTGAGACTGGGTTTATAATTTATAATGAGTAGAAATATATTTGGTTCATGGCTCTGGAGGCTGAGAAGTCCAAGATCAAGAGACTGCATCTGGTGAGAGTCTTCTTGCTGCAGTATAACGTAGTGGAAAGCATCACATGGGCAGGAGGAAGACAGGAAGGGAGAAGGCTGAACTTATCCTTTTATTAGGGACCTACTCCCATGATAATGGCATTAATCCATCCATGAGAGCAGAGCCCTCATAATTCAATCACTTCTTAAAGGTCCCACTCTCAACACTGTTATGTGAAAGATTAAGTTTCCACCACATGAACTTTGGGGGAGAAATAGAGACAAATAGCCCATATTTTGGGGGGAGACAAAAAGACTATTTGTCCCCCCCAAAATATGGACTATTTCTCTCCCAAAAAGTATAGACTATTGTTCTCTCCAATACCTATAAGAGAAAGTCTAAACTCCTTGATATGGCCTCCAAAGTCAACTGTGACCTGGCCCTTTGAGCCACATTCTGAGCTTTCCCCCATTATAGCTTGAAAAAAGACATTCTGTCCTCTCTCTTTCTCCATCCCTCTTCCTTTCTCTCCCTCCCTTCCTACCTCCTTTTCATTTTTCATACTTTCCTTCAATATTCATATATATTCTTTATCTCTACTGGCAATATTCTGCCGTCTTTTTTGGTTCTTGGCTAATTCCTATTCACCTGTCATATTTCAGCTTAAAGTATATTCTGTCTGAAAGGCTCCCCTGATCCCCCAATACTAACTTAGTGCTTCTTTAACTTTGTGGTTTTCATATTAAACTTTCATAACACCGCTTTTGTTATTGTATGTTAAATTGGCTCCATGTAGGCAAAGATTGTGTCCAAGCTGCTCACTGTTTCATCTAATTACCCAACACAGTTTCTGATACACACTCATTATATATTTAATTATATTAAGATTTGACACTTATTTTGTGTTTATCGTGTGCCTGCGAGTCCCCTAAATACATTACGTGAATTAACTCATTTAATCTCACAAGCCATTGTCATAGTTACTGGTATTATCCCCATTTAGAGAAAGGCAAACTAAGGCACAGGGAACCTAAGTAATGTGTACGAAAGCTAACAAGTGACACAGCCAGGATTCAAGTCTAGACGTTCTGGTTCCACAGACCATGCTTTTAACATTGTTGGTTGACCAAAGAATGAGAATAAGTTGAGGTACAGAAGTTCGGATAAAACTTACAGAGGTCAAAGTAATTTCCCTCTCCCACATAGCTGGGAAGTGCTGGAGCTAAGGATTTGTTCTGCATCTTCTCACTCCAAATTTTATGCATTTAGTGACTGTTCTTCTCTGCCCCTTATTTTTAATTGTTTTAAAAGCAAATTGCATTTTGCTCTCTGTGGACACAGTTTTAATAAGCCTGTTTAAATATTCATAATTCAAATGCAAATTCCCCTGCTGCAGCCTTCTGTGATTCACAGACTTCAGTAAGTGGCCTCTGCTCTTGGTGATGAGGACCCGGTGAACCGACTGGCCCTGCGTTTATCCCACTTCCTGTATGATCAGACACTCAGAACAGACTGCTGAGCCAGGAGGTTAGAATGGTCTGTCATTGCTTCCAAAATATTAATTGGATAGTAATATTTTTGCTCTATAGGCAGCTGCTTCATAACCTCTCTGGGAAAGTGCAAAATGGTGATAAAAAGTGTCTCAATTCTGGGAGAAATAATAGTGTTTCAGAATGTCTCAGGAGTTAACTGAGATGGCCATTTTTTTCCTTAATTCTCCCAAATTCACATTCACTGAGCATCATTAAACTCGGCAGTAAGATATTTAAACCCAAAACTAATTTTCTGGCATTTCTCAGTGTTCTGTATCCCTGTCAAAATCAAATGCTGAATTCAGGTGGTATATTTTTATCAAAACTTTCCTTAACTACCTGAGGTTTGCAAAGAAATTTTATATGCTCAGTGCTTAAATTAATTAAATTAAAATAAGTCTGAATAAATGCTCCTTTAATGAATGAACCCATGGATGAGTTCTTTTAAGGTTTCATTGTGCTTTATTTTAAGCAGAGATCGATAAATATTTGGTTTTGAGCATAGTTTTCCACCATGGTTCCTACATTTGTTTGCATGGCAGATCGGGAGAAGGCATGATGTTCTTTATGAAATACCATACAATTCAAAATATATTCAAAATGTAGGTGTATCAAGCACACACATTTTTTGGTCCTCCCACATTGCTGGCTACTCCTCATTACTCTTCTTGGCCAGTTCCTTCCTCTTTTTTTCCACCTACCTTCAATTATGGGAGTCCATATTACTGTCTCCTTCTCTTCTTTTATCTTGCACCATGGTTTAAACACCCTGTACATATCGATGACTTGCATATTTTTGTCTTCAGCCCTGACCTGTCCAAGTAAAACAAATTCATTTATTTAACTTATTGAAAACTCTTCTAGTCTTCACGATATCAGTAAGTGACCATTACTGAGGCCACAATCCTAGTATTAACATTGCCAATAAAACATAGGACAGTAAGTATTCTGTAAGGCACAGATGGTAGTTTTGGCAGGAGTGTTGCACACAGGAAAGGCAAATCCATATGCAGAATAAGTGCCTATTCCAGTAAGAACAGAGCATTGTCCTTTTCATGATGGGAGAGATCCAATATAATCAACCTGCCATGCAGTCACTTGGGCTCTTCATGCTTCTGAATCAACAGGCAAAGCAGGGGGTTCCTGTGCTGGCTAGGGTAATAGATCCTGATTAGCAAGTGTAAATTGGGCTGCTACTACACAATGAATATAAGAAGACTATGTCTGGAATATAGGAGATCCCTTCGGGTATCTCTTATTATTACCCAGTCCTGTGACTAAAGTCAACTGGAAACGACAACAACCCAAATCAGGCAGGATTGCTAACAGCTCAGACTCTGCAGGAATGAATATTTGGATTACTCTACCAGGCAAAGAACCATGACTATCTGAGGTTCTTACTGAGGACAAAGGTGATGTGGAATGGAGAGTGGAAGGTAGTTATGAATACCAGCTATGACCACATGATCTGTTGCAAAAATGAGGACCTTAGTTATAAATATTGCTTACTTTGTTATTTAAGATATTTGTACATACATTAGGCAAATATTTTTATTTTCTCCCAACTCTTATTCCCCCATCATCTTAAATGAGATGTATTAATGATATTTAATATTACAATATTTTAAGTAATAGGCTATCAAAAGAAGAGTGAACATCCCCATGTTTACCCTTCTGGGGAAAGTTAAACATGTTTTTGGTTGTAGGCAGGGTCGTTTTATCAGTAAGTATAACATTGTAATTGTCTTTTTTGGAGATTGAGTATGGTTTAAAAAGATGTGTATGGGTGCCAGGTTGACAAGGGGTATAAAGTGATGGTCTTTTTGGTATGTCAATTTGACTTGTCAATAGCCCCCAGATATTCAGCCAAAACACTAATCTTATGTTGCTACGAAGGTATTTTTTAGATGTGATTGAAGTCCTTAATTAGTTGACCTGAAGTAAGTGAGATTACCTTCGATAAGTTGTTTTCTAGATATTATAATTTTGGTGGGCCTGACTCAATTGTTTGAAAGGGCTTAAAAACATAACTGAGGTTTTTCTGGGGGAAGAAATACTGCCTGTTGTGTGGAGCTTTTGCTTTTGCCAAGGGTGTCAACCTCCCCTTCCTAATGGCCGGCCCTATGAAAGTCATGCTCTCCTAGCCAGCCCCCACAATTGTGTAAGCCAATTCCTGGAAATATATTTCTTAATATAAATTTTTCACTGATTTTCTTCTGGTTGAACCCTGACTGATAGACTAAATCTGACAACCCTACATTGAAGTCAGCTAGAATTCTGTCTTTTCATCCTCTATCTCTTCACAGAATGCATCTGCAAGTCTTGTGGGTACTATCTTCCAAACATACAATAATTTCTATCACGAATCAACATCTCTACCAACAATAATTTGGTCTAAACCAAGCCCGTCTTCTACTTAAAATACTTGAATGGCTTCTTACTCCACTTTGAGTAAAATCTAGACTTTTTACTATAGAGTCATGGATGTAGAACAAATTTTTTATCTCAGGACCAAAATTTACATTCTTAAAAATTGAGAACTGTAAATAACTTTTGTTTATTTGGAACATATCTATCCATATTTACTGTGTTAGAAATTGAAACGGAGAAATTTTAAAGTAGCTATTATGTAAAATAACATCTACTTGTTAACATACCATCTTTGCTTATGATAACTCTATTTTCAAATAACTAATGAGAAAAGTAGCATTGTTTTAAAATTGCAAATCTTTTTAATGTCTCACTGAATAGAAGACAGTTGGGGTCTTTTATCTGCTTCTATATTTAGCATGTTACAGTGTATTGCTTTTCTTCAAGTATAGGAAGAAATCCTGACTTCACTCAGATATGCAGTTAGGAAAGAGAAGAATATTTTAATAGCCTGTTTGAGTGTGTACCAAAACTTGACAGGTGTTAGTTTTTTAAAGTTGCAATATGGAATCTGAAACTATAAGAATTAACATTAAAATCCATTACTTTGTCTTTTAGTTTAATGTTTTACCACTTAATGATTTTATAACATTTTTACTTTGGTCTTTGGGAAAATATTGGTTCACTGAGTTAGACAAAACTTCCAAATCTTGACATGTTTCAGATATAATAACAAACAATTATTTTCATTTAATATCTCTACAAATCTCATAAGACAGCTATTAGGCTCTCAGTGGTAAACGTAAGTTTTCTAAAATTTCCATTTTATTTTTAAAGTTTATATTTTATTATTTACAACAAATACTGTTAATTGTTTACCATTAAGTGACAGGCTCACTTTGCTCACTATCAAGAAAATGTTGGCCAAGTACCCAAGTCTGAATAATTATACCTTGTCAGTTCTTTCAAGTAAAAATAGTGTTCTGTGAAAAAAAAGGGGCTAGTTTGGTTAGCGACTGAAATAACCACCACAAGTACTTTTCCTTGTGATAACCATTATACTTTGCTATGGAATAGAAGTGCTTCATATAAACTTCCCATCTTATCACAAAAAAGATAAAATTAAGAATTTTTATTGCTCTCTCAAGGACATTCTTAAGTGAAAGTGGCTTTTATTTCTCTGCAAGCACATGGTGATAAACAGTGTTCAGTGGCATCATATTGATTTCTGCTAAGGTGTATCAGTTTAACCCACATCACTTTTGGTCCATCAGTGTCAATCTCAACACAGTAAAACAGGCCAAGAATATATTAGTACCATTATGAAAATTTTGACTTTACCCCCGAAAGGGTCTCAGAGACCCCCTTCCTCGACAAAAGGACAAAGAGCACACTTTGAGAACCTGTTATAAACAATGGATCCTCATTGTTCCCACCCCCACCCTGCCTTAACTTGAATTCCATGGAAAATCCAGCCATTTAGAAATCATAACAGCCAGATATCATGATGATCCCTTTAATCTACAAAAATCTGAGTGCCTAAAGATTGTCTCGCCTTTATTGAGCATAGATAAATAATGTGTTCTTCCATGGAATACTTTCTGTACATTTCATCTACATGGCTCTACTGGGTTGGATCATGTATTAGGGTTCCCAAAGAAACAATCAATATCATGTGTGCACATGTATAAAGGGACTGTGGTTTGTTAACCACATTGTCAATAACCATCATGTCATTGACTTACATGATCATGGAGGCTGGCTAGTCTAAAATCTGCAGGATGAGCCAGCAAAGAAGATCTGATGTTGCAACTCAAATCTCCGACCTCTGCTCCCTGCTGGCAGAATTTCCTCTTGCTCAGGGGAGGTCAATCTCTGTTCTAGTGAAAACTTAGACTGATTGAGTGAGTCCCTCCCACACTGGAGAGGGCAGTCTGCTTTACTTAAAGTCCACTGATTTATTTATGGCAACTTCATCCAAAAACACTCTCATAGAAGCATCCAGAATAATCTTTGACCACATATCTGGGCACCATCGCCCAGCCAGGTAGACATATACATCACAGATAGTACCCACTAAGATTCATTTCTTTGTCAGGACCTCAGAATGGGGCAAAAGTTGGGAATAAGCCCATTGAAGATGTAATTAGTTAATATGAAATCATACTGGAGTAGAGTGGCCTTTTAATACAATGTAATTTGCATCCTCATAAGAGAAGCTGCACACAGACAGACACACACAGGGAGAACGCCATGTGGTGATGGAGGCCAAGATTGGAGTCTGCAAGCCAAGAAAAGCCAGGGATTGCCAATAACACAAGAAGCAAAGTGAATGGCACAGAACAGATTGTCCTCTGGAACCTTTGGAGAGAGCACGGCCCTGCCCATTCCTTGATTTTAGACTTGTAGCCTCCAGAATTGGGAGAGAGAATACATTTCTGTTGTTTTAAGTCCTCCAGTTTGTAGTAATTTGTTATGACCGCCCTGGAAAATGAATACAATTTCTGTATTACTATGTGGCTTAAAGTGTGTAAAAGTAGAAACAGAAATGTGTTCTTGGGTAAGAATAGATAAATACTTGGGATTTCTCTCAAAATGATGGGGAAAGCAAGGACAAGACCCCTGACTCGGCTGTACTGAGTGACCTGATGCGTGGAAAGAGAGAGACAAAACTAGGGATCGAGCAAAGTGCCTGGCAGAAAAGAGAGGACAGCGGTGATATTGAACAGAGCCAGCTGGAGACATCTGCAAAATGAAGGATGCCAATCAAGGGCACAGGGTGGAAGGGTCAGAAAGGTTTCAGTCATTTTCTTCTTTGATACGGGTATCTATCCTGGAGAGCTTTTCAGAACGATATCTAAAAGTCACTTAGAGGGCCCCAACTTTGCCTTCTGCAAAATTAGGAGTAAGAAAGAAAGGAGAAGAGGAGAGCCAGAGGGGTTGAGGGAAGAGACAGGCCTGCTGTCTCTCCAGAAAGGAAAAGAAATTGTCAGATCGCAGCTGGTAAATAAGATGTTACAGCAAAGCTTGAAAAGCCGGGTTCTTTCTCCTTTGTAGAGGCTCTACCTGCATAACATGAAGGGGCTCAGTGACAGACACATTAAAACACCATTAAACTGTGAAATAGAACACAGTGTGAAAATAGATTTAACCTTCACAGCGTATCGATCTCTACCCCGCGCCGTGCCCAAGTTTTTGGACAACTGTTTTATAATAGGTTTTACTTATTTTCCTGTTGCTATTCTGACTTCCTCAGAGGAGGGTGTTATTTCTAAAACTCCTGACAGCTGAGAGAAAGAGGCTTGCTTCTCAGGGAGTGCCTGGCCTTGGAATGTTCCTGCCAGCTGCTCCACAAACAGAAATCAGTTTTGTGAAAGTGAGGAATGAGTTTGTGGTGGCCACTGGGATGACAGACACCCAAGGATGAGGAGAACATTGCCAGTTTCTCAGGGAGTGGGAAGGAGAGAAGGTTAGGTCCATACAGCTCCAGACGACGGCAGTCATCTGGTGCCTACAACTCTTACAACTTCATTTAGGCACCTAAGGACAGGGAGATATTGCTCTGTTATAGAATGGCTCTTGCATTTTATTTTATCTTCAAAGTGTACATCCACATGCAATCAGAAGTCTTTTCATAATAAGCAACAAGAGTTTCAGTTTCCTAAAAATGATCACAAAAGGGTAAATCTCCAAATAATTTTCTGAAGAAGTTTTTAACCCACATTGAGCAGACTGACAAAAAGTAACATAAAAGAAAATCATTTACTTTTCATGGAAACATCCTTATTTAATTCTACAATGGCTTCGAGAATTGTGCAAATTGAAAGATATATTTGTGTGTCAGAAAAAATAATAATGAGGCTAAAAATCCCTGATATGTGGAACTTAACGCTATTTTCTTTGGCTCATTTGATTTTAAAAACGAACACCTAAGAAACAGCCCCTTCCTAAACTGTAGCAGAGTCAGAGAAAATTTATAACGAAGAGACCAGTGTATGGTAAAGCAACCAATAGACCAAGGAACTTGCATTTTAGGCCATGAGAAGCCAAGGTAGGCCAATACTTCAAGTTCATTGTCTAAGGTGGAGCAAGTGCTCCTGATGGTGCTCAGATTTGAACTCACAACATTGTTTTCCCAATCCTATTTCTTATAGTTCATCGTGTTAGAGATTCAAATATATTTGATGAAATCAAATACCACTTTTATATAAAACTTGGTAAAAGAGGATAAAAATTCTTTTTTAACATGACATAAATCTATTCCAGTCTAGTAACTGCATCATGCTTAGTGATAAAAAACTAAATTTTAAACCTAAAGGTTTATATGTATATTTTTATAAAATATATAAAATATAAAATTTATAAATTTATATTATTTATATCATATATTTAAATTATGAAAATGTTTAATTACTGACGAAATAAAATACAATGGAACAATAGCTTTAATAATGAAAGGGATAAAGAAAAATGGTCTTTTTAGTCATATGATTGCTACCTAGAAAATTCAGTAAGATCTGATTAAAATAATTTACTTAAGTATATATGTTGATTAAAAACTATATGTAAAATACCACTAACTCCCTGTATTATATATACTTCTAAAATAGAAAAAGAAAAGATCCCTCTCTTTCCAAACTGTTGTACCCAGTTGCAACCAAAAACATAAAATAAGGGGGAATAGTCCTTACAGGAAATGTGTAGAATCCATGTAAATAAAATATAAAGTATCATTATATCATGTCACATGTTGAGAGATTTAATGTGAAGATAGCGAGTTGTCCCAAAATAATTTATGAATGTAATGAAGTCCCGGTGGGATATTTTTAGAGCATGAAAAAAAAAAATTTCCTAAAGTGTATGTAGAAGAATAAGCTGATTTAGATAGTTGAGGCTTTTAAAAATCAAAATTGATAGTAGACAACATGACCAGCCAGATAGTAATCATTCACGAAGGAAATACTTGAGAACTTACACTGTGCACCCTGCTTATAGCAGAGGTAGGGGTGAATAGACATAGATCCTCCCCTCCGGGAGCTTACAATCCAGCAGAAAGAAAGATATTGAAGAGTAATAACAAACATATTATAAATAATTACAAATGATAATAAGTATTTTCCAAGAAAGCTACAGGTTATGGAGAAGCAGTGTCTGATGGTCTGAGTTATCTGTCCCAATTAGAGGATACCACACACAATGATGCCACACAAATGTCACTGGACCTGTATGCCACACACCAGCACCCAGATGCTTAGGGGAGTGACATTCAAACTGGAATCAGGATAGGAAGGGTAACACAGTTCCTGGTAGCAGAGAAATAGGTGTGAAGGCCCTAGGAAGGCCCAGGAAGATCTTGGCACAGTCAAGAAATGAAAGGAGCCCAGTATGGACAAAGGAGAGAATGCCAGAGAGAGATGTAGGGTAAGAGTTGAAGAGACATGTATGAGGTGGCCACAGGCAGACCTTGCAAAACTGAATTGATTTTATCTAAGTACAGGGAAATTTTCCTATAAGTTCTGAGCAGGGAAGTAACATAAACTAATGGTTCCAGTTAATTTTTTTATCGTGTGAATAATTGTTTGGAATGAATTAAGAATGAACATAGGGAGATTAAATATGAGCTATGTGGTACTCCAGGAAAAAGAGGGTAGTGTGATTAACCAGGCTAGGGACACTGGAAGTAAAAAGTGGAAGGATTTGAGAAATATTTTAAAGGTTGAATTCATGAGACTCGGTGGTTGAGTGAGTAGGAAGTCAAAAGACCAATATAAAGGCGATGTAATTTAAACAGTTTTCCATGGGTAAAAGAAAAGGCAGACTGCTCGTGCGATAAACACACACACAATAAAAATCCAGCAATAGGTCCATATATATTTTTATTGGCAATTTAAAATAGTGAGAAAGAACAGATTACCCATGAAACATCTATAATGGATACATTAATCAGGTAATAGGCTCAATATTTTGAGTGGAGAGAGAAAACAATAAGGTCAATACCTTTCTCACAACTTACAGAATAAAAATAAAGTGTTAAAAGTACTAGAAGATGATCACTTTGGGAGGCCAAGGCGGGGGGATCACAAGATCAGGAGAGCAAGACAATCCTGGCCAACATGGTGAAACCTCATCTCTACTTAAATACAAAAAATTAGCCAGGTGTGGTGGCGTGCGTTTGTAGTCCCAGCTAATCGGGAGGTTGAGGCAGGGGAATCGCTTAAACACAGGAGGCGGAGGTTGCAGTGAGCCGAGATCGCACCACTGCACTCCAACCTGGTGACAGAGCAAGACTCAGTCTCAAAAAAAAAAAAAAACAAAAACAAAAAAAACAGTACTAGAAGATGATATAGGTTGATATTTTAATTTTATTTCACTTTATTCTTTCTTTGCTTTTGGACCTTAGAAATAGACACAATACAAAATACTCCCAGTTCATGGCTCAGTATTGTTCCTTGCTCAGTATAACATGCCCTCTAGTCTTTGTATTTGATTTTCTCCCTAGCATTACTACTACTCTACCTTTCTGACTTTGTACCCTCCAACCCCAACAAGCACCTATGATAATGTTCTTGATAATATTACTACTTAGGGTTAATGAAAAGTTTGCAGGTAAATACATGGGGGTGCCCTTTGTAGAATACATAGCATTTTGTAATATTAAGTTCATTATTGTTCCATCAAAGAATATAGCATATCTCTTCATTTAATCAAATCTTCCTTCATGTACTGTGTAATTGTTCTAAGATTCTCTCCATAAATACTTGTGCCTTCCTTGTTAGGTTAAACTCCAATGACTTTACAGCTTTTGCTGTTATTTCAAAAGGAATCTTATTTTCAATTTCCTTTTCTGAATGGTAATTCCCAGTACAGAAGAATGATATTGATTTTTAAATTTTATTTTGAATACCGAGTTTTTAAAAATAATCTTGGAGTAGGGAGTGTTTTTAAAGCATAATGCCAAAAGCAGAATGCATAAGAAAAACATTTGTCTGTTTTCCTGTCGAAGGCAAAAGACAAATGACAATCTGGGCAACAATATTTGCTACATATATGACAGAAAAGGAGGTAGTACCCCAAATAGATAAAAAGTTATTACAAAACAAAAAATTGTCAAATATGGGCAAAGACCATAAAGACAAAATTGAAAAGAGAAGAAATAGAAATATCCTGCCAACAAGAATAAATATTTGATACTATATGTAAATGAAAGACCTGTAAATTAGAAGAAAGTATTTCTTTGCATTATAAAATGCATGAGAGGGGATTTCTATTGTAGTGATAGAAGCCCAACATCATGTAAAAGTTATTGGATTGGTTAATGGGGATATCTCTGGATGGTTCTTGCTTCAGTCCCAGGTAGAGCCAGGAACTCACATTTCATAGTTTTTGTCTCTATTGGATTTTATTTTTCATGCTGATTTTGTCTACTTGGCAGACAAGATAGCTGACAGCCAGTAGCTTCTTCCAGCCTAACAAATTGAGATAAAATCTAACAGCTCTTTATAATCTCTGTATGAAACCTAGGAAAGACTTCTCTCATTGGGACACTTGCTTATACTGATCCAACAACTGTAGCTAAGAGTTTGATGCATTAGGATAGCTGAGCCTAGATCATGCAACTAACCTTGTGGCTGGGTTTGGCCCTATGCTTGACAATCTCACTGGACCCACGGAGTTGAGGAAGGAGGGCTGCTTTTTTTCCAGAGTAATGCGTACACAAACAATTTGATATTCCCAGTCATTTGGAACAAACAACCAATTCACATTATCAGTAGAAATAAAGAGGAACACTGCACAGGCAGAAGAAAGAATGTGGGCGGGTATTTTTCAATTCATCAAAATTTTAAAAACCATGAATCATTACAGACAAACAAAATCAATAAACTGATTGACTGTGGAGAAAGTCCCATCTGAAGTTAAAGAGTTTCCAAGGATATACTTGGTCTCCTTGTAATTTTCTTCAGGGCCCTAGTGGCAGCAAGACCTCATTACACTGCAAGTGACCTCCCAAACCACTACAGGGGACTTGTGAGCTAAAGTGGCTTGCTTTCGACATTATATATTCCAGTCCTTGGAGAAAAACGGGGCTTACAATTCCATCTTAAGGGACAAAAGCGAGCACGGGAGAGGGCTGAGATGGGGAGAGGAAAGAGACAGTTGATCTACAGTATAAAAATAGATCTCTCTTAGTGAACAGTGTGCTCTGTGCTGAAGGTTAGGTAGAAATACAATCTCAAGCATGGGAGAGGCACACTAACTTTTTATTTTTTCTCCCAGCTAAATTGATAGGTTGGCAGGTTTGAGGCCTGTGTCCTTTAGAAATCCCTCTGCAGAGCTCGAAGGCTTAATACAAGCTGGAGAGGCAATAAACAGAATGAAGGTCATTTATAGCTTCTACTATGAAGGGAAAATGTTTTGTTTTATGAAAAACACAAAATGCAGGGAAAATTGAGCCTACAAGGGGATGATGGGAAGAATGCAGAGAAGAAAAATAATGAAATTCTATATTCCCATAGAACTTTACAGAAAATTTGAATTCTCTTTGACAACAGACCTGCCATCTTCCAGATTTAAATGCCTTTAAATGGTATATGGCACTTGAAGTTCTGCATGGAGAAATGAGGCCAGTACAGGGTTTAGAGAAGTTGCTCTGACTATAGAGTTATATGCCGCCTTCTCTGGACTTATAGAGATCTAAGTATGAGAGGGGGTGAGAAACTGGTTAGACCCTGCCCAGTCACGAAAGGAAAGGAGCCGTGGGTCCAGCTTCTTTTTACTTGTTTACCCTGGATTTGGGGTTCTATGAAGAGTGTCATTATTACCTTAATTCCAAGTCACTTACTATTAATAAATGTCAGATACGATTATAAAGTATTAGATACTATTTTCAATTTTCATATTTTAAAGATAGCGAAACTGCCGTTGCAAAGATTATGACAGAGAAATCTAACATGGCGGGCTCCATCTTGCTTCTAGCCTCACAAGCTAGCTATCTTCACACATTCCCGGGCATAGGCCAACCTTACCATGAGAGAAATTTAGTTTATAGTTTATATAATCTAAGTTATATAGTTTATATAAACTACATTTAGTTTATAGTTTATTTAGTTCATAGTTTAACATAAACTACTTAGGCAAGGATGATAATAGTCCCTCCCTGAAACTAACTCCCTCCTTCCTCAGGGATGGAAAATTAATAAAACCACAAGATTAGGATTATGGGAGGGGCTTGAACTATGCTAAAATGTAGGCATAGTTTCTATAATCCCTTACTGCTCAGGAGCCATGTGGCCAGAGTTCACAAGATTTGTGACTTTCCCAATTGCTTCTGTAGATAACATCAATATCATAGAACCTAAGATTGGTCTTTTAGGTTTTTTCCAGAGTTTTTCATTCTGGCAATTGACTGGCCTCACCTGGACTCTGAACTCATGACTCAACGGATCCTGTGGCCCCACCCAGAGGCAGACAGCTCAGGAGGACCGTTTTCCATGCCCCTTTGATTGCATCCCCAACCAATTAGCAGCACTCATTTAGTTCCCTGCCTATGAAACTGTCCTTGAAAAACCCTAACCTCCCTCCAACCCTTCAGGGAGATTGATTTGAGTAATACCTTTATCTTTTACCAGGCTAGCCTTGTGTTAATTAAACTGTTTCTTTACTGCAATACCACAGTCTCAGTGAACAGGTTTTGTCTATTCAGTGTGCAGGAATAGCCCATCAGGCAACTACAGCAGAACTACGTTGTACTTACTTTTTGTTTTCATCATACTTAGAAATAACACCTGGCACATAGCAGTCTCTCATAAGTTTTGACTGACTAACCGAATGAATGAATGGATATAAATGAAGGAAATAAATCTAGGCAATGCTCACGTTTTGGAGTGCTTCTTTCCATTTAACATACTTATTGTATGTCTGTGTGCAAGGCCTTTGAGTCGGATGTTAGGCAACATTTAGAGATGAGAATGCCACAGTTCAAGAAGGGATGAAATGGGCAAGCGCATTCTTCTGATAGAGTAAGGAAGGTTACAACTGTTAGAGCAGAGTAGGTAGTTAGGCAGACGTGAGTAGGGCAGGAGAGCCCCCCCAACCCCAGGAATGTCAGGCGACCCTCAGGTGATGGTCATGCGGTTGTTAAACTGTCTCGCTAAAACAATAATTGGTTGCAGCTGGCACCAGGGAGAGGCGGTCTCCAAATAAATAAACATCTGCAGCTGGTGACCAGCAGCTTCCCGATAAGATCTCAGGAGTTGTGTGAGGGCACAAGCATGTTCACGAAGGGGCAAAATGGCAGTTTAACGGGTCTATAACCTTCCTCTAGGAACCCTCAACAGGTGAGGGAAAATGCCTCAAATGAGCACGTATACGATTTCAGTAAACACACTATGCATGAGGCCTCTCCAAAATGGTGGCAGGTCACTGCACAAGTAGACAGCCCACCCCAAGGGAAGATTCAGGGGAGAAGTAATGCAACACAGAAGTATGCAAACATATAAAACTCCAAGTCAAAGGTCAAGCAGTGCACTTGATCTCTCAAGTCTCCCGATTGGCCCTCTTCCAAGTGTAATTTACTTCCTTTCATTCCTGCTGTAAAGCTTTTTAATAAACTTTCACTCCTGCTCTAAACTTGCTTTGGTCTCTCACTCTACCTTATGCCCCTTGGACAAATTCTTTCTTCTGAGGAGGCAAGGTTTGAGTTGCTGCATACCTGTACAGATTCAGCACCACTGCAAACGCAACCAACATCAGAATGGAACTAAGGGATATACAAACTTAAAAGCAAGAAAGGTTATGCATAGTCATGGGGATCAATAACTGTTTCTTGGCTGGGAGCAGTGCCTCTCGCCTGTAATCCCAGCACTTTGGGAGGCCCAGGCAGGTGGATCACAAGGTCAGGAGTTCGAGACCAGCCTGGCCAACATGGTGAAACCCCATCTCTACTAAAAATAGAAGAACTAGCTAGGCGTGGTGTGCACCTATAATCCCAGCTACTCAGGAGGCTGAAGCAGGAGAATTGCTTGAACCCGGGAGGCGGAGGTTGCAGTGAGCTGAAATTGGGCACTGCACTGCAGCCTGGGCAATAGAGCAAGACTCCACCCCCCAAAAAATAATAATTAAAAAAAAATAGCCTGTAATCCCAGCTCTTTGGGAGGCTGAGACAGGCAGATCACAAGGTCAGGAGATCTAGACAATCCTGGGTAACACGGTGAAACCCCATCTCTACTAAAAATACAAAAAATTAGCCGAGCATGGTGGCAGGCACCTGTAGTCCCAGCTACTCGGGAGGCTGAGGCAGGAGAATGGTGTGAACCCAGGAGGCGGAGCTTGCAATAAGCCAAGATCGCACCACTGCACTCCAGCCTGGATGACAGAGCGAGACTCTGTCTCAAAAAAATAAATAAAAATAAAAATAACTGTTTCTTAAACAGGTGTGACACGGGAAAAGCACCGAAAAATGGAGACAATTTGACACTGGGAGAAAAATGTCAAGGCAAGTGTATGTATTTAGGATTGAAGAGTAGTGGAATGTAACTGAAATCCACCATATTTCTGAGACAGCAGTGATACATAGGACTGGAAAGCTATGTTGGGGCCAGCTACTTACCCATGCAGTTGAGGGAAGTCAAAATATTTTACCCCAAAATATATTTTCTTTGACACATTTGGAAATGGCTGCCGCAGAGCCAGCAGACTGAAGTGGGGAAAATTTACATCCATACAGAATCATTATTAATGCAGCCAGGACTTTCCTTTCTAGGCATTTCTTGATGTAGAAGAGATTTACTGAGTCTGATACCTTTAAAGATCTGACAAGAGACATTTGCTGCCTATGCCTTCTGTTCTCTTGGAGGACTGCTACCAATGAGGCTTCGTCAACATAACAAGGCCACCTTAGCTAGACAGGCCTCTTCCTTTCTCCCTCTCATAACCTGTCTTGCCACTAAACCTGAATTACCAACACAACCTCTTTGGGGCCATGCTCTGAGCCCACATTCTTTCTATAACCTCAAGTTGGTATATAAGCTTCTGCGCCTTACTGTCTTCATTCTGAAGGCTCTTGTGTATACGCATTAAACAAATTTGTATCTCCTATTAATCTGCCTTTTGCGAGTTGATTTTTCAGTGAAACTTCAGAGGTCCAAGGGCTGTAGCCCCTACCAAGTTCAAGATGCTTCACTTACTGGAAAAGAAAGTTGGTCATGTATTATTATTGCTGGTATAGTGCTCTATTTCTAATACTGGATGGTAAGTTTTTTGAAGGCACTGACTCTGTCTGGTTTCTGCCTGCCAGGAATGTATATGTGTGTGTCTCCTATTAGGAAGGGTCCTTTGCCATGGGCTACCACTCAAGAAGCTGCCATGAAGGAAGTGATGCTAGAGTGACCCTGATGACCTCCCTTCAGTGCCCCCATCAGCTCACCTCCTCATGCAGAAGGAAGTGGGCAAGCACTCTCAGTCCCATTCCCTCGCTTTCTCTTTAAAGTAGGCATTTTTCTCTGCACCTCTTTGCCCTGAGTCTTACAGAGCAGGTTATGGTCCTCGAAGGCGAGTCTTGTGGTAGTCAACAGTCACTGTGCCTGGCTGAATAAGTCTAATCCCACAGTTGAGTATTAGGAAGCCCGCTTGTCCTTATTTTTCAATAGCAGTAATAAAGATGTATTTTCATCCCCATTTGTTTGAATCTACCTCCTGGTTGTTTCTGAACTCAGGTCAATGGGGAATTATTCTGGCCTTTTAAAATCCCTCAAACCCTAAGAGTAGGCATTCAGTAAGTGTATGTTGAATGAAAGAATGAATGGGTGATTTAATTATCAAACTCATGGAAGCAAGAAACACCAACATTGCCCTCCTATCATTTACTGCTTTGTGATAGCCCAGCTGTGACTGGGTATCCCTGATAATGGGATCTTACAATGTGGTCATTTTGGGTCACCATTAGTAGATCACTTTCTCCTTCCTGTTTTTGGAATAATTAATTATTTTCTGCTTTTCAGAAAAATCTATTTCTCAACGCTTAGAAATGTTTCTATTCCATCTTACTCTTTGGACACAATGTCCCTTTCTCTACCATCACTATCTCTTGTAGCTGCGGCCTCACTAATTTCTAGTCTTTATTTCTGCATCCAGGAATGTTAATAATCCTTGAATTTAGGATTATTGGTCATCTTATGTCATGCAGCTCCTTCTGCATGGGGACACATCTCTTAGAATATGATGCTTATAGACTCCAAACTTAGTATGTGTTTTTCTTCTTCTTTCGCATATCCCTCACCAGGTTATTACACACAGTTGAGTGAAGAACAAGAAGATTTTTAAATTTGAGTTTGATTTAGATTTTGTTTCATTTTAGAATACACTGATACGCCTAGAAACCGGGTACTATAATTTTGTCATGAGCATGCCAACTGAAGCAAGAAGTCCATCTGCAAGTTCAAAGCTAGCATTTTAATGTTCACATAGCTTTTTTCCAAAAATGGCCACCACTAGTTTCAAAGCATCTTTGAAAATGATGAAACCTAGAGATCACTGGGACTAAATGAAATTGCAGTTTGCGGATACAACTGAAAAAGTAGAAGGGACTGAACATTCAGCTCCCACAGACCTCTGGACAGAAGTGTCTGAGCATCAGTATAGAATTTGAAAAAAGAGGGGGGTAGTAGAGCCCATTGAAAATGGAAAAACAATTAAAAATATATTGAAAGTAGAAAGAAAAAGAGAAATCAGTCCTAATTAATTCTGGTGCCCTTCTCAACCCCAGCCTCTTTGTAATCCTACTGGGAACATCTTTATTGATCTGGGGGTCCTGCAGCACGCTTCTGATGCTTATCTCAGCATAAAAACAGACTCTTGTGATAAGCAGTGATTTAATTACATGACAATCACCGTTAACAATGCATGGCGAATACCAAAAAATATGCAGAACAAGACTGGCATTGATAAATGCAAAGAGGTGGCATTGACTTCCAGTAAAGTTTCTGCTTAAACCTCTGCTGCTACTTCTGTCATAGAAAAGAATAGTCTTCAGTTACTTGAAATGTCTAAGAACTGACCATTGGTTCACATTCAGGTAATAATAAGGAAGTTTACAGTTTAAAATATCAGTATTTAATAGATCATTAGAACCCATTTCTAGAACCTGAGAAATGTACCTAGCATTAAGCTTTTCCACAAAAATTGTGAGATATTTACAAAGCAAAATGGTAACATCTTTACAAAGAGACCTTCGCTTGTCTTAGGTGTTCAAGACTCACTCAATGCTTATGCCAAGGTTAGTATTGGAAAATTATGGGATAAACTTGTGGAAATTGGATATATTCTCCCAATAAGAGCCATTCAGAATAAAATCTCAAGTGTCTTCAGACATGTTAATGCCTAGGCTTTTATATATGACAAAGTACATTTTTAAGTTTAGCCATATGGAAAACTATAAACTAAGTTCCTGTCTTTATCACTAGACTAAGTTGGATAAATCAAAGTTAATTACTAATTTAGAAAGATTATGTTAGGATGTTAATTAACACAGATTGCTTAAAAACATTTGAGAAGGTAAATATGTGAATAGGGGCTACAACTTGTGCTTGAGTTTCTTAAATCAGTTTAATTGAACGTGGTAGGACGGCCCTTCTGTTATGGGGGACCAATAAAATGAAAGGATGACACAAAAGAGAATAAATGCATGTGAATTAAGGGAGTGGAAGAAAGTGAAGGAAGAATCATCCTACACAAGAGCTATAGAGAAGTGTGTGGATTAATGGAACACGGTAGTGTCCAGGGAGGGGTGGTGCCAAATTAGAGATCACGCTGGAAGAGTAGAAAAGGGAGCTGCTTTGTCCTTGGTAATCTTCAAAAAGCTCAGCTTGTGGTTGGCAGCATGAGAAGAGGGAGAGTCACAGTTTTTACAGAGGCACATAGATAGTATGGTCTCAGTCCATAAAACCAGAAGCCTTTTCTTTCAAGAACGTCAGTGAAATACCTGAAGAAAGTCAAGGCAGAGGATGTAATTGTCAAGGGCACAAGGCCAGACTGGCTGCATTCAGGGCTCAGCTCTATTACTTACCAACTGTGTGACCTTGGGCAATTTCCTTAATCATCTGTGCCTCAGTTTCCTCATCTGCAAAATGGGAAATAATAATCGCATTACCTCACATAGTTGTTTTGGGGACCAAATAATTATTATTTTTAGTTTTAGTGAGGTATAATTAAAAAGTAAATACTATATATATTCAAGATATACAATGTGATGTTTTGATATACATTGTGAACTGATCACCACAATCAAGTTAATTAACATATCCATAATCTCACATAGTTGCCTTTCCTGGATGTGTGTTGAGGGTACTTAAAATCTATTTTCTTGACAAATTTCAAGTTTACAATCTATTTGTAGTAACTGTAGTCAGCATGCTGTACATTAGGTCTCCAGAACGTATTCACTTTATAAGTAAAAGTTTGTTCCCTTTCACCAACATATCCTCCACTCCCGCCAACTCCACCACACACAACCCTGGTAACTACCATTCTACTCTGTTTCTATGAGTTTGACTTTTTTAGATTCTACATATAAGTGAGATCATACAATGTTTATGTTTGCATGTCTGGCTTATTTTACTTTGCATAAAGTCTTCCAGGTTTATCTATGTTATTGCAAGTGACAGAATTTTCTTATTTTCTAAGGCTAATATTCAATTACGTACGTGTGTGTGTGTGTGTGTGTGTGTGTAACAGTTTCTTTATCCATGCATCTGTCAAGAAACACGTTGTTTCCATATCTTGGCTATTATGAAGACTGTGGCAATGAACAAGGGAGGGCAGATATCTCTTCAACAAACTGATTTCATTTCCTTTGAATGGATACTCACATGTAGGATTCCTAGATCACATGGTGGTTATATTTGTAATTTCTTGAGAAACCTCCATACTGTTCTCCCTAATGGTTGTACCAGTTTACATACCCACCAACAATGTATAAGGTTGCTCCACATCCTTATTAACATTTGATATCTTTTGACTTCTTGTTAACAGCCATTCTAGCAGGTGTCAGGTTTGCATTTTGTGGTTTTGATTTGCATTTCCCAGATGATTATTGATGTTAAGTACATTTTTATATACTTCTTGGCCATTTGCTTGTCTTCTTTGGAAAAAATATCTATTCAGGTTCTTTTTTCATTTTTAAATCAGGTTACTTTCATTTTTTGCAATTCATACAATTGAATTATATGAATTCCTCATATATTTTGAATATTAACTTCTTATCAGATATATGGTTAACAAATATTTTCTCCCATTCTGTGGATTACCTTTTCTTTTTGTTGATTGTTTCCTTTGCTGTGTAGAAACTTTTTAGTTTGCTGTAGTTTAATTCTGTTTATTTAATTGTAATTAATTTTGTTCAATTTAGCTTGTTTGATTTTAAGTTGTTTAATCCTACTTTTGTTGCCTGTGTTTTTGGTGTCTTAGCCAAAATTCATTGGCAAGTTCAATGTCATGGGGCTTCCCCTGATGTTTTCTTTGAGGAATTTTACAGTTTTAGGTCTTATGTTTAAATCTTTAATTCATTTTAAGTTGATTTTTGTGTATGGTGTAGGATAATGATTCACTGTCATTGTTTTGCATGCAGATGGCCAGTTTTCCTAGGTCCTTTGATTGAAGGGACTATCATTTCCCATTGTGTATACCCAGTGAATTCTTCCTCAGAGACTAGTTGATCACATGTGTAGGTTTATTTGTGGACTTTCTATTATGTTCCATTGATCTATGTGTCTCTTTTTATGCTAGTACCATATCATTTTAATTACTATAGCTTTGTAATATAATTTAAAACTGAGACGCCTTCAACTCTGTTATTCTTGCTCAAGTGACTTCACCTATTCAGAACGTTTTGTGCTTCCATACAAATTTATGACTTGTTTTCTATTTCTGTGAAAAATGCTGTTGGAAATTTGATAGATATTGCATTGATTCTGTAGATCACTTTGAATTGTATAGGCATTTTGACAATATTGATTGTTTTGATCCATGAACACAGTATATCTTTCCATTTATTTGTGTCATCTTTCAATTTCTTTCATCATTGTTTTATAGTTTTCAGTGTACAGATATCTCACGTTCTTGATTAAATTTATTTTTAAGGATTTGTTTCTTTTTGATATTGTGAAATTATTATTTTTTTCAAATAGTTAATTACTAGTGTATAGAATCACAACTGATTTTTGTATGTTGATTTCACAACTTGCAATTTTACTGCATTTATCAGTTTTCACAGTTTTTTGATTGAGTCATTAGAGTCTTATATATATAGGATTATATTATCTGCAAATAGAAACAATGTCTTCCTTTCCAATTTGGATGTCTTCTATTTCTATTTCTTGCCTATTTGATCTGGCTAAGACTTCTAGTACTATGTTGAGCAGAAATAGCAAGAATGGGCATCCTTGTCTTGATATTAGGAGAAAAACTTTCATCTTTTAATTATTATGATTTTAGCTATGGGCTTGTCATATATGGCCTTTATTGGGTTAAACAATAAAACCCATTCTTTCTATATCTAGTTTGATAAGAATTTTTATTGTAACAAGATAGCAAATTTTCTCAAATGTTCCCTCTGTACCTATTGAGATGATTATATGATTTTTATCCTTCATTATGTTAATGGAGTATATCACACGTATTGACTTGCATATGAAAAATATTAAGCCATTATTTCCTTAAATATATTTTGTTTTCTTTTCTCTCTCTCCTCTTTCTAAAACTTCTGTAATGTGAATGTTAGCTCTCTCAATGGTGTCCCATAAATCCTATAGGCTTTCTTCATTGTTTTTAATTATTTTTTCTTTTTTCTCCTCTGACTGAATATTTTTAATTACCTCTCTTTAACTTTACTAGATCTTTCTTCTGCTTGATCCATTCTGCTGTTGATGCTTTCTATAGCATTTTTTATTTTATTTATTATACTCTTCAGCTCCAGAATTTCTGTGTTTTTTAGAAATTCTAAAAAATTTCTAAATTTTTTAGATTAGAAGAGTGATTACCCTTCTAAACTTCTCATTTTTTGTGTGTATTGTTTTCCTGATTTCAATGAGTTGTGTCTCTGTTCTCTTGTAGCTCTTTGACCTTCCTTAAAGTAAATTACTTTTAATTATCTGTCAGGTAACTTGTAGATCTCCATTTATTTGAGGTAAGTTGCTGGAAAATTATTGTATTCTTATGCAATTCCTTGTTTTTTCCTTTATGTTATTTTCCTTGTTTTTCTTTCATGTTACTTGTTGCCTTGCACTGATATCTGTGCATTTGATAGAGCAGTTACTTCTTCCAGACTTCATGGACTGGTTCTGACAGAGAAAGATCTTCATCTACTGGTGGCTGTGCAGACCCCATCTGGGTGAGATGCAGCAATCCCACCTCCTTTGAAGGTGCAGAATTGTAGTTTCTATGAAGCTCTGTCAGTTGAAGTCAGTGTTGCAAAGATTACGGGAGTACACAGCAGCCAAGGCTGAGTGTATCTGCAGTGATAGTGAAGGTCATTAGGGTCTCTGGCAGTGAAAGGTGCTGGAGTTCTCCTGATCTCCTTTCTCCCCCATGGGAAAGCTTGGCCATGGATATTATTCTTGGTGCCAGATTCACCTTGAAGGCACACTAGCAGTAACAGTGGCACCAGTTTCCAATGCATGGTGGTTTTGACACAGCCATAATGCCTGGTTCTGGAGTCCAGGCACACATAGAAGAATCATGGCTGTGGGGTGCTGGCACTGGTGCCTGGGGCACAGGTTCCCCTTCTGCCATGTTGGTAACAATGTGTGAGGTGCAGGTGCTTGTGGAGAAACTAGAAATCTGGCATCCCAAGAACAGGCAAACACAGAGCTATAGCATTTCCAGAATCTAGGGCACAGAATCCTCCACTGCAATAGGGCTCCAATGTACTAGGTGTGAGTGCTTGTGTATCTGCTGCAGAGCTGGAGTCAAGAGGGCAGGTGTATGTAGAGATATTGGTATTCCAGGAATTGACACAGGGTTGTGTCTGCTGCAGCAGTGGCTTCAGTTTCCAAGGTTTTAACTGTGTCTTTGAATCCTCCCAAGGCTATTTCTGTTTGTGGTTGACTTTATAATTTTTTTTGTGGGGGAGGAGGATAAAGGCTGGTATCTCATATCCCACCACCTTTTTGACATCACTTGGGTACTAAATAGAATTTCTTTGAACAGTACCTGGTAAGTTATGTGTTAGCTGTTATTAATATTAACATTTATAGTGTGATATTGGCACCCTAAAACAAAGCTTTCCTTATTCTGACATTTGGGAGGACACACAACCCAGAACTGACTTTCTGCCCACTCTGTCTCAAGCAAATACTGCCAGTGGCACATCCTTCTCACATTAACAGAGATCTCCTTCCAAAGACAGGCTTCTCAGGAAGGAGACTTACTTACACATTAGCAGAGAAAACCTGTAGCCCTTGCCTAGAACGGTCAATCCAATTCATTTCAAAATAGAATCACTAATGGGTCCACAGACTTTTGTGGAGAACAGACAACATAAAAGAACTGACGTGGAAGAAATAGATGATTCAGAAAGACAGACAAAAGTTGTTTAAAAAAAACACTCTATCATCTTCAGATTTGAGGAGATATTAAAGGAATAGACTGCAGTGGAAAACATAGCTTAGACGTTTAAAATATGTTTGATCAAATTAAATAATTGAAAAACTGAAAGAAAAGGCAAATAAATTTTCCAGAATGTAGAGAAAAAGAAAAAAATATATGAGGTAAAAGACAAAAGATTATTCAAGGATGTTTTACTTCTGTCTATAGTCATCTCAGTAAAAGAGATGAGAAAACGTAAGAAAGGAAACAATAGCTTAAGTAACAGAAAACAATTTTCTATGCCTGAATTAGACAGTATAGTTTAGCATGATAGAGTTCACTTTAGCTTGAATGGCAAGCAGAATGAAATGAAAAAAAAAATGATGTAGATCTAGATAAATCCTTGGGAAATTTCGAAGCAAAGATAAAGGGAAAATTTTTAAAAACTAATGAGAAAGAGGAAAAGGTTGCCAAAAATAAAGAAAGCAGAATTAGATTGTTTGTCAACTTCTCATCAGCCACTTGACACACCATCTTCAGAGCTCCAAGGAAAAATTATTGTTTGAAACTATTGCTGAACTTTAACCTTTGAATCGTAGATAAGTATGAGTGCTAAATACATTTTCTGGCATTAAAAAGGCTCAAATACTCTATGTTCTATGTATTTGTAGATGTACTTTAGCATAATCGGAAAAAAATCAAGCAAGAGGAAGATGTGTGGTCCAGGACCCCATAGATCTGACTCAAGTGGGTAAGGAAGGGATGCCCTAGGTGCAAGGGAGTAAGAGAATACGGGGAAGTATGGTGGGGGTAGGTGGGACAGTGACTTCTAGATCTCAAATACATAGGAGCTAAACACTGACTGAAATTAAGCCTGGGGAAAAGAAATTCCATATATAACCTAGAATTACTTTGCTATATAGAAGTCTTCTTTAAAAAAAATTGTATAAATGTAAGGGGTACAAGTGCAATTTTGTTACATGGATATATTGAGTAATGGTGAAGTGTGGGCTTTTAGTGTGTCCATCACCCAAATAGTGTACATGGTACCCATTAAGTAATTTCTAATCATCCACCCTCTCCCACCATTTCCAGTCTCCAACGTCTATCATTCCACACTCTGTGTCCATTGTGCATACAATATTTAGCTCCCACTTATAAGTGAGAATATGAGGTCTTTGACTTTCTGTTACTGAGTTGTTTCACTTAAGATAATGGCCTTCGGTTCCATCCATGTTGCTGCAAAAGACATGATTTCATTCTTTTTATGAATAAATAGTATTTCATTGTGCATATATGCCACATTTTCTTTAATCTTCCATTGATGGACACTTAGGTTGATACCCAGTAGTGGGATTGCTGGGTTAATGGTAGTTCTATTTTTAGTTGTTTAGGAAATCTCTGTACTGTTTTCCATAGATGTTGTACTAATTTACAGTCCCAATAGCAGTATATAATGTTTCCTTTTTTCTGCATTCTCCCCCCATATCTGTTATTTTTTATGTTTTAATAATAGTTATGCTGAGTAGGCGAGATGATTTTTCATTGTGCTTTTAATTTGTGAAAAATCTATGCATAAAGCAAGATAGATTATCCTAAATTGTTACCTATATACTTTTCTTTTTAGTGAGCAATGCCAAGAGATAAAGATAGAAGATAACATGTGGTATGTTCTCTATGTTAAATAAAAGCAAAATGTATCAGTTCCAATAATGATCAAACTGCCTTGCACTTTATCAATATACTTGAACAACAACTGATCCCTCCACCCCTCACCCCGTCTCTCTCTCTCTCTCTCTCTCTCTTCCTGTGTGTGTGTGTGTGTGTGTGTGTGTGTGTCTTTCTCTCATCTCTTTGTATCTAAATGAACATGTTAGATTTTATCCATATAAGAATCCCTATTTGGCAGATCTGAAAACCAAGTCTCTGTAAGATTAATTGACTTAAGATTACATAGCTAGGAAGTTAACTTTTTGTCCAGCATTAAAAAATTATCTACAAAACTAAGCCTAACTAAATTTATGTCCTAAAAGATAGTAGGTGGCAGAAGTGGATGCCAACAGTGGAACATTTATTCATCAAGTATTAAAATGCAAAACTAATGTCCACCTTAGGGACTCACCTTTATGGCGAATAATGACTAACAATGCAGTCCTCCATGTCAATATGACAAACTTATCAATAAATATAATGAATTCCTCAGGCAAACACTTCTCATTAGCCTGACCTGTTGTATATTTGCTGAAAAGCATATGGGCATCCCAAAATGTGCATACCTAATATCTCCTTAACCAGTTGAGTTCTGTGCAGCTCACTGATATCAATAGAATTAAATTCACAAGCAAGAGAAATGTTGCTAGTTGTTGTTTTAAGTTTGGGCAAAGATACAAATTTGCATCTGCAGGTAACAGCTTAACTGGTATGTCTACCTTAATGATTTCTAGTTTTGACAAACATTTCCTAGTGTGAGTTAAAAGTAATGCAACTTTATGGTTAAAATGTAAGTATACTGTTAAGATGATTAATTACTCCAATCTAACAATGGCCCAAATCCAAAAAGAAAATTATCTAAGCCAATCAATTTAAAGGGATTGAATATTTAGTTTTAGGCTCTATTTTTGAGTGGTTATTCAAAAAGAATTAGGTAATTATTGCTAATTTGTGATTTTCTGAAATAAAAGAAGACAAATATAACATGGATAATTGAAACACAGAATTGGAAAAATATAAGCCCAAACTCTATCTAATGATCAGTTTCAACATCCACTTTTATTGAACATTGAGGCACTATTGTTACAGAACCAAATGAACTAATTCAAAGGCAATATCTCTATAGATACAAATATTTTATGCACAATGCCAATGTTTAGAGTTCTATTCCAAAATATTTTATCCTATTATTAATACTTACTGGAGAAACTGAGGTAAGGTATGTCAAAAGTTTGTACTCAACCTCTCAGAGTTAGTGATGACATCAAGGATTTGAGCTGAGATGAGCCTTCTGACCAGAACCAACTACAAAAAAGCATTTCCTTGTCTATTAAAATTAAACTAGGATGTTCCACTTTCCAACCTTCACCCCCTGGAGATGACCACAAGTTCGTCTTGCGACCCCTGAATGGAGTTTTAATGGTGGTGAATACTTTTGAGATAAATAAATGCCCATGACACTCTACACAGTTCTTTCAAGTACTATTATTACTACCATTTTACCTGAAAGTTTATGAAAGGGCAGAATGAAATTGAGAACAGAGATTTTTTGATTCCCAGTTGGTTGTTCTTTATACATACACTTCATTTCAGCTTTTAATAAGAATGTTTCCCCATAATGCGAATGTAGGGTTATATCACATGCAACTATAAGAAATTCTGCATTGCGAGTAAGTATTTATGACAATCTACAAATCAAAAAATATAGAAATGTGCTCCTGCCAACACTGGCCAACGTTTAAATTAGAAAATCCTGGTAGGTGTTACATAAGCAGAGTGATGTCTCACCGAGGATGGCTACATTCTGATCCCCAGAACCTGTGAACATGTTAGGTCACTTGCCAAAGAGGAATTAAGGTTGCAGACGGATTTAAAGTTACTAATCAGCTGACTTTAAAATACAGAGGGTTTATCTTGGATTATCCAAGTGGGGCCAGTATAATCAGAAAAGTCCTTAAAAATGAAAGACCTGGCTGGGCACGGTGGCTCACACCTGTAATCCCAGCACTTTGTGAGGCCGAGGCAGGTAGATCAGGAGTTCGAGACCAGTCTGGCCAACATGGTGAAACCCCATCTCTACTAAAACTACAAAAATTAGCCAGGCGGGGTGGCTGGTGCCTGTAATCCCAGCTACTGGGGAGGCTGAGGGAAGAGAATCGCTTGAACCCGAGAGATGGAGGTTGCAGTGAGCTGAGATCACGCCACTGCACTCCAGCCTGGGTGACAGGAGAAACTCCAGCTCAAAAAAGAAAAAAAAAAAAAAGAAGAAGAAATTGGAAAAGACAACCAAGAGAAACGGTCAAATGAGAAGGACTGTGCCCAAGGTTGCTGATTTTAAAGAAGGAGGAAGAGGCCATGAACCAAGGAATGGAGGTAGACTTTAGAAGCTGGAAACGGTATAAGAATAATTCTTCCCTAGAGCCTCCAGAAGGAATGCAGCACTGTTAACCCTTTCATTATAGCCAAGTGAGATGTTTTGGACTTCCGCTCCAGAACGGCAAAAGATATTTGTGTTCTTGTAAGCCATGAATTTTGTGAGTTTCTTTCATTGACACATGATAATTGTACTTATTTATGGGGTACGTGGCAATGCTTCAATAATGTATAGTGATCAAATCAGAATAGAGAGCATATCCATCACCTCAAACAATTATCCTTTGTTTGAGCTGAGAATATAAAAAATCCCCTTTTCATGAAACATAAATTATTATTAATTAAAGTTAAACTATAGTGCTATGAGACACTAGAACTTATTTCTCATCTAGCTATATTTTTGAATCCTTTAACCAATCTCTCCCTATCTCTCCATTGCCCCACCTTTCCTAACCTATCATAACCACTATTCTATGCTGTACTTCTATGAGATCAACTTTCTTAGCTTCTGTACGTGGGTGAAAACATGTAATATTTACCTTTATGTTCCTGGCTTATTTCACTTAATATTTCCCAGACACATCCCTATTGTCACAAATGATAGAATTTTATTCTCTTTTTATGGTTGAATAGTATTCTATTGTGTATGCATATCACATTTTCCTTATCCATTCAGGTATTGATGAGCACAGGTTGACTCCATATTTTGGCTATGTGAATAGTGCTGCAATAAACGTGGGGGTGCATATATCTCTTCAATATGCTGATTTACTTTCCTTTGGCTATATCCCAGTTGTGGGATTGCTGAAATATAGAGTAGTTCTATTTGGATTTTTTTGAAGAAAATCTATACTGTTTTCCATAATGGCTATACTAGTTTACATTCCCACCAGCAGTATATAAAAGTTCCCCTTTATCAAATCCTCACCAGCATTTGTTATATTATCTCTTTGATAATAGCTGTTCTAACTAGAGTCTGTTGATATTTCACTGTGGTTTTTATTTGCATTTCTTTAATGATTAGTGATACTGAGTTTTTTTATACATTTGTTGGCCATTTGTATGTATTATGAGAAATGTCTATTCATGTCCTTTGCCCACTTTTTAATGAGATTATTTAGGCTTTTTGCAGTTGAGTTGAGTTCCTTGTATATTTTGGATATTAATCCCTTGTCAGATGAATAGTTTGCATATATTTTCTCACATTCTGTATGTTGTATTTTCACTCTGTTGACTGTCTTTGCTGTGCAAAAGCTTCTCAGTTTTATAATCCCATTTGTCTGTATTTACTTTTGTTGCCAGTGCTTTTGAAGTCTTATTCACAAAATATTTTTCCAATGTCTCAAAGCATTTCCTCTGTGTTTTCTTCTAGTAGTTTTATAGTTGCAGGCCTGATATTTAAGTCTTTGATTCATGTTTATCGATTTTTGTTTAAGGAAAGAAATAAGGCTCTAGTTTCATTGTTCTGCATGTGAATATTAGGTTTCCCTAGGACTTTTTATTGAAAGACAGTCTTTTCCCCAGTGAATGCTTTTGGTGCCTTTGTCAAAAACCAGTTGGCTTTAAATGCATGGGTTTATTTCTGGGTTCTCTGTTCTGTTCCATTGGCGTGTCTGTTTTTATGCAGTACCACGTTGTTTTTATTACTATAACATTGTATTATATTTTGAAATCTGGTACTGTGGTGCTTCCAGCTTTTTTCTCTTTGCTCAGGATTGCTTTGGCTATTCAGGGTCTTGTTGGTTCTATAGAAATTTCTAGAATTTTTTGGTTTTATTTTTATGAATGTTATTTGTATTTTGACAGGGATTACATTAAATTTGTAGATTGTTTGGGATAGTATGTGCATTTTAACAATATCCTTCCAGTCCATAAACATGGAACGTCTTTCCATTTTTCGTGTTCTTTTCCATTTTTTCATGAGTTTTATTGTTTTCCTTATAGAGATTTTTTACCTCTATGGCTACATTTATTAAAATGTAAAAGTTTTGTAGCTATTGTAAGCATAATTGTTTTCTTGATTTTTTTTTCAGCTAGTTCATTCTTGATGTGTAGAAATGCCACTGATTTCTGTATGATACTTTTGTATCCTGCCACTTTACCAAATTTATCAGCTGTAAGAGTTTTTTTTGTGTGTGTGTGAACTCTTCAGGTTTTTCCACATGTAAGATTATGTCTTCTGCAAGGAAGAACAATTTGACTTCCTCCTTTCCACTGTAGATCCCCTTTATTTCTTTCTCTTGCCTAATTGCTCCGGCTAGAACTTCTGGTAATGTTGAATAAGAGAGGTGAGAGTGGAAATCCTTGTCTTGTTCCAGTTCTGTATGATCTTAACTTTGAGTTTGTCATATATGGCCTTCATTGTGCTGTGGTACATTCCTTTTATACTTAATTTGTTGAAAAGATTTTTAAACATGAAGGGATACTGAATTTTATCAAATGCTTTTTCTGCATCTGATGAGATGATTATATGGTTTTTGTCTGACATTCTATTGATGTAATCTATCATATTTATTGATTTATGTATGTTGAACTATCCTTACATCCCTGGCATAAATCTCACTTGATGGTGGTGTATAATCATTTTGATATGTTGTTGGATTCAGTTTGATAATATTTTGCTGAGGATATTTGCAAGTATGTTCATTAGGAATATTGGTCTGTAGATTTTTGTTGTTGATAATGTTTTAGCCTTATCTGGCTTCAGTAAAAGTGTTATGCTAGCCTCGTGAATGAGTTTGGAAGAATTCCCTTTCCTTCAAATTTTAATTGGAATTAGCTCTTTTTTAAAATTTTGAGAGAATTCAATCATGACAACATCTAGTCCTGGGCTCTGCTTTGATGGGAGACTTTTGATTATTGATTCAATCTTGCCACTCGTTCTTGGTCTGTTCAGCTTTTATTTCTTCTTGGTTTAATCTTGGTAGTTTGTATGTAGCCAGAAATGTATCCATTTCTTCTAGATTTACCAGTTTGTTGGTATGACTGTGTTCATAATAGTCTCCAGTGATCCTCGTGTTCTTGTGGTATCAGTTGTGACAGCTCCTTTTTTGTTTCTGATTTTGTTTATTTGGATCTTCTCTCTTTTTTTCTTAGTCTGTTTAATTGTTGTTGTTGTTGTTGTTTTGCCTTTTCAAAAAAAAACCAATGATTCATTTTGTTGATTTTTTTTCTGAGTCACAGTTTTGCTTATCTCTGCTCTCATCTTTGTTTTCTTTCCTTCTACAAATTTGGGGTTTGGTTTGCTCTTGCTTTTCTAGTTTCTTGAGGTTCATCACTAGGTTCATTACTTGAAATCTTTCTATTTTTTAATGTCTTTTTTTGGTAATGAATTTGCCTCTTAATACTGATTTTTCTGTGTCCCATAGGTTTGCTACATTGTGTTTATTTTAATTTGTTTCAAGAATCTTTTTGATTACCCCTTGATTTTCTTTCTTGACCCTGTGGTCATTTGGAGCATGTTGTCTAATTTCTGTATTTGTACAGCTTCAAATGTTCCTCTTTTCTTCACTTCTAGTTTTATTTCATTGTGGACAGAAAACATACTTGATATGATTTCAATATTTTTAAACTTTTGAGACTTACTTTGTGTCCTCATAAAATGGTGTACATGGTCAATCCTGGAGAATGTTTTATGTGCTGAAGAAAAAAAAATGGATAGTCTTCAGCTGTGAAGTGAAATGTTCTGTGTAGGTCTGTTAAGACCATTTCATTTGTGTTGCAGTATAAATTCCATGTTTTCTTCATTAATTATCTGTCTAGATGATCTTTCTAATGCTGAGAATCAAGTATTGAAGTCCCTAACTATTACTGTTTTGGAGTCTAACTATCCCTTAAGAACTAATAACATGTGCTTTACATATCTGAGTGCTCCAGTGTTGGTTGTATACATATTTATAATTATGTCTTCTAGCAAACTTAATCCCTTTATTATTATGTAATGCCCTTCTTTGTCTCTTTTTGCTATTTTTAACTCAAAGTATATTTTATCTGATAAAAGTATAGCTACTCCTTCTCACTTTTGGTTTCCATTTGTGTTAAATATCTTTTTCCATTCCTTCACTTTTAGTCTATATGTGTTTTTACAGGTGAACTTAGTTTCTTATAGGCAGCATATAGTTGGGTCTTGGTTTTTTGTTTTTTTTTTTTTTTTTTTCATTCATTCCGCCAGTGTCTATCTTTCAATTGTGGAATTGAATCTGTTTATAATGAAGGCTATGATTGATAAGTAAGGACTTATTCCTTCATTTTATTAATTGTTTTCTGGTTGTTTGTATATTCTTTATTCCCTTCTTCCTCTCTTATTGTTTATTTTTGCAGTTTGGTGGTTTTATCTAGTAATAAAGTTTCATTCCTTTCTTTTTCTCCTTTGTTTGTTTGATCTACTAGTTTTATAATTTTACATGTTTTCATGATGGTAGCTATCATCTTTCCCCTTTTGGATGCAGGACTTCTTTAAGCTTTTCTTGTCAGGCCCATCTTGTGGTGATAAATTCCTTAGTTTTTGCTTATCTGGGGAATACTTCATTTCTCCTTCATTTCTAAGGGATAACTTTACTGAGTACAGTATTCTTGACATTTTTTAATTTTAGCACTTTGAACATATTTCATTCATCCCATTCTTTTCTGTTGAGAAATCTGTTGTTAGTCTAGTGGGAAATTTCCTTTCATGTGACTTGATGTTTTTCTCTTGCTGTTTTTAAAATTCTCCCTTTGTCTTTTTTTTTTTTTTGAGACAAACTCTTCTTGTGTAACTTTGGCTGGAGTACAATGGCATGATCACAGCTCATCACAGCCTCAAACTCCCGGGCTCAGTTAATCCTCCCACCTAAGCCTCCTGAGTAGCTGAAACTACAGGCACATGCCACCACACTCTTTTTTTTTTTTTTTTTTTTTTTTTTTTTTGGAGATGGGGTTTCACTATGTTGCCCAGGCTGGTCTTGAACTCCTGGGCTCAAGCGATCCTCCCACCTTGTCCTCCCAAAGTGCTGGGATTACAGGCATGAGCCACTGTGCTCAGCCCTCCCTTTGTCTTTTACCTTTGACAGTCTCAATGTTATGTACCTCACAGATGACCTGTTTTATTGAATCTATTTGAGGATTTCTGAGCTTCCTGGATCTGGATGTTTATCTCTCTCCCCAGACTTGAATGTTTTCAGGTATTATTTCATTAAATATATTTTCTGTTTTTCCCTTCTATTCCCATTCTGGAATTCCCATAACACAATTTAAAAAAAAATAGTGGTGTCCTATAAGTCCTGCAGTCTCTCCTCATTTTTTTTTATTCTTTTCCAGTCTGCCTAGGTTATTTCAAAAGAATTGTCTTGAAATTTTTTCTCCTGCTTGAAGTTCTCAATTATGTTTTGCATTTTATTCAATTCCTCATCTCTAAAATACCTTTTATTTTTAAATACATATAATATCTCTTTGATGTATTTCTCATTCAGATCATGAATTGTCTTTCTGATTTTATTGAATCATTTATCTGTATTCTTTTGTATCTTGTTGAGTTTCCTTAAGATGATTATTTTGAATTCATTTTCTGGCATTTTATATATTTTCTTTTGTTTGGAGTCTGTTACTGGAGGATTATTGTATTCCTTTGGAGGTGCGATGTTTTCTTGCTTTTTCATGTTTCTTGTGTCTCTATATTAATAGTCACGCATCTGGTGAAACAGCTGTCTCTTCCAATTTTGTGGGGTAGGTTTTGTAGGGAAAGATTTATTTCTATAGTTGGATGGGGTGTGTTGGCTTTGGTCCTAGATGGACACAGTAGTGTAGTCGCCATAGTGTTTCTTCATAATGTAATACACATTAGCAGTGTTTGCAAGCTTCTCAGTGGACTGGGCCATGGGATTTTGTGGCAGTGATAGCACAGCCTTGCTGAAGATGAGCTTCCTAAACTGTTTCTCAGACTGAGAGCATGCCCATGGACATCCTGGGTTGGCCAGCTCAGGAACCGTCTCATTGGTGATGATACTGCCAAGCTATTACTCCAGCCAGGGGTGCAGGCTATAGCTGCTCAGTCAGCTCAGGGGTGAGTCTGCCAGGCTGTTTCTCTGGTGAAGGGTATAGGCTTATGGCCGTCTGGCTGGCTTGAGACTGATACCACCAGTGTTGGGCCCATTGGGAAATTTATCTGGCTAGCAGTATAGCTCTGCAGAAGCTTGACTTCCTTTGGGGCCTATCTGCTGGGGGCACATTTGCTATTTCTCTGGCCAGAGTACACTGGCCTGAGGCTAATGTCCCTGTTTTTCAGGTCCAAAGTCACACCTACTTCTGGCTCTGAGCACCGGGGGTCATGGTGTTGCAGCCACTTGTGTGGGATGGAGTGTAATGACAGTAGATTCCCAAGGCCAGAGAGGTGCAGTGGCTACTGGCTCCTAGAGCAGGGAATATTCCAGCAGTGGCTCTAGTTGCAAGAGCCCACCATGCTGCAGCAGCTGGAGTCACAAAAACATGGAGGGGAGAGGTGGAAGAGGGGAGTGCAACTTGTCCTAATCTGGAGCAATAGAGCTGCATGAATTCTAGGCAGCTCCCCAAACTAGGTTCAGGGCTTCTGAGGACTCTGGCATTCTCCCTTAGGAAGGACATAGGTGTCCTAAGGGGGCTTGAAGTCTTCTTGCCTGTCTTCCCACAAACGGAAGTCCCTCCTGACTCCAGGCTAATCCTGGCAGAGGAGAAGGAGTGGCAGAGGCAAAGTCCCTCAATTCCCTTTCTATGTTGTCATCCTGGACTTCTGAGTACCACAGGGACCCCACCACTCCCTTGCTGCACTCCAGTGCTCTCCCTCCAACACTCCAGTTGAATTTTAGTTTTTTATGTGTTGCCTTCGTCATTGCTTGTGAGGGAGACAAGTAACAGTACCCTCTAGTCAGTCATCTTGCTGTCGTCTCTCACCCTTACAGCAGCAATAGAAACTAATAGGGCTCTCTTTAGTGCAGCCTATAATTTTTGACCTAAAAAGGAGATACCACATCAAAACTAAACCTCACTGAATATTTCTGCTTATCAATTTGACTTTTATTTTTTAATGATTCTGGACTTTATAGTTCCAGAAATTGTCAATGTAGTTCTCTTTATTATACTCTTAACCAATGGTGAAGGAAGGGAGAAAAATACTAAGGCATGCAGTGTTGAGCCAATTTCCATCACATGTTTGTTTCTCTAAATAGTCGTTGTTTTTCCAATTCAGCTAATGTGATATGAAAATTCAGTAATTTGTGTTTTCTGTTGCATATGAAATTTGGATATCTACAGCATCAGAATCCACAATATGAAAGCAGTTGTTTATAATTTCTCATGTATTCTGATTGTCTTCCCTCATGTGATAACAACTGGCTATTATAAACAAGATGAAAATGATTCTTTGTTTTCTAAGATTCTGATTATTTCATATAACTAGTACTCAAACATCTTCCTTTTACATAATTTAATGCACAATGATTTACTGTATCTTTTTAAAAAATTGTGCATACTTAGAAGTTGGAGTGTTTTGAGTACTCCTCAATAATTGTAGTTTTATTTATTTATGAATTACACATTTTTACATGCCTATTACTGTGGTATTATGTATGTTATGAAGCATGCCAGGGGGAGAGTTTTTTAAATGAGATAAAAACAAATATAGGCTATAGTATAGCACAAGTAAAATGCTGATATAAACTGAATGTGTCCCTCCAGAATTCATATGTTGAAACCTAACCCCTATTTGGTATTTGGTGTTAGGGCCTTTGGGAGGCAGTTAGGTCATTAGGGACAGTCTTTAGTACCTTTACAAAGAGACCTCAAAACCTCCCTCTTGAATCTTCTAACACCTTGATTCATGTGTGCGTTATATGTAAAGAAGTTCTACAAGTTAATGAAAGGAAACCAGTATGATTCACTTAGGGAAGAAAATGGCAAAATAGTTGAATAAATACTCCACAAAAAAAGAGTATCTTAATGGTCAGGAAATAGGAAAAAGTTCCCAACTCCTGTAGCCATCAGGAAAAGGCAAATTAAAACCACAGCGAAGTACTACTGCACAGGTATCCAAAGGGTTAAAATATAATGAATGGAGATATCAAGTGATGGGGAGGATGTGGAGCCGTCAGATCTCTCATATCACGCTGGCTGAAATGCAAATAGGTATAACCACTTTGGAAAACTGTTTAGATGTTTCTACTAAAGCTTGAATGTGTGTGTGTCCTATGACTCAGCAATTCTACTCCTAGAATATACTCAGCAGATCCTGTATATTGACTTGAAACTATATTTTGAAAGGACACACTATGTACCTGGAAGAGTTAAAAAGATCAACATGGAGACATTTTTCTAGTAAAACTACTGGACTTCTGAGGTAAAATAATAGGTCACTTAAGTAATAGAAAATAAGACCACAATGAGACTTTGACAGAAACCTTCATGACAGAAGAAAACAAAGGAGAAATTTAAAGATGTAAATGAATATCAAGTATTAGAGCAAAACAAAATAAATAGAAAACATAGGTTATTCTATGACCTATGAATGATGAAAATTTCCTTCTTAATGAATTAAAATTGAGTAGCAAGATGGAAAACTATAGATAAAATAATTTTATAGAAAAAGAAATATACAAATTAAAACAAAAACAAATTTTTTTACAAGGGGCACAGTTATTAGAGTTTAAAAATAATGAAGTTTGAAAAATATTTACAGCTTATATCACATAGGGTTAATATTCTTATATAATTAGTTTCTAAAAATATAGAAAATACCAGAATGCCTATATAAAAAAAAATGGACTAGAGAAATGGATAGACAATTCATAGAAAAAGAAATACCCATGGATTTTTACATACAAAAATCATTCACTCTCTCACAATAAGGAAACTACAAATTAAAGCTCTACAAAAGTACAGTTTCTTGCCAATCGTGTTGGAAAAAATCCAAAAGTTCATTAACCTACTAAGTTGGTAAAGCTAGGGAAAATAGACATTCTCAAAAATAGCTGGTCAAAATGCAAACTTATAAAAGCTGTATGAAGAAAACTTTAATGACATCTAGCAGACTGTCATATATTTATCGGTTGACCAAAAAATCCAACCTTTAGGAATCTACCCGAAGGAACTACTAGTAAAATTATAAAAAAAGGTACATATGCAAAATAATTCATTTTAGGGTCATTTGTAAAACAATCGAAAGAACCGAATATCTACTACTTGGTACACGTTAGTCTGTTCTCACACTGCTAATAAAGACACACCCAAGACTGGGTAATTTATAAAGAAAAAAGTGGTTTAATGGACTGACTCATAGTTCCACATGGTTGGGGAGGCCTCACAATTATGGCAGAAGACAAAGGAAGAGCAGGGTCACATCTTACATGGTGGCAGACAAGAGAGCACGTACAGAACTTCTCTTTTTTTTATTATTATTATACTTTAAGTTTTAGGGTACATGTGCACAACGTGCAGGTTTCTTACATATGTATATATGTGCCATGCTGGTGTGCTGCACCCATTAACTTGTCATTTACATTAGGTATATCTCCTAATACTATCTCTCCCCCCTCCCCCAACCCCACAACAGGCCCCAGGGTGTGATGTTCCCCTTCCTGTGTCCAAGTGGAGAACTTCCCTTTATAAAACCATCAGATCTCATGAGACTTATTCACTATCACAAGCACAGCATAGGATAAACCCACCCCATGATTCACTTACCTCCCACCAGGTCCCTCCCATGACACATGAGAATTATGGGAGCTACAATTCAAGATGAGATTTGGGTGGGGACACAACCAAAACATATCAGTACATCTACAACTACTAAACAAAAGGACTCTGAATACTACTATGGAGTGCTGTCCAGAACATACAAAACATACTGCCTACTTCTGTCTATTGAAAAGAGATGGAAACAATGACAAATAAGCAATGTTGAGCACTCCTAGCATCCATATTGTGGTCTAGAAATACAATTTCCCATTAAAAGGAACCAGGGCCCTTGGAAGCAATGGCTGATTCTAGGTCTGCAATAAAATATGTGCAAGATAAATTTTGGAACACTTTATGTCAGATATCAAAGAAACTGTTAAAAACTGCTAAGATTATGTCAAAAGGAATCAGAAGCCAACTTCAAAAGATCTCCATTAACCAAGGATTAAAACAAATTATATATATAATTATAACAATGGCAGTAATTTGAAATGTAAAATTGTTTAAATCCCCTTTTATACTGTTAGTAGGAATGTAGACTGTGCAGCCATTATGAAAGACAGTATGGAGTTTCCTAAAGAAATTAAAAATAGAGCTACCACAAAACTTAGCAATTCCCCTTCAGGTATGTTTCCAAAGGAAATGAAATCACCCCTTTGTCAACATATCTGTACTCCCATGCTCATTGCAGCATTATGCACATTAGCCAAGATATGGAAACAACTGAAGTGTCCATCAGTGGGTGAGTGGAGAAAGAAATTGTGGTATATATACACAGTGGAATATTATTTGGCTGTAAAAAAAAAAAAAAAAAAAAAGGAGATACCACCATTTGCAACAACAGGGATGGATCAAAAGGACACTATGTTAAATGAAAGTATTCAGACACAGAAATAAATCATATGCATGTGGAATCTTTTAAAAAATTGAATACATAGAAACAGAGTAGAGCCATTGTTTCCAGGGGCTAGAGGGTAGGGAGAGGGGAAAAGGAAGATGTCAGTCAAAGGGTAAAAAGTTGCAGTTGTATAGGATGCATAAGGCTAGAGATCTAATGTATAGCATTAGGATTATGGTTAAAAATATTGTATTGTATATCTATAATTTGCCAAGAGAATAGATTTTAGGCACTCTTGCCACAAAGGGAAGATAAAAAAGGTAACCATATGAGACAATGCTTATGCTAATTTACTAGACTGTAATAATCAATTTATATATTCAAGATAAGTATATCAAAATATATGGTGTACCTTACAGTATATTTTTAAAAGTTTCTGTGTTCATAATGAGATAGAAATCTAGTTGATCAACTTTAGATACCATTGAACAAATTATTGTTTTAGAAATTGATAAATAAAAGGATATAATCTTGGATACCCATAAAACTTTTATCATTATGTAGCCAAGTAGTAGAATGGGATATTCCATTTTTTGAAGTTTACGATAATAAATACAAGAGAAATACTAGATTTAAAATATTTTTATATTGTAATACCAATGAATTAATAATCTAGGCTTTAATAATTATTGACATTATATGCCTCTTGATGTAGGATACACCAGCACTTATGAAATAGTATTTACAAAGTATCCAACCTGTGTCTAAGGCTACCTCTTTTCAACTACCAATTTACAGAAAATAAGACAAAAGAAAACATTAAACAACACCGTGAGGGATAAAATCAGCAAAATGAAGATGGTCAAAAGCTCTACAGGACAAAAAAAAAATGTTTCTCTTTTAAAAGTGCAAGAAAAAAGAGTGTAAATATAATAGCTTAAAAGAGACTTTAGAGACACATCACCAATCACAATATGTGAATTTATAACTTATTTGGAATCAGATTAAAACAAATTATAAGCAAGAACATTTATTAAAAAACAATTCTGAACTCGTACAGATCAAGGAAATAATACATCTTATTTTCAACTGCATCTGCCACTGATATGTTCAGAATTGTTAACCTATTAATGTGGTGTATTAGTCTATTTTCATGCTGCTGATAAAGACATACCTTAGACTGGGCAATTTACAAAGAAAGGTTTAATTGGATGTGCAGTTCCATGTGGCTGGGAAAGCCTCACAATCATGGTGGAAGACAAGGAGGAACAAGTCATGTCTTACATGGATGGCAGCAGGCAAAGAGAGAATGAGGAAGATACAAAAGTGGAAACCCCTGATAAAACCATCAGATCTCATGAGACTTAACTACTCTGAGAACAGTATGGGGGAACTGCTCCCATGATTCAAATGTCTCCCACCTGGTCTCTCCCACCACACGGAATTATGGCAGTACAATTTAAGTAGAGATTTGGGTGGGCACACAGAGTCAAACCATATAATTCTGCCCCTGGCCCCTGCCAAATCTCACGTCCTCACCTTTCAAAACCAATTATGCCTTCCCATCAGTCCCCCAAAGTCTTAACCCATTTCAGCGTTAACTCAAAAGTCCACAGTCCAGTCTCATTTGAGACAAGGCAAATAAGCCTTCTGCCTATGAGCCTGTAAAATCAAAAGAAAGTTATTTACTTCCTAGATACAATAAGGGTAGTGACCTTGAATAAGTACAGCCATTCCAAATGGGAGACTTGGCCAAAACAAAGGGGCTACAGGTCCCATGCAAGTCCAAAATCCAGTGGGGCAGTCAAATCTTAAAGCTCCAAAATGATCTCCTTTGACTCCATGTCTCACGTCCGGGTCACACTGATGCAAGAGGTGGGTTTCCATGGTCTTGGGCAGCTCCACCCTTGTGGCTTTGCAGGGTACAGCCCACCTCCTGGCTGCTTTCATAGGCTGGCATTGAGTGTCTGTGGTTTTTCCAGGCACATGGTGCAAGCTGTTGATGGATCTACCATTCTGGGGCCTGGCGGACAATGGCCCTCTTCTCACAGCTCCACTAGGTGGTGCCCCAGTAGGGACTCTGTGGGAAGGCTCTGACCCCACATTTCCCTTCCACACTGCCCTAGCAGAGATTCTCCATGAGAGCGCTGCCCCTGCAGCAAACTTCTACCTGGGCATCCGGGTGTTTCCACATATCTTCTGAAGCCTAGGCCGAGGTTCCCAAACCTCAATTCTTGACTTCTGTGCACCCACAGGCTCAACACTACGTGGATGCTGCCAAGGCTTGGGGCTTCCACCCTCCGAAGCAACAGCCCAAGCTGTACCTTGGCCCCTTTTAGTCATGGCTGGAGTGACTGGGATGCAGGGCACCAAGTCACTAGACTGCACACAGCACAAGGACCCTGGGCCCTGCCCAGGAAACCATTTCCTCCTAGGCCTCCAGGCCTGTGATGGGAGGGGCTGCCGTGAAGACCTCTGACATGCCCTGGAGACATTTTCCCCATTGTCTTGGGGATTAACATTTGGCTCCTGGTTACTTATGCAAATTTCTGCAGCCCCTTGAATTTCTCCTCAGAGAATGGGTTTTCCTTTTCCATCACATTGTCAGGCTGCAAATTTTCCAAACTTCTATGCTCTGCTTCTCTTATAAAACTGAATACCTTTAACAGCACCCAAGTCACCTCTTGAATGTTTTGCTGCTTAGAAATTTCTTCCGCCAAATACCCTAAATCATCTCTCTCAAGTTCAAAGTTCCACAGATCCCTAGGACAGGGGTAAAATGCTGCCAGTCTCTTTGCTAAAACATAATAAGAGTCACCTTTGCTCCAGTTCCTAACAAGTTCCTCATCTCCATGTGAGACCGCCTCAGCCCCGACTTTATTGTCCATATTGCTATCAGGCTTTTGGTCAAAGCCATTCAACAAGTCTCCAGGAAGTTCCAAACTTTCTCACATTTTCCTGTGTTCTTCTAAGCCCTTCAAACTGTTCCAACCTCTGCCTGTTACCCATTTCCAAAGTTGTTTCCACATTTCCCGGTATCTTTTCAGCAGTGCCCCACTCTGTTGGTACCAATTGACTTATAAGTCCATTTTCACACTGCTGATAAAGACAGACCTTAGACTGAGCAATTTACGAAGAAAGGCTTAATTGGACTTACAGTTCCACATGGATGGGGAAACCTCAAAATCATGGTGGAAGGCAAGGAGGAACAAGTCATGTCTTACATGGATGGCAGCAGGCAAAGAGAGAATGAGGAAGATGCAAAAGTGGAAACCACTGATGAAACCATCTGATCTCATGAGACTTATTCACTACCATGAGAACAGTATGGGGGAACTGTTCCTATGATTCAATTATCTCCCACCAGGTCCTTCCCACAGCATGTGGGAATTATGGGAGTACAATTCAAGATGAGATTTGGGTGGGGACACAGAGCCAAACCGTATCATGTGGGTTGCAAGTTACTTCAAATCTTTTTTCAGAAAAGGCTAGACAGAAATAATTATTCAAAACAAACTGGAGATGTACTTCCAATAGTTTTTGACAGTGTGTGAACCAATTTGTACTTCCACTAGTAGGGGATAATAAAAGCTAGGGAAAAATGGTATGAGAAGCAAGATATTTGCATCTCCAGGTCCAGGGATGACCTGGATTTCAGAACTACTGGGCAATGAACCCACTTGATAGTAGATTGTACTCAGAAGTTGCTCTCAACAGCAGCTACTGCTGGTAAGTCACCAAAGAGGAGAGGAGACGGATAAGACTATGTGATAGTCACATAGGGGACACCCTTTGGCTTTTAGGTTCTAGTTGCATAAAGAACAGTATATACTAGTATTCTTCACTGGGGGCAACTTTACCTACTACCCCGTTAACCCCAGGGAATATTCAGCAATATCTAGAGACTTTATTTATTGTCATGACTTGGTGGAGAGGGTACTACTGGTGTCTAGTTGGTAGAGACCAGGGATGCTGCTAAACATCTCTACAACATTGTGTGTCCCATTACTCCACAACAAAGAATTGCCTGGCCCAAGACATCAACAATGCCAAGTTTAAGAATCTCTGATATTACCTTTGAGGGTTAGTGTCTTAGTCCATTTAGGGAGCTAGAAGAAATAAAATAGACTGGGTGGCTTACAAATAACAAAGTTATTTCTCACAGTTTTGGAGGCTGGGGAGTCTAAGATCAAGGCTCCAGCAGATTAGGTATCTGGTAAGGGCTTTCTTCCTCTTAGAAAGCTGCCTTCTCATTCTAACCTCATGTTGTGGTAGGATTAAGGGGTCTCTCTCAGACCTCTTTCATAAAGGATCTAATTCCATTCATAAGGATTCCACTCCCATAACCTAATTACTTCTTAAAGACTCCACCTCCTAGTACCATCACCTTGGGTGTTAGAATTTCAGCATATGAATTTGGGGGACACAAACAGATCATAGCAGGTAGTAACTTGCAAGGAACATAGGAGTGGCTTCTGGGGTGCTGGTAAAGTTAAGTTTCTTGATCTAGGTGCTAGTTTCAGGAGACCATTCAATCTATGAAAATTTATTAGGGTGCACAATTATGACTTGTATAGTTTTCTCTCTCTATGTGTATATCTATAACTGGAGACAGTATATATAATTATATATCTATTATATATAGTTAAAAGAATATATGTTATACACACAGACACATATGTATATGTACTACAAATCAGTAAAAGGGAGCAGAATGTGCATGACACAGTGTTGAGTATTTGTAATCTTTATTCAAAACCCCCATAATTTAGGTGCTATTATTTCCACTCTAGAAATGAAGAAAATGGGATTCCAGGATGATAAGTGGGTCACCCAAAGACAGTAAGTTAGTACCATAGCATCAAAGTTTAAATTCGAACCTCTATTTTTTCTGGTTCCAGGTCACTGTACTCACCAAACTCCAAGCCAGTAACAAATGCTAAGGAAATGCTGTTGAAGAAAGGAGAACTGGTCATTTCCACATAGTCCAAATTTGAGGTCAACCAGAACTCTGAGTTTTGCTCTCTTTTCAAATGCATCTTATAAAACATGTAAAAGTTTTATTGCCTCTAAAGTAGAAAATAGAAGCTGAAAAAGAAAGTGGGTGAAACAGATGAACTAAGGTTGCAATTTTATAGTTTATCAGGGCATTAGGAGAGAAGTATGAAGTTACTAAAGTTTAATACTGAATGGGAAGTTTTAAGACACATGGAATTGCATTCATGCATATTCCCACCAAACTATGAATAACCCAAATCTAGATGAAAAATAAGGGTTAGGAGGAAAGGGTATTAATTATTAAAATGAATGAGACACCATTTTGGAAATCTTTCACATGAGCAGCCAATGTGAATGCTAGATACAAATGGACAGTGTGAACAAATAACTGTTTATAAGAAGCAAGGGAAAAGACTGTCAGAAAACCTCCTCATTCAAAAATCAATCATTCGAAAATTGCTCAAACCTGAGAGTATTCTGGCAACCCCTGCAACCATGACTCTTTTGAAGTGGTTCATGTAAAATCAAGAATTAGAGCACAGATCAAAACCTTAAACCCAGATAGACTATGTTAATTATGCAAAATATTTTTAATTGACTGAAACTATGATTTAAAAGTGCCTTAAACATAAATGGCCATAATAAATGGTGGCAAAAAAACGGCATGTTTGTAACAGGGCCCCAAGTCTTATAAGCAAATATGCTGCTATAAATTAGGAAGCTTAAATTTATGACTGTCTGCATGACCAGAGAACCTATGCCTGGCCATTGTGGTCTAACTCTGTCTTCCACTTATACCGTATCCTGGTCCAGTACCTCCAATTTCTACCTGAGCTGAGCCCAACATGCAGTACACATTAAATGCAGATTATCCATGCCTCTGCTTTCTCCTTTAACTGAGCCTATAATGTTCCATTTGTCCCTGTTAACCTTTCTTTGCTGAACTACTTCTCCCGCTTGTGTAGGCCTTTTGGGGGTTAAAAAGAAAAAGAACCACCAGTGTTTTGGGAGGCCGAGGTGGGAGAATCCTTCGAGGCCAGGAATTTGAGACAAGCCTGAGCAACATAACAAGAACTTGTCTTTACAAAAAAAGAAAAAAAAAAAAAAAAGCCGGATGTGGTTGCATGCACCAATATTCCCAACTATTTGGAAAGCTGAGGTGACCCAGGAGTTTGAGGCTGCAGTGAGTCATGATCTTGCCACTGCACTGCAGCCTCAGGGATAAAGCAAGACCCTATCTCAACCAACCAACCAAACATAAACGCGTCAGGGATTTAAAACTATTTAAATCATAAATTATCTGGTGGATGCATGCTAAGTCAGTTATGCCGGCTACTTACTATGCAGCTAAACAAATGATTAATTTGCTTTTACCTTTCCAACCAGTTATTTTGACCTAATAATGAGAATATGCAGAGAAGAGAAACTTGTATGTATTATCATAATAAATTAAAGGAATGAAAAACTGAAATCTGAGGATTTCTCAGCCGTAAAGAATATTATAAAAAACCTTCCTAGAGAAAAGCTGAACTGACTGATTAATTAATTGATTTCTGGCACTGAGCAGGCTGCTGACATTGGGCTCCTAGCAAAATAAATTCTTCACATGGAGATTTCCAATGCAGCAAGAAGAAAACTGACTATTTCTCCTGAAAACGCAGGTTCTTGGGTTCTTAATTGGAGTCTATGAATTGATTTTTAGAAATATCTGAAATTATACAGAAACATATGAATATATGTGTAAGTGTGTGTGTGTGTGTATATCTGCCTCTCTGTTTTCCTATGGGAGAAAGAAATACATAGCCTTCCTCAAATACTCAAATATCCTATGACCTTTTTGCTCTACAAGCTTTATTGTGAGAAAAAGAAAAAAAATAATTACTCATGTGAGAGATGCAGTTTCAGGGTGCCACACTAGTGAATATAGGTATAACCTGTAAAAATAATAAAACTTTCTGGAACATCAGATTCTGAGATTTTATGAGCCAGTTTGCTGTTGTAAAGCAATATTATTATTATGATTGTTATTATTTTTGTAAAGCAATGTTTTAATGCTTCAGTAGGTAATCAGTTACAGGAAATCATTTTACTACTCCTGATAATAAGAATCTTCTAAAAATGGTGAATGACTCGTGTGAAAATGAGGATTGAATATTCAAATGCAAAAACATGAAGAACTTTCTGCACTGGGTTGTTTTAAATGGCCCTCAACCCTTAGAGAATCTAAATGTTTGTTTGATTTTTGGATATACGTTTAAAATGTAAAAGAGGTAATTTGATCATTCTTTTCATGTATAAATCCTGCCAGTTGATTAGATGGTGCCCACCCTGATTGAGGGTGTGTCTGCCTCTCCCAGTCCACTGACTCAAATGTTAAACTCCTTTGGCAACACCCTCACAGACACACCCAGGAACAATACTTTGCATTCTTCAATCCAATCAAGTTGACACTCAACCATCACAAGCCCACCTCTTGTCAAATTGAACCCATACACATCTCCTGAAATCATCCATATTCTTCAATAAAAGACAATAATAAAGGTAGAATTACACCTAACATAATACAGCTATCCTTTGCACAACTGGAAGTGCACTAATCCTTAACCTAAATGCTATTATATAAAGCTAACAACACTTACATGCTGATATGAAGTCAATAAATCTTGTGTAACATGATAAAGGAAAAAGAAAACGAAGATGTTTTCTTAGTACAAGTGTATACATGCACAAACAAGTTCTTAACAAAATAAGGAGGAAATCCAAATACTAATGACAATTACAGTTCTCGTTTCTGCAACTGGTCAAGTGGTCGTAGCTGGTATTGATGACTACCTTCTTCAACTACCCATTCTGTATTCCCTTTGCCTTCAACAAGCACCTTAGGGGGTCATGGTTTTTTCACCTGGTGGAGTGACCCAAACCATCATTCCTGAAGGGTCTGGGCTATTTGTAGTCCTGCCTGGATTGGGTCATTGTAGTTTCCCATTGACCTTAATCACAGGGCATGATAATACTAAGAGACACCCTAAGGGATCTCCCGTATTCCACACACTCTTCCTTACTTTCACTGTGGAGTAGTAGACTGATTTCATCTTGATAGTCCAGGTCAATCACCCCAGCCAACATTGTAACTCCCTTCTTAGCCTGTAGACTTAGAGGTGGGGGAGCCCAAAGTGTCCAGGTGGCAATGTTAACATCCAGTTTAATGGAATTGTTATGTCTCCTAGTGGCAGCATTCCTCCCTCTAGAACTAAGATCCCTAGGCCAGCAGAACATAATGTCGGGGCAACAGGAAGCAAGAATTTTGCTAGTGGGTCACTAGGGGTGATGGTGAGTGGTGCCACTTTCACTTCCACCCTTGATTCCTGGACCGTGAATCCTTGCAATGGGAGAAACAGTTCCATATATTGGACGCTGATTCAGGGCATACACAGCCATCTGGAGAATTTTGCCCCAGCCCTGCAAAGTGTTGTCAGCTAGTTGGCTAGTTGTGTAGTCAGCTAATTGTGACTTTAAATGGCCATTCCACCATTCTATCAATCCAGCTGCTTCAGGATGATAGGGAACATGGTAAAACCAGTGAATTCCAGGAGCATGAGTCCCCTGCTGCACTTCTTTAGCTGTAAAGTGAGTGCCTTCAGAGGCAATGCTGTGTGGAATACCATGATGGTGGATAAGGCATTCTGTTAGTCCACGATGATAGTCTTGGCAGAAGCACTATGTGCAGGATAGGCAAACTTATACCTGGAGTAGGTATTTATTCCGGTGAGGAATACAGCACAGTTTTCCAAAAAGTTCTTTTCCCTTGCACTGCAAATGTGTTACCTTTGATATGAATTAAGGTTATAGTTTACCAAATATGTGTGGGTCTGCTTCTGGTCTTTTCTAACTTCTATGATCTGTCTATGCTTGTGTGAATACCACATTGTCTTAGTTACAATAGCTTTATAATACATCTTAATATCTTAATGTTAATCCTTTGCAATATTACTTTGACTATTCTTAGACTTTTACATTTCCACATAATTTTAGAATCAGTGGATCAATTTCTGCAAAGAAACCTTATAATTTTTATTGGGATTACCTAAAATCTATTCACATTTTAATATACTGAATTTTCTAATTCATGAATCCCTTCACTTATTTATCTTCTTTCATTAATTAAACAAATTATCCAACTAAGGTACAGAGAAAACTATTTTTTATTGATACAAAACTTTTTACATGGGATCCATGTGATATTTTGTTACATTATAGCCTGAATAAAGATTAAGTCAGGCTGTTTGGTGTGTCTGTCACCTCAAGTATTTATCATTGAACAATTCAAGTCTTCTAGCTATTTTGAAATGTACAATACATTGTTAACTATAGTCATCCTACTCTGCTATCAAACATAACTTATTTCATCTGTGTAACTGCATGTTTGTACCCATTAAGCAAAATCTCTTGATTCCCATACCCTCTCCCACAGACCCATTCCAGCCTCTGGTACCTATCATTTATTCTCTACCTTGATGAGATAACCTTTTTTAGCTCCCGCATATGAGTGAGAACATAGGATATATGTTTTTTTGTGCTTGGCTTATTTCCCTTAACATAATGACCTCTAGTTCCATCTATGTTGCTGCTGATGACATGATTTTATTCTTTTATATGGCAGAATAATATTCCATTGTGCATATATACCACATCTTCTTTATCAATTTATCTGTTGATGAACACTTATGTTGATTCCACATCTTTGCTATTGTGAATTGTGCTGCAATAAACATTGAATTGCAGGTATCTTTTTTGATATATTGATTTCTTTTCCTTTGGATAAATACCCAATAGAGGGATTGCTGGATCATATGGTAGCTTTATTTTTAGTTTTCTGATAAATCTCCATACTGTTTTCCATAGTGACTGTACTAATTTACATTCCCACTAGCAGTGTATGGGCTTCCTTTACTCTGCATCCTTACCAGCATCTGTTATTTTTTTTTTTGTCTTTTACATAAAAGCCAATCTAAGTGGAGTACAATGATGTCTCCTTATAGTTTTTATCTGAATTTCCCTCATAATTAGTGCTGTTGAGCATTTTATCATATACCTGTTGGTAAATGAAAATACCACTTGTGTATCTTCCTTTGAGACTGTGTATCTTCCTTTGAAAAATGTCTGTTCATTTTCTTTGCCCACTTTTTAATGAGATTTTTTTTTTTGCTGTCGAATTGTTTGAGATTCTTATATATTCTGGATATTAGTCCCCTGTTGGATGAAGAAATTGCAAATACTTGTTAGTTGTTGTTGTTGTTGTTGTTGTTTTAAGACAGGATCTTGCTTCATCTCCCAGGCTGAAGTTCAGTAGCATGATCTCGGCTCATTGCAACCTAGACCTCCCAGGCTCAAGTGATCCTCCTGCTTCAGCCTCCCAGGATTACAGGTGTGCACCACCACACCTGGCTAATTTTTGTATTTTTTGTAGATATGAGATGTCTTTGTGTTGCCCAGGCTGGTTTGGTCTCGAACTCCTGGACTCAAGCAATCCTCCCACCTCAGCCTCACAAAGTGCTTCGGTTACAGGCATGAGCCATGGCCCCTGGCTGAAGTTGCAAATATTTTCTCTCATTCGACACATTGTCTCTTCAGTCTGTTATTGTTTCCTTTGCTGTGAAAAAGCTTTTTGGTTTAATGTGATCTCATTTGTCTATTTTGCTTTTGCTGCCTGTGCTTTTGAGGCTTTAGTCACAAAATATTTGCCTTAACCAATGTCCTAAAGTGTTTTTACTACGTTTTCTTCTAGCAGTTTTATAGTTTCAGGTCTTACACTTAAGTCTTTCATTCATATTGATTTTTGTATATATGTTGAGAGATAGGGGTCTAGTTTTATTATTTTACATATAGATATCCAGTTTTCCCAGCACCATTTATTGGAGAAGTTGTCCACTCCCTAATGTATGTTCTTGGTGCTTTTCAAAAAAAAAAAAATCAGTTGGCTGTGAATGCCTGGATTTATTTCTGGATTCTCTATTCTGCTATATTGGTCTATGTGTCTGTTACGATAGCAACACCATGCTGTTATAGTTACTTTAGTCTCATAATATATTTTGAAGTCAGGAAGAGTCATGCTTTCACCTTTGTTCTTTTTGCTCAGGATTGTTTTTAATATTTGGGCTCATTTTGTGGTTCCATATAAATACTAGGGTTGTTTTTTCTATCTCTGTAAAATATGACATTAGTACTTTGATAGGGATTGCATTCAGTCTGCAGTTTGCTTTGGGCAGAATGGTCATTTTAATGATATTAATTTTTTGAATTTATGGAGCATAGGTTGTCTTTCTATTTGTGTACTCTTCAATTTCTTTTGTCAGTGTTTTAGAGTTTTCCTGATAGAAGTCTTTCAACTCTTGGATTAAATTTCTTCCTAGATTTTTTGGGGGTAGCTATTGCAAATGGAATTGCCTTCTTAATTTCTTTAGCAGGGAGTTCATTCTTGGTTCATAGAAATGCTACTAATTTTTGTATGTTGATTTTGCATCCTGCAACTTTACTGAATTTATTTATCATATCTAAGAAGTTTTTTTGGTAGAGTCTTTAAGGTTTTCTTGATGTGAAATCTCAAATCATCAGCAACGAGGGATAATTTGACTTTTCTTTTCCAATTTGGATGATTTTTATTTGTTTCTCTTGCCAGATTTCTCTGGCAAGAATTTCCAGAATTATGTTAAACAGAAGTTCTGAATGTGGTATCCTTGTCTTGTTCTGGTTCTTATGGAGAAGGTTTTCAGCTTTTTCCCATTCATTATAACATTAGCAGTGGGTATGTCATATATGGCCTTTATTATGTTCAGACATGATCCTTAAATGACTAATTCACTGAGAGTTTTTATCAAATGTTGCAAAATCTCAACATTCAACAAGGAATGTTGTATGTTATCAAATGCTTTTTCTGCATCTAATGAGATAATATGGTTTCTGTCCTTCAATCTGTTGATGTATCACATGTATTGATTTGCTTATGTTGAACAATTCATGCTCCCCTCAGATAAATTCTGCTTGATCTTGGTGTATTATCTTTTTGCTGTGCTGTTGGGTTTGGTTTGGTAGTATTTTGTTTAGGATTTTTGCATCTATGTTCTTCATAGATAGTGGTCTGTAGTTTTGTACCAGGGTAATGCTAGCCTCATAGAATGAGTTAGGGAGAATTTGCTCCTCTTCAATTTTTTTTGGAATAGTTTGAGGAGAATTAGTATTAGCTCTTCTTTGAAAATTTGGTAGAATCTGGCAGTGAGGTACGGAAGACCTGGAATGTGTTGGGAGATTTTGTATTACTGATTCAATCTCATTAATCCTTTTGGTTTATTTGGGTTGTCTATTTCTTCTGGATTGAATCTTGGAAGGTCATGTGTCCTGGAATTTTTAAATTTTCTCTAGGCTTTCTAGATTGTTAATGTATAGTTGTTCATAATAGTCTCTGATGATTTTTATTATTTCTTTTTTGTGTGTGTACTCAATTATATTCTTTTTTTATTATTATACTTTAAGTTTTAGGGTACATGTACACAACGTGCAGGTTAGTTACATATGTATATATGTGCCATGTTGGTGTGCTGCACCCATTAACTTGTCATTTAACATTAGGTATATCTCCTAATGCTATCCTGGTATCAGTTGTAATGTCTCCTTTTTCATTTCTGATTTTATTTATTTGGGTCTTTTTCTCTTGGTTAGTCTAGCTAGTGGCTAATTAATTTTGTTTATCTTTTCAAAAAATGAACTTATGGTTTTGCTAGTCCTTTGTATTTTTTGGTCTCAATTTCATTTATTTCTGCTCTAATCTTTACAATTTTTTTCCTTCTACTAATTTTTGGGCTTAGTTTGTTCTTACTTTTCTAGTTCTTTGATGGGTATTATTAGACCATTTATTTGGAATCTTTCTTCTTGTTTTTATGTAGGTAAGTTTTGCTATAAGTGTTCTTCTTAGCACTGCTTTTGCTGTATCCCATAGATTTTGGTATGTTGTGTTTCAATTTTCACTCATTTCAATTTTTTTCCTTAATTTCTTCCTTAACCAAGTGGTCATTCAATAGCATGTTTTTTAAGTATTATGTATTTGTAGTTACTCAAGTTTTTCCTGTTACTGATTTACCCAAGTTTTTCCTGTTACTGATTTCTAGTTTTATTTCATTGTGGTCTGAAAAGATACTTGATATACTTATGAGTTTTAAAAATGTGTTGAGACTTGTGTTGTGTCCCAATCTTTGGTCTATTCTGGAAGAATGTTGCAGGTGCTGATGAGAAGAATGCGTATTCTGTGGCTGTTGTGTAAAATGTCCTGTAAATGTCTGTTAGGTGTGTTTGTTCAAACGTGCAGTTTAAATTCACTGTTTCTTTGTTAGTTTCCTGTCTAGATGATCTGTCTAGTGCTGTAAGTGTGGTGGTAAAATCCTGAACTATTTTCATATTGGAATGTATCTCTCCCTTTAGATCTAATAATATTTACTTTATATATCTGGGTGCTCCGGTGTTGGGTATGTATAATTAGTTAGAATTGTTATTTCCTTTTGCTGAATTGATTCCTTGATCTTTGTGTAACGACCTTCTTTGTCTCCTTTAATAAATTTGGATTTAAAGTCTGTTTTATCTAATATAAGTATAGGCACTCCTTTGGTTCTGGTTTCTGTTTGCATGGAATGCAATGTCTTTTTCTATCCCTTTACTTTCAGTCTGTATGTGTCTTTACAGTTGAGATAGATTTCTTTTTTTTTTTTTTTTGCCTGTATAATCAGGTCTTTATTCAAAAGAAGCTGTCCATGATGATTTGACCTTTATGGAATAATCAAATTTAAGAGTTTATGCAGCAGGCTTCTTTTCCTCTGTAGTAAGTTTCTTTTCTGCAGGCTTCTTATTTCTTATAGGCAGCATATAATTGGTCATTTTAAAAATACATTCTGCCAGTCTATATCCTGTAAGTGTAAAGTTTAATCTATTTACATTCAAAGATATTACTGATATGTGAGGGCTTATTCCTGTTATTTATTAATTGATTACTGGTTGTTTGGTATATCATTTGTTCCTTTCTTTCTCCATTAATGTTTATTATTGTGGGTTGATAGTTGTCTGTAGTGGTAATATTTGTGTCCTTTCTCTTCTTTATTTTTGTGTTTGTGCTACCATTTAGTTCTGTACTTTCATGTGTTTTCATGATTGTAGATGGTGTATCTTTCCTCCCAGGTAGGACTCCCTTAAGCATTTCTTGCCAGGCCAGTCTAGGGTGATGATTTCTCTCAGCTTTTGCTTAGCTTGGAAAGATGATGATGACGATGATGATGATTATTATTATTTTCAGCACTTTGAATATATCATCTCATTCTCTCCTGGACTGTTAAATTTCTGAGGAGAAATTCAATGTTAGTTTGATGAGGGTTCCCTTATGAGGGACTTGATGCTTTTCTCTTGCTGTTTTTAAGAGTACTCTCTTGATCTTCCACTTACTACAATTTGATTATAATGTGCTGAGGAGAAGACCTTTTTGCATTGTGTTTTGGAATCTCTAAACGTTCTGTATCTGAATGTCTAAATCTCTTCCTAGACTTAGGGTGTTTTCAGCTATTATTTCAATAAATAGGTTTTCTAACTTTTTTATTTTCCCTTTGTCTTGTGGAACACCAAAAAATTTGATCACTATAAGGTATCTCATATGTCACGTAGGCTTTGCTCAATTTTTTTTTATTTTTGTCTGTGTTATTTTAAAAGACGTGTCTTCAAGTTTTGGAATTCTTTCTTCTTGATCTAGTCTATTGTTGAGCTATTGAAAGTATTTTGTATTTTACTTAATAAATCATTCAGTTCCAGAATTTGTTTTGTTCTTTATGACATCTATCTCTAGAAAATTTCTCATTCATATACTAACTTGTTTTTCTGATTTATTTGTATTGTTTTTCTGTATTCTCTTGGATCTAACTGAGCTTCTTAATATTGGTATTTTGAATTCTTTATCCAGGATTTCATAGATTTCTTCTTTTGGTTAATCTGTTGCTGGAGAATTATGTCCCTTTGGAAGTACTATCTTTGCTTTTTTTTTTTTTTTTTTCATGTTTCTTGTGTCCTTACACCGATATCTGAACATCTGTCATGACAATCACTTCTTTCCATTTTTTAACTTGCTTTCCTAGGGGAGGGCTTTTTCCTGAAGATGTGTCTGTGGTGTTTGTTGGGTATGGTACTTTGGCTTTGATTCTGGGTGTATGCAGTAGTGTAGCTCTCATGATTTCTTTGGCTCTAAATAGCTTCATTGGTGTCTGTGATTTTCGTCAGTGGTCTAGGTTGTGGTTATTAGGGAAGGCTGTGGTGAACTTTTGCTTATGAAAAGGACACCATATGGGCCTGTCCTTGGGCCCCAGTGGTGGCAGCAGCATGCTAAGCATGCCTGTCCTTGGGCCCTAGGACAGTGTATGCTGGCACTGTGTTAGCAGACCCAAGCAAGCCAATTCTTGGGCCTCCAGGCAGCTTGTTTGGGTGATGATAGTGGCAGTCGTGGGCTGGTGGTAAGTGTGTCCTTGGGCACTTGGGCAGTTGGCATGGCATGGGTGAAGCAGTAGTAGTGGTAGGACTAACCTCTGAGTCCCAAGAACTCCACAGTGGTGTTGGCAGTGGTTGTGACAGGCTGGGCAGGCCAGTCCCCAGGCCCACAGGTGACACGTGTATGTGTGTGTGTGTGTGTGTGTGTGTGCCCATTGTGATGGTAGTGGCAGGTTGGGTGGCCCCAACTTCAGGGCCCTTGTTGGAGTGCTCAGGTGCCAATATTGGTGGACTGGGCTGAGTACTCCCCAGGCCTCCAGATGCCATGATTTGATACTAGGGGGTGGGGGTCAGAGCTAGGTCCAGTGGACTCATCCTCACATCCTTCAGTAGTGCTTGCAGACACTGACTATGGAAGGCAGGGGCGGTGTGACCCCAGGCCCCAGAATGTTCATGTCGGGGTGGCAGCAGCTGTACTGCACCCCTGGTACAGGGGAGACTAGAGTCACTTTCAATGGCAGCAGTGGTACACAAGTGCCTGGGAAGTGTACATTTCACTTGCCTTTGGCCCCAGTTGAGGCAGCCCACTGCTATGGCTGTCACCTGGCGGATTTGTTGTCCTTAGGGTGATTAAAAGCTGCACAGCAGCTTCACAGTTGGGAGCAGTGTGGTAGCTGCCAACAGCTCACACTTAAGCCCTACAGGTAGCAGGCAGCTGGAGTTGTGGCTGCAGGTGGAGCATGTCATTGGGGTTCCAGGGATATGAAGATGCAGGGGCTGTAGGGCCCAGGGCAGAATGCAGTCTGGTGAGGGCTGAGATATCCAAGTGACAACTTGCTGTAGCTGCTTAGGACTTGGGGGTGTGTGGGATTATATGTGCTCCCTCTCTGGGGCAGTATCGTCACACGGTCTTCAGGTAGCTCCCTATGTTGGTCTTGGGGCTCACAATAGTCTAGGGGCATTCCTATGGCTGGAATGTGGGAGTCTGTAGTGGGAACGTTGATCACTAGGAGTCACCCACTTACTCTTTTCTCATACTGGGGAGCCTTTCCTGGCTCCTAGCCTATCCCACCTGAACAGACTGTATTGCTTTCTTTCCCTTCCTTGCTTTAGGTATTTCCTGTCACTTATCTGTAGAATTCCAGCATTCTCTCTTATATATGTGAACTGTGATTATCTACTCATTATTGTCTGGTCAAGTATCTGGAAGCCTCACTGATGTTTTCAGTGTAAAGACTTCTGTATATCTTTCACAATTTTGTATCTTCATAAGGGATTTTCTTAAGTAGTTTTCCATTCTGGTAGAACTTAGTTGGTTTTGAAGGAGAGTTATGTTGGCCTCATAAAATGCTTAAGAAAGTGGTTTTTTTTCTTTTGTTATTGTCTAGAAGAGTTTGTATAAGAGCGACAGGTTTTTTTTTTTCCCTATAAGTATTTGGAGAAATTTCAGTTTTTAGAATTATTTTGAATGAGCAATTATATCTAAAACACTTAGAAAGTAACTGGCATTTGATAAATGCCATAAAATATTAGTATTCTTGTGTGCTTGAATATCCATTTTCCTGTGTAAATCATTACATAAATGCTAGGACAGAACAGCTGTGGGCTTTACACAGAGGTAACATGCTTGAAGCCATTCCTTTAGAAGTCACCCTTCAGGATTTCAGCATTTATTCAATTATCAGTTACTACTCAATGCATTTTCAGAAGATTTTTATTTTAATTTTTCAACTGTTCTATTGTCACAAGATTCCTAATACATAAATGAGAAGCAGGTTTTGATAGAACATAGTTTTTTTTAAAGTGCAGGGGTAACTGTGCAGGTTTGTTACATAGGTAAACTGTGTCAGAGAGGCTTGTTGTACAGATTATTTCATTGCCCATGTATTAAGCCTGGTACTCATTATTTTTCCTGATCCTCTTCCTCCTTTCACCCTTCACCCTCCAATAGCCCCCAGTGTATTTTGTTCCCTTCTACATGTCCATGTGTTCTCATCATTTAACTCCTACCTATAAATGAGAACATGTGGTATTTGGTTTTCTGTTGCTGCATTAGTTTGCTAAGGATAATGGCCTCCAGCTGTATCCAAGTTCCTGCAAACGACATGATCTCATTCTTTCTTATGGCTGCATAGTATTCCATGGTGTATCTCTACCACATTTTCTTTATCCATTCTATCAATGATGGGCATTTAGATTGATCCAGTGTCTTTGCTATTGTAAATAGTGTTGCAATGAACATGTGTGTGCATGTGTTTTTATAGTAGAACAATTTATATTCCTTTGGGTACATACCCAGTTATGGGATTGCTGGGTCAAATGGTATTTCTGTCTTTAGGTTTTTGAGGAAACACCCACCCTGTCTTCCACAGCGGTTGAACTAATTTATACTCCAACCAACAATCTATAAGTGCAGAACATAGTTTTCAATAATGAATATGGCTAACTCCATCTCAAGCCCATGAAGAATTTTTTGCAGCTAATAGGGTTACACTGAGGTCATGACACCTCTGTTTTCTTACTAAAATAATCCCAAATATCTCCTTTCATTCCAAATTCCAGCCCTCTCTCTCCTTTCTTCTCCACAGTGGAATTTTTCAAGGGTTACCTCCATTCAGAGGCCCCATATTTTCACATCCACTCACTTCTCAACCCAGCGTGGTTTCCATTTCTACCATTCCACTGAAATGGCTTGTTGCCAGGGTGCTTTCAAACTGTCAAACCATTAAGGTCATGATTCTGTACTTATGTGATCTCAGTGGCATTTGATATTATTGACCACATCAGCTTTCTTGCAGTATGCTCTGACACTGAATTCTAGGACAGTCCATGCTTACTGTTTTTCTCCTCTGTATTTACCCCTGTTTCTATTTACACTCTTAACTGACTTGCCTTTCTATATATGACATTAACTGTTGAGTTCTTCAAGGTTTAATTTCTTGAAGCATGTAGTTTCAATCACTTTTCATATACAATGTTTGCCTTTAACTTGTGTACATCTCAAGTACAGTGTGTTACTTCTCTGAGAACCATATATTCCATTACCTTGCTGACATTCCTATTTGGATGCTTTTCAGTCACCTGAGATTCAGCGCTAAAACTGGACTCCTGTGGTCCTCTCACAGCAGTTCTTACAGTTCTCTCCCTTAGTGAAAGGTAACACCATCTTCCTAGACCTGGAGACCTAGGGACTGAGAGCCATCCTTGACTCTACGCTCCCTCATCCCATAGTCCAGCAATTGTTAAGTCCTGCTCACTTTATCTCTTCACCATCTCTCAATTCTACTTACTTTTTTCCCAGTGCCACTATTTGAAAGTCCAGGGTGTTATTTATTTATCAGGAGTACTACAAAGGGCTAATATTAATATTAATAACTTCTCTAAACTTTGAAAATTGCTAGGCTATCCATTGCAGCTAGAATATTTTTCAAACTTAAATCTGAGCATGGCATGCTGTTGCTTGAAAGTATCTGTTTAATGTCTGGCTTTACCAAGGGAATGTAGTCTGTTTTGTTCCAGAAAATTATCAGCATTCAATATAGACTTGTTAAATGATAATTTACAAGTAAAGAAAAAAGAATCAGAAGATTGTTTTACCACCTAGAAATAAACATTATATTTTCCTCTGATATGTAGGTAAGAACTTCAAATATAAGACATAATTTAAAAGTTTATAATTGACATAGTCAGGGATTATAAATAATATCACACAAAATAAGCTCTTAATGCAAGAAATGAATCTCCAGGATAGATCATACTAACCCATCCAATCCAGCCCTCTGTTCTGAAAGCAGCACATGAAAAGGCAGAGAAAGAAAAATAATCTCTACGACCTGGCCTGTTAAACATGTATTTATTTCCTGAGTAACTATTAGGTGCTAGCTGTAATGGGCTATTCAGTGGAGGACAGTGGTCAAAGCCTCTTATGAGGCAGATGCCAGAAAGATATGAAAGATGTGACGGTACAAAAAAGGAAGTTGGAGTCACATCCAGCCACAGCACTAACTAAGCCTCTTTGGGGCAGGAGACTTTGGAAGTGTTGAAGGAGAGTAGAATCTATTCAGAAAGAAACAACTGGGGGCAGGTCCTTCCAGTCTGAATGAAGATTAACTAGGCATAATGTAACTGGCATCATGGCCGTGACGTCTGAGAGGTTATGAAGGCCTCCACTTGGGTGGTGGAAATCAGAACAGAAGTGGTTAATGCATTGACACTGGACCTACTAGGCTTTAGGGGTTGGGAGACGAGGACAACAGCACGAGGAACAAAAAAAAGAGGATGACCGAGAAATTCCAAGCCCAGAAAATGCCAGTCCTGGTAAGCGAAATAAGGAAGCTGGAAGGAGATTATGAGGGTTGGGGTTCTGAAGACAGGGAGAGACAGATGATGTTTAGTTTCTGACTTGCTGAGGTGTAGATGCCTGTAAGATAGACAGGGCTAGAAATGGGAAGATAAAGTTTGAGAAGGGAACCAGGAAAACTTGGCAAGACTTCAACATCCCTACTTAATTATCACACTGTGAATCCATAATCCATAAATTTTATCAAAAGCATTCCGGAATCTTTCCTAAAAGTTTTTGACAATTGTATAAATCTTAACATGTCACTTACAACTAACATTCCTTTCTAACATCCAATGTCTACTTAATCAACTAACAATTGTTTTCTATATACAGTTTATTCAAGGTTGATTCGGTCCTGCTCTTACGTCCCAGCTGGTGTTTGGGTCCTAAACTTAACACTGAGAATTTCAATCGGGCTACAGAGGAAACAAGTCTAACTAATGATGCCTTCTTGTCGGGCAAATAATTTCATTTTGAAATTCTATAGCAAAAGAACAACAATAAAGTATTGGTTCCACTTTTAAATAAATAAGGGGTTATTTTGCTGCTGAAAGTTTTCATTCAAATGACTGATCAGATCTCACATGTCTGTTTAAAAATGTCTGACTTAGGTCGTTACAAAATGACAGACTATGATAAACTAGATGATAGTTAGAAGCAAGACAATGAGGCATTGTTTACACAGAAGATTGAGTAACTGGTTTAACAAAAGAGGTTCTTGGGTATCTATTGTATGTACAACTACGAGATTTACTGGAGCTTTTATAATTTCTGCAAGGCTCTTTTCCAGCCAGCTTCATTAACTTGAAGTAAATCAAATCATGCAGAATTCTGGCTCAGCCAGAAAGCAACCCAGTGAGATACAACATGAAGAAAAACAGACACGGGATGATAAGATTTAGAATCTTTGGCATTTTTCGTAAACATTTTGTTTGAAGATTATTAAATTACAACCCAGAGACAAAAAAAAATAGTAAACTCACTATTAAATGAGATCTTTTTAACCTTAACTTTTTAAATAATACATACATACATAAAAACTGCACAAAGTATGTGTCAACAAAATACAGTCTTTAAAACTTAAATATCATTTAAACAGACTTAATTGCATACATTTTATATACGCACAAAGTCAGGATTTTTACATGGCAGGGAAATACTGTGGAATGATGAGGTCTGCAGGAGACAGATGCTACCAAATGAGGACTCTGGGGTGGTATTTTCTAGAAATGGGGTTCTGAAATAAATTTTTATTGTATGTAGCTTATTTTACTTCTAAGAGGAACAAAAGATACATTTGGGCAGCCAAAGTATTTCTACTTCCTGCTTAAAACATTCAGGCAAGTGAAATGATTATAATAATTAGGTAAGCAGCCTTATTAGTCTCTCGGTCTTCAGTTTCTTATCTTTCTAAATACCTAGAGAATTTATTCATTCATTTCTCCCCTACCCCCACCTGCCTTTCTGAAATTATATGTTGACATTTTATAATATTTTGAAAATAAGCAAAAAGTAAAGTGAGAAGAAGTGGCATCAGAAGGCAACCAAATACTTTCATGGGACCCTCATTTTTCAAGTGAGTGATCTCTAGGGACCTTCCTGGGCCATCCATTGCCAGCAATGGACCCTGCTGTAGGCTGGCATCCAGCACTGAGAGGTTTCCCAAAAATTCACATACATATCCTTAATAATCATGGCTGAAAGATCCCTAAAGGTTTGAGCTAATTCTGGTAATTACTAAAAATGCCTTTTAATAATATACAATATTTGGACAGAGGATGACTACCAAAGACTTGTTAACTCTGAGAAAAGACTTACGCCCATGAACGATAATCTGAAAGGAGTGTGGGGCTGGGGAGCGGAAATAACTGAATCTTAATGAGAGTCTGTTGGAGGTGTGAAAACAAGTTCAAAGTCACTCTTGAATCCAAGTGGGCTCCTGGCTGTTCTCAAGGAAGGTGGTGCTCAGATCCATGGCAGCCTCGTTATCTCCTATTTCAGAATGGATGTTAGTCTTTCACAGTCTTGGGATTGTTGCTTTTTGCTGGGCTGACCCTCTACGCAACTAGGACACCCATGCATGAGGGTGTGTGCATATGTGTGTATGTCTGTGCACGTGAAGGAGGAGGAAGTATACAGAGGGTGCCACAGGGCATGCATTTCAGAAGGACACCTTGGGTACCACTGAAACAGCCATAACATTGGTCTACTCAACCAAACACAATATTGGGTGCTGCTATCCAAAGTCGGTGTGTGCCCTAGAGAGCGCTGCGCTTCTTCCGCAGGGGGCTGTGGCTGCTGCAGAGTTTCAATTCTGCATACTGCACCTGTGAAAACAAACAGCCGTGATGCTGGCGGTTAGGTAACCCTAGCTCGCCACAGTGTGTGCTAATGGCTCCCCAAGGACAACCGAAGGCAAAGGAAGGAAGGTTCAAAGGTAATGAATCATTTTCTAAACACAGGAACATGGAGGGATTAATTGCAGGAAGGATTTGAGAAGTCATGCATCATTTCTTGAAACCAAAATATTAAAAGCAGATTTTTCTAATGAGATGCGGGGGTTTCTACCTTCGCTGGGCACTGCTAGATGATGTTCGTTTTGTGTGTGCCAGTTTTCAACCATAAGTAAGCTTAATAACTGCCTCTTGGGAATGTTTATCTTAGTATATGATACAGCAACTTACTGAGGATTATTCGTTTAAAAATATCTAAAATCTTGGGGAAAACATCTCGGAAAATTATATACATTTACTTTGCCTGAGAGGAAAAAATGCTGAAATTGATACTGGACCCCAGACTTTTATATAGATTTCTCGTGGAAATTAATTTCATTTGCAATGTAATGACTAAAACATCTGTGATAAATATGAGTACTTGGGAGTCCCCAGTGGCAAACTGTCACTGTGTTATTAGAAAGCGCCCTTGGCGATACACGGAGGATCTTACTAGCATACTGTACATCTTCCTGGAATGTTCTTTTGCTGCATCTATCTGTGTTCATGCCATCTCCAACGGGAATGGCCACTTTGAGGGCTAGTTCCTGGACTCTGCACAGAGAATCCTTGGGGGCTTGAGGGAAATTTCTGTTCTTCAAGGATACAGTGTGAACTCACACTGCGACCCAAGTGATGGTACGTTGCAAATATATTGCTTTGGTGTGTGGGCTTTGATAGGCTGCTGGTGGAATGGCTTTATTTAAAACATTGTATTACAGACCACATGTGCTCCCTATTTTTAGCATTTGTGCCAAATTCCCCAAGGACATTATGCCTGATCACAGAAGTCAGGCTGTACTTTGTCAGAGGCAGATAAATGAAGAAAACACCCCATTCCTTATGGTGTTTTGCGAAGGTGCCCTAAGGGAGCAGAGGATGACATACCTGTCAATCTTCAATGCAAAACAAACAGGGGCCAGGTTATTATTTTTTAATTAAGTAATACAAATGTTAAAGAGTAAATTCATCTTTCTAGAATGTGTTTTCACAGCTAATTATGAAATGAATTTTAAGGGAAGATAGCATCACAGAGTCCATTTTAATTTCTAGAACTCAGAATGAAGGGGAAAGAAACTCTAAGGCCTTTCCGCCCCAGATCTTTGAAATCCTCCCTGAGCTGCCAGGGAACCAATTATGCTACAGTGGCTCAAATATGAAAATCGATATTTGATTTGGGATTCTCTGAGATAATAAAGGATTGTGTCTTTGATCATCTTGATGATATTTCACGCCATGGTCTCCCCATCTACCTATTCAGTGATCTCTGTTCTCCATTAGAGAAATTGCCGCCTGCCCTCCTTCCTCTGGATTTATAGCAGGCTGATCCACAGGGGCCAGGATCGAGCTACTCTACATGACTTTCTAGTATTGTTGCCTTCGTTAATCTCTGTGTATCCACAGAAACAGGACACTGCTGGACTAGGTGACCATTATCTGTGAATAATACTTCTGATTGATCTCACATTATTTCACACTGCCTCTGCCTCTTTGTGTATTACAGTAAATGGGGGCTGCATTCTCAGCATCCCTAAGTCTTCAGAGGGAAGGCGATAGAAGGGAGGCCTAGGAGATAAATCAGGGCAAATGAGAATAAAAAGAATAATCCTCTTGTCCCCTACTTCCCCTAAAATGCTTGCCACCTGGAAGAAGAAAATAAGCAACTCTCCCTGGGTTTGGATCTCATGCAATTCTACTCACTGAGCCCATCTTATCCTCCTTAGGGAGGCAAGCAATCGAAAGGGGACAAGCATCAGTGCCCAGTAGCCACACAGTGTGAGTTCCAGATCATACTTAAGTAGCTCTTTTTCAAAACAATTTCCCCCAGTCACCTCATGTTTGGACAAAGATTTTTCTGCCACTTCTCTGCAAGCCAGGCCTCTTTAAGGATTTTCTGGTTCCTTATCTCAATTACTCACACAAGCAAAGCCTTGTGTTCCTCTGGCTCCGGGGCTGGCCAGATTTCAGGTTGGGGCCACTGTTGGTGGTAACCATTCATTACATACCTTTTGAACATCAGACGGTACCCTAGAGAGGAAGTCTAGTAGCTCGTTATTGTCGATGGAATAGGGATTTCGAAGCTTCTTAGTAAATTTATTTATGCCTGAAAAATAGAAACACAGGAGATCTCTTTATCTATCTATCTATCTTATCTATCTATCTATCTATCTATCTATCTATCTATCTATCTATCTATCTGTCAATCATCTATCTATCTAGCATCTATCTTCAAAAACTTGCCTGACTCGGGGGAGAGGGGATATTCACAAGTAAAAATTAGTGTGAAAACAATTACCAGACCTCAAGTCAAGCACATGTTGCTGTCATGTAGAATCATTCACAAATGCCTTTTCCTGAAGGCAGGAAGCAGGGGCTGGTGAAGAGGGGCTCTGCCTTCTTCAGCTGTGAAAATCCCATTATAATCCCAGCAGCAGGGCGACAGAAACACACGCTCAAACTGGGGAGCACGTTGGCTTTTTTGGAATACGCTGATTAACAGCCGCCTCTGCTATGAAAACAAATGTCCCAGATGGGAAAAGGCCTTCATTAGCCCAAACAAGTCCCTGCTTGGAGGCTCTGGACCAAACGTAGCAGTGGGAGGTAGAGGGCGGGAGTTGTTTTCTTGTTGTTACAAAGAAAACTGCAGTCATCTGTCTTTCCCCACCTCCAACTCATTTTCACAGGTTTCTCTCCTCTCACAGCAGAACAGAACCTGACATGTTGATTGTACTTTGATGCTGCAGGAAACCGTGAAAAGTTATTATTGGCAAATTATCTTACTATGGTTGCTAACTTAATTTATGGATCACAACGTCAGCGCGTGGGTCTGTCTGGGCAATGGAGAACATGCTAATTTAGGACAAGGACAAAGATAATTAGAAACGGGTTGAACGTTTAAGATGTCAACATCCTATAGACCGTCCCTCTTTGGTGGCTGCACCTTGGGTTCCCGTGCATATCCAGGACACGCTGTGCCCCTGGTTTACTCTTTAGAGGGGAGTTCCTCTCAACCACGTTTTGTCTTCTACTCTGCTCTTTGGAGCTGCTTTGACTATATCCGGAGCTCATAAGCTGTAGTCTTTTCACCAAATGTCAACCCGTTTTTCATGTTGAGTTTTAGAAGCAGAAAGACTAGGTGGCCTTCTGAAGTTTTGCCACAGGGTGCTTGTTTAACAAGGATCATATCTGAAGGGCTGTCAGTCCCAATGACGCTGAATGAATTCTTAGCTTCGTTGTACTCTGAATGGCTCCTACTCAGAAGTCAAGGTAACATTTAACTGTTCAGTAGTCCCCAACACACAAAGGGTTTGATTTTTTTGTTGTTGTTCATTAAATATTATTTTGCTTTCATCTGAGGACTAGGCTTCCTGCATGGCATTATACCTGACACAATGCCAACCTCCAGTTATTTCTTTGGAGGGTCAGATTTACATCTGCTTTGCAAATGGGAGCCAGCCATTGTGCCCGAGTAAATGGTGGCTTGGCGGTTGGGCTGGTGAAGGTTCCTAGCAAATGATCGCCTTTCCCTCAAGTCAAAGCTGCACTCTGCCTTTTTTCCCTCTACCCCCACAGCAAGCTTCACGTTTCTAGCTAAAATTTCCCCCAGTGTTCCTTTACACTGAAATACTCTCACTGTGTTATTCTAAAGACATTTAATTGTAGCATGGGCTTTTTGGCAAAAGAAAACAGACAAGGCAAAATGATGAAGGGAGACAAAGACGTATTGAGAACAGATATATCTTCTATTGTTAATTATATATGGTGTGCGCATCTGGAGTCTTCACAATGAACAGCAAGGCAGGGATAATATCACAGCTGATCAAAACACTGCATTCTTAGTCACTGAGAAGATTATAAACCTGCACAGTAGCTCAAATGCACCAATGAGGGCAAAAGTATTCCACAATGCACTGAGACTATCTATGTTTGAAAAAAAAAACTTAGAATAAAATTATAGGGCACTCAGATTGCATGTTTCAAATGCACACCTTATTTATGAAGGTGTCCGGGATCAAAAGTTTCAATAATTTTGCCCTAGTAACAACTCTGTGAGACTGACTATCAACAGGAAATCACAGACTCCTTGGTTCCTTTTTTTGTTTTAAGAGACGGGGTTTTGCCATGTTGGTCAGGCTGGTCTTGAACTCCTGACCTCAGGTGATCCACTCACCTCAGCCTCCCAAAGTGCTGGGATTACAGGCGTGAGCCACCACACCCAGCCACCTTGGTCATTCTTTAAGGGACAAGAAAAAAAAGGTTATGATGTAGGAATACCTGGGCCCCAGTTCTGGCTTCATGTATTAGCTGTGTGATTTTAGAAAAATCACGTAACCTTCCGGTACCTCACATTTCTTACATTAATATTTGAATAATAAAGACCTCCTTATAGAGTTTCTTGGGTAGATGGGAGAATCACATTGGGCAGTACAGGCAAAATGATACTGTAGTCTGAAATTCCACAACAATGCAGAGGGCTACCATCATTACTGTACATGCAAACAAGCTAAGGAGACAAAGGAAGTGAGCATGGAAAAGAGCCTTTAATACTATTAAAGCCAACTATGATGATGCAGACACATTTAGAAATTGTGGCTTCATCTATTAGCATGCTAAACATACCTTAGATTTTTTTAACCTAAATAGTACAGATGGAGGGTATATCTGTTGTAAAATTACTTTTAGCGAAAGAAAAGAAAAAACAGAAAAAAAAGCAAGTGGGATAAAATACTGAAGAATAACATTTTGTTGGGAAAGATGCTATCATGTACTGGTTCTGGATCATAGATTGAATTGATCAGTGGGGTGGAATGTGGAATGAGCCCTACAGTTTAAAAAAAAAAATCACTTGGAGAAAATCAGAAGAGATGGAAAAATTGCATGGCTGCTTTGCACATTTGGTCACTTGAGAATAACCACTTGAAACACAATTAAAACACCATTTTTCAGATATTCATATGAGCGACCAGCAGGTAGCTCCAACTGTAATACACTGGTTGGGGTGAGGCAGGGGTTCCTTGCCTGTTCATTTATCAAATTCTGAGCGTCTTCCATGTAAAAAAATATTGTGCTATCAAGTGAAGATACAAACTTAAACGAGGCATAGGTCCTTCTTGCAAAAAGCTAAAAATTTAGCTTAGAGAATTAATATCTACCCTGAAAAAACAGAAGTGGTTTCAACTAGAAGTGAAAAAGTATAATTAAAACCTCTACAATAGAAGGAATACTACAATAGAAGGAATATGGGAAATCTCTCAAAAGGAAACCCACATGGGATCTAATCCTAAGAAATGCTCTGCCTTCTGGAAATACATACTTCATGTAAGTGACTAAAATGCAGTAGATAATGTTTCCTAAAGAAAACTTCAGATATCCTTAAAATCTACTTCTCACTTAATTTTCAAAAATCACACTCCTACACAAGAGAGGTCATAGGCCTAACAAAATGTCATCTATATAGAGCACAGGTATTAAGCTTGCAGGCTCATTCATTCATAAAAATATTTAAGAACTCATTAAAGATCTATTACATAAATGTGGCTGCACTAAGAATTATAGAGCTAAAGAGGAAATAAAGTATCTCACCTGTCAAAATAATTTTGGTGTGTCCAAAAATATTCCCAATAGCTAGTATAAAATTAGGCTGTTTTATGTGCTTATGTGAAATGATTCTGATACTTATATAAAAATATGACTTGAGGATATAAAATATGGAAATCTAGTATATATAGTTACATTTTTTTCAAAAAATTAAAAACATAGAACAAAACATTTTAGGATATTATTCGCCATTTTAGCACTCAATAAAAAATGAATAAGTAACTTAGAATAAGAAAGTCTTCTGATCCTTAAAGTTAGAAAAACCCTAAAACTTTAAGACATATACATTTATCTCCTTTGTGAGAAAAAAATTGCTGCAAAGGATGCAATCATATAAGAAATTTGCAAAATAATGTCCTGCCCTATGCTAGCTAGTAACTAATTTGTCTTAGGATAAGTCCTAACAGCATTACAGAATATATTCTAGGATGGCATGGCAGTTTTTACATAATGAGAAGAGGCAATAGATCACGTGGTGATTGTCAAGGCTTGTAACTACATTCACTATGGTGAGCTCTTCAATAAACTATGAGCTCCTGTTTAAAATGTAAAACTGAAGAACCAGACGTAGAGTACAAAGCTCAGAGGGTTACTGACAGCCCAAGAGAGCATAATAAACTCCATACCATTTAATAACTTTATCCATAAAGTGGAAAATAGAACAATATTTCATTAAGTAGATGCAAAAAGTTGTTGGAAAGCTGCCAAGATCTTGGAGGATAAGATCAGAAGCCAAGGTGATTTAGATATAGAGAAAGAGGGATTGGAATCTCAAAATTGATGATCAAATGAGAAAATAGAGTATTTGTCTTTTTCGTTTTTTTGTTTTGTTTTGATTTTGAGACGGAGTCTCGCTCTGTTGCCCAGGCTGCAGTGCAGTGGCTTGATCTCAGCTCCCTGCAACTTCCGCCTCCCGGATTCAAGCGATTCTCATGCCTCAGCCTCCCGGGGAGCTGGGATTACAGGTGCCTGCCATCACCTTGGCTTAGTTTTGTATTTTTAGTAGAAACAGCGTTTCACCATATTGGCCAGGCTGGTCTCGAACTCCTGACCTCGGGTGATCTGCCCGCCTCGGCCTCCCAAAGTGCTGGGATTACAGGCGTGAGCCACTGCACCCAGCCAGTATTAGTCTTCTTTGTGGAAGGAAAGATGCATAGAAACAGACCAAGCAAGCACCAGGATGATGAGGAAGTCCAGAAGAAGCAACGTTTAACAGCTGACCATGGCACTCAATTTACATGAACTTAAAAGTGAACAAACCACTAGCCAAATGATTGCAATTTTTAATCACATTCTGGTTAGAGTCAGACAACAATCTCAAGATCTATGTTCTAAATGTTATCAGTAAACAAGATAGTAGTACTCACGAAAACATAATTGAAAAATAAGATAACCAGTTGATGCAAATAACATTCAGTATATAAATTATTCAGGAAAATAATTTTTTTTTTTTTTCAAAATATGCCTTCTTCATCAGTGGCCCTGAAGAGCTCTATGTTCTCTCTTAAGGACCAATTTGCTATTATTGTTGCCAAGTAAACAAAAAATACCAACAAGAACTAAGCACAGATGAGACTTTCCTCCAAGAATCAGGATCATCAAGTATTAAAATAGATCCCTGAATAGTTTAGAGAATAATTGGATTATACTCTCTCAAAATCCCTAAATCATTCTACTTCTGTAATTGTATGAGCTATTCTATTTTTCCCGTGACTTTTTCCTATTGCCCAAGTTTGGCTTTTCTTGACAGCAGGATTCTACTTTGCTGGATGCTCTTTGAAAAAGTCTATATTTAATGGTTTTTAGAAAGGTTGTAGCTTTCATCCAGCATTTGCAGGCTCTCAGCTTTTGCTTAAGGATGAATGCGTCTCAACACAGTCTCTTCTCTTTGTGATTTCCCCAAACATCTTAACATCTGAAGATCCCTGGAAGTGACGAGCATTGAGAATTCATTGGCAGTCATAGCTAAGTCATGGAAAACCAGGATTGGCAGACCCTTTACGGAGAACGGCTAACTGCTTCTCCAACATTTCAGTTATTGCAGTTCCCTCTCCTTATATCAACTCAGAGCCCACCCAGGAACAGACACAAATACTCACCAAGCTGCTTGCATTTTGTCCAACCGCTAGTTTGAGTATTAAATCAAGTCATGACATTTATTTCCAGTTTGCCAGTTTTGTTTCTACTTTCTTTTTAAAGCAGCTAAACTTTATGTAGGCACACCATTTCCCCTGGTAAATAATAACTTCCTCTCTGTTCAGGCACTGGTTAGGTATTCACAGAACGCCCCCTCCCCTCCCTCTCCCTGCTTCTGGATTTAAGAATGGGGTTAGGTGAATTTTTTTCTCCAAGAGGGATGAAGTGTCAGAAGCAACCTGGTAGTGGCCAGATCCACTTTTACATAATATCAAGGGCATGATGCAGGTGTTTGCTCACTGTTTGAACAGTGTTTCCTTAAAGTTACCCGGGCACAGCAATATATTATCCAAGAGGATTTATGACTAGCAAAGCCCAAAGGGAAATGGCATGTACAATCACATTTTTATTTGATTGCAATTATGCAAGAGGCCTATAAATATCTATGCTGATCACTCATGCAACTGGCCTTTCAGGGAGGTCCTGGAAGTTTTTGTTCCCCAAATGCTTTCCTTAATCTCATGTTTAATTGCCAACAAGAGCACATTTAAAGTTAATAGTCGCACTTTAAAAATGAGTAATTGGTTCTTACCTGGAATTGATTGCTAGCAAAAGGACCATGCCAAACTTACCCCAGATTAAAATGATGTACCGCAGTGGAATGAAATACAAAATGATGGTGGCTGCTGCCAGAATCAAACAGGCCAGAGATGAAAGGAAGGGGACCGTCCAGTTAAATGTGCTGTAGACAAACCACATAAATATAATTTCCTCTGATGTTCAACAACTGCCACAGAGTCAACTTGTCATGTTTATTTCATGTTCATAATTATAGAAATTTTTTTTTACAGTCTATTGGAAAAATTTTGTTAAAAACCTCAAGATGAGAGTCTGCCAAAATGATTGGGTACTGGAAAAACATTCTTAAAGAGACAGTCACAAACCAATTGCCGTTCAATTTGTCAGAATATTGGTGACTTTACCTCCCTGGAACCCATAGTTCCAGAGAAGACTTTTGGCTCTCAGAAGTGATTAAAAACTGCAGTGTTGCCACGATGGCTATGCATGGAGATCTTCAAAACTAAGGGTTAGGTCACTTCTAATTCAACAATTGTCTCTCAATAAACACACGGTTACTAGTAATTACGGTAACCTTTCCTTTACCAGAAAAGGGAGAACTTTTTTTTTTCTCGTTTGTCTTTTTTGAGACAGGATCTTGCTCTGTTACCCAGGCTGTAGTGCAGTGATGCAGTCATAGCTCACTGCAGCCTCGACCCCCCAGGCTCAAACGATCCTCCTGCTTTAGCCTCCTTAGTAGCTGGGACTACAGGCAAGAGACACCACAGCCTAATTTTAATTTTGAAAATTTTTGTAGAGCTCTGGCGTCCCTATGTCACCCCAGGCTAGTCTCGAACTCCTGGGGTCAAGCAATTCTCCTGCCTTGACCTCCCAAAGTGCTGGGATTATAGGTGTGAGCCACTGTGCCCCATGGGGAGGACTGTATTACATGGCATTGGTGGTTTTGTCTTCACTGATCACTTATATTTAGAATTTCCAGAATTGTTTACACCAGAAATCTAACAGTGTCTTGAAATAAATGGGGAAGCATTTGACTATAAATCATCACACCATCATTAATAGATAATGTAGGTGATTACACTATGTATTATTTTCACAGAGCTCCTGGCTCCTTTTGTTGTATCTATTGCCTGCTTTGACTGGCATGGAAATGGAGATCTAGAAGACGGGACATGGACTTGGATATATTGTAGAGATTCATGTGCATTCCTAGAGATCGAACGCCCTACTGAGGTGCCGAGAGTATTTCTTCTTAATGGTCTTCATCTTCACATACAGATTTAACCGTAGAGCCTCATTGCCTTGTGCTAGGAATACAGAAAGGTAAAATGTTTTTTATGGGAGACGGGATTTTAGAGGGAATACCACAAAGTTATTAAGCATTTTATACGTGCCAGGCATTGTGCTAACATTGTTCACATATTTAGAATGTAATGTTCTTAATAATTCTGCCCCATTTTATAGATGAGCAAATTAAGACTGACAGAGATTGTCTAACTTGTATAAATAATCACAATTCTATCAACAGTATAGGAGAACTACAGTAATCTCATCCTCTGGTTAAGACTGAGGCTGGGCATGGTGGCTCATGTCTGTAATCCCAGCACTTTGGGAGGCTGAGGTGGGCAGATCACTTGAGCTCAGAAGTTCAAGACCAGCCTGGTCAACATGGTGAAATCTCATCTCTACTAAAATACAAAAATTAGCCGGGTGTGGTGGCATGCATCTGTAATCTCAGCTACTTGGGAGGCTGAGGCAGGAGAATCACTTGAACCTGGGAAGTGGAGGTTGCAGTGAGCCGAGATTGCATCATTGCACTCCAGCCTGGGCAACAGAGTGAGACTCCCTCTCAAAAACAAAAGACTGAGTGTTATTGTTTTTAATATGCCTACTGGTCATTTTAATTTGTTTCTCTATGATTTCTAACCTTTTTTTTTTTTAGCCTGGGGCTATTATTTAGGAAAGTGCTTAAGAAAATTGATTTATAAGCAAACTGACTTGGGTTCAAGTTCAACCTTTATCTCTTCAAGTTAAGTAACTCCCAGAAATTGATCGATTGAATCAATCTGAACCATAATTTCCAGTCTGTAAAACTGGAATAATAATAATACCTATATCACAGATTCTGCTAGAATTAAAAACTTGCAGAATAGTTAGCTCAGTGTCTGGCACATTGTAAAAACTCAAAAAAAAAAAAAAAGAAATAGTTACTAGTTGCTAGTTTTCTCCTGAGCTGTTTTGCTTAACTTTTTCCTCAGTGATTTCCAGTATCAGTTTGGATAGTAGAAAAATCAGACATTTGTCATGTTTGTTATATTATATATTCTTTCAGTTTGTTGCTTTGTTTATGATTAACATAAAAATTATAAACTTTCGCATGAACAAATTTATCAGTTTTTCCTTGTCAATGTCTAGATTTGGCCAAGCTTACCAAAGCCCTCCCCTCATCCAGTGATGTGACTCCACCAACTGATTAATCACTATTTTTACCCCTTCTTCATTATGCTATCTTTGTTATTCTGAATTTCTACATTTGTATAGGTCCACTCCCGACTTCTCTATTCCACAGTAGAACTTGTAACAGAACTTTTTGGAGGGCAATTTTACAATATGTGTTGAAATGTTATCATCTGAACTCCACAACGGATCCAGTTCAGCATGGCAAGAAATTTAACTTGCAGCTTTCCTTGCCCCAGGGCACAGGGGCAGTACATAAATGTCTTCTCCAGGCTGGTTAGTAATATTTAAATAAACTCAGTAAAATAAATATTGAAAAATCTCAAAATAAAGAAAAAATTAATTAGATTTATACTCTGCAACACTATGCAGCTATAAAAAAAGGTGAGAATACACTAAAAACACTCACACAACCCCCAACCCCAACCCGCGGGCTCAAAGCTACATACAGTAAAAAACTAAACTGTAGAAATAATGTACATATATAAAATAAAGACTTTATATTCCATTGGTTGTATTTGATTATTTTTATAATTGATATATTTATAATAAAAGTAAGTAACAACTATAGCAGGTACAACAAATAACTAAGGAAAAAGAAATTTGCCCCCTTTCAAATTTTAAGTGGAGACACAGTGGATGGCAGATCCTGGGCATAAATCCATAGCTAGGTGGCAACCAAACCCACTCTTTTTTCACTCTGGAAGATTACTTATTAACTTTGTAGCCTATAATGTAAAAAGAATTCCTGTGCAACTTTTGTTAGCTCTACGGCCTTACGTAATTTACCCCACCACTCTGTGCTTTCATTCTCCCATCTGTAAAACGGGAATAATAACTGCATCTACTTTACAGAGCTGGTGAGGGGATTCCATAAATTTATACATATGAATCATTTATAAAAATATATGGCACATAGTCATTATTTAATAAGTGTTAGCTACCCTCATTTTTCTCATTGTTATTGCACAAAACACACAAATATGGAAAGAAAGTTATTGATATCCAGTAGAGTTCTGAAAATAATACTAGCTACAAAAATGAATAAAATTACTTTTTAAAAAGGAATATACTTTATCATTCCTTTTCTAGCAATACCATTCCACACCGAAGAGAAAGTAAAATACTAATCAACAGAAAAAAAGCCATGACTAGGCTGACATGAAAATAAAAATATAATACATTGTAAAAATAAAATAAATTGCAATAACTCTTGGAGGTAACTAAGCTCCAATGTCAATTTTCACTCTAATATTTTCTGCCAAATATTGGCATTCTGAGCTGCTTTCTGTTGTCTGCATGGTACGATGGGAGATTGGGGGCACAAGGGGAAGCCTAGGAACTCTCCACGGGGAGATTTTAATATGAGACCATTGCATAAAGCTTACATATTCAGGATAAGAATAAGGAAGGAGGGACACATTGTACCATAGAGTGGACATAAATAGAGTGGACATAAATCATGACCTCGGTGCTAAGTGGAGAAATCTATCATTTCAGTTTATGCTACCAGTGTTACTTGAAAAGCCTCAAGCAAAAAAATCTAAGAAAGGACTAGATTGGTAGGTCCTGGGACTGGTAGTATCCCAAGGTGACTTAAACAGTAATCCTCTCCAAGGAAATGCATCATCAACTATGATGTTTGAGTACTCTCCACATGAAAATCCAAGGAATATAAGTGTATTCTTAAAAATGCAAACCACAAAAGGACACATGACACCATGAGTAAGAGCCAGCAAAATCTGAAAGAAAAGATTTCAGATATTCAAATCTAATCCAATATATTAAATCATAATGTTTAATATGTTAAAAATCATGTAAGAGACGCTTGAAGATATAATCCAAAAGAAAATGAAAAACAAGAAAAATTGATAAAGTAGAATTTTGAAAAATGCAAACTATAATAATTGAAGTTAAAAACCCAATGAATGAATTGGACAGGATTTTAAACTGCAGAGAACTAATACAGTCCAAGATTTTCCAAAGAAAGTATTTAGAAGGCATCACAAAGAAGAAGCAGATGGCAGATATCAAAGAGATGTGGAACATAGATTAAGAAGGTTCTTGCATTGACTGGGAAGACATTAAAAGTGACAATATTAGACTGTGGCACATAAAGCTGTTAACTCTAAGATGACAACTAAAAGAATAGCAAGAGTGTTTCAATTCCTAGCAAGTGGAGGAAAGATACAGAAGAAATAAAAAGACACGGAACAAGCAAGTAAACACTACTATTAATAAATTACAGATTTAAATCTAAATGCAATTGTAAGCATCATTAATTCTGCAGGGATTACATGCTACAGTGAAATAACAGCGATGGTGAGATACAAGAGAAACATTTGAAACAGACAGGTTGAAAGAAAAGTACAGAAAAGGAGAAAAGAAAGGTGAGACAGTAGTCACCCCTTATCTGCAGTTTGGCTTTCTGTGGTTTCAGTTAGTCGGAGTTCCAAAATGTTACATACAATAAGATATCTTAAAAGAGAGGGGAACACCATATTCACATAACTTTTATTATATTATCTTACCATAATTGTTCTATTTCATTATTATTGTTAATCTGTTACTGTACCTAATTTATAAAGTAAACTTTATCATAGGTCAAGCATGTATAGGAAAAAGCACAGCATATACAGAGATCAGTGCTATCCATGATTTCAGACATCCACTGGGGATCTGAGAACATATCCCCCATGGATAATAGGGGACTACTGTATAGCCATACCAATATTGGTCAACAAGGTATTTAGGAAAAAACTGTGTTAGCAAGAAATAGGTTGCTTCATATTAATGCTCCAATCAACCAAGAAAATATAATAATTTTAACATCTACAAACCAAATAATGTAGCTTCAAAATATAGAAAGCAAAAACAGATAAAATTCAAGGGAGGATTAGACAAATGTACAACGACAGTGAAGTTTAAACACATCAAGTAATTGATAGAACAAGCCAAACAAAAACAAATCAGTACAAATATAAAAGGCTTGAATATAATGAGCAAATTTAATCGAATGAATATAGAGAACAATGTATCCAATGATCTACTTTTCACACTCACATGGAAAATTGACAAAAGTAGTCCATTGCTGGATCAATATTTTCTAACCATAAAGCAATTAAGCTAGAAATCAGAAATGAAAAGATAACTAGAAAATCTCCATATACTTGGAAATTTAGCAATACATATCTTAGCCAAGGAAGAAATCAAAATAGAAACCAGAAAATAGCTTTAACTAAATTTGAATGATAATGAGAATATTACATGCCAAAATGTTTGGCATGGAGCTAGAGTTGTGTTTACAGGAAATTGTAGAGCCTTAAATGTTTATGTTAAGAAAGAAGACTGAAAATAAGTGATCTAATTATCCATCTTAAAGAGTTAGAAAAATATAAGAGTAGTAACTAATGAAAAAACAAGCAGGAAATAGAGAAGATTAGTGAAGGCAAATGGTGCTTACTTCTAAAGACTAATATAATTGATAAATCCCTGTCAAGAAGAAAGAAGATAACAATATCAAGCATAGAAGAGTAGATAATGCAACAGATCTTACTGTCATTAAATAAGAGGATGTTATAAACAACATTAAATCAACAAGTAGAAAATTTATATGAAAGGGACAAACTCTTTGAAAATTACAATTTACAAAAACAGAGATGAGAAATAATAGAATGGCTGACTATATATATATATAAATACATTATATATATATAAAAATACATTATATATATAAATACATTTTATATATATAAATACATTTTATATATATAAATACATTATATATATATATATATATATATAAACATATAATATTTCATGCAAAATCATCTCCAAAGGAAAACTTCAGGCCTGGATGCTTCAGCAGCTAATTCTATAAATCTTAAAGGAAGTAATGATATCAAACTCCCATAAACTTTTCCAGAAAAAAGACAGAGAACCTACCTGACCTTGTATTATGAGTTTAGAATAAACTTCTAGCCACAAGAAAATTTCAAGAACACAAAATAAGTCAATCTCACTGATGATCATAACTGCAAAAATCCTAAGCAAAACAAGTAAATAAAATCCAGCCAGATATAAAGGAACTATAGAATGATAATGTTGGGTTTATTCCAAGAATGTAAGATTGGTTTACCATTTGAAAACCAATCAAAATAATTCACCACATAAACCAAAATAAAGCATAAAAATAACATCATTTCAATGAATGCAGGTGAAAATGTTAGGGAAAGCTCAACTCATGTTCAAAATAAAAACTCATAGCAAACTAGGAATAAAAAGGGAACTTCCTTTATCTGATAAAGCATATTTACAATAACCTACAGCAAACATCATTCTTGAGGGTGAAACGTTGAAAGCTTGCTTTCTGAGATCCCATGAGAAAAGAATGCCTCAAAATACCAATTCTAAACCACACTGTATGACAGCTAATAGCCAGTACAGCAAGTCAAGAAAACGAAATGTGTAAGGGCTGGAAAGACGAAGAAAAAATTATTCTTATACATTTATTTAAGGAAAAAAATCCAGAATAATAATCTTCATATAAAAATAAGATAACTAAGTTTACCTGGTTATTAGAAACAAATCAAAGCAGAAAAATTAATTTCATGTCTATATGTGAGTAACAGGTAGAAAATGAAATGTGAAGAAAAGATGCCATTTAAACTAGCACCACACTATCAAGTACTCAGGAATATATTTCACACAAAAAAAGTCAGACTTCTATACAGAAAACTCTAAAATAATAATGAGATAAATTAAAGATGATCTAAAGAGATATTACACTGGAATATAACAAGCTCATATATTAGAAAACTTAAGCATGTATCTGGATATAAATTCTTTCCCAATTAATGCAGTCCTAATCAAGATCCCAACAGCTGTGTGTGCACAAGTGTATGGTGTGTCATGTGCTTTCTAGAAATGGAGTTGGGCGACACACTCACTCTCCCACATAGCCTGTCAGATTTGCCTTCTAAGAGCCAGGTCAGTTGACTAATGCATTTTCCCCTCAGCAACCCACAATTTTAGTGTTAAAATGGTTTAGAAGGAAGGCAGGGGACATTCCCTGGGTTTATTTAAGACACAGAAGAAGAAAGTCAAGTCAGTGGCCATAAAATAATACTCATAATAGTTAATATTTGTAGGTGATTAATACCTGTCATCCGTTGGTCTAAACTCTTTATATGTACTAATTCATTTAAATTTTATGAAGCAGAAATCATTATTGTTATTCCCATCCTACAGATGAGGACCCTGAGTCCCAAAAGTTAAATCAGTTGCCTAAGATCATTCACTTCCAGTGACAAAACTGGGATTTGAACTCAGAAAATTGGTTACGATCCCGTCTTCATTGCTTCTGTAGTAGGCACTTTAAAAAATGTAAATAAGCACATGTTACTCATGTAATCTAGCTGAACATTCCTGTTTATAATGCTGAGGATTTAATTCAAAGACACTAAGTAGCAATACCCCTAACACTTAAAACCTTACTAGACTCTTTCCCCATTTATCATAGAACATCTTCTATAGAAAATCCGAAGTTGAAGGAGCTTGGTAAATCAAAGCTTTCCCATCTCAAAACAAGACACTTTGTAAAACAACATTTTCATAGATTTCTCCAGTTTTCCTCACTTGGGAGCTCCCTAAATCCTCAGAAGGTAATCCCTGACTTAGGCACTTAAGAGACAAATGACTAACTTCTCAATTAATGAAAAAACTCAAGGAATCCTCTTCATTCATTGAACCACATGAGCTCACTAATATGGAAGAACATTGTTTTCTAAATTTCAGCCCACTTAACAAAAATGACTGTGACCACATCCCAGAAGGTGGGTGCAGGTATATTCTCTGGGTCCTCCCACAACTGGCTGCCCCGCTGCACTGACTTTGTGTCAATGGGATTATTTCCTTGTTTCCAAGGCTTGGACAAATGAGGTCCTCTGACTCTTCCTTCCAGGGAAATGAAAACTACTGGTCATATTCTGCTGTAGGTTCTTATTTTGTCCTGTCTTCTACTAAAGGCTTTCCTTGACATATGCATGGTTCAACACTAGCCTGTGTTTGCTTTCCTCACACCTGGCCCCCTCCTTTGTCTTCCTTTGTCCCTTTTGACATGTCACTCTTGATTTAAACACAAAATGCATCTGTCTCTCATTCCCCATGTCCCCATCAGGATTCCAGCCCTATTTAACCTGGATTCCAACCACTTAACTGGAATCAAACCTGGATTCCAGCCCCACTTAACCTCAGGCTTCCAACCACTTAACCTGCTTGCCCATCTTCTGCTTAGTATTTTTCACATCATTTCTAGCCAGGGCAGTTCTACTTCTTATGAAGGTGGCTTCTAAGCTTTACCCTGGAACATTTGTAGGCATAACTTGCCTATTCTAGGTCTCGCTTAATCTCAGCATCTCCTCTGTGGAGATTTCCCTAGCCACTCAAGGACACAAGAGTTAGAGCCCTCACTCCATAATGATAGAACACATGACATGCTTCACTCTCCTGCACCACTCTGCCTGCTGTCTAGCATAAATGCTGCATGGTTTTTGGTTTTTTGTTTGTTTTTTTGAGATGGAGTCTCACTCTGTTGCCCAGGCTGTAGTGTGGTGGTGCCATCTCGGCTCACTGCAACCTCCGCCTCCCAGGTTCAAGCGATTCTCCTGCCTCAGCCTCTGGAGTAGCTGGGATTACAGGTATGTGCCACCATGCTCGGCTAATTTTTGTATTTTTAGTAGAGACGGGGTTTCACCATGTTGGCCAGGCTGGTCTCGAACTCCTGACCTCAGGTGATCCGCCCACCTCAGCCGCCCAAAGTGCTGGAATTACAGATGTGAGCCACCGTGCCCAGCCAAATGCTACATGTTGAGTAAAATATTTTGGCTTCATATATACATACATTCAAAATTTGTGTAATATTAGGGAAGGTAACTAGAGAAGGTAGAGAAGAGTAGGAAAAAAGGAATACAGTTCATTCCACATAAATGCAACACCACTAGGGTCCCCCCCACCCATCGGTATCAGGGAAGCCTTGCTTTGAGAGTTTTATGTATTTCTGTATTTTTGCCAGTTGCCAAGAGTTGAATAAAAGTTTTCCTGGTTCTTAAGCACTGAGTTACAATGGAATTCCAACAGAGTTACACACGACATCCCACTTGAATGCCCAGCAGGGACTTTAAGGTCATTGTAATAATGAATGGCCAAGAATCAATAGGAGTTGAGCCTTAGCAGCCTTCCTGTGCTGCAGCTGGGCAGAACAGTACTCTGTTCATGGGCTGAAGACACATCTCAGACATGGCCACCACAGCTGTGCTGGGCACAGCTGCCCCTCAAAGCACTGCAGGGCTGGGAGCCTGTTTAAATCACTCTGCCCTCTTCTCTCCTCAGACACATTTCCTTTTACATTATCAACGGCACAACAGTCACATTTGTCTTTTAGAGATGTTCAAGAATGGAAACAGTTTTACCAAACAACATGATCTTCCTTCCCGGGTCTTGACCCCACTCTGTGTCCTCTTATCCTTCTTGCTGCCAATATGTGCCTCACTGAACTTTCTTCCACTGACTTTTTCCATCTCCTCAAGGCCTGCATGACATGCCTCATCTCTAGGCACTGCCAACCGCACCTCCATGGCATGGACACACTAAGTCCCTTACATCTCCCTGTGTCTCCCACATAGTATTGGGTTTTGAGCGTTTGCACAAGGGCTCTCCACTACTGAAGCCCTCATTCATCAATTCTTTGCCCAGCTATCTCTTCCTCTTCTCAGAGAAGCTGATAAGTTTCTTCTGTTTCAGAATTGCCTGCGGTCTGTCTTTCTCCTACATCTCTTCCTGGGCTGATCAGATCTCTCCCAGAATTCTCTCTTACCTCTCCCTACCACTAATGCTACTGAATTCTAATTGGCTATTACTCTGTTTCTCCCTCATTGAAATAGAGATTTCTTGAGGGTAATGACATTATAGTGTAGTAATGAGGAGGACAGGTTCCAATCCAAGCTACATAGCTACTAGTTGTGTGATCTTGGACTACAAATGTAATCACTCTGTGATTCAGTTTCCTCATCTGTAAAATGAGGATATTAACAATCCTTACTTTATAGGGTGGTTTGAATGATGTAATCCTATTTCTTTAAGTAGCTCCTCAAAGGAGCTAGTGTGTTTAAAGGGCTTAGAAGAGTGCCTGGCTGGCATGCGATAACAGTTGGTGTTGCTATCATTATTGTAATTATGGTTGCATTTCTCATTCTTAGACCAAGTCAGTGTCTGAAACTCAATAACTGATAGTTGAGTGAGGAAATGAATAAAGAATTATGATGCCCTCCTCATTTTACTATTCATGTTTGCTTTCAAATATGTTTATATTAAACATTTTGAGGGTAAATTCAGGAATCTTTTGCCAATTTATATGAAACCTACAAGAATAAAGCAAATAGGCATCATATCTGTGAGCAAAAATTATTTTCTTAAGATATTAATGGGTATAACTAAATTCAATAAAAATTCATCAACTTTGTTTAAAAGTCGTTTATAACTTATTGTTTTAAACATACACGTTTACTATGCTTATAATAAATGGGCATTCGAGGGCAATGTCATTGGCTGTGCAACTGAGAAAACATTAGTATTTACATAAAGTTGCATGTTAACTACTTATATTTCCTGATGTTAATATCATTTATTGATTTCCTTGCATTTTAATGCATAAGACTTTCCTTTGGTTTTTAGCACCACTTTTAATCTGTTTACCCATGCAATTCCAAAACAATATATTCTTAAAGAAACTAGAATGATCCACGTAGACACGACCAATAAAGTAAGAATTAATCCTTAGAAAGAACACGGTTGACACAATTCTAGATTAAAGGGGGAAATAAGTTAATAATTCAAAGGAAAAAAATTAAAAACCTTCCACTTATTGGTGCCAAATGAAAACTAAGTAATGCAGAGTTGATAATGTATAAAACAAAACAGACAAAACATATGAATCTACAGTCTTTCTTAACTGGAGTTCCATTAGAGAGTTTAGCTATCATGTCCTAAGATGGGGTTGGCAAGCTGTGGGTAGACTATAAATCAAATCCAGCATGTTACCTGTTTATATAAATAAAGTTATATTGGAATGCATACCATACCCATTCATTTACATATTAACTGTTACTCCTTTTAAACTTTAACAACAGAGTTGAGTAGACAGGACAGAGACCATATGTCCCATACAGCTGAAAATATTGTCAACTTTCTCTATAAAGGGCCAGAGAGTAGTATCCTGTCCTAAGACATCCATATATGTGGTGACTTAACTTCACATTTATCCATCTATGATGCTACTAGATGTGTATCTTTCTTTGGAGAATTGGAGAGAAAAGTTACTCAAGGCATTTACTAAGTACTGTGGTTCAGATAGCAAAGGCTCCTGTATAGCACATTTGCTTCTCTTTTTATTTCTGAATAGGGTAACATTTTAAATATCTATAATTTGTCACCCAAACTGATATATTTTTGAGTGAAAGGGAACACTAGTAATATTTATGTTGGGGTGACTGGAATAAACTGGGCCATACGGTCACCCCAGTTCTGAGGCACCACCCAACTGTGAAGTTAAGAAGCCAACTGAAGTCAGACAGTGCTAACCCAACAGTGTTGCTTTGGTGTGTTTTTGTATTTTCTTGCCTCCCTTTCTCCCACACCACTGCCATTACCCTACTGTCCTTGTGGATAGCAGGTCTACTGCAAACACCACAACACAAATTTAGAACTTACTTTTTAATCCTTTCTCCAAAAGAAGCTATTTCCTCCAAGATGTTTTGAACAGTTGAAACAATATCCTGTACCATATAGATTCTTTCAATCAACCCCTTTTTCTCAGATTCCTAGAAAACATAAAAGCAAGATTTAACTCAGTTACTTCATTTTTTATCATGCTGATATAGAAAATATTACAACATGTTATAATAACAAGGTTTTTACCAATAGAGTGACACAAGAGATAAATCATTGTTTTACAACTTAAATATTGACTCCTCCCCAGAAAAATCTGTTCACTCACTCAGATGCTACTACTCCTAACGCGCAAGCTTCAGTTGCTACCTCATTGCCATGAGGTGATAAAGGGAAGCCCACAGAACCAAGCACTTCACTTCCCTGTGGAGGCTGCCGCGTCCCTCGCAGAACTCTGCAATCCTGTCGGTCTGGCTAACTCTGACTTCCTCTGTCTCCACAGGTTTTCTGAAGCTCACCCTATTCCTCTCCTATCAGTGTTCTTCAGAGATGTTCCTGGCATGTTGGAGACAGAGTACGATTCCTAGTACTGGAGCATCTTAGTCAAACTCCGCTGCATTTTTAAGCATGTTCTAAACATATTGCCAGCCCGATGACATTTCATCCATCCTTTGGCAACCACCTCAGAAACAAAGCAAGCAGCTGTGGACATGCTACAAAGTAACTCCACAGTGCACTGCTGGGAGGGCAGCCTACCCAGATTATTCCCTTCCAGGATGATCAGCAATTGATTGCAATCTCCTCATGACATTAGAAGCAAATACAAATTCATCTTCCGTAATTTCCAATGCTTCATGTGAAATGGAATTCAGCTTTCTATGAATATTATCCTTACTTTGCTTATAGAAAACCTTACATGTGTTTTTACCATGCCAGGTAACTAACAGTTATGCAGGTTACTTAGAAATCACTCAAATGTCAGGAGATTCCCTAAAGAGTAGTATTTTTACACTATTTTTAATATTCTGATGCTATGTTCTAGCTCCCTTATTGACTTTGCTGTAATTGGGATGTAGTCAATGAGCTCTCAACTCCTACCTCTCTGGGTCATTACAACTATTGTATGAAACCTAAAACCTCAAATAGCTCTTACAGAACTTTTTTCCTATATAGAATTTTAGTTGGGTGAAAATTGTACTAAACTATCAAGCAAACACTTCTAAATTTAAGAGGACATTCCTATAATACCATCTGTGCTGCAAAAGGAAAAAATAAAATCATTTTCCTCTTGTATCCTTTGTTCCATCAAACTGGAGCCATGGATGGAGTGAAAGAGAACCCACTACCAATAGGGATTGCTGGTAAAAGCACCAAGATGTCAGAAATGTTGAAAAACACAAACCTCCCTTCTTGCATCTGCCTTTATGAAACTACTTGGCTGAAACAGACAAAGGAAGAACAGAGGCTAGAATGCCTCATTGCCAGCCCTTCTCCAGTAAAGGGTGCTGCAATAGTTTGAATAAATTATTACCATCAGGACTGTACTCCTTTATCCATTCATTCTGTGCAGAAGGAAAACCAGGTTCATTGCTTCCTTCTGCAGTATCAAACTTTCAAGATACTTTTACTTTTTTATCCTAATTTGAATTTTTTCCCTTACTCTAATTCCTCAGTTTGTGCTACAAATTAGATATGCTGCCAGAGCGTACTAATTCATGAGTCCACCGACATCTATTAATGGGCACAATGGTGAAAACCCAGCTCTGTCTGCCACATAAGTATTCATGTTTATAAAGGAACATTTGAAAGCATGAGGGAATTTGACCCAAAGGCCAAAAGTGGCTTCCTCTTTTCGGCAGCATCCAGTTTAGGTCAAAACAATTTCTTGGAAAATGACTCAAGTTTCCATGTCATTCGATTTAATAAAAACTTCCTATTTCAACTGTCTAATTTTTTTTCCCTATGAAACACCCAAATAGTGAGGTTCTGGTTGTGAAGAAAGCATGAGTTAGTATGCCAAAATAACGATGCTCATGAGTCCTGTTACTTTATAATGAATTTGATGTTTGGAGTATTAAATATCCAAAGACTAGGCTAAAGAGTCTTACTATATCTTGAGTAACAGAATAACTTATCATCTGGACTTGTTAATACTTTTAAGAGTAGAAGTAAACAATTAATTTTTGATTGTTGATGACTGATAACTTGGTTTTATTATATTGGACCTATAAAACTATTCCATTTTTATTTCACAAATACATTATTTTCAAATAAAAAATAGATTTTTGTGCATTAAAATAAATTTGATCATCTGGATATTTTAAAATGACACATGAAGAATGATTATTTGTGATATATATTCACATATTTTAGTCAGTTACTAGCTACAACTGTCTATATACCCATGTCAGGATTACTTTTCAAAAGAATGTACTTTTTAATGGCATCTTTTTATTTCTAATATTTCACAAAATTGTTATTAATCACCTTCAGAGGTGTCATTAAATTGACACCTTAATTGACTCCACTGTAGACCATACTTTTAATAATACTTTCTGAAGCTGGGCATGGTGGCTCACACCTGTAAGCCCAGCACTTTGAGAGGCCAAGGCAGGCAGATAACGAGGTCAGGAGATGGAGACCATTCTGACCAACATGGTGAAGCCCAGTCTCTACTAAAAAATACAAAAATTAGCTGGGCATGGTGGCGCGTGCTTGCAGTCCAAGCTGAGGCAGGATAATCACTTGAACCAGGGAGTCAGAGGTTGCAGTGAGCCCAGATGGCGCCACTGCACTCGAGCCTGGCGACAGAGCGAGACTCCGTCTAAAAAAAAATACAATAGAAAGAACACTGTCTATGAGCACTTAGGTACCCTGAAAACTCACAACAAAAATGTGGTACATGGACAATATTCTCAATTTTTAAAATTTTGAAATCTGTATATACTTCATCCCAAATATTTTCAAAGGCACTGTACTTTTGTATTCATTCACAGGAACTTTTCCTGTCAAACATTTTTTCAAGACAATATGTTAGAACATTTAACAAAATGTATGCTGAAAAGTAAATGCCTTCTAAATTTCTTTCCATTAATGGTCAGAATGTATATTTATTGTATTAAAAATCACAAGGATTCTTCCCATAAATTAAAATAATCTAGGCAGGGAGTGGTGGCTCATGCCTGCAATCCCAGTAATTTGGGAGGCCATGGCGGGCAGATCACTTGAGGTTGGGAGTTTGAGACCAGCCTTGCCAACATGGTAAAACCCCGTCTCTACTAAAAATACAAAACATTAGTCTGTTGTGGTGGCACATGCCTGTAATCCCAGCTACTAGGGAGGCTGAGGCAGGAGAATCGCTTGAACCTGGGAGGCAGAGGTTGCGGTGAGGCAAGATCACGGCACTGTACTCCAGTCTGGGCCACAGAGCGAGACTCCACCTAATAATAATAAAAATAACCTAAAGTATAACTTCAGAATTTAAAAATGGAATCATACATAACATTTGACCTTTTATATGTTGCTTTTGTAGAAAAATAAAGTGTTTTTTGGCCATTAAAAAAAAAAATTCACTTCCATTCAGAAAAAGCTTCCAAAAATGAAGTTAGTACTTCAGTCATAAAACATTTTGAATAAAACTTTCCAACTGATTATGACCATAATTTAGGGTTTTTTTTTTCCACAAAAGAGTCCAATTTTGGAGAATGTTTAAGTTAACTGAGATATCTTCAAAGGTTCAAACCTTCCTAAAATGATGACGGGTAAAGAAGAGAAAGTGCATACTGCCATGCCAATGTTTATTTTTATATGTGATGTATCTTTATCACACAACCTTGTTGATATCCCAACTGTGTATATACAAATATCGTAAGTGTGGACACTACAACTTTGCAAGTGGTGGAACATTATCGCTTGTCTGGATGCAATTATGAATAATTAGTGCATCACAGCCAACACCAAGTACATTTCTGCCTCATATTTCTTCATTTTGGAAGAATATCTTATTAGTTGTAATATTTGCTCCATCAAAATTTGCATTCATATTATCATTATAAAGTTAAATGATTCTCAATACTAAATGTTTAAATTTATAGTGGCATTGCTGATGTTAGAAATTACAGTATTTGTAGAGTTCACTTGCAAAAGCTTTGTTTTCATATATTAGGTAAAAAAATGAAAATAATTTCACAAAGTTCTCTGATATTGTGTTTGCATCCTTTGGCAGGAAGATTAACAGCTACTTGGTCATTTTTCATATATGTACGATGAAATCTTGAAGTGGAAAATGATATAAATTAATGTGGAAGAAATAGCCATTTGATCTAAATGAAAAGTCATGCTCCACAGAGAGATATATCAACATGCATTTTTAGCTGTATGCATTCAAATAATGTTTTCAGAAATGATTTTCTTAGATACTTCCTCTTAAAGTAGCTGTTGAGGCTTCTTTGGCAGGTTTATGACTTAGATTTACAAATGTCAGTGACATGATCAAGTCAAGGCCCCAGGGTAGACAAGAAATGTAAACATTTATCAACAACTGTCTTAAGAAATGTACTATCTGTACATGATTATTCATTAAATATGTAATCTTTGTGTTTTTATTTACATATTGAAAAAGTAAAAAAGATAAGTGCACATTTACTCACTACAATGAGTAAAATAGTATATTCTAAGAGTGTTCAGACTACTTTTTATTCTGTTAGCAGGAAGGCTTAAATTATGCAAATATTTAACATACACCTACCCTATCATTTCTCATCTCCCTTACTAACCATTCTGAATAGGCAGTTTGAAAGCTTCCTGAATCTTACAGGCCCTGGCAGTGGCCACAGCTTAATGGGCCGGTAGACATCACATGCTTTCTACCACTGCCTGAAGCAAGAAGGGATTAGCTCATCTGAGAGCAGTTTGTTTTATTACGGACCATGCAAAAGCTTTCCTTTAAAGCTGGATGTTAGTCACTCAGGCCCTGAAGAGAGTCAGGAAAATAGAGATCGGTCATTCCTGGTTGTTAGAGTTAACCTGGTGTTAGTCTTTGAGAACTCTGGTCACAGTGCATGCATCTCATGGGCTACCAGTAATGACTACAGAAACAGCTGAAAGCTTAAATTGAAAGCCTAAGCAACACATTCCACCTTATTATAGTGGAAATATTAAATACAATAGTTTAAAAATGAGGATAATTAGTAAATGAAAACTTTCTGGGAAAACTGGGACCTGTGGTAAACCTGAATCACTTTTTCCTAAAATTCTTCAGTAAAGAAAAGAATCAGTTATTTCCAGAGTATCTTCTAGACAGGGAGAAAACAACAAAACAAAACAAACAAAGTTTTTTCACGTGTTTCCACCCCTTCCTTAAAATGCATTTGCTACTCATGTGAGACAGGGAAAATTTCCATCTGAGCTCAGGTATCTTTATGATTAGTGGTAAATGTAGTTTTTGCTCTCTGAAAGGCTTTAAAAACGGCCTTTGGATAATGTGTTTTTATCAAGGTACGGTAGCTTCTATGCTACAAGAAGATTATATTTTTGTAGCTTGGATGCTTCATTAATATCTTCCATTACCCTCTTTTTGGCTATACCCTGCTTGAACTGGGGGATCAACAGATAAGACCCGGCTGTTTTATCTGATCCTGTGTTCTCAGCACCAACAACTGTGGTGGGTCCATCCTCAGTGTTGCTACAGTACTTGTTTGATGGAGAAATAAATGGATCCAGGAAAAAAATAGTTTATCAGGTTTATAGTAGTATTAAGTAATTATTTACATCAACCCAAGAAATAAGCAAATGCTTGCGGTTGGAGAGAAGATTCCAGGCCTTATAGAAGAATGACTGGAAGGCCCAACTCAAGCTTGATGGCTTTTGTGAATCCTCTTCCTAAGGATTCCAGTCTATGCTGACTACTGTCTTTGTTCTCTCAATTTGCATTGTACCTCTATAATTTTAATCATCCTAATAGCAAATGCTCTTTTCACTCTCTGTACTGCAAAATTTCTCTTTTAAAACAAGATGCTATTGATTTTATGGGTCTTTTCTCTTTATATCTAGCAATATACCAATGGACATATCACAGGATGTATTACATAGCCTTTAGTATTAGTATTTCCATGTATAGGAAACTGAAGTCCAGGGAAGTTAAATGATGTTATATACAGCAGACCATGGAGTCAGAGAATGGGGTTCAACTCTGGTCCTGACATCTACTAGCTTGGTGATCATGGCAAGTTCTTTACCCTTTCTGAATTTCAAGTTCAATATTTGGAAAATGTAGATCATTGTCATTACTCTGATTGGAGTGTGGAGAAAATTAAATATTATCACATATGTAAAGTACCTAGCATATTCCAGGTGCTTCATAAACACCAGTTCCTTCCCTTCAAGAAGGCAAAGCTACAAAAGAAGGAACAACCTTTTGTCTAGTTTAAAGAATACTGGGGTTAATTTAAGTTTCAAAGAAAATGATCTTCCAGGACAAGTCTACTCATGTTGCCCTGAGTTGTATGAAAGATCGTCTGCAGTTCCATCTGTATCATGCTGGCTTTATTTACACGTTTCAGATTGAACCAGGGAATGTGGTGATAACACAGTTTAGCAAACACAACATTACATCTGCTGTTGCTACCAAACTGCCTAGGAAGAGTAACAGTGATTCATTCAGAAAGACAGAACTGCTGTCACATGTGCTTCTATTTTCCCTTAACATATAAGGCTTCCAATTTACAGAGGGAAATGTGTAATAAAAATAGTGAAGGCCACTGGTGTGATTAAATAAATGAACAAGATTATTGTGGCTAAATACATAGTTTTAGATTCCTATATTTGAAAAAGAGGGGTATCACTTCTCATTACAAATGTGAAAAAATGTGGAGGCATAAGTAAAATTCACATGCTTTAGGGGTCTACTTTGTGAGCAAGCCTGCATCACCAAATAATGAAGAGATGAAAGCATGGAATTTTTCAAATTTCATAAGGTTTCCTTGTTTTTTTTAAACACACAATAAAAAAGAAGAGCATTCATTGTGAGAAAAATAAACTAACTTGGTAACCTAAAAATATATATCATATGAAGATGAGTACAAGCCCACCATTTTTCACTATTCATTTATAAAATGTTAAAAGGATTGAGTATTTTTGCTAACTTTTGTAAGCAGAACTAAGAACAAATAATGTGTCTGTGTTGTAACACAATTGTTCTTTTTTAAAAAAGAAAAAAAAATTTAAAAATCAGGGCAAATCTTTCCTTTCTTAAGGCCTTGTTGGCGTTGGGTCTCCAATGAGTATAGCACCGTAGGTGCAATAAACTAGCTTCGAGCCTCTGGCAGAGAACTAACACCATCAAAATGAATTTACAACTAAGAATTAATTACATAATCAGGGTGTTACTTTAAATCTCTCCTACATGTTCTGATTTAGAAAACTTCTCATTTCTCTATTAATTCCCTAAGCGAAATTGGAGCCAAAGTCCTGAAAATTGACCATGTCAGGAAAAAATCCTTTTGAAATGCTTAAAAACTGAGTAGTATTTGGGTTGAACAGAATTCTCAGAAGAGATTAATGCAAAAATTTTTATCTCAAAATCCTCCCAGTAATTTCAATCATCTAGTCTAAAGATGCAAAAATATACCTTTAGACTTTAAATAAGAATATGTTTGGTCTGTTTCATCCCACTGAATATTAAAAGCCTATAATTTGAAAACTTGAAGAATTATAAACATTAGAAATAGATTGAGTGGCATTTAGCATGAAAAAAAGCTTAGCATCTGTCATAACAAAGAACAAGCAGCAATATTTCTGATACATGAAATTAAAAATTATTCTTCGGGAATCCCAGCAATGCACCAGGAACTGTCATTTAGAATTTCTTCCCATGAGGCATTTTGTGGGCATGCAGGGATGCAGACGCACACGTGCGCGTGCACGCGCACACACACACACACACACACACACACACACACACAGAGTCAACTCCACAGCTCGTGCTATTAAAATGGAGTGGGGAGATCTGTACTCTTTCTGGAGTGTACTTCTTTCTCAAGTAGTTCTTTTGCTTTGGGAAATGAATATAAAATAGTATTTGGATTTTGAATCAATATCATTTCTAAGTGGTTTTATATTGCTCTATCTGTTCATTACATAAAGCACTTACTGCACTGGTATTTACCAACACTTTTTTTTTTTTGTGGCCTGCAACATGAATATCATCTAGTATCAAATAATAGGGTTGAAAAAGTAAAAGGAATACACAGTCAGCTCAATAGGAAGATACTCATAAAATACAACTGAAAAATTGGCAACAGATTAGGGAAAAAAATATTTGGAACCTAGATCCTTGAAAGATTGATTTCATTAAAAGTCTCTCTGCACTAAGTGACAGAACACCAAGCCACCACAAGGTAAACAAGGCTAATGGTTTTCTATAACTGTAACTACTGTAGATAAATATACCAGGGGTGGCAGTTGCTGGTTTAGCTGTGTGAATCCTTTAGTTTTCTCCCAGGTACAGTAAAGGAGTGGGTATAAGATAAAATATTTGTGTGATTCAGCAATGGAACAAGTTAAAAAATTATTATTAAGATTCAGCTCAAACATCACCTTTTAGCAGTCCTGCCTCACCTAGCATTTCTCCTCTGTTTCCCAACATAGCATCTACAACAACATTACAAACCTTGATGAAAGCAGAAGTCTTAGGGAACTGGGGTTGTTTACTATGAGCACCTTGTTTATGGTTGTAATTTTTGTATTCACAGAGGCTTTGGTACAAAGACATCAATAAACATTGGCAAAATAATGCAGAAAAATGAACCAATAAATTAATGACAGGTTTCCTTCACAATAACGGAGCATGGTCAAAAATAAGATTTAGACCAGAAGAGATGGGTTTGAGTGTTTGCCACTATCCTGGCTGAGAAATCTCATATAAGTTACAGAAGTTCTCTTAGCCTTGGTTTGTTCATTTGTAGACAAGGGAACATACTATGAAACTTAATATTTTGTTTTGAGTACTGAATGAGCTCCTGCACATAAAAGCAGCCTGCAAATTAAAATATTAATATTTTCATAAATCTAATTGCTTAAATAATTCTTACTTGAAATGGCCTTGTTTTAATTTATTATTCTTGTTTACTACTTTATTCCAGTGATTACTTTTCCCTTGAAGAAAAAAGTGGTATCCCCCCTTTCTATCAATTATCTCATAAACTCATTGGATAATTGGGTGAGTCACAGTAAAACAGATCAGGGATTTATTTATTTATTTTGAGATGGAGTCTCGCTCTGTCACCAGGCTGGAATTCAGTGGCACGATCTCGGCTCACTGCAACCTCCGCCTCCCAGTTCAAGCAATTCTCCTGCCTCAGCCTCCCGAGTAGCTGGGACTACAGGTGTGCGCCACCATGCCCAGATAATTTTTGTATTTTTGGTAGAGATGGGGTTTCACCATGTTGGCCAGGATGGTCTCAATCAGATTTATTTTTAAATACAAAAGACATAGCTACTATTTTCAGAAAACCAATCACTTGTGGATAATCAGGATGCAATGTCCAATGTCTTCTACCTTCTCATGATGTGACAATTCTAAGCAACGGGAAATGAAATATCTAGATGCAATACAGGTTGAGTATCCTTTATCCAAATTGCTTGGGACCAGAAGTGTTCTGGATTTCAGATTGTTTTGGGATTTGGGAATACATGCATCATGCTGGCTGATCATTCCTAATTTAAAAATTAGAAACCCAAAATGCTCCAATGAGCATTTCCTTTGATAATTAGAGCTCAAAAAGTTTCAAATTTGGGGGCATTTTGGATTTCAAGTATTTAGATTAGGGATACTCAATCTATATAGACTACAAAAAAATCAGCACCTCTGACGAAATTTGGTCAGACAATGCACATTCGCTAAGAGAAGGACAGGTAATTCATCTAATTGAGTCTGGCACATCACATTTCATAATATTTGAGAATAATCTACTACAATCCTTAGAATAGAAATCAGAAAGATCTACTTGTACTAGGAATATTAGTGAGCTTGATAACAAGTAGGATGCTCTGAATAAGGTTCCAGAAGGCCAGACAGATAATATTTCTGGATGACTTCTAAAGGTTATCAAGTCAAAACATTTTTAAGAATGAGAGTTTGATTTTTAAAAAGAATATTTAAGCAAGTTGATTTGCCAGCGGACTACAGGAAATTGGGAAGGCAACCCCCTCTCATCCAAAACACGCATAAACTGATAATTAAGAATTGGCTGGAATCCATTTCACTATAAAAGGCTTGAAAGATGGTATGATAAAAATGTTAGCAATTAAGTCACTTCATCACTAAAAACCATATTAAATCAAATTAAAAGGACTCAAATTAGAATTCCCATGCACTTTATTCCCCTGAAAGTTAGCCATAAGCAGGTCTTTTACAACATGCCCTGTGTATAAATTGTATATCCCTGAAGGTGAGTGTGTGCACATTCAACTATTGTTAACCATTCAAAGATACTCTCTGGCTTTTTATTTTCTTAAAAATACAACACTTTATCATTGTTAAATATCCCTGCTTATGTCATAGTTTAAAAAATTACTAATCTAACCAATTTACTGTTTTAGACATTCTTAAGAAAGCGCAAACAGGCCGGTCATGGTGGCTCATGCCTGTAATCCCAGAACTTTGGGAGGCCATGGTGGGCAGATCACATGAGGCCAGGAGTTTCAGACCAGCCTGGCCGACGTGGTAAAACCCTATCTCTAATGCAGTGTGGTGGCACATGGCTGTAGTCTCAACTACTCCAGAGGCGGAGGCACGAGAATCACTTGAACTTGGGAGGCAGAGATTGCACTGAGCCGAAATGGCACCACTGCACTCCTGCCCGGGCAACAGAGTGAAACTCTGTCTCAAAAAACAAACAAACACACACACACAAATGAATTATAGACAAAACTACTCTCATTGTCAGATTGTTAAGAAGCCCTCCTCTATGAACATCAGTTTTCTCTGGTTAGGATATGATAGATCATCTCCTCTCTCTTTCTGGCACAAGGAAACACAGGGAATGAGGCACAGTGGACTTAACCACATCATCCAAAGGACTCTACAGGTTAATTCACAGTGAGAACTCCTTCTAGATACATGCCATGTGCTTCTCCCACTAAGAAGGCCCTGTCTGGGTAATGAGGAAGGGACTGACTAATCAACTTAGAGGATGGAAAATCATTTTAAACACTGAAATTAATGGTTTAAACTGTACTTAAATTTTAATGATGACGAACTAATTTGTGAAAATAGAATATAGATACAATACCCATTTGTATCCTTCCATTATAATATGCTCCTCAATCAATCAACAAAAATGGATTAGATGTTTCTTATTTTCTTAAAGGAAAATGTCCATATCTGTTTTTCATCTACAACTGATATAAAAGGGTCATATTGTTTTTCATAAACACTGTCAGGCAATTGTGACCTCATTGAAGATGCTAAAAGGACAGATCATTCAAGTCCTGTTTCTGACAACCTAGTTATGAACAAACCAACCCACAATGCAAGCCTTGGAGCGCAGTTTCTTTTTGATAGCATTAAGCAGGGCTTTTTTTCTTTTATTACATGCCCTTATGATTCCTTCTTCCTGATGTTAATAGAAAATGCTGAAATATTCTATGTAAGTGATTGTTGGGCTGGAAAAAGAAAGAAACTCTAGTGCAAGTATTTATACCTTCTGTAATGAAAACAAGATATTATTGTCTTGCTTGACCTTTCCTAAGTATGGGATACAGCATTTTACACAATAGTTTCTTGGTTCATGCTTCAATTACTGACCTTTACTGTGTAGAAAATTAATGCAATTTTCATTGTAATCCATCCATACAAATAAGGTCCACATGGAAGGATTCCACATATCGAATCTAATACGAATAGGAAATGTCAACTGATTGCTGTTGGCTGAACTTAGCTATTATCTGTTTCTTCTGGAGTCCCTAGAAAACTAGACTTGTAACAAGCAATTTCTTACATGAGCCATCAGGTATTAGAAAAGAGGATTTCCTCTCTTCAAAGTTTAGCTTGTACATTTCATCTCCTACAAGGCAAAAACCTAGTTACCTGAAAGTTCTATGTTATCCCTGAAAGTCTGCAAAAGAAAAGGCAAAATTGTGAAGTCTAATCTGGTTTCTAATACAAGTTACTACCATGAACTTTTCACAATGCTAAGGAACAAGGGGTTACAGTGATGTCATTTTACAACAATCCCTGTTCCAGACAATAAAAGAATGACAGACCCCAGACAGTGTCCTGGTCTGTGCATCAGAGACAGGCAGAACATGGCAAAGCATTCATCTCCTGAGGAAGTTGTGCCAACAGGCCCCGGCACGCTTTTATCTTCCACAGTCGTCCGTGATGGTATTTGGTGGGAAGGAGCACTGGCAATTAAAGAGTGTCACCTTCAAGATGGATGGTTTGGGTAGAAAGAAGTTTCTCTCCTTCTGGTTTTGAACAAAATGGCTGTGTGTTTATAATTTGTAAACAGTTCATCTCTCACTGAGTGTGTTACAGTTCCCAGAAGCATGGTCTGTCATGTCTAACACACAACAGAAGCCAGAAGGGCTCAGTGAGTAGACCTTTCTTCCAGCTCACTATGACGGGGAGTCACCCAGTGACTGTATGTCCTGGTCTATGACAAGCACATCTCGGTGGTAGAAGCTGATCTGCACAGAGAAGAAACCAAGTGTCGTAATACATATGTGTGTGTGCACTCAAAAAGTCTGAAAGTTGAAGATCCCTTTAGTTTACAAATCCCTTACAGAAGGAAGAATGAAAAGAGATGGACAAGGATGGAAAAATTCACCAGCCTTTCCTAACGATAGAAGGGTTGTGTTAAGCAGAAGAGGCATAAACAGAAGTCAAAATATCATTTTAGATTTATTCCTCTAGAAGATTTCATAGAAATATAAAATTGGGAAAGCAAAACCACCATGGTTATATTTGTCTATTAAAAAGTGTTATTCAAATACTATAATAAAAACATGTTAAGAATAAACTTTCTCTGGAGGGAAGGAGGAGAACCCTAATGCCAGCGCCCTCAACTTGGGACAGGTTGGCACAACTGGTATGGGTTTGGGCCATACTGAGATGAATGCAACAGCTCCCAGGCTTATCCCTATGGATGCTGCTGTTCCAACTCTTTCTTCAGTCATCTTTGCCCAGAAATGTTTAAAGCACAGACCAAAGGGCTGTCTCTCCAGACCTTCAGGTAGCTCTTGAAGTACATCAGTGGTAGACTAGACCTTGACAACCACTGGTCTAGACTATGACCTGATTTTGTTGCTTGCCAGTCACTGAATACCATGTTTCCATTCATCTTCTTGTTGGATACTCTCCTTTATTAGATGGGCCAAAGATACATGGTCACCGTTATACCTAAAGGGGGAAGGACATCCCCTTCTACTGGTGGTTCATTTAAACAGGCTTGGCCAAACAGGAAGAAATCTTCCTTTCATCCAGGCCTTGGTTTATAAATATTTAGAATTTTGCCTAATGTGATGTTATGATATAATAAGAAATGTATGCTTGTTCTTTGTCCCTGGTTCCTGGCACAAAGCTCCTAAAATTCCTGGAGTTTCCTAAGTGATAAGACAGATATGAACATCTTTTGCTATAATATTTGGTTTTGTCCTCAGTTCCTAAAATAGCTCCAGAGCAAGAGAGATGAGAAGAGCATCTTTTGGCTATTCATAACAAGCCCCTTTCAACCACACCTGACTTTCTGCTAATGAGGAGACTTTTGGAAAGCCTCTGATGATGGAGGAGCTGGTGGCCAGGAGAATCAACCATGATTAGAAGGTTAGAACTTTCAGTACTCCCAGCCCTGACCTGCAGGGAAGGAAGAGGGGGCCAGAGATTGACTTAAACACCAATGCCCAAACATTCAGTCAATTATGCCTATGTAATGAAACCTTCATAGAAACAAAAATACCGTTTCTGGAAGCTTCTGGGTTGGTGAACACATGGAGGTGCTCTAGGGTATGCCCAGAGAGGGTGTGGAAGTTCCACACCCATTCCCCCATCCGTTGCCCTGTGCATTTCTTCCATTTGGCTGTTCCTGAATTGTGTCCTTTATAATAATCAGTAAATATAAGAAACTATTTCCCTAAATTTTGTGAGCCATTCTAGAAATTTGTTGAATCCAAGAAAGGGGTTGTGGGAACCCCCACCTGATAGCTGGCCAGTCTGAAGAACAGGAGGCCTAGACTTGCAGTTATCACCTCATACAGGTTTAAAATAATTTCATTAATACTTCTGGTTTTTTTTTTTTTTTGGTAAAATATCCCATTATAAACCTTATTAACTTAGCTTCCCTTTGACAATATTCAATGACTTAATCACTCAGAAACCGCTAGCTAACATCAAGACATCAATAAGAAACTTGCATCTGTGTGACCCCTTTTCTGAAAAAGGTCATTTTCCTTTAAAAGTATTATACTTGATTTTATTATTTTGCTATTAATGATCCTCTTAACACAACAAATAAGATTTACTTTGTAATCCACCCCATTTGCTTCAAATGGGCAAAACCATCTGGTCCACTCAATTAATTTTAAGGCTCTTTGTATCACAGAGCCAGTGTCTTCGAATACAATTCTATTCAATGGGCATTTACACTGGATACTTACTCTCAAGGTTTCCCCTTTTGCCCTTTCCTCTGCACAAGCTTCCTACATGTTACCATCCCTCGCCCCAGATACCCACAGGTGAAGGGGACTGGAAGTCCATTAAGCTAGTAGCATCTCATTTGGCATTTCACTTGTTTCATTTTATTCCAGAAGGTTTGTCTGAAAGCGTAATGACAACAAAAGCAGCAGATTTGAGAGATTCTCCCAGGAGAAGGAAAAGGACAGATGTACACAGACATATAGCTGAAAACGCTGCCAGGAACAGCTGGGAAAATGACAGGCACGGAAGTGGGTGACCACCCCACAGAGTGCAGACATGAACCTAAAGAAGCAGCAATTTCACTTGATTTACTTTTGACTTCCCAGGCTACCTTTTATCTATAAAGGGGAAGGCTAATCTTGGCTTGCATCCAATGAAAGGCCTCCTATAGTTATGCTTTTTATAACATTTCAATTATTCCTTCTATTTTACCCTTCTCAACCTCATTTTTAAAAATCTTAAAAAGGGATATCCTTTTAAAAAGTTACAATAATATTACTATACTGGTAACTCTATAATATAAAAAAAAAAAGAGAGGAGAGAGACTCAACCTGAAGGAATGCTATCTGTTGACAACACTAGTGTTTTTTTTTTGTGTTCTTTCTTGAACATACGCACCTTGTCATCTTCATCATCCTCGTCATCTACGTCTGTGCTCTCCTGAAAGGAAATCCCACAACGTGTTTATAGAAACATCAACCGAAATTAACAAATGCAAATTAAACTCAGACACATTTTAAAGCTTGCCTACAGACTTCAAGCATTTCTATTTTTGAAATGCATTATAACCTCTTAAAAAATAACTCTTTTAAAGTTCAGGGACACTGTGGTAGGACACTAAACAATATGCATAATCTACATAAAACCGTTGACTATAAATAAAGCTATTAGGCCAGTGCCCTTGGAAGGCATCCAGCTTTAAAAATGCATTGCTGAGTTGTACTTTCTGTAAACAGTGTTGTTCTTATTCTGACAAATGAACCAACTGCTACATTAAGGCTGAGAATACCATACTCCACTAGTGCTGGGCTCATTGTTATAATGACTGCTCTCTCCCTTTGGGGCCATTACTGAAACATTAGACAGTATAAAATGCATTAGTCTGAATATAATCAATCTTAAGAATAAGTTACAGGTTTCTCTGTGGCATTATTATTTTGCCCTGGGTTTAGGGTTAGAAGGGGCAGGTGAGGGAAGGAAACTCAAGGCTCAGATCTGGACTTAAGGGTGCCTGGCTTTAGCTCAGGTGCCACAGCACCAGCTGTACTGCTAATGGTCTTGTTTAGATGAATATAAAAATCTTGGCTATTTAATGGCCAGAGTTTGATCATAGCGCTGCAATGTTTAAAAACTAATATCTGTTGGTACACAATCAAATAGGGTCAGTAGTTTGGAAAGAAAGCTCAGTGTTAGACAACACGGTCTATTTTCAGCTTGAACACTTGCATTTCTGCTTAACCTTGCAAAGGTCAGGCACGCTGTTCAGATGTCACTGTTCCACTAGTAAAAAGAATTGTCAATATCATGCTCTTAAAAGGGAGTAACTCTAAAGTATCCAGAGAATACTCTGCTACATTCCATAAAACCTCTGAGCAGTCATCAAGAAATTTCTTCAGGGCCGGTATAGCCCTACCTCCTAGAATTCTCACAAGATTCAGCTAGCAGTTTGTGTGGTACTCATGGGTCCTCTGGGGAACTAACCTATTCACAACTGGCAGCAAACATGTCTCATGAAAGCCAATGGATAGACAGGAAGGTAATGAAAACAGGCTATGGGAGGAAAAAACGCTATAATTAGGAGAAGTCTTTAGCTTGGGACATGGTTCCAGTAGTTTTTGCTTTGTGACTTTAGGCAAATCACTTCGTCACTATGCACTGTAGTTTCATAAGACATAAAATGAAAATAGTTCTTGCCTCCCTCATAGTTGTAGTTGTGTTATCGAACTAAATTAGGTAATTATTTTCAATGTTTTATAAATAAAGGCTTTATACATACATACACACTTATGTGCATATAGGTATATTAATATGCACATGTATGCCAGTATATGTACACGCTCTCACATGCACACATATGCACATACTATAAACATATATACACAGTGGGCAACATAAAACCTGCGTAAACATTGTAAAAATGTTAGTTGACAACATAGATATCAGAGATGTTTCTTTGTAAAAATTTCCATTATCTATAACTCTGTGAAACCTAGTCCTTAAATGGATCTATTAAAGCCATTCATTTATTAGCTGGTTCTATTTTCTCACTGATATGTGTTCATGCCTATTGCATTAAATAATTAAAATCAAACAGAATCGAATTTTGAAATTGCCTGAGGTGTTTCCTCTTGCTACAATACTCATTTTCCCCACCTTCCTTCCTAAGTGAAACCAGAAACCTCCCTTAAATCCATTATGAGGACATAAGGAAAAATAAAAACAGTCAGGATTTGATTGACTCTTGGGAAACCAAAGTGAAGGTGATCCATCTAGAAAGAAAATTAATCAAGTCTTAGGACTTTAGATTTTTGTTTTAAAAACTTGGTTCTTGAAGCTGGAATGCCTAGATTACATCGTAAAAAAAAAAGCCTACAAATACAAGTTCCTGGCCACCTAGAGCAGAGCAGAAAAAGATCTTATGGGGTGCAATGAGGGGGCCAGGAGCAGGAGAGTCAGAGTGGAAGTGAGATGAGTAGATGCGGAGAGATGTCTTTGAGAAAGGGTCTTGCTTTCTTCAACAGGACAGGAAGTTTGGGAATTTCCAGACAAATGTGGGCACCTGCAAATAGATGGATCTAAGCCCACCCACTCTCTGATTGCCCTGGGAGTTGACAAGCCTCTGGGAATCTCCTGAGCCTTCAAGCCAGAGAGAACATTGCATAAGATACCTTCATGGAAAGGCCGGAGTTAGCCCTGCAGAGCTCTCTGCATGCCCAGCAATGGCCCACAGAGCCAGCAAAGGTTTCTCGCTAGTGACTGAGGAGGTTGTTCACAGGAACTCTACAGAGAATCAGATGAGCACACAGACATGTGCTACCAGCATGGAAATGATAACCATGAACCAGAGGCTCCCCTCATGCAGGCCAAGACTCAGGAAGGTAAGATGCCACAGAAAGAAGACTCCAGATTATTCGTGATAGAAGACCTCCACTGCAAAATGAGTGCCTTTGCAGGGCTGCTCCTTACACCTCAAACGAAATGGACTTGGGCCACGATTTGGTGGTGGTGGTAGTTTATTGTTAACACGTTTCTCGGCAGTCAAATGTCAGAACTCCGAATCCTTGCTTACCTGGCTGTCCTGGATGCTGCTGACCTTGCCTTTCACAGGTCTGATGAAATTGTAGACAAAGATCAGCAACAATGCCAAGGGGATCATATATAGTTCAAAGTTCCAGACAGTGATCAAAAATACCTGATTGAAAGACAAATAAGAATACACGACTGCTTGATAAAACACTAGGGGAGCAATCAAATTCCTACTCATTGATGTAAGGAGATTCAATTGGACTCTTTCTAGTCACATTCAGAAACATTTCCAAACAGGTACGCACACACACAATGATCAACTCATTTTTAGAACTGGTAGCATAGAAAGAGCTGATTAGTCACACTCTGGAATAGACAGATACAGTGGCTTCATACCTGAAAAGCCCATGGATTTTAGTGTGCCAGAATTTATGGAAAGTAGTATGGAAAAAGTCCAAGGTCACAAAGACGCAGGCCAGAGGCCAATTTTGCCAAAAGTGAGGTTTATTTGAACAGGAAAGAGCCATTACTTTTTCAGTTGGCTGCCAATATTGAAAAATCCAAATATTTCAGAGAAAGACTTTGGATTTCCAAACTTTTGTTAAAGTGCTTAAAATCTACCAATTTCGAGACTATATGGACACAAGAAAATGATTGGCTGGCATTGTCTACATCAGAAAAGGTATTCCCTTAGCTGCCCAATTTCTGTCAACCTCTGAAATTTGTGACTCCTCACATAGAAAGGCAAGTGAGAATTTGAGACTGAGTCCAACTGCCTATGCTGCAATGGTTACTAGAGACATGCATGCAGGTAGATGGTTCTACCTCCAAGAAACACACTAATTAGGATAAATAAGGTGAGAACACTTTTAATTATAACATGAGGCAGGAGTGAAATTTTGGGTAAATTACTTCAAAATTTGAGTCTCGCTTTCGTTTCAAACTCACAGGTAGTCTAGAAGACGAAATAAGGTAATTTGTGGTTATCAGCTGTCTGTAAGTGCTTGAAAAAAACCACTGCTATAACATATCAACTTAGAAAAGGCAAATTACTGCATCTTAAATATGAAATCTTCCTTTCCAAAAGCAATACTGTTTCATTGCTAAAAACTTGTTCTAACATTTAAAAATTTTCTCTTTGTGATTATCATATATTGCTTTTATTTTTTGGTGCCCATTGTAAATAAAACTACTTCTTCCATTATGTTTTTCAAACTTGTCATTATTTACATATAAAAGCAAATAATTTACATATATATTTTTAACATTAGCAGCCTTACTGAATATTCTTTATTCTATCAAATAGTTTATTTCATTCCTGCGAGGTTTCTAAGAATATAGTCACATAATCTACAATTAAGGATCCTCTTCTGTTTCCTCTTTTCTATTTGTAATTTTTTTCCTGCTTGATTTCATTACTCCTACAAAAAATTGTTAAACTGTTCAGAAGGATATCACTGTTTAATTCGTGGCTTTAATGAAAATACTTCTAGAGTGATAAATCATATCACCTTAAGAACACACACAAAAACCATTTTTAATACCAGAAAATTTACATATAGGTGATCATTATTCTTTATATATTTGAAATGTTTTATTAATACTCTTTCATATCTGTTCTAAACCTAATAAAAACATGTTTTAAACAAAAATTTGTCCAGCAATTTTAACAGGGTATAATTTTTTTTTTTTTTGGATGTGTAAGTGTGAAATTTTTGAAATACTTTTTGGATCAATGAAAAAAATCAAACCACACTGATTTCCTCTAGTGTGGCTTGCTCCATCAACTTTCCTTTATTTAAAGTTTTATAATGTCAAATATATAATCTGTTCCTATAATTTTCTTCTTTTCTAATGTTTCTTTTTTATAAAATAAAACATAGCAAAAAGTAGAGCCAATAGTAATTTCTTTATTAGGTAAAGCTAGAGATTTTCCTGTTTGTTACCTATTTCCCTTTCCCTATTGTTACGTTTTTTTGGGGGATTAAGGGTTTTAATGGCATACTAAATGGTGGTTGTTTCTAAATGCCTATCTACTGGGTAAATGGATTTTATTATTATTTTAAATTACTAAATGTAACTTCAAGTAAGAAGAGGCTGACATAAAGCTATGGAGAAAAATCAGGACACATCATATTTATTTTCTTCATCATAAAACTATGTATGTCTTTGAAAAAATTACTTGAACAACCACCAGTATTAAGGAGATGGTTGTTTTAGGTAAACACCTCATTTGCCATAGCATTGGCCTCTATCGGGAATACTTAAGCAATCCTAGAAATGTTTTACAACAAAAATTGAGTTATATTTAAATATCACATTCAAATAGCCTAAAACTCTTTTAGAGTGAGACCATATTGCCTTTAGATATATATTTTTAAATCAATGCATAATTCCCATTTCTGTAGTAAAGAATTGATTTCCTAACCAACATCTTTCAGGGAAAGCAAATATAAACCCCAGAAAAATATTTTTTTTAGAAAAAAAGTCTAATTATCTAAGCATCTTCAAAGAAAGAAAGAGTTGTAACTTTGAAAGAAGGAATCAGATCTGCATGGAGTTAATTAAAAATGTTTGTATCTTTGATCCAAGAGCAGCTGCAGTCACTCTGGTGGTACCAGTTGAATAAAACTCCAATGAAAAATTTACCATTACTTCTGAATGGAGGAAACGGGAATGCACTCAGGGACAACCAGAGCCACTGCAGAGCGCAGAGGTACGCTGAAAGGAGAGTGTAAGCAAAGGTAAACCCCACATTCAGTATGTGAATGCTGCTAAAGTTGCTGGCATACATGCAGAGCACACTCAAGCAGTCTAAGATCAAAGCTATCACCCTAAGACATGCGACAAAGTTTGCATTTTGAGTCTAATAAAATTAAACGCCTTAAAAAAAAACTTGTTTAGAAGAATATAGCATAATTTACAGTCTCCACAACATAGAATTACTGATATCTAAGATACAATTCAAAATCACTCAACATACAAAGAGTCAAGAAAATGGAATCTATTTTCAAGCAAGAGACAATCAAAAGATACCAACTCCAAGGTGAACTCTATGTTGAAATTATCAGAAAAGAACTTTAAAACACCTATAAAAATTATGCTCGGTGAGGCAATGGAAAATAAACTCACCATGGGTAAAACAGTAAATATAAGCATAAAAAGTAAAAATTAAAAAATAATTGCCCAACTAAAAAATACAACATTAAACATTAAAAAAAAATCAATGGTTGTTTTTAGTAGCAAAATTAATAATGAAAACGTCAGTGACTATAAAGATATCAAGAGAAATCATCAAATCTAAAAGACAGAAAATAATAGAAAAAAATAGAAGGTCTGGAGACCATCAAAATTTCAAAAGTTCTAACGTGGGTATTTGGAATTTCAGAAAAATAATAATGGGTAGAAAAATATTTAAAGAAGAATTGGCTGAATACTTTTCAAATCTAGGAAAAGACAAAATGTACAGATTAAAGAAGTCCAGAGGATCTCAAGAAGAGTAAATTTAAAGAAATCCAGTCTTGGGAATAAATAGCATCACCGTATTTCTGGAAAATAAAGACAATAAAAAAATGTTGATAAAAGCTAGAGAGAAATGACATTATCATAATACAACAATTTGAATCACCATAGATTTGTCATCAGAACCCATGGAGGCAAGGGGATAACAGCATTTTTAAAGTGCAAAATGAAAAACAAAATCAAAAACTTTAGACTCAGAATTCTATATCCAGTAAAAATATCCTATAAGAATGAAAGTTAAAGATTTAGATATGAGAAAATTAAAAGAATTTTTTATCAGTAGACCTGCATATCAATAAATACTAAAGGAATTCTTCAAGGTGAGGAAAAATGATACCAGATGGAAATGCAAACTTCAGGAAGAAATGAGTATCAGAAGTGGTAGATACATAAGTAAATAGAAAATATTATTTCTTTTATTTTTTAGAATGCTTATAAATGTTTAAAGCAAAGCTTATAACATTATCCTGGTGAGGTGTATAATGTATTTAGGTGTGAAACACAGGAAAACTAATATAAAGGAGGTTAGAGGTAGATGGACATTTGGACTTAGGTGACATGTAATGTTTCTCTGTTTCAGATGAAGTTATACAATATTAATCTTAAATTGACTGTGAAAAGTTAAGGGAAAAATATACACACATACACCTTAATACTCAGAGCAACTACATAAAAAAAGCAGGGAGGAATAAATTGTAAAAGTAAATAGATACATGGAAATCTGAAAGGCAAAAGAAGAGAAACAGAGGAGTAAGAGGTAAATATAAAATGACAATTAAAATCCAACAATACCAAAAATTACATGAAATATTAATGAAATAAAACACTATAAACAAAAAAGGCAGATAAAAATATAGTGAATAACTGTGGCAAAAAAAAGGCGAAGGAAAAAATGGCAAAATACAACCTAAAAGAACTGAACAATATATAAATTGAATTATCAAAAATGTCTTCACTAAGAAAAATTTAGGGGCAAATGGTTTCACTGTCAACTTCTATTCAACAATGAGAAAAGAAAGAGTATCATTTTGGAAAGAATGCTTACCAACAATTTTATGAGGCCAGTATTACCCTAATATCAAAATCTGACAAAACTGTTACAAAGAAATAAAATTACAGACAAATGACCAAATATGAACTTTGATGCAAAAGTCTTCAAGAAAATAGTAGTCAATTAAATCAAGAAATATATGAAACTAAATTACGACCGAGTAGAATACGTTCCAAGAATGAAAAATTGATTTCATATTCAAAAATCAATGTAATTCACAATATTGACAGAATAAAGGAGAACAGGTATGTGATTATTTCAATAGATACAGAAAAAGCATTCAACAAAAATTCAACACCCTTCTACTCTTAACAAATAATAATTGAAAGGAATTTCATCAATTTGTTAAAGGACATCTGTAAAACTTTTATAGTTACCATACTTGATCATACTTGGCAGGGGTTTATTGTACATAAATTATACCTTGAGAAGTTGATTAAAAAGACAAACACAAGTTAAAAAAGAAATGACTCACGCATGCAACCACATGAATCTTAAAAACACACTGAGTGGAAAAAGCCTTCTACAAAACAGTACCTACTTTTGATTCCATTTATATCAAGTTCTAGAACAGACAAAATGATTTTACAATGGGGAAACTTGCATGCACCCCTTAAATTAGGAATAAGGCAAGGATGTCTGCTTTCACTACTTCTATTCAGTATTGAATGAAATGTTTTAGCCACTACAATTAAGTCAAACAATGAAACAAAAGGCGTAAATATAAGAATAAAAAAAGTACAACTTTTTTAGCAGATGACATGATTTTTTAAATGTACAAAATCCTAAGGAATCTACAAAGCAAATCCTAGAAATGACAACTAAATTCAGCAAAGTCCATGGTATAAAGTTATTATTAAAATATCGAAATCATTTTCAGATGTTAATACTAGCAGCAAAACATTAAAAAATAAAAATTTTTAATTTCCATTTATAGTAGCACCATGAAAGCAACACAGTATTTTAGAATAAAATTTATAAAACATGAGCAAGATATCCTCACTGGAAACTATGAAAGATTATTAAGAAACATTACAGAATATGTAAATAAGAAAATAAATATGCCTAGTTCATGGAGTGGAAGATTTGGTATTGTTAAGGTGGCAGTTATTCACAAATTGACCTACAGATTCAAGCAATCCTTATTTTATAGAAATGGGTAACCTGATTCTAAACACTATATGAAAATGCAGGCTGGGTACGGTGGCTCATGCCTGTAACCCTAGCACTTTGGGAGGCCAACACAGGTGGATCACCTGAAGTCAAGAGTTTGGGACCAGCCTTGGCCAACATGGTGAAACGCTGTCTCTACTAAAAATAGAAAAATTAGCCAGGCATGGTGGCATGTGCCTGTAATCCCAGCTACTCGGGAGGCTAAGGCAGGAGAATCGCTTGAACCCGAGGAGCGGAGGTTGCAGTGAGCTAAGATCGCGCCACTTCACTCCAGCCTGGGTGAAGGAGCAAAACTGCATCAAAAAAAAAAAAGAAAAAATAAAAAAGAAAGAAAGAAAGAGAAAATGCAAATGGCATGCAATAGTCAAAGCAATTTTAGCAAATAACACACTAGCTGACTTCACAAGTTATTATGAAGCTGTAGCAAAGCAGTAGTAGTGTTGGTGAAAAGACAGACTTATACATCAGTGGAGTAGAAGATAGAGTCCAGAAATAGATCCACATAAAAGTGGTTGATTTTTAAGAAAGTTGCCAATGTAATTCAATGGAAAAAATGGTATTTTTTTTAAACACTGGCACTAGAACAACTGGATATATGTATGGGGAAAAAAAATCACCTATTCTTACCACATAACATACAAAATTTAACTCTAAATGGATTATACATCTGAATGTAAATTCTAGAATTTTAAGACTTCTAAGAAAAAAGGATAAGAGAAAAACTTGCCATCTTAGAGTGGGCAAAGATTTCTTAGGACACAAAAAATATAAAGAGTAATATAAAAATAGAAAAAAAAATAGGCTGGGAGTGGTGGCTCACCCCTGTAATCTCAGCACTTTGTGAGGCCAAGGTGGGAGGTCTGTTTGAAGCCAGGAGTTTGAGACCAGCCTGGGCAACATCACAAAAATGAGCTGGGTGTGATGGCATGTGCCTGCAAGTCTCAGCTACTTGGGAGGCTGAGGCAAAGAAATCACTCAAGCCTAGAGGCTAGAGGATGCAGTGACCCATGACTGCACCACTGTACTCCAGCCTGGGTGACAGAGTGAGACAGCAACCCCCCACCACAAAAAAAAAAAAAAGACTTCATCAAAATATAAAATATACTCCTTTTGCTCTTTGAAAGGAAATGAGAGGGCAAGTCGCAAAATGAAGAAAATATTTTCACTACATATACTGAAAGGGAACTTGTTTCCAGAAGATAAAAAATTATTACAATTTAATAAGACGACTCAATATAAATGTGCAAAATATTTGACCAAATCCTTCAAACACAAAAAAGCCATATTAATACCTACAAACACATAGGAAGATATCCAACATGATTATGCATCAGGAAAACACAAATTAAAACCATTGTGAAATCTGATTTCACATGTATTAGAAGGGCTAAATTTAAAATACTGGTAATATAAAGTGTTGACAAAAATGTGGAGCAACTGCAGCTCTCACACATCCTTGGTAAAAACACAAAATGGTACATCCAATTTGAAAAACTGTATGGCAGTTTCTCAAAACATTGAACATATATTTACCATAATTCACAGCTTTTCTACTTCTGTATAATACGTCTCACAAAAGTCTTGTCCACAAATGTTCATAGCACAGCAGCATTATTCTAAATAACAAAACTGGAAATGGCCCAAATGTCAACAAAAAAGTGAATATATCCACACAGTAGAACAATACTCAGAAACACAACAGAAAACTCACATATGTTAGGACCATTGCTTGAAGCTTGGTTTCTCTGGCACCAAGGAAACTTCTTACTCTACCATGCATGTCTTCCCAATATGTTCCATGACATAGGTGCAGCAGCGACCAGTAGGTGTAATTTCAAAAAAATCGCCTTAAATTTTCAGCTGCAAATATTTCTTCACTTTCTATCCTAAAACTTATCTGCAATAGTTTTTATGAAAATGTATACATGCTAAATCTCAGATAGGAGAACATGACTCATGAAAAGATTAATTTTTTCCTGAGGAAAACCCTGAAGATAAAAATACCTTCAAGAGTCCATGGTTCCAAGCTAGCTGTGACTGAAGAACTTAGCTAGCATTGCCATAGACACTTGAACAAATCTAACAAATCTAACAAATCCCCTATGTATTGTTTCTTTAAGTATGACACGAGAAGGATGTAACCTCATGTCACAAAAAAATTTATCATGTCTATCAGGTTTCATGATGAAATGGTGATGAAGTGATCTGTAACCAGTTAAGTAATCAACCAAGCCATTAACTATCTTGTAAACATCCAAGAGAATGCCTCTACTAAAAAGTAGTTAACTTCAGACACCAAGTTCAATGAATGACATGGCTGTTCCCCTAAGTACTCTGGGATCTCCTCATTTGAAATTATCTTAAGATTCTGCCCTTTTGTCCTTCAAGAGTGAATTTGAGATTAGGAAACAGCCAAATTACAAGAAGCCGAGTCTCTGAATAATTCTCAAAAACATTGCTTTTGTTGAAACAAAGCAAAGTATGATTATAGAGATTAGAGTTTGCATCTTATGGCTTACACACTGTCCATGAAAGTAGTGTTTAAAAAAACTGAACAATGAAATCAAGAGCCTCATTTGAATAAATATATTTCATTATGGTTGTTCATACAAAATCATGGGTTGTTTTATACTTGTATTTTGTAAATAGCTAGGCATGCCGCAGACATTTGGGAATCTAGCCAACATGGCCATTATTTAGAATAGAACTTTGATCCAACATTGGTCAAAGTAACCAGGTGATCTTAAATTGCTCTTCTGTTTTATAGTCACCTAAGATGACATAAGTACATTAAGTATATAATAATAAAATTAAGTGTTCTTTTGTGGTAGAAAATCTTAAGAGAATGCTATATGTTCTCTATATTTGCCATCATATAAATTAAGTTTCAGCCAATGAAAAATCTACTTTCTGTTGTGTTACCCATTCCTACACCACAAACCAAATGTAAGAAAAAGAATAGATAGGCCCAACATCCACCTTCCTTGCCACCAACCCAAACTCTCCAACCTTACTAAACTCCTGGGTTAAAACTGAAACAAGAACAACATCTCAGGAAGTCCAAGGAAGGGCTAGTTGATTTCTTCTAGTGTAAGGTACTGTTAATTCAAAATCTAATGATTTTGTATGAATACTTAAGAGGGCTAGAAGCTGGTTCATCTGAAAAGTACTAAAGAAGATTCTAAATTTCTTTTAAAAACCACTGGAGTGGTCTTTGAGACAAGAAAGTAAGAAAGGGCAGCACACACAGACACAGACACTTTCAGAATACTGTGTACATCAACTCATTTGTCATAATAAAGATAAAATCTAGATATTTGAAACAGTGTATCTTTAAATAATCATACCATCTTTATGAAAAATCATCCTATTGTATAGGGCATAATTTAGAGGGGGAAAACACATAAGTATGATTATCTTAGAATAAACATATTCGGTAAAGGTGAAACAAACAGCTGTGTTAATTCTGTTCAAAAAAAATCCAGGGTTAAATTTAAAAAAAAATTATAATTTGACCAGGTACACATTCACTTCTAAGGTAACAAATCAATAAGTAGCCCCTTCTCAAGAAGTTGTAACTGCCTTTTTTTGTTAAAGCAGGAAAAACATGTCTTACATATCACTATACCAAAGCAAAACAACAACAAAACACCACTAGGTTTTATCAAGAGCATCGAACTGATTAAAATATTGCATTTTTCCCTAGCCAACATTAAGACATTCAGACTTCATAATTTAACAGTTAAGACCTTTCATTAACTGGCTCAGACTTGGTTGTGTGTCATAATCCAACTGCACCATACATTCTAGGTTCCTAATCACACCGCACCATTTGCAAACCTTAAGATATAAAACGATGTTCAGGACTTTGCTTTCGAACATACCTTTCTCTAATTTAGAAAGCTATTTTCTCAACTGCTTGACCATTTCTTCACTTATAATGTTCTATCCCTGGGCCATACAAACTAAATTCATCTTCTTGTCACTACTTTATTACGTGGATAAGTTTATTACTCATTTTTTCTTCAGTACTGATTTGTTAAACACCTACCTTGATTTAGACACAAGAGTAAACAAAAACAAACCAAAAGCAGCCTTTATGTAGCTTAGATTGTATATGAGGATTGAAGATGAGATAGAAAAAATAAACTATATATATCAGGCGGTAAAAGGATCCACCATGAGAAAACAAAAGAGAGACAAGGAAGGGAAGGAGTATCAGGCAGTGGGGCTGGGTTTGCAATTACATGTAAGGTAATTAGGGAAGAAATCACTGAGAGGGCAATAAGTGAGCAAAGACTTTGGAGGAGGTGTGGGAATCTAGGTGAATAATGTTTCCAGGCAGAAGAAAGAGCAAATGCAAAGGCCCAGAATCGGGAGTATGCCTTCTTCCAGTGTTTTGTTTATTTTTTTATTTTTTATTTTTGAGACGTAGTCTCACTCTGTCACCAAGGCTGGAGGGCAGTGGCACAACCTTAGCTCACTCACTGCAACCTCCACCTCCCAGGTTCCAGTGATTGTCCTGCCTCAGCCTCCCAAGTAGCTGCGATTACAGGCGCCCACCACCACGCCCTGCTAATTTTTTTTTTTTTTTTTTTTTGTATTTTTAGTAGAGAAGGGGTTTCACCATGTTGGCCAGGCTGGTTTCAAACTCCTGACCTCAAGTTATCCTCCCACCTCACCCTCCCAATGTGCTAGGATTACAGGCATGAGTCACCATGCCCAGCCTTCCAGTGTGTGTGTGTGTGTGTGTGTGTGTGTGTGTGTTTGGGTTTTTTTTTTTTTGTTTTTTTTTAAAAAGGCAGCATGGACTCCTTGTGTCTGAAGCAGAGTGAGCAAGAATATTGGAAAGAGAAGTGAAAAAGGAACAGGAGTTGGCCACAAGGGGCCTGGTTGATGGCTGTAAGGTCCTTGCCTTTTATTCTAAGGGAGTTGCTAGACTGCCAAGAGGGCGGGAAGCAGAATAACATGATTTGATTCATATTTAAGAAGAATTACTGTGGTTGCATAATGAGAACAAATCATGAAGAGACAATACATATTTCATTTACAAAGCTATTGAAAAGACCAGGTTAGAGTTAATTGTGGCCTAGAATTAAGGTGATGGCAGTGGAATTAGTGAGAAGTGACCATGTTTTGACTTGTTAGAAAGTAGGGACAGAGGAGTTGCAAATAGTTTAGATGAGAAGATAAAAAGGGAATGATTGAGAATGATTTGAAGATTAAGAGCTTGAAAAACTTAGATGAATGGATTTGTCCATGCATTGAGACAAAGTCTGTAGGAAGAGCAGGTTTGGGGAGGGGAGTACGAGGTGCCAATTAGATGTCCACGTGGAGACACACAGTAAACCTTAGATACATGGTTTGGAATTCAGGGTAGAGGCTATGGTTAGATACGTAAATTTGTGGATTATCAGACTCCAGATAGCATTTAAAGATATCAGACTGGATAACCTTAGCAAGGAAGCAACTAGAAAGAAATGGCCCAGAATTGATTTCTACAAAAGTCCAAATTTAGAGTTTGAGAAGATAGGGGATCAGAAAAAGAGCCTGAGGAAATGCCAGAGACAAAGAGATACATTAGGAGATGGCTGTATTCTTGAAAATAGATAAAGTATTTTAAAGAGGACGGCCACAATATATTTATAAGTAAGATGCTGAGATGTGGTCATTGGTGACTTGAAATGAGAGTTTAGTAAAACGATGAGGCAAAAATGAGATAAGAGTGAGTTTGAGAGAACGGGGAAAATTGTAGACAGGAGACATAACTCTTTGAAAGGGTTTATTACAATGAAGAGCAGAGAAATATGGTGATAGCTGGAAGGGACTGTAGCAATAAATGAGGAGAGAGAGATAAATAAAATTATGAGGCAGGAGATGGGAAATAACAGTTGGAGCACTACCTTTGAATCAGTGATAAGGGTGGAATCCACTGTAAAATGGAGTGTTGGTCTTAGCAACAATTCAGGTCATCCATAGCTACAGAAGGAAAAGCAGATGACACAGGCATAGACGTCGGTAGGGGGATAGATATAGAGGGGGTAGGGTAGCAGTAGAGGGGCACTTATGTCAATCATGGTCATTCTACGAGAGTGAGGATGAGGAAAAGAAGTATTAAAGGTTCAAGGCAGAAGAGAAGTTATGAAATTGTCTAGAAGAGTGAAAAGGAGAGTGGATTATAGAAGTGTAATACAATTTTCAGGATGCACTAAATATTTTTTTTTTGGAGCCATGCTTACCTGAGGTTCTGTTAATCAAGTCTAATGAAAGTAGAGAAGGCAAGGAAATTCTTTTAAAGATGGACTATGTGATCTGAGTTATTGGTGAGGAATGGTATAAAGGAGAGAAAATAAAATGTAAACACAATGAGTACACTAATTAACAGATTAAAAGCAGCTGAACAGAAAATTAGTACACTGAGAGATAATTCCAAAGAAATTATTGAAGACACAGACCACAGAAAGAAGGTTATAGATATACAAGTGAGGTTAAGACACATGGAAGGCAGAAATGAGAAGATCTGATAGGTGTCTGGGGTGGAGAAAGGGGTTAAACAGAGAACGGAGAAAAAGCAATATATAAAGAAAAAATGCCTGAGGATTTTCCAGAAATGCTGAAAGATTAATATAGGAAGCCCCCCTTCCCCTAAAAATTCCTTGTCAGGATAAATTAAGAATAATCTATATCTAAAACTGTCATAGTAGAACTGAAAAAACAACTGGGGAAAAGAGGAACACTTAAAAGCAGCTAGAGAGAAAAAATAGTTCAACTACAAAGGAAAAGTAATTTGAGTGACTTTATTCCTCAAAGCAACAGGGAAAGCAAGACGACAGTAGAATAATTTAACATATATATTCTTTCAGTCTTTCAATTTAGAATCCTGTATGTCACAAATTATCTTTAAAGGAGAGTGAAGCAGAGACATTTTCAAAAAAACATGAGCTAGTAGTGCTTCTCACCAGAAGACCCTCATGAACTTAAATATCAAAGATATACTTCAAACAGAAGGACAACTGCCCCAAGTATAAAGGCAAAATGCAAAAATGTATGGTGCTCAAAAACAATGGTAAATGTGCATGCCAGTGTAAATAAACATTGACTTACGAGAGTGAAGCATAATTTGAAATGAGACTGTCCAGAATTTAAATAGAGAAAAGCAAAAGCCTACAAATTGGGAGGGGTATAGTTTGATCTGAAGAATTCCGATACTATTGTTGTTAAGCTAGCATGTCAAGTGCAAGATAAACTTCAGCTTTTCAGTATGAAGGAGAAGATTTTTCTCAATATTCCTTTTAAAAAAAGCTGTGAAATCTGCTTAATATACACAAACAAACAATTTGAAGATATCTGAGAATAATCAAGGCCTCTAGGACCTGAGGAGACAGGATCAAAAACAAATGCACTCCCTTAGTTTGCTACTGCTTCATGTCTTTCGGGGTTGGTTTCACTCCTATTTGTTTGTTTCCTTGTTGATATGGTTTGGCTCTGTGTCCCCACCCAAATCTCATCTCCAATTGTAATCCCCACGTGTCGGGGGAGGGGCCTGGCGGGAAGTGATTAAATCATGCGGGTGAACCTCTCCCTTGCTGTTCTCGTGATAGTGAGTGAGTTCTCATGAGATCTGGTTGTTAGAAAGTGTGTGGCACTTCTCTCTTCCTTGCTGTCTCCCTCCAGCCCCACCATGGTAAGACATGTTGCTTCCCCTTCGCCTTCCATCATGATTGTTAAGTTTCCTGAGGCCTCCCAGTCATGCTTCCTGTTAAGTCTGCAGAAGTGTGAGTTCACTAAACCTCTTGTTTTCATAAATTACTGAGTCTCAGGTATGTCTTCATATCAGTGTGAGAATGGACTAATATACTTGTTTTTGTCAATTCACTGTACAGAACACAGCAATCAACAGAGTACAAAGTACTAACATAGAGTTTGCTTCAACCTTAAAAATCTGGGGAGGCAAAAATTGGAGTGCATGCATGGTAACTGCAGCAGCTAGGACTTAAAAGACAAAAACATAGAGGATAAAAAAAGAATAGCAGACAGTCAAGCTGGACATTCTACATTCATTTCTCCTTAAAACAGCTACTAATTCTTAAGCCATGCATGCTTAGGATGAAGGTTGAGACCAAGCAGAAAGTGGCTGCTAAAATCTTCTGGCAATGTCACAGAGTTGGGAGACAAAAATTAGAGAGGAGGGACAATTTAAAAAGAAGGGCCCTAGTAAATACTGCATGGTTTTGTTGAGAATCCAAAAAGGGCTAGGCATGGGGTAAAACTAGAAATAGATGAATCCTTAAGATGCCTGGAATCCTACCTTGGATCATCTCCATCTCTGATGGGATCAGAGTGACTTGCTATATTCTAAATGCCTACTCTATATCCTCTCTGGTAGAAGATAACATAGTCCATGCCCCCTTTAAAATGTTCTAATAAAAATAATCAGGTATAGACAGAAGGAAAAAACAATGACCAAAAATCAAAAGAAAAAAGATAACCAGAATAAATGGGTGATTTAGATATTACAGTCATAAAATATGGATTTTAAAATAATTATAATCCATATGTTCATGAAAACAATACCAGCAGAGAACTGAGATCTGTAAGAGTCAAATAAACACCTAGAACTTCATAAACAAAATGAAGAGCTCAATAAATGAATTTAATAGTGGAACAGATCAAGCAAAAGAGAGAATTCGTGATTTGGAGTAGGGAATTAAATTAATAATTTGGAGTATTAGTAGAAAATATCTACACTTCAAGTAGAGATAGATATGGTAAAACTAGAAATAGAATAATAAGAAGTATGACACACTGAGAAAGGTTTACTTTATATGTAAAAATTTGATATCCAGAGAGAGAGAGAAAAGAGAGTCTAGGAAAAAGCTATAAGTGATACTGGATGAGAATCTTCCAAAATTTATAAAAGACATGAAGTCATAAAGTTAAGGAATGCCAAATAGGATGACTAGAGAAACATACACACACATTCTCTCTCTCTCTCTCTCTCTCTCTCTCTCTCTCTCTCTCTGGCATCTCAGAGTAAAACTGAAAATAATCAACGGTCAAAAGCAAGTTTGAAAGGCAGGCACAGGAATAAAAAAGACACTTTGCCTTCCATGGAGCAATAATAAAATTGGCAATTGACATGTCCAAAAAACACTAATAGCCAGAAGAAAAAAAATGAAACAGTTTGTGTAAGATTTACCTAATCCATTAATGTTTGGTAAAACTTGCCTCTAAAGTTGCCTGAGCCTTAGGTTTATCTTTCTGGGATGACATTAAATTATAGATTCAATTATTTAATGGATTTAGTATTGTTTAAGTCTCTTTTGCAACTTTGATAAGTTGTTGTATAAGCTTTATTCATTTCATGTAGTTTCAACATTTTAAGTTTAAAATTGGTCATAATACCCTGTTATGTTTAATCTCTGCCTCATCTGAATAATCTCCCCTTCCAATGCCTGTTTGTGTCTTTTCTCTTTGTACATTGAAAACGCTGAGAAAAGAATAATCAGTTCTCTAAGTGTTTCAAAAAGATAACTTTTATTTTTGTTTTTTCTTTTGATTTTACACATGATTTTTGTTCTTTTTTTTTACTCCTGCTAATCAACTTGGCATCATTCTACTGTTTTTTTTTATAATGTATTGATTTTGAAAGTTAATAAGTTTGCCTCTGACTTACTTTCAATATTGGTCTCGTCCTGTTTTTGTGGAACACAAAAAGTGAATTCTACCTCTTATATGGAAGAGCAAAGAGCCGAGCTTTCTTACCAAGATATTCTTGAAGAAGAAAAGGAAATTGGGAAGAACTGTGCTAAACCTAAATATTTGTGTGATACTGGTACAGGAATAGACAAGAGACCAATGAAGAAGCCCATCTATGTATGTAAACTTGATTTATGACTTCATAGAAATTGCAGATCATTGAGAAAAGGCAGAATATTCAATAAATGATACCAAGTCATTTGGATACTACTCAGAACAGAAAAATGAAATTAAAACACAAGTAGATTTAAAGATGTAATGTAAAATTTAAAAAAAATTAAAGAACATTTTTATGACTTTGGGCATAAGAAAGGATTCTTCAAACATGTCACGAAATGCACCAACCACAGGAAAAATTGGGTAATTTTGATATTAAAGATTATGTTCATCAAAAAATAAAACAAACAGCATGAAAAAAATAGAAACCTCTAGAAGATATTTTATGTACAAAGAATGTGTATCTAGATTAAATGCTTATACAAAAAACAAAAGAATGTAGGGGGAGAAGAAAATTAGGCAAATTAGGCAAAGATAGAGCAAAGAAGGAGGGATCCAAATGCCCCCAAACATATGAAACGTGTAAGTATTATAATAAAAAATGCAAATTAAGACCTCACCAAAGTACCATTTCACACACCAGACTGACAAAATTAAGAAGTCAGATAACGCCAAGAGTTTTCTAAGATGCAAAATCATAACTTTCATTTGATGCTGATGGTTCAGTAATCACTTGGGAAATGGTTGGCATTAACTAATGAAGCAGAAACTGTATATCCCAAAACCTAGTGGTCCTACTCCTAGGCATATACCCTAGAGCAGTAGATCTCAAACTTGAGCCTGTATGAGAAGCACCTGGAGGCCTTATTTAAACAAGATTGCTAAGTCCCATCCCCAGAGTTCCTGATTCAGCAGATTTGGAGGGGGGCCCAAGAAACTGCATTCCTGCAAAGTTTTCAGATGCTGCTCTCCAGGCACCCCACTGGGAACTACTGCTCTGAATTCTTACACGCGTCCACCAGATGATACGTATAATGATGTTTACAAGAGTACTTTTGATAATGGCAAAAAAACCCAAAAAACAAAATGAAAATATCCAAATATGTAATCAATTCAAAGGTCTATCTAGAATAGAATGGATAAATAATTTACTCATACAGCTATATGCTATACAGAATGTAAATGAACTACATAGATGAATATCAAAAACGATACTAAGTAAATAAGTGCAAGTCACAGAATAACACATAAATTTTTTTTATGATTTCTAAAACCTTCAGAAATCAGACAAAATTGAACACATTGTTGAAAGACACAAAGATGGCAAAACCACAATTGACAGTGAGTGACATGCAACATTTAGTATTACCATTACTCCTGGGGACAGAGCAGGAAGAAGGATTCAATTACAAAGAAGTAGAGAAAAAACTTCAAAAAATGTTCAGTTTGTAAGTGGGGCAGTAGGTACACAGATGTTTCACCTTATCATCATTCTTTAAACTGCATATATGTGTGCATACATCGTTTTACAAACTCCCTTGTACATGTGACATATTTTACATTTGCTTTCCCTTACAGTAGATCACGTACCACTGGAAACACTGAGTGTGATTCTGCACTGGCCTAGGAATGCTTTCAAAAGCCATGATTTCAGGGTTCCCAAGCAGCCACTGCCATTGGTTAACAACTGTCACGAAGGACAAAGTGCCGATTTTGAAAGTGATAAAGGCCAGGGTGAGGAAGAAAGTCGAAAAGGAAAACAGGTACGAACCAAACAACACACACACACCCCCCCCAGATTATGATGGTTACAAAATTGTGGAGAGATGCTGAGGTCCTGACCAGTTCTCACTGTGCTTTGCTCCTCTTTATTGATGGACGTGGAAAAGGGTAACAGTCTCTCTTCCCGAAAGCCCCACCCTTCAGCCTGTGACACCTCCACCCCATACCTGTACAAAAATCCTTTGTAGTCAAAAGCACTTGAAAAATAATCCATGGCCTAATAAATTTATAGACGTTGCATAAACATAATAGGGCATGCTGTTTATTTATTTATTTATTTATTTATTTATTATTTTTTGGGGGGATGGAGTCTCACTCTGTCACCAGGCTGGAGTACAATGGCGCGATCTTGGCTCACTGCAACCTTCACATCCCAGGTTCAGGCCATTCTCCTGCCTCAGCCTCCTGAGTAGCTGGGACTACAGGCAGCTACACTTTTAAAATAATAATGTCACATCCTACTCTTTGAGACTTTGTATTCTGAACTTACCTGAGAAAGGGATACCATTTCTTTTCTCTATCACATACAGTAACCTGTGAAACACTGATCATCTTATATCCATTTCAGAAACGTTAGCCACTGCCAAGAACTGCAAATTAAAATGCTTCAGGGGTCACGTAGTTGAAATGTAGCCCAGGTGGTAGACTATAGGGCGTGGTGGGGACCACGGTAAGCTCAGATTGCATCCCTTCTCCAAGGGGTCTATTTCTTACTGTTTCTTACTCAGTTTCAGCTGACTGTTTCAGGCAAAACTAGATCTGACATTACCCAGGCTTATCATTTTTCAAGAGTTCACAATAGGAATGAACTATGAAAGCACACAACTTGGATGGATCTGAAGGCCATTATGCCGAATGCAAAAAGCCCATCTCAAGGGTTATGTATGGCATGATTCTTTTTTGTATGACATTCTCAAAGTGATAGAATTATAGTGAAGAAAAATAGTTAAGTGGTTGCCAGGGTTAGGGTTAAGGATGTGTGAATATTAAGGAGCAACACAAGTGAGGTTCTTTGTGATGACAGAACAATTCTGTATCTTGACTGTAGTGAGGTTTATCTGATATGTTACATACCACCACCACTGAAATGCACGTAAAAGCTGATTAAATGTGAATCAGGTCCATACCTGAGTTAACAGTATTGTGCCACTATGAATTTCCTGGTTTTGAAAATGTACTATGGATATGTAAGACATTTATTGGGAGAAACTGGCTGAAGGGGGCACGGGAACTCTTTGCACTATTTCTTTTATAACTTCTTGGGAGTTTTAACCTATTTTCAAATGAAATGATTTTTTAAATGTTCATGATGTGAACTCCTTCAATTTTTAAAGATGGAGAACAAATTCAATCACTTTACAATAATTTGTTTACTCTTTCTCCTTCCCCCAAACACACCCACATACCCCTCAGAGTTGGCCAAATGTGGCCCCACAATTATTCACAGCCAAGACCCAGATGATGTGAATACACTTCTAATTTGCACGATGCTCGTAACACCTTGCTCCAGTGTCTATCCATTCACATCAGGGTCAAAGGAATCACTCAAAGCATAGGTCTCATCTCAGTGTTCTCGTGCTCAAGGTCTTTTATTTTTTCCCACTCTCTATAGACAGTCTAAAACTATCAGTTTGCAATTCCCAGCCCATCAAATCAAAATATGTCTGACCTTCACGTATGCTATATGCAATTCTTTCTCACTCTGTTTCCTACCATAATTCTTAAACTCCAGGCATATAAGTTTGCCATTCTTAAAAATTGCCTCTGTTTTTCTTCTGAATACCTTAATTTAAAGTGTCTCTAGGAATGTTCATTTTTCTCCTTTACTGGTCCCCCTGGTTGGAGCAAACCATTCTTTCTATAAGATACCTGGCACATACTTCGCCTGGCATCATGATTAATTTTGTTCATATCTATTGAATGCACCAGAATTATTTTGCTCTTTGAAATCCAGAATTATATATAATTCATCTCTATATTTCTTGTAAAACATAGTATAAAGTTTTATATGATATAAATACTCAAACATTTGTTGAATTGGAACTGAAGTCAAAATTTAAGCATTTAAAGAAAGCTCTAACCAAATGCCACTTGTTGTTATCCAACATTGCAGTGGGGTAATGTCACAGTGAGGCAGCATGTAGAGTGCAGTGGCCCAGGGGGAAGACCCCTTAAATGAGAATCCAAACTATGGCTTTAGATAATACAAATGCAAGAGGACAGAGCTTGAGAGCCTCCTGAATGCACAACCCCAAACATTTCCCTAATGCATCCTCAGTGTGCACATTTGTGAGTGGCTTGGAAAGCCTGAACGTGGGAAAGTTCTGGGGAATGGTTTATTTCCATTCTATACGCTACATCAATGCCCAGAAAGTCAAGGTGATCAAATATATCACAGTTTCTGAATCAACTAAAACTACTGAATTAATCAACCAACTAAAACGTTATTTCTACATGCACACATATGTTTATTGCAGCACTGTTCACAATAGCAAAGACTTGGAACCAACCCAAATGACCATCAATGATAGACTGGATAATGTGGCACATATATGCCATGGAATACTATGCAGCCATAAAAAAGGATGAGTTCATGTCCTTTGCAGTGACATGAATGAAGCTGGAAACCATCATTCTCAGCAAACTAACACAGGAACTGAAACCTAAACACCGCATGTTCTCACTCATAAGTGGGAGTTGAAAAATGAGAACACATGGACACAGGGAGGGGAACATCACACACTGGGGCCTGACTGGGGGTGGGGGTCAAGGGGAGGAATAGCATTAGGAGATGACAGGTTGATGGGTGCAGCAAACCACCACGGCACATGTATACCTATGTAACAAACCTGCATGTTCTGCACATGAATCCCAGGACTTAAAGTATAATAATAATAACAAACATTCTTTCAACCAACATTCATGAAACTTTTACTACATCTGAGGCACTGTGCTGCTAAACTCAGTTTCTTCTAAACTGAGTAAGTGAATAAGACATAGTTTTATCAATCACTGCTCTACAGTGAATAAGGCATGGTTTTATTATCCAGCAGCCGCCAGTGTGAACTCTTACAAGCACATGCACCTATGCGCACACACATATCTAAATTCAAGCCCCCATTTTGCCTTATTTAAATACAGTTTTAAGTACAAATGTCAGGGTACCTCACTATGTATGATTCCATAGTAGTCAAAGGAACATTTCTTTTTAAATAACGACATAAAATCATTACTGTTTGACTTTGGGAGAGTTTGAATATGGAGTCAAATGCTCTTAACTGTTCTGTTGTACTTTTCCCTTTTGTGTTATTTCCAACAGTTTTAAAGCAATTAAATTTTCTAACAGTAAATATTTATTTACAGGTGTGTAGAAAATATTCACTTTGGATCTAAATCATGGCTCTACCGTACTAGCTGCGTGATCTTGGAAACATTATCAAACATTTTTCTTCTGTGAAATGGGAATGGTAATATCTGCCTCAAGGGCTCTTGAGAGGATTAAATGCAATGATGAACTTGAATGGTTGCCATCATGTTTTTATAAATTGGATAAATGGTTACATCCAAGTGAAAGGACAGAGGTATAATCGAGAAGAAAATCACTTGGAAGACAAAGTTTGTTAGGCTCTATTTCACTAACTATTTTGGTAGAAAAGCACTCAGATAATTCATTGGTTCAATTAGAAGACATATACCCAGTTACTACTTTGCGTTAGGCTCAATGCTAAACAATGAAAGTGCTTAGGTAAGACTAACAGCTTAGCCTAGGTGTCGTGGCTCAAGCCTGTAATCCCAGCACTTTGGGAAGCCAAAGCAGGAGGATCCCTTGAGCCCTGGAGTTAGAGGCCAGCCTGGGCAACATAGTGGAAACCCCATCTTTACAAAAGAAAAAAGACGATGACTGATAGTTTAGTGGGAAGGAGGAAGTAAAAGCAAAAGATATGACAGTGGTAAAAATTTAAAAAGGCTTCACATGCTTGGAGATGGTAAAATATCCAACAGTGCTGGTTCATAGAACAACGGCTGGCAATAAGGTTGGAGAACTTGGTGGGGACCAGTTCATGGAAAATCCTGTATGTCACAGTGGGAAGTTGAGAATGTGATTTGAAATGAGAATGGATTTCTAAACAAAGAAATGATATGATCAAATGTTTAACTAGATACATCAGGTGACATGGTACCCTTAATTATGGAAGTGGGCAAGGGAAATGGGAAACTGGAAAAAAATTAGGAAGAGTTTCACTGTGACAGTCACTGGGAAAGGGCAAGATCGCTTTTGCTTGGGATGCTAAAGGATGTTTTACAGAGAATACAAGATTTTACTTGCTTTCAAAATGTGGCTTGAAGTTTGACTAACTGTGTAGAGTCACGTGGGGAAACACCATGGATTTAGTGCCCCTTACACTCACCCACTAACTAGGAATTATTTCTGAGTCCTGCACAACCCTCCAAGTTATTCTCTATTCTCCTTTCCCTTTTGGTTGGCCCCTGGAACTAGCCCACCCATTCCTCTCCCCATGAAAGCTCACGTGCCCAAGACCCAAGGTGTGGACAGGTACACAGCTTCCTCCCAGACTTCCTGCCCTCCAGCCATATACTAGCAGCCTTGGGGAAAGGAGACTGAACACACCAAGTATCAAAGATCTTTCATGTTGCCCACAACATGTGACTTCTACATATTTCTAATTGCTGTCCTCCCAGCCACTCTCAGTTTAAAATGTCTATAGTACATAACCTCTTCCCTTTTCCCAAATTTAAGCCTCTCATTGAAACACTTCGTATGCAAGAAACCAGAGCTTGCTTTAGAAATCCTTATCCTTCAGGAAGCCACATGAATGGAAGACAGGAATGCACGACCTCACTGTGGTAGGCAGAATAATGGAATCCCAAATAGGCACCCACATCCTATTTCCCAGAACCTGTTATGTTATGGGACAAAGAGAGTTAAGGTTGCAGATGAAGCTAAGTTTTCTAATCATCTGACCTTAAAATAGGTTGATGACCCAAATAACCTGAGTGGGACAAATACAATCCCAAGGGTTCTTAAAAGTTGAAGAGGGAAGCAGAAGAAAGCCCAGAAAAGACATGAGGGCAGAAACAAGGTCAGAGTGATGTGACAGGAGAACTCAACAATCTTCCCTTGCTGTATCTGAAGATGGAGGAATGGCCCATGAGCCAAGTGATGTGGGGGCAGCCTTCAGAAGTTGAAAAGCAAAGGAAATGGATTCTCCCTTAGATCCTCCAGAAGGAAAAAGAGCCCTCCCTTAATTTTAGCCCAGTGAGACCAGGGTTAGACTTCTGACCTCCAGCACTGTAAGATAATACATTTGTGTCATCTTAAGCCACTTATGTCTTTGATAATTTGTCACAGCAGCAAAAGAAAATTAATACAATTGTACAGGCATGCATCTGAGATCTTGAGAGTTTGGTTCCAGACAACCACAATGAAGCAAAAATCACAATAAAGTGAGTCACACAATTTTTTGCATTTCCCAGTACATAATAAAGATTATGTTTACACTGTGCTATAGTCTAGTACAGTGTACAGCAACATATGCAATGGTAAGTTGCAACATTAAGTATGCAACAGCGTATGTCTAAAAAGGTGAAGTAAATACACTTTAATTAAAAACAGTTCATTGCCAAAAAAAAAAAAAAATACTATCATCCGAGCTTTCAGTGAGTCATAACCTTTTTGCTGGTGGAGGGTTTTGCCTCAATGTTGATGGCTGATGACTCATCAGGGTGGTGGTTGCTGAAGGCTGGGGTGGCTGTGGCAATTTCTTACAATAAGACAGCAATGAAGTCTATCACATCAATTGACTCTTGCTTTCATAAAAGATTTCTCTGTAGCATGTGATGCTCTTTGACAGCATCTTACCCATAGTAGAACTTCTTTCAAAATTGGGGTCAACATTCTCAAACCCTTCCACTGTTTTATCAACCGAGATGGAATATTCTAAGTCATTTGTTATTTCAACAATGTTCACAGCATCTTCCCCAGGAGTAGATTCCATCTCTAGAATCCACTTTCTTGACTCATCCACAAGAAGAAACTTCATATGTTCAAGTTTCATCATGAGATTATAGCAATTCAGTCACATTTTCAGGCTCTACTTCTAATTCTATTCTTGCTATTTCTGCCACATCTAAACTTACTTCTTCCACTCCACCCTTCAAAGTCATCTGTGAAGGCTGCAATCGACTCCTTCTAAACTTGTGTTAATGTTGATATTTTAACCTCCTCCCATGAATCACAAATGTTCTTAATGGCATCTAGAATGGTGAATCCTTTCGAGAAGGTTCTTATTTTGTCCAGATCCATCAGAAAAATTCACAATCAATGATGGCTATCATTTTACAAAATATATTTCTTTAATAAGACCTGAAAGTTGAAATTAGTCCTTGATCCATGGGCTACAGAATGGATGTTATGTTAGCAGGCATGAAAACAACATTAATCTCATTGTATATCTCCATCACAGCTCTTGAGCAGCTAGGTACATGTTCAATGAGCAGTGATATTTTGAAAAAAATCATTTTTTTCTGAGAAGTAGATCTCAACAGTGGGTTTAAAATATTCAGTAAATGATGCTGTAAACAGATGTGCTCTCATCCAAGCTTTGTTGTTCCATTTATAGAGCACAGGCAGAGTACATTTAGCAGAATTCTTAAGGGCCCTAGGATTTCTAAAATGCTAAATGAGTACTGGCTTCAATTTAAGGTAACCAGCTGCATTAACCCCTAACAAGAGAGTCAGCCTGTCCTTTGAAGCTTTAAAGTAAAGCATTTTCTGTAGCTATGGAAGTCCTAGATGGCATCTTCTTCCAACAGAAGGCTGTTTCTTCTACATTGAAAATCTATTGTTTATTGTAGCCACCTTTATCAATTATCTCAGCTAGAACTTCTGGATAACTTGCTTTTTTGTAGAAATGGCGCCAATAAACTTGTTAGATGCAGGTTTGCACAAATTTTCGATTTGTAAAAAAAAAAAAAAAAAAAAAAAAAAAAAGGCAGTACGTGCAAAGTGCAATAAAGTGAAGCCTGATAAAAGGATGCCTGCCTATATAATGTAAAAGGGGTGAAGATACATAGGGAAACTATGAAAGGCTATTTAGACTGACCAGAAAACTAATTCTACACTTTTGGAAGAAATCAGTAGGTGTAGGAGGTGGCATGTTCTTCCCAGTCAAGGTCCTATTTAGAGAAAGGGAAAGAGACACCAATAATGGAAGAATGGCCTTGGCAAATCTCAGCTTCATGAAGCTCCAGAATCAAAATGTCCTTTCCTGCCCTGACCCTCCCTTTTCTTCCGTGCCCTCTAATAAAACCTTCATATTTCCACTTATACCTCTAAGTCATGCTCTCGGTGCCATAATATAAAGAAAGGTTACCAAATCAAAATTCTTTAACCATTTGTTTTCTTAGGATCCATGAGCAGTGAAATGTACTATTTCTGGTGTTTACTTGACATTGTCTTTGACTAATTCTATGTGTCATAGAGTGACCTGGTCAGTTAATTAGGGGAATATCAGACTTGGTGTCTGGCTCTTAAAGACACATTTCCATCAAGTAGTTCCAGTTTGGTGTGGGTATAACCCCATCTGGCCATTTATTCCCAGTGCTTTTGTAGGTAGACATCTCGATTATATGTTTCTCACTTTTATTATCCTCTATGACTATTTAAATAAACAATGCATATCATTTTCAAACTGTCAGTTTCACAGTATAACTATACTGAACATTTCTATGAAGAATATGGCTGATCCATTCTAACTTTAAAGAAAGTACATATAAAATGTATTATCTTAATATTAAATATAAATTAGAGGCTTTTAGACTCCGTTGCTCTAGACATGAAGTTTTTGTTGACTTTTATTTTCCTCTTTAGAATATATTAATGGACATTTTTAAACAGGGGGAAAAGAAGGCTTCTAACCTGTATCATACATTCACTTCTTATTAGTTTTTATTCTCTTAAATGTGAAGCATTTATTAAAATTCCATCCCTTTAATGTTTACATCATGCTACTGGCCACACTATATTCTACATTTTGTGATGATTTTATATAAATGGAAAAAAGTCAAACAATCACCTATGTCCCAATAAAAATCCCCACACCGCTCATAAAGGCAGAAAAAGTAGTTTAAAAAGTAGAAAAGCACTGAACTAAATGAAAGAGAAAAAGCATCTAATGTGCTGCACTATTGGCTTTTTCCCCCTAGAATGATCATAATTTCAGGTCTAGAATCAGACAATAAATTTCTCATTATGCGTCTTTGCAGAAGGTGGTAATTGAGCAGTTGAAAGTCTGATTTTGGTAAATACATCTTTCAAAGACATCAGCAAATTCTCTGCTCTGATTAAAGGAAGGGAGAAAAAATCTTCACACATTTATTTATTCTCCATAAAGGTGGGTAGATGAAGAGGTCAAGAACAAAATTCCATTAAATGTATCGATAAGTGTCTTACTCATTTCAGAAGCGTAATTTTTGGCACTGTGGGGCCCTCCATGGGAGAAGTCCAATGGGATTCTAATAGGACTGTAAGTGGACAAAGCATTCTCTAAGAGTGTTCTCTGACTTTGCTCACATGAACATTAGGCTGCAATTGTGACTAAAAGCTTAAACATAACACTTACGACTTACTCCTTCATGACTTACTCCTTTATGTTCATAGAAAGATTAGATCAGAACGAACACAGAAAAAAATGCTCTGGTTAATAAAGCAAGTGTATCTAATTAGCATTAGTGCAGTGATAGAGTAAAGCAGTTCGCTGTATTAAGTTACTCCACTTGCAGCTTTATTTCTGGCACTAAAAGAAGGAGGCTTGCAGTAAGTTCACATTAAGCCTGCAATAGCTCTGTACATATTCAATGTGCTTAAAACCGACTAAGGTACCCTAATTCAGGAACCCTCCAATAGTGATTAGTGAGTGATGCTATTTATAGCAAAGTACAATTCCTTTAGGAATCATATCAAGAATGTCTTGGATGGTCTCCCGTTACTCAGATAGACTACCTATTTGCTTAATTGAAAAGCAAAATTGTGCTTGTATCAGAGCCACACATACTTGCCACTAAAAACAAGAACGATGCCAAGGCTTGGATCCTCCTTTCCCTTAGAAATGCTGTTAGGAGTCTTGAATTTATTCTGATCAAGAGGAGTCCAAGAAGCTTTCTTACAATGCTGAAACATCACCAGCGCTCATGAATAAATCCAAAATATGGTCTTAAAACATGTGCGCACACACACACAAGTACGTGTACTCACTCAATCTTTTGTGCACCAAAATAAAAGTTCAAATCCAAACCCAGCAACTATAAATTCAATTTTTGACCTGTTACATTCAAAATCTGTTGCATCCTGTAAATGAAGGTGCTCTAAAGAAAACTACTGAAGCACTGATTATCCCATTTAAAGATGCTTCTAAATTTTAGTGTCTTTAACATCAGATAAAAATAAAAAATTTGATGGCATAAATAGAAAATAAAGTCTTTCTTAGCTACGTTAGGATCAGATCCTGTTAAGCACACAATGAAAATATTTTTAAAAGCCCTCTAAAATCCAGAAGGCAGATGTTCAGGTAAAACCAAAGCCAAGGGATTGTTTATTTTAATAAAGCTATTATATGTGTAGCCCCAAATTAGGAGTGGCACTCAGGCCAGGAGATGTCTAAACCATCACCACCTGTTTGCCCTGAAAAATCAATTAAAGTCACACTTTCATAGCAGCCCCCTTCTAAACAATAAAACTTTGCTTCATCATGAGACTTGAAGCGCTCAGAGGGAACATGTTTGAAACCTAAATCCTTAGTCTCACATTACTTATAAACTAACCACAGTAAAAACAGCCTTCGGGGTAGTGGCAGAAATGGGAGGGAGAAGGAGATGACAAAGACGAGGAAGGGGAGAAATCCCTTTTCCCATTTATTTCATACTGACAATCATACCTCCTTTTGGTGAATTCCAATAATTTCTTCAAAGGCTCTATTTTTTTCTTTTCTTTTTTCCTCCTTCATAACAGAATTCTGCACTATATTTTCTGTGCAATAGAAGAGATCCAACTTTGCAAGTTGAAAGCAAGGGCACTAAAGCCATCGCAAGTGTTTTAGTAATTAAACGAATATGCATAATGAACCATATGCCCAAAGGGCCTGTTCTTCATGTGGGCCAGATTTTTGTTTGAATTTTTAATTTTTATATACAGATGAAACATTCAGTGTAATCTACCAACAGTGTGAGATAACATGCAATCAGAGAAAGTGCGAGGGACAGTCCACGCGGAAGCAGGAACAGGAGAGACTACAGAAATGCTCTTCTGAAGATTTTGATTCAAATGTGTTTTCCCCCTCCAGCAATTGTTCCCGTCATCTGCTCAGAGTCTTCAAGAGACACATATAACGAATACACTGACAGCTTTATACAGGATGAGTAAAATACAGTGCCGTCAGCCGAAAAGTGTGAAAATCTCATGGGACAAACAAGAATTTCTTTAAAACAACAAAAAAAAATCCTTCTACACCCATCAGTCAGACTACCATCTTGAATTACAGGGAATCCTTGCAGGTGTCTTTCGGAAGCTACATAAATATTATATTGCAGGCTGTAGGACACATATATTAGCAATTTGAACTGATCTAAGAGGAATTCTTACTTCTCAGTGACGCAACTGTGCATAGTGGGTAGAAAATGCTCGAGGTGGAATGCGAGCTTGCACTCCCCACCCCTTCCTACAGCAACACAGACTATGAATTTAAGGAGTTCATTATGCTCTTCACCAACAGACAGCTCCCCGATATTTCCTAAACTGCCATTGGGAAAGAACTAGTAAAACCTTTCTTTAAGCTTTTCAGTGTCATTTAGGAAACACTGAGTTATAATCAAAGCAATATAAGAGATACAGAGTCTGATAAAATTGCTATATCAGCTCTCCAGACACACAAGATTGAGTTAGGATTCTCCAATGCAGAGAGGAGATCTTTTTTCAAATGTGTCTGTGTATCATTTGAAGTTTACAATGATGGTCTGGACAAAGTTATCACGTCCTAAATGTGGGTTGGTCTTGCATATGCCTAATTCAGGGGAAACACCTCAGAATGGGGGTGTGTTGGGAGGGGTGAGGTTGGGGGGACGCACCGAGGGAATCCTAAAGTTCACCTATTTTCTACATATTTAGCTGAAATAACCTAAAAGGAGAATGCTGCACGGGGTGTTATGGCACTGCGAAAGGATTATGAAAACAAATCTGATCAAAAGTCAAAGTGAAGCCTTGGACCCTTTTAAGCCCCGCTTTGGAACACAGAGATGCTGTCGTTTTCACTATGTAAACACCAGAAATGGAATGCAGAGCATTTAAAGAGCAAGTAACAACGGTACGGTAAATAACATCTCTTATTGCTTTCACTCCTAATTCAGAGTTTATGCCTTGGACACCATCTAGGTTACTTGATCTGGTGGTCTCAGTGGAAAGACAGATAAACTTCAACTGCAGGCAGAAGACAAAAATTGACAAGGAGCGTCACCTTTCCTGACTGTTTAAATCCTTTAAGGAAGTGTCTGAGCAATTAGAGAGGGAGTGTAATCTTTGCAGAGTGCATTAACACTCTGCGACCTCCCAGACAATAGATCAGACCTCAGACACATAATGCTTCCCTAAGGCTTTTTAGCCAGTGTATTTGATCTCTTAGTCACTCCTGTGTTACTGTAGGTATCATCCACATAGAAGGCATTATTCATGAGCACTACTGTCCACTGACTCTCAGGCTGGACTGCAGTCAAGCAAAAAGCAGGAAAGACACCATAATTCTCTGCAGCACTTCCTGTATCTTTAAGATGGAAGCTGGGGGTAGGTCCAGATCTCTGGAAAATATTCTTTCACATTTATCTTTAAGCTACGAAGTCTGTAATGTAAAAAAGTGTATTAGCAACATTAATACCCACAGGTCATTAGATGATCATGGGGCGTGAATGGAACCAACCCCCAAAACATGCCACACTTTTTGTTTGTAAAATGAACTTCATAAGAGAGTCATTGGGAAAAATACCATGAGTGATAAACAACACTGGAATATGCAAAAGAAAGCAAAGGGGGAAAATCAAATAAAATCCTTGCACTGCAAGCTTTTAAATCTTCATCTATCCTGCAGGTTACTCTGCAGGACACACTTGTCAGGCAATAACCTATTTCCTGATGAACACGTCCTGTTCCAACTGCTAATCTCACAGTGGAAGCTTGGCTTTTACCATTTATTATAAACATTTTCAAGAACTGCTTACCACGATGTATTTTTTAACGGATTAGATTTTGGTCAGCTGCTAACAGAGCAGAGAACTGAATATTTTTTATATGAAGGCTGCAAAATAGGTTTTCAGAGTGTCTGACTTGCATTCCACTCCTCCCCCTCATGAGTAATTGGAAGAACAATTGAAACAGAATATAAGAAGGCCAGAGGTTTCTTTTCTTTCTTTTTCTGCCTCTTCTATTACATCATAAAAAAAATTCTGGATCCAAGGGTACAGCATATAAGACATTAGTGGTTTGAACTTTACCGTAAGACTTAGGGAAATGTTCAGAAGAAAGGCAGAGACTGCAATTCACATAATTTGCTCAAGACCATCACAGTTATCTGTTGATGACACTCAACATCTAAAGCCTAAAGTGTTTAAACCAAAATAATTACATTTTCTTAGAATCAAGGCAGCTCCACCTTGAAAATGTACACTGCAAAGGTTTTCTAAATGAGACTACAAGAAAATAGGAAAGTTGAAAATTAGTTTTATCCTTTAGAGTTTGCATTTTCAGATTCAAACTTAAAAAACCATAAATGAATATATATAGTCACAAAAAGCAATTTAAAAACTCTTGAACCTTAACTAGCAGAAAACAAAGATCTCCTGTCTTCCAAATGCTTTCACTTTGCTTTGACAATGCCTCATGCCCAAAATAACTAAAAGAATTGAAAAAATGTTATCATATTCACTATGTATTGTCTAATGTTAAAAATATACATATTTATGTTTTGTTTTTATCCCTAGATAAAATAGCTTTCAAGAAATTTGTGATCCTAGTCACATTAAAACTAACTTGAAACACCTAACTAAGGGAGGAAATGGCCTCTGGAAGCAACTAGATTTGATACTATGATATGAAGGAATGTCTCTGTGAACACACACACACACACACTCAGCGTCATGCCTAAGCAAGCCATGTCACACCCAAGAGCAAAGGCCTTTATAGAAGCGAAACCTAGCCAATGACATAAGCATCAAATTTTAGCTGCAGGTTAAAGAACGTAAAAATGAAATTAAAAAAAAAAGAAGCTTTAAAATGGTTATTTTCCTAATGAAATCTGTACCAACTGGGCAGTAATCTGGATCTTATTTCTTCTGCATAAGGAAGAATGTGCTACAGAATATTCAAGAAAATTATTATAAAAACAGAAAAGTACACAACATGAAAATTTGAATTTTTTTTACTAATGTAATAATTTCTGCTTATAGACGATTGTATCAAATTAAAAATAAATTGCTGAAATTAAAATCCCCAAGTAGCCCACAGAAATTTACCTTAGGATATTATCATTTATGAGTTTCTATCGCCACCTACAGGACTATCTTTAAGTAAACGCAAGCGATTGTCAAGCTATTTGTTATTTTTTTTTCCTTTTCCTTTTTTCTCTCCCTCCTCTTATTCCCCAACCCTGTTTTTGATTAAATTTCCAGGAAATCAATTTTTTGAAAACATGTAGATTATTAAAAATGTAAAAATCGCCAATGAAATGCAAAATCAAATTTTCCGAAAGAGGTGCAGTTAATGAGGCCGCAGTCAGCTAATTTTTTTTCACAGCTAAACACACTATGCATTTTCCTATTGTGAAAAGTAGAATTTGGGGATGGGGGTAATGAATTAGCCTATAAAAGTTTCCTTGCAAAAAAAAATTGAGGGTCTCGGTGATTTCCAAGGAAAACTGCTCTTGCTATGGGACACAAAATGTTTATAATTGCATGTACCTAGCTTAACCCAGAGCAGAAGAAATGTGGCTATTAACAAAGGCATACTTAGCTGAAGAAGCAATACTCTATTCCTTCTTAAAGAGAAGACAATATAAGACAAGACCTCACTAAAAGTGTCGCTAAAGCCGAATAAAGAGCAAGGTTTTAGAGCAGAAGTCAAAACTTAAACACCTCCCAAACACAAAAACACCGTTCATCATCATCATCATCCTTGTCATCATTGTTATCATCGTTATCATCTTCATTACTCTCATCACCATGGACACAACATTTTGATGAGGAAAATTCACCTGTTCTAACAGAAGAGTCAGTCAAGTGAGCACGAGGTAACAATACAGATTTACATCTCCCCACGGCATGTTACCACTCTGAATAGCAACTCCACAGACTCACAAACTATTTTTACTCAAATGTAAGACCTGAGGGAAAATATACCTAAAAAAAAAAAAAGCAGAGTCCAAGGATCCTGTGTACATGCAGTTTGTACTCATGAACTAAAACCGTAATTTCAAAGTTTATGACTATACAAGCCGCGCCTCGTAAAAGTAGTGTAGGACTGAGAATCCTCTATTCAAACAAATGAGGAGGCCTTGGGAAAATCACTTTCTGAAGCCTGCAGCTTTCTTCTTCCCCTCAGACTGACCATGAAAGCCCCTCCTACCTCATTCTGTGGCTCCATCTTTCCTATATTGAAAACAACAGCTGTTGGGTCTTGCCTAACACCAATGGGGCCCACAAGTATATTTCTGTTTTGTTTTGGTTTTTTTCCTTGACAAAATGAAGCATCCCAGACAATGAATTAAAACAGAAATTTTAAAGGCTTGGGAAGCAATAGAAAAGTCATTTTAAAAGGCCAAAACCAATATGGATTTAGGTAATAAGAGAATCCCAGGGAGACTAGAACAGTCAGTAAACACTGTGCAAGAGCAAGGCTTAGATGATTACATATTGAACCTGATTTTGATTAAACATCAAAATCTTTTTTTTTGTATACGTGAGATGTGGATGATCAGGCTTTATAATAAAAATCTTCCTCTAAAACACATCTGTTATTTAAAAAGCCAATGACACAACCCCTAGATAAAGGGAGCAGTAACAAAACACACCTTTCTAAATCATAAATCAAATGGCAAAAGTACAACACGCTGTAGTAAACCCTGACCAGACCACAAAGAAGGCTTCTCTCCATAAACATCAGATCAGGCAGCTAGAACGATTACTGGGCTCTCTAGTAACTGTCACCTGTGGTGGTCTAATTACAGGCTACCCCAGCAAGCACGCCCACATCACACAGCAATAAAAGGGCCCTCCGCTTGCCAAGCACAGCCAGACAATGGCGAGCACATGCCACCTCATGGGGAGCCCCAAAAGATCAGCCAGAGAGACTAATAAAAATGACAGATTAGAAACAAATGACAAAGCTCAGACTGCAAAAAAAGAAAAAAAAAAGCAATATCAAATTAGCCAGATATCTAAGTGCTGAGCATGTTCTTCAACAGGTCAAAACCGACATAAGGAATTGGTTATAACTGTTTTCACACACACCAGGTCCCCCTGTTTCTAAATATTCTTTTCTGTTTTTGCATCACACAAAATGTTTGCACATCCAGGTGTCACATATAGAAACAAATGAAAGGGGAGAAAAGGCATTCAGTTCTGAAAATATCAAAAATAGAATCTTCTCAGATTCAGGGGCTGTGATGGCAGTTAGAGGTTTTCCATCTCTCTTCCTCCTCCTGGCTGCCTTTTGGCCATTTTGCTACTAGTTAGCACAATCCCTGGATGGGCAGGATCAAGAAAAAGCCAGAAAAATGCATATCAGACAAGAATATGATGAAGCTGCCAGGTTGTTTTTGGACTTTAGCTACTGATGCGGCCACAGGCTATTATGATCAACGGAGGTGTACGAATAAAAAGAAAGCAACATCTGGTAACAGATGGTTTTCACTAGTTCTAGCACCCTTCCAAGAAGCATTGATTAGATGCCTACTGTGTACCCAACATTATCCTAAGCAGTAAGGATATGCACAAAGATGAAAGACTGGGCCTTTGCCTTTCTGCAGCTTGCAATATACTAAAACAATCCTTCAATCATGAGGCTGTGTTACACTGCATAACTATATAACACATAACATTAACCTGAAGTATTAAGTCATTGAAATAAAATACCTCTTCTTTTTTCTTTTTTTCTTTTTTTGAGACGGGGTCTCACTCTGTTGCCCAGGCTGGCCTCAAACTCTGCCTCTGTCTCTCAAAGTGCTGGAACTACAGGCATAAGCCAGCTATTTTTGACATGAACTGAATTTATTAGGTCAAGCATGAAGAGTATCATCATAGCCTTGAGGGAGAACTCTGCTTGGCATCTGGTGGTTAAATAGACATTAAGTAGCCCTGGAAATGATTGACTCCTGAACACCAACCACAGCACACAATACCAAGCTTTGCATTTCCACCCTGTCATTGAACAGGTTCTCAACAAGTCCAGGTCCACAAAAACAGTTCACGATGAAATAGCACATGAGTGTGTGTGTGTGTTTTAGCGAGGTCTTTCTCTGAATTTGAAGAATACCATCACCTGCCAATAGTTATATCAGATAGTAGTAATTCCTACCCATACTTGTAACCCATTCCATGTTTTTAGAATATTTCCATGCTTATGACCTAATTTAATTCCCAAAGAGCACATTTTTTCGTATGATATGCTTGCTTTCAAATATAATGGAGGATGATAGAAGAAAGTTGGGGGAATAAAGTAGGGAAACTAAGGAGGTGAGGAGGGCTTCTGGAGAGAGGCAGAGTAGAGGGGATAAATGGGGTGAGGAGGAAGAAGAGAGAGAGAGAGGGAGGGAGGGGGAAAGGGAGGGTGAGTGGAAAATAGGGGAGGAGGGTTGATAGACTTACGAGTGCTCAGTATGAAAATTCATTTCTGCATTTCAATATCTAGCAGTGTATTAGATACTCAAAACCATCACTGCTTGTGGAAAGGGGACGGAGAAGAGGGGAGAGGAGGAAAGAGGGAGGATCGGGAGAAGGAGCAAGCCTGAAGAAGGTGGTAGTCAAGCATCAGCTGCATTAAGTTGCTACACGACCTCTGGAGACTTTGCTTTAAGATTAAAGATCCTAAAATCTGGATCAAGCTCAGTAGGGTATCTCTGGAAAGCAGAGTGAATTAGACTGCACTACTTGGAATCTGTAAAAGACAAGGAATCCGTATTAGTCAGGGTTATCTAGAGAGATGAAACTAATGGAATAGGAACATATATATATTCATATTTGAGTATTATCATAGCCTTGAGGTAGAGCTCTGCTTGGCATCTGGTGGTTAATATATATGAGTGTATTAAGTATTATCTCACACAATCACAAGGTCCCACAATAGGCCATCTGCAGGCTGAGGAGCAAGGAGAGCCAGTCCGAGTTCCTCAACTGAAGAACTCGGAGTCCGATGTTCAAGGGCAGGAGGCATCCAGCACAGGAGAAAGGTGTAGGCTGGGAGGCCAGGCCAGTCTCTGTTTTCACATTTTTCTGCCTGCTTATATTCTAGTTGCACTGGCAGCTGATTAGATGGTGCCCACCCAGATTAAGGGTGGGTCTGCCTTTCCCAGCCCACTGACTCAAATCTCCTTTGGCAACACTCTCACAGACACACCCAGGATCAATACTTTGTATCCTTCAATCCAATCAAGCTGACATTCAGTATTCACCATCACAGAATCCTGAACAGAAAATTCAGAGAAGGCAGAAAATGCGTGCTTGCAAGTGCACACCAACAGAAAGCTCAGAAAAGGCAGTGGTAGTGACACAGGGTCCCACACAGAGCCTGGACCTACACACAAAAGGGGGAGCTAACCATTTACATCTACCAAGCTATGTGAATATGGCTGTGCTATGATTACAATAATTGAGATCTAATGTTTACTAGTCAAAATTGGAATGCTCCAAAATAATAAGTGATTTCAGTCAGTCTATCTATGATTCTGTCTGGAATCACAACTCACAAAATTGAAAATATAAACATGAAAATATGCTAAAATAGTTAATAGTGTCCTTTTAAATTTTTAACAGATAATCTTTTTAATGCGATTACTGTAATTTTATTAAATTGCATAATTAGTTAATGCCTGAGAACCTGCCAATAGAAGGTGCAATTATGTTGTAAAAATTATGCTCACAATATGCAATGATGGATTGTTCCTATTTTAAAAAAGTGCTGAAAAAAACTTTAAAACATTTTGAAAGTATATTATGTAGTCCTTCATGAAAAGGAAGACTAGGGAAACTATCTTATATATGTTAAAACAATAAGATGCCAAATATTTTAAGCACTGAATATACCTATATATTTTGCATATATATGTATATGGTTCTGTGTGTGCACTTATATGTACACACTTTTAAGATGTCTAAAACCTCTCTTCTTCTGGTTCTTGTAACTGAAATTTCTTTTTTCCAGCTTTACACAAATACTTTTAATTTTTGAGCATCAACTGCACACACACCTAGCAAATGGGCAGCGATGTCTGCTCTGCACATCCAGTTGTGACTTCTGGTGGATGTCATAGCCAATGAAAGAGCTTAATAAAATGCAGGTGCATTTGGTTGTGAGTAAACTGGTGACAGAACTTAAAGTAAATCTTTTAGACACAGTTAACACATAAATATCGAAAGCATCGAAAAGACATTTGACCAGCATTATTTAAAGAGTCGAATCTCAAAACAGTGTTGCATTTGTCATTTGTACCAAAGCAAAATGAATCTGAATGTTTTTCGGTCCACAGAGAAATCATGGAAAACAGCAGTCCTCAAGGCCTTGCCTTTGGTTTTTACTAAACTGCTTTCACAAAACATTCAACAGAGCAACTTTTAATTTCCCAAATGTCCTCTGCTTCTTCGTGTTCATGCATGTGTGTGTGTGTGTGTGTGTGTGTGTGTGTGTGCACAAGTACATGTGTGTTGGAAGGGTTGGCTCTATTACTGCTACTGTTGTTTTTAAGTTCTATGTGAAATTACTTCACATTTTCTCAATATTCTAGGATCTCTAAAAGCTAAAAATTCTATATATGTTAAATATGGGATATTACCAAGCGAGTGGACAGTTGTATTTTTTTAACTTTATTGAGGGAGAGGTTGATTGATGCTTTAATTTGTGTATCATATTTCAGTCCTTGTCAACTCTGAAAAGTAAATTCTTTATTTCCCTATACTCAAAAAATCGGAAAAAAGTCACAGATGTTAAAATCATAGCTTTATGAAGATACTCATTGATATATGGTAGATTTAGATTACTTTTTAGATCAAACATCCAAGTAAAAATTTAATAAAGCAAAGAATCCATCAATGCCCCACAAACTTGCCTCCCTTGATACAATAGGTTTGTGCCTGAAATATCTGTGGAAAAATGAAACTGCATAAATGCAATTCTATGTTAAAAGCATCAGAACTTTGCTGTTTAAAATCACCTTCTGATGATGCCATCTGTCAAGTAAATAATATTTTAACATATGAAAAATGCATTTATATAATAATATAACTTTAGGACTTTTAATAGACAACATTGGGGTTTATAAAATATAAGTATGTCATAACAAAACACCCATACATGATTGGATCTACCAATATAAATATCACAATGCAAAGTTATCTTTTGAGAACAAATTTATCTTCATTATGATCAAATAATGTATTTGCACTGAGACACTGGGTATATAAAATAGAGATCCCCACTAGACATATGGGCCTATCTCTTTTATAGCTATTATTTCAAGATATTTTAAAGGAACATAAGGGGTGGTTATTATCTTCTACCCCATCCCTTTTCTGAACAACTTGGAATACTTAAAAAAAAAAAACAAACTGAAAAGTCCAATGCCTTCCATGATCCCTTCCACTAGTTGTTTTCTGTTTTTACTTTCTTCTCCCCTTGAAAATCCCTCTACACCATCTAAAAGCATTCCTCAAAGGTGGGGAAAAACAAGTCAGACTGTAATTTGGGACTCAGTCTAGAACCAAGGCTCTAGGGTTTTTCAAATTATCCAGCTGGATTCCAAGGATGCCAAATGCATGTGTTGCCCAGGGGCTGGGCATTTCCATGTTTGGCTTCTTTAATTTTGGTCTCATCATCACTTGTGAATAAAATAACTGAGCTAAAGAATTATTCTCACCCATGTAATGAGGGTTTCTTTCCTGTATAGCATCACAGCTTGGAACAGGCTTAATCCCCACACATAATATCTAAATACAGATCTGAAACAATCAGTATGGTTGGTCCCGGTGTCATTATGTAAATACAAGGACAACAAACATTGCATCCTGGGCATCAGTGAGAGGCAGAATAGCTGAAGGGTTAAGCCTGCACAGACTAAAGCAAGATGGCCTGGGTTTCAATTCCACCTCTACCTCATACACACACATGAGCTCTGTCACTGTACTTGACCTCTATAGGCTTATTTTTCTCATCTGTAAAAAGAAGATAGTAATCACCACCTACATCAGCAGGTTGTTGTGAGAACTAAATTTATAAAATCCTTGGGACAGTGTCTAAGCACTGAAATAACATGAACTATGAATAATAGTTCAAATAGTCAAAATCTGTGTGGGAATGGCCATGTACACGTCTTGTGTATGTACGTACATGTGTAAAAAATACCACATATATTTACAAATCTATTCATAGGGAAATATACAGGTGCACTTACTTCAAGGCAAAATATTTCAGTTCTATTTAGCCTCATTCACTAAGTCAACATCTCATATTAATTTGTTTTTCAAATGGGAAAGTCAAGAATGTTACTTTCTGAAGGAAGAAAAAAGAAAAAATATATCCTTAATTTAATATAACTAAGTAAACCTTAGAAAAGGCAAGATACCAAAATATCTGGAAAACATAGGGGAAGGAGAAAGACCCAGAAGACAAAATGAGAAAGATTTTCAATGTTCATCCTAACAAGAAGAACTGAGTCTATAGAAACTTGATTTGGAATGGTCTGACCACCCTACAAATGCCCATGTTTAATTTCTTATGATAACAATAAATTCAACACTATGCAGCAACATTAACATAGCAGGTGCATTACTGATAACTTTCTTCTCTCATGTTGGGAATACAACCACTCCTGTAAGTGTAGCAGTGATAAATCGCATGGTAGAGGAAGGTGATGCTTGGGTCATCCAGCAAGGTGAGTTCTCTCACGTTTGTCCATCCACTTCTGACGAGACACCACGTGGACCTAGATCTTAAGAGCCTGCTTTTCTTTAACTGCTGCTTTCAACAAGATATATGATTATGTTCATGCACATGTACATAGGCATCCATGGAAAACATATGGTTTGCTTTCATAAAGTCTTAAAATTGACATTGAGAATAGATTAAACATGATTCTACAATGTTCATGTTTGTATCACCTGGAACTAGAGTCCAGAACATAAAGTTAGTATTTTATGTTCTCTCAAAAAACAGAAGAAAGACACGTCCCTTCAGTTCTGCCCTTAGTTTGTTGTGTTAGCATCACTTCCTGTACCGTCACAAGAAGAAAAGCCCCACCAGGGACTGGTTCAACTAAAATAGCTCCTTTCACACTGTGCAGCAAACCCTCAACTATCACATTCGCTAATTTCAATTAGAGGACCTGACTACGGGTCATTTAATAAATCCTTGGCTTAAAACCTTGCTTCAGACAACACCTCTGTTCTGCCCTGTCATGCCAAGGCGAGCAGTTGGAACATGAACAAAGTGTCACAATGACGAATAAAGACACCAAGCAGCATTCTGTCAACAGATCACAGGAGAACATCCGTCAGTGTGTGTCACCCCCGACAGATATGGCGGTTGCACAGTGAAGAAAGGCAGAGGAGAGCCTGGGCTTGAGGATCCAACATTTTGCAGAAAGACAACCCATCATGAAGCCCCACAGACTCGGGGACACAGCACTACAGCCAGGGCAGCCCCCCAGGTGTGCAACCCGCCCCCCCAATCCAGTCCCCTACAGACAGCTAACAGGTCTACAGGCAAGGTACATAAATGAAGGCGTTTTCAAAGAAAAGGACATGAAAGCTTGGCTACCCATAATCTTACCAAAAGAAGAATGAAAGAAGATGAAACTGAGGCCAGGTGCGGTGGCTCAAGCCTGTAATCCTAGCACTTTGGGAGGCCGAGATGGGTGGATCACAAGGTCGAAGTTCAAGACCAGCCTGGCCAATATGACGAAACCCCGTCTCTACTAAAAATACAAAAATTAGCCGGGCATGGTGGTGCGTGCCTGTAGTCTCAGTTACTTGGGAGGCTGAGGCAGAAGAATCGCTTGAACCCGGGAGGCAGGGGTTGCAGTAAGCCAAGATCATGCCTCTGCACTCCAGCCTGGGTGACAGAGTGAGACTCTGTCACAAAAAAAAAAAACAATAAAAAATAAGAGATGAAACTGAAATACATTTATTATTCTGTCTCAAGAAAGCATTTTCTGTATAGCCTCTCACTTTAATAGCAGAAGGTTTTGGAATAATCATAATAGGAATAAAAAAACAACTTTTAATAAAATTACACTTCATCAACTTAGGGAGGGGAATTATCTACCACGTTATGGCTGCGGTATTTCTGAGAATCACCAAGGCCAGTCAACATACACATGGTCTAAATTTTTGAAAGTAGAGTTTTAAATTAAAACTGAAAGTGAGTTTAAGTGAGCACTTTTATTCCAGTACTTTCAGGACAACCAAATGATAGGCTGTAGGTATATAGCATATCTAACTGGCTCTGCATTTTTTTCAATGGTGTCCAATGAGAAACGTCCCTATACACATAGTCGCATATACCCATGTATCCTTGCAAAATCATACTTTGGAAAACCAGCAAGGAGAACACCACCTTGATCTTCCTTGCTGTGGGCCTCAGAGATCTGAGAGTACAACATGGCAGCCTGCATTCTCCAGCCTGGGGGCGGGCTCTGCTCCGAGGCATGAAGCTCAGCAGGGAGGAATCCCTCAGAGAAAAGGCCGTGGAGAAGTGGCTCCATTTCTAAGCCTCCCTTCCTGTTTAGAAGTCCCCTCTATTAGACAACCTATTTCTATTCATCTGTTCTAATCTTTCTTCAGATCAAGCCAGCAGCCCATTAATCATTTCTGTCATCTCCCTACAGAATCCAGGGCAACAGATCTCTGTTTTTCTAAAATCACAGTGCCAGAAACTAAACTCGAGAAAGAGGAAATCCTCTCCTCCTCACAGTGGCTGTCTGGGTGCTGACTGGAAGAAGCCACCAATTGTGTTCACTTTCCTCTTTTGCCCAGAATTGCACAGAACATTCCATGGAAAGTTTTGAAAGGGAATTCGGGTGGGAAGTGGAGCTGGGGAGGTTGAAGGGGAACCCAACGCATGAAGCCACCAGCTGAGGAGAACGTGAGAAAGGGAAGTGGATAAACAAATGCTGAGACAATGACGGATACAGATTAATAAAACCTTTATTAGTGTTTTTATTAAGGCCAAATGTTCTAGCAACTTCAGACGGCAGAAAAAGTATAGGAAAGGTCAAGCCTACAGGCAGCATGGGTCCTCTACACCGAAGCAGTGGAGAACTAAAATAAACGACAGCAAACAAAATACTCCCCAATGGCAAAGGAAAAGCCTCTTTTGGAGCTGATATACCTGATTGCATAAAAATGTTGGGAGTGACCTTGAATCCATTGGCATCTTGGGCTAATAAATATTTTTTCTTCCCCCATTTTTTAAATGAGGCTATGCCTGTTGGCTAAGAGAGAACATTGAGCATATATTGGCAGTAGAAAACAGAAGCAGAACCACATAACACTCAGAAATCAGATTCACCAATGATCATGACTGATATTCACACTCTTAGACCACTCGTATTAGTTTTTATAGTGATCTTTGCACAGGACAGAAATGAATGGCATGATACCAAATATACAACAGTCGGGAGACTTGATTTCTCCTCCCACGGCTGACATTACCAATTTGATCAAGGACAAGTCCCTTTACAAATGAGAGAAAATGCCCTGAGATATAAAGTGAAGGCATGAGGCCAGATGTGAAGTCCTTCCAAGATTCTTGGGCTCTCAGTGGTAGACTTAGGTGGTTTTAAGATCTCTTGCAGCGCTTTGATTCTGTGATTTTATTATGCTCATAAGGATGGGCCAGTGTCACCAGAGAAAAGGGTACATTTCATAGACAGGGGTGGTTCCCCTTTGAGGTGCTGAATGAAATTGCAATGTGTAATGATCAGTATGTCCCAACTGGCTTGAAATGAATGAACATCTTTAATATCAAAGTTTGGGAATAATTTACTTAAGACGTAAATTGAACAATTCAGTTATTATTTAGTCCTGTGATTTTTCAGATGCCATTTTTCAGAAATTATGGGCGGTCACTGGCACAGAAAGAAAAAAAATACACACAATGCAGGGCTATACAAATGTAGCTGTAACAACAACTGGAGAAACATTTAAACATATATATACAACAGTAGTGCTCTTAAATTTACCAAGAGACCATATATGACTAAGATTTGGGTAATTTAAGGGGTTTCCCAGGTAAATTTGACCTAAGTACTGTCTTAGAAAGACAACCCCCACATAATCACCTATGCTGTAATATATTTCAGAAAGATGAATAGATGCAAATAAGAAGCAAATAGTTTGAACATAAGAAAGGAAGCTTACCGCGAATGCTATTGTACTTCTTAATGTGGATTCCCACTGGAAGCAGCTTTTAAGGAATTGCATTGTATTCCATATTGCCATAGTGATTCTTTTCACACGGTCCACATCTCTTGATAAGATCTGATTTTAAAAAATGACAAACAGGAAACTAGATTTAAATACTACAAATATTCCATCTAGATCAGGTACCCTGATCATTTAAATTATATTTTGTATAGATCCCAATTTTAAAATATGATAATAATAGAAAGGAGAAGACCTGACACTTCTAAAAGTCTTTTTAAAATATGATCATCCATAGAGGAAATGAGAATCAAATGCATTTTAGCGCTCAACTGAAAAAGAATAGCCTGTTTCAACAATGTTCAGCACAAAAATGGAACTGGTGAAACTACAGAAGCCAGGTATTTAATGTTGGTGAATTTGTGTGAGAAAGACACATACAGAGGCAGAGAGAGAGAGAGAACTAGAAAGAGAAAGACAGAGAGAGAGAGAGATAAAGAGAGATACAGACACAGAATGAGTGTCTATGTTGTTTAGTTTGGAAGCAAATGAATAGATTTACAATTAAAACATGCAAGTATTATAGCTTATCTAGTCCAGAGGTCTACAGAGTTCTGGGAAGGGATTGGAGTTCACCTTGGGCAAGTTACTTAACTTCTCTTTTACAAAATAGGGTTGATATTAGTGCTAATCTTACAAGGTGTTGAGAGAATGAAAAAGCTTAGAAAAGTGCCTGTCACACAGTAAGTGCTTTCAAGCATTTATATCCTAAGGAAACGTTTCCAGTTTATCAAAATTTGGGGGGACTAAGTAGCAAGAGGCACGTGGGGAGGGTCCTAGCATACCCTAGGATTTCAGCCCCAAGTTCCCCAGTGCTCTGAGAGCCCAAAGCCACCCCACGTGGAGGTCTTGTTTTGCAAAGGAAATGTCTCTCTCCCAGTTGCAGGCAGATTCATTTCAATGTGCTTGCAAAGCAGCTACCCCACCCACCTCAACCCAGGTTTTAACTTTCAAGTAAACAGAGCAAAAGGCAATAATAATAATAATAAAATAAGACATTTACTCAGATTACACAAAATAAATACTACACTCAATGTTACGGCAGACCAAAATGAAATATTTGGAGGCTTCCCCTCAGAAGACATTTAAGGCCTTTCCCAAGTATGCCCAGAAGTTCATGGGAAACAAAAGGATGATAAGACGTCTTTATATTTAACTGCTTTATGTAATCCACAGCTGCTCACCCCAAAGGAAGTGGTGGAAGTAATAAACTCTTGAAAAAGGGGACACTTTGTTCTTTGTTATACAATTGAAGAGGGACGATAGGTACAAAGTGAAATCCTGAGCTGCGGAGAGTACAACAGGGAGGGACTCTGAAAAAGGAATGTAAAGGCCACGGGAAAAAAAAAAAAAAAAAAGTGAAACTTCCCCTACCAGGCTCTGAACTTCACCTTTTGTTGAACTGAATGAGAAAGGAGTTAAGGGCAATAGGCAGAGGGAGAGAACTTGCATTCAGTATGGGGTGAAATGCCCACACATCCCAAATTTAGACCACGCCGAAGTGGTAGGAGCAGTCATGAGCGAAACCAGGCTAGAAGTCTCTGAAGATCTGCTGGGATAATTCTGTGATTGACTCCACACACTGCACCTCCCTGAAACTTCAAAGGGCAGAGGACAAAATGGCTGTGATTAAAGGACGGGTAGGCAGGACAAGACACTGACAGTCTTGATGCTAGGAATTTTTGTTTATACAATGAATCAGGAGAACAATGGGGGCCTGAGACCTTCTGTTTCACCGAAGAATTATGTTTTAAGTCTTGCCCTTCTTATGGGAGCTGACTGACCTCCTTATTTTAGGAGAGAAGGGGACAAGGAGAAATAAGTCGAGAGATGGGGCAAGAGGGAGAGAGGAGGAGTAAGAGGGAGGAAAAGTTTCAAGGAAGAAATTATAGGCAAGTGTTAATACTTCAGCTGCTGGGTGCTGAGTGTACCAATCAACAAGCCACCTACTGTAGCAACCCACCTTTTTGGACAGCTTGCGGCTGTCTTCAACAAAGCGCTTTTCCCGGGGAGTAAAAGTCCTAATACTTGCTTTCACCTAGAAAAGACATCATTGTTAAAAAAGGGCAGCATGTATAGGGACTTCATCCATCCAGTTTTCTTAATGACTGGGAAAATTGTGCAAACCAATAGCTTCTGACTCTGACCTTAGCAGGGAGCAAAGAAATGGTGGATACCCCTGTGCCCTGTACATGTTTCTGGGGGTCTCATTTGATAAGAGTCCCTGGCATGGGTCAGATTGAGTCTAGAAGGGTACTGTCTCCACTTTGCTCATTCCTTGGGAGTATTTTCAACCACTGCAGAGATTGAGGTTCATGAATTTTTCAAACTAATGTCCGTAAAAGATAAAACTTCCTTCTGAAATCCTTTTAAGTTAAGCTTCTACCAAAAATGTCTGCATGTGAATAACAATTTCCAGTTTATGAAAACACACTTTTCACAGAGAATTTTATTTCCTTTCAATGACCCAGAAAAATAAGTCAATGAGCCATTTTAGCCCCATTTTACAGGGAATAAACTGAGGGTCAGAGGGACTTAGCACTTGTTCAAACCACCAGACTGAGTAAGACCCCAAAGAATCAGATTCAAGTCCTTCTCCACATCACACGAACTGTAAAATTCCTTAACCGAAATATTTTCTCTTCAAGCCTGTATTCCACTTTTCCATTAAACTCAGGTTTTACCAGTATACATACTCTATATACAAACGTTTTCCAGAAGAAAGCAGGAGATGAGGGTAACCTGCTTATAAAATGCACAGCTTTAAAACACTATTCTTTCCTCTCTGTAGCTGCAAAAATTCTGAAACATCTTACATTGATTTGAGCCTCCAAAAGCTGGTCACCTTCTATTTTAGGTATGGGAAAGCAGGGAAGTATGACCCAGTTAGACTTACCGGATTATATATAAGGTCCATCTCTAAGTAAATAACTCCTTTAAAAGCTTGTTCTAAATCTTTATTCTTTAGTACATAACAATTTGGTTGTCCATCTCTAATCTGTCACAAACAAAAGACAAAATACACATTGGTACAAAATTACTATGTGGTTTAAAGTAAATAACCAAAACTAACTTTGGCAAAATCGGGGATGCAGAATGATCACAGATGAAGCAAACATTAAACAAATATTAAATCCACCATAAATCACCTTTTACTTTTAGAGTGCTGTTATAACAAGCTCTAGATAGGAAGATAAAGTGATGATCACTAGGCTGAAACTGGTGTGTGGATGAAAAATATTGGTGCAAATCATAAGTTACATATTTCCATTTACTCAAAAATGATGAATATTCTACAAAATTTCTGGCCAATACTCTTCAAGACTGTAAAGGTCATGGGAAAAAGGAAAGACTAGGAAACTGTCACAGATTAGAAGAGTCTAAGGAGATAAGATGATTAAATGCAATGTGGTATTCTGGATTGGGTCCTTGAACAGAAAAAAGATACTGGTGCAAAAACCGGTGAAATCCAAATAGGGATCAGAGTTTAATCACAAGGTAACAATGTTAGTTCTTTTCAGTTTTAACAAATGTACTATGGTAGTATATAACGTCAACATTAGAATAAACTGGATAAGGTATGTATGGGGAACCCTGTATTCTCTTTGAACTTCTCTGTAAATCTAAAAGTATTCCCCCCCAAAATGTTATTTTTAACAGAAATGAATAAAGGAGCTGGTTTTAATGGTGCTTTACAAGCCAGGAAACAATGCAAATTAAGTAAATAAATCAGCTTAAGGTTGAGGTCAAAATCCAAAAACACTCAAAATGCACAAAGTGCCAACAAATCTTCAAAATAAACAAGTTTCTCTGCTGTCCTCTCTTGGCTGGCATGTTGCATCAGTTCCATACAGTAGTCTACCTGTGGACCCCACATATAAGTTATCTAAGTAAAACATTTTCAGTATGATTTTGGAAACTGATTGGCTCCCATGAAAGACAAGTTAATTAGCTTGATTTCATCATTCTCTTTTCAGATTTGATAGCAGTCATGATTTTACATAGTAGTAGTATATGTAACTGATTAAACTTTGGGCTTTTAAGAAGCATACCTATTAACTCTAAAAGGGCCTCAGCAAAACTCCAGTTAATCAAAAGCTCTACTTGAGATTGTAATGATCAAAAATTTCAATAGCATAGGAAATCTAACAGCATGAAATTTGAGCCATATTTTAAATGACTATTGCTGTCACTACAAGCATTCACACAAGTGTTCTTATAAACAGTGGTAGAAATGAGTTGTATAAGTCATGGGGGGAAACAGCAATTCCACTTTACAAGGGAGAGGTCATCTTCCTTCCCAAAGTCACCCCACCTCTCTCTGATTGAATAGGCTTGATACAGAAGGATGGTCTTCCTGGCCAGCAGCTAAGAGGAAGGGGGTGCCCCATAAAGACCTGGTTTCCTTCCTAAACGGTGTCCAAACAGGATTCTGAGCTTCCGCCTTGATACACAGTCTCACTTAATAAATTGTGGATGTTAAAGTTGAAAGAAATAAATACAAAAACAGCCTGACAATTTGCCAAGCTGACTTGGGTCCAGTTTAGCTTTGCTTCAACCCACAGTCACTGTACTGTTATCTTAAAATTTCCATGATTTCTTAAGGGTTGGCAAAGAATAACAGAAGAACAAGAGGTATCAGAATAAAGAGAAATATTTTATAGCAAAGGGATTTTTTAATTTGGTAAATGACCATTTCCTGTTTCCTAATGTCCCTCACATTGTGTCAGCAAAATCAGAACCCACCTAAGGACATGAAAGCAGGCATCAAAGCCTGAGATAGAATTAAACCCATGCATGTTTGGGACTTAACTATCTTAAAAAATAGAATATAAGTTTAAAAACTGTAAAAAGTTTAAAAATTGCAGAAAAAACTGAAGTCCCTTTGAACTTCCACAAACACCAAATTCCTTCCCCTAAACATAAATTAGACAGGAATTTGGCAGGCATCCTTTCTAAATTTTATTGAGATTTTATATTCATAAAAATAGTCTTGACAGACAAATGTATTTAAAATTCTTTGCCTAAGTGACAAATTGTGTGTATTTTGCAATTTTGTTTTGTATCTATCAATATGACTTGGTAATCTGTTTATATTAGTATCTAGGTCTGGTTCATTTTTTATACTGCTATATAATCTTTAAAAAGTGAATAAACTATAATTTATTAATTCTCCTATTGATGAACATTTAGTTGCTTCCACTTTTCTAGTTTGTCTGCTACAAGGAATATCTTTAGAGAAAAGATAAAAGCTAAAGGAAAGAAGAAATGCTAATTAGTATTTGGAATATGTTTGGGTTAAGAACAGGTGAACACATTTGAATAGTGTTATAATTAACATTGAGATAGTAACAGAAGAGACTACTTTTAAAAATATTTTCCTCCCTGATTATATAATTGAACTTCTAAAACAAGAATATCAGATAAAAAGTTCTGTATCATCCAACTTGCCAAACTCCTACATGAGAGCATTTATATAATAGATGAAAACCAAACATATATATATACACATACACACAATTCCATGTCTAAACAACATTTATTATTTATATTTAAAAGTCTGAAAATTATTTCTACATTTATAACTTTAAAGCTTCTATTAAATAATTAAACAGACATAATTAAAAAGAAAATTTAGAGGAGAGAATCTATATATACTTTTCATTAATTTTGAGATCTCTGTCAGCAAAGGCAAAAAGGAACAATACAGCTTTCAATTTATGACAAAAAGACAAGGCAATTCATTTGGAGAGATTTCCTGAGCTGACATTTGGGAGGACTTCACTTCACTCAAATATGAGTCTTGGATAAAATAATGATGTCTTTAACTTCAGTTTTCCAGGATAAACTCTTCAAATTGACTTACTACACATTTTTGTATACTTGCCTTTTCATGGCCAAATAGTGCATAATATTAAGCAATAAGCTGAAGAAACCATCTATGCAGGACAGTAATAACAGATTTAACTTGAGAATGCAAACACCCCTCATCAGGAAAATTGACACTTTCATGTCCCTTATATTATTTTCAGAAATATATCACAAAGCTTTTATAGAGCATGCTAACAGCTGATCCCTGGTTCAATCGGTCAGTAAATAAAAGTACAAGAAGTCTGTTTCTGAGTAATGATTCAGGACTTTGGAACCAGAGCCACGTCACTGAAGACAGTCTTGCTGAAAATTTTTAATTTGACCCAGAGTCATGCTTAAGCTATTTAACTTTTTTCTATATAAAAGAATATTAAATACATTTACCAAGCAGTAAGCACAGTAAATATAACCAGTTTTTAGAAGTTGGTTGATAAAACTAATTTTTGAGTCAAATAAATGGTACACTCATTATATTAAAAAACTAAACTATTTTATAATCAGCATATAACAGAGGTGAGCATGTGAGAACAGAGGAAAAAAACTTCTCATCTTGAACTCTTTTTTAAAAAATTATCATTATTATGCTTTCCTATAAAGATCTTTGATGCAATGAATTGCCAACTTATTCAATAGCGAAGTTCATCAGAATCAATATGAAGGAATAAAACGATCAATGGCTTTAGAGAGGAAAGATACACACTTAAGATCAAAATCCAAACTAAAGAGTCATACTGATTCCCCATTGTTTGACCTTCCAGTTAGAAACTGAGGATGTTGCGTATAAATAGCATTGCTCTTTCAGCCGTTATTCATTCTTATTCACTCTGCATAAAAGGGAAAATAACGTGACAACACCAATGACATATTAGTTGGTTCCAGCTGATGCACAGGGAAAGTGGCTCTCCAATAAAATGTGACGAGGACAGACATGTGGCTGGGCAAGAGGAAAATCAATACACTTTACTCGGTATCCATTCACATTCTTGTCGCCACTTGGAATCAGGCCTTATTCCCATGATGTGAGTTATACAAACAGCACGAGAGAGATCTACCAGGTCACTGTTGGCTGCACAGAAGCTCAGCTACCAGCCAGTAGAGGCAGCATGGAATTCATCACCCTAGACCGCCTCCATTTCTACCTCACTTCTTCCTTTTTGAGACAATCCATTCATCCACTGCCTGAAACCCAAACCAACTATCCCTAAAATATAAGCTGCTCCTACAAAAGCAATATACATTCATTCCAAAAGTTGTGTACAATTTATAAAAAGTGTTTAATAGAAAAAACACAACGTTAATATCTTTGAGATGGAGTCTCACCCTGTCGCCCAGGCTGGAGTGCAGTGGCGTGATCTTGGTTCACTGCAACCTCTGCCTCCCAGGTTCAAGTGATTCTGCTGCCTCAGCCTCCTGAGTAGCTAGGACTACAGGCGCCCGCCACCACACCTAGCTAATTTTTTGTATTTTTAGTAGAAACAGGGTTTCACCATGTTAGCCAGGATGGTCTCGATCTCCTGACCTCGTGATCCACCCGCCTCAGCCTCCCAAAGTGCTGTGATTACAGGTGTGAGCCACTGCACCCAGTCACAACGTTAATGTAACATTTTTAAACAAACACTCATATGAAGTTTTTAAGGCATATTCGCATTTGATCATTTCAATTGCTAAAACAATGCAGATGAAAATAATGCCAGCTTACACTATAAGTGCTCACTGTGTGCCAGGGAATGTTGTGCCCACCTCATACTTAACAACTCTGATCTTCACCATACACCTCCAGTACAAGCAGAAGGATATTTATCTTCACTTCAGCAACAAAGAAATGCAGACAGATAGGTTAAGTAATGTTAAAAATCACACAGCCAGTTTAAAGGGGGAGTCAGGGTGTCAACCTAGGTGGTCTGGCTATAGCATTTACATTCTCGACCATCATGATCATAATTGAATAAATCATGAGCCATTCATATGTGTTCAGCTACCACGTTTTTTTACTACATTTTTTTTTTTTTTTTGAGACGGAGTTTTGCTCTATTGCCCAGGCTGGAGTGCCATGGTGCAATCTTGGCTCACCACAACCTCCACCTCCTGAGTTCAAGCGATTGTCCTGCCTCAGCCTCCTGAGTAGCTGGGATTACAGAAGCACGCCACCACGCCCAGCTAATTTTTTTGTATTTTTAGTAGAAAACAGGGTTTCACCATGTTGGTCAGGCTGGTCTCAAACTCCTGACCTTGTGATCCACCTGGCTCAGCCTCCCAAAGTGCTGGGATTACAGGTGTGAGCCACCACACCCAGCCTGTTTCTGATTTTTTAAAATGCTGAATACATAAAATATATCGTTTGACAATTCTAGTTTTATTATTTTTCCCTGTTTTAATATGCATATATATTTCTATGAAAAGTTATCCACTTAAAGGTTCATATTTATAATAACCTTACTATCACTATTTTTTTTTTTTGAGATGGAGTCTCACTTGGTCACACAGGCTGGAGTGCAGTGGCACTATCTCTGCTCACTGCAACCTCCGCCGCCTGGGTTCACGCCATTCTCCTGCTTCAGCCTCCTGAGTAGCTGGGACTACAGGCACCTGCCCCCACACCCGGCTAATTTTTTGTATTTTTTAGTGGAGACAGGGTTTCACCGGGTTAGCCAGTATAGTCTCGATCTCCTAACCTCGTGATCCGCCCACCTCAGCCTCCCAAAGTGCTGGGATTACAGGCATGAGCCACCGCCCCTGGCCTTATAATAACCTTATTGTTAATTCAATCTTTTTTTTACCCCTAAAACCTCTATCGAGTTTCTGACCTACCTTTTACTTACATTTGTGTAGGATACTTTTGTTCATCCATTTGTGTATTACTGTGTTTTAGGTGTCTCAAAGAAGCAGCAATTAGATTTTACTCTTTGAATCCATGTAAGAGGTTTTTCCACTTAATAGAAAAGTTGAACTGATTTAACATCTACCACGTGTGATTCACCCAGCTTTCTACTTGCCATCAGGAGACTCCTACAGTCATTCTTTCTCTCTTAGCCTGTCTGTTCTAATCAAACACCTAGACTGTCTACTACATGGGGTTCAGGATCTCTCCAGCATGTTAAAGGTATTCTTTCCTAGTTTCTAGAGCCGATAGGAAATTTGCGTTATTTTGTCTTCATTTATTTATTTCAATGGTTACATTGGACCAGGAGTAGACAATGAGAAGAGGTGAAATTTCCATTCAAAGTGACCATTTTCGCCCTACTTGGGACTCAAGTTTTGTGTTTATCAAATAATTTCCCAGGTGATACATCCCTCTCTCCTTTTCACCTATGCACACTGCCCCTCTACCCTACGGCACCAACTTGACTTACATGGTATTCGCCAACCAAATCTATGCCCTGGAAAACCAAACCTTGGCAACAGATTTACTTTTTTTTAAGCTTAATTATAAATCAGTATTATTTACTTTAATGGGCAAAAATTTCTGTATTAACCTAAAACAACCTATGATTGTTCAAGTCCATTTCAATGCACAAACCCATCACAGGTGAAACTTAGGCAATAGAGTTAATTGAAAATGCAAATGGAGATACACGTGGCATTTATTTGGTACAAGCCATTATAGAAAATTTGTCCCAGTAAATCAATTAAGTGAGGCTGTTATTGGTGCAGCCAGCTATCGGGTGTACATGGATTCACCGAGAACACTGGGAATTTAGAAGGGCAGTATAAAGACCCATGCTTCTGATTATACAGTCATTTGTGACAGTGGCCTGGCTCACACAGAAGGACTCACATGTGATTCAAAATGCAGGTCTTTGGCAGGGCATGGTGGCTCACACCTGTAATCCCAGCACTTTGGGAGGCTGAGGTGGGCAGAACACCTGAGGTCAGTAGTTTGAGACCAGCCTGGCCAACATGGTGAAACCTTGTCTCTACTAAAAATACAAAAATTAGCCAGGCATGGTGGTGGGTGCCTGTAATCCCAGTTATTCAGGAGGCTGAGGCAGGAGAATTGCTTGAGCCTGGGAGGTGGAGGTTGCAGTGAGCCAAGATCAAGCCACTGCACTCCAGCCCAGGCAACAGAGCAAGACTCCATCTCAAAAAAAAAAAAAAAAAAAAAGAAATTGCAGGTCTTCATCAAACTGCAGATGACTTCTTATTTGTTATTAGGAAATACCAATATATGCATGCTTTTCCTGTTTTACAGATTACCATGAAAGCTGATTTTCAGTCTTCTAAAATGGGTCCATTGGGTAATTTTGAGAGGGTAAATGTGTGATTCAATAAAAAGGAATGGCCTAGAGGAGAAGAATCCAGCCTGATTTTCAGGACAGAATTAAGATCACTTAATTGAGGATAAAAATATGAAATAAGTCTATTGAGTCAGTGAATTATCAGAAGATAGTGTCTACTGCCTGACATGTTTTAAGACTCTAAAGTGTGCTTAGAGTTTTCCAATGCACACTTGCTGTGTTACTGATTAGAAGATTAAAGGAGCAATGTGAAAATGAGCAAATATTAGAAGTCTTCAGATTATAACGCATTCCAATCTCAATTTTCTACTGTTTTTAACCATGAATATTTTATTAAAAAGTATTCTATATCTACATAAAGAACTATTTTTCTGAAAAGGATTGAAGACAAATGAAATATATGGAAGGATAGCCCATTGGCCTGTATTCTTTCAATTATGATAAACATCTAAGCATATATATATACACACACACACACACATATATATATATATGCCTTGAACATTCACCATCAATAATGAATATATTTACATGGATTTTAAATGAGCCAGTAGTCAGCACATTCACCTTGATGAAAGATATAGTGAATTTGGAACAGGCTCTTCATTTAACAGGCTTAAATGCACTTAGCACATTACCATTTTGAGTGAGATTAAAGGTTGAAGTATATTCTATACTTTATTCTTAGACATTTAAAAATATAGTTTGCATTTTCTCTAAAAGTGTAAATCAAGTTACGGTTTATAACTTGATTAGAGAAAATGAATTCTCAAAAAAATTATTCACATTCCTCTTCAAGAAATACAATTTCTGTTTTTTCTGTTTTTAAACCTAAAATAAGGTATTATTGATTATGGCTCCATTGCCTATAAAGATCAGAGAGAAACACCAACAAATCAATTTTTATGATTCTCGCTCATGTTAAAAAACAAAACAAAACAAAACAAAAAAAAAACAGAGAAACAAGTCCTTCTCCTAAAGAAGCACACAATATGAAATCTAAGGGTGCTCTTTGATGCTTAATTCTCAGAATTTGAACCAAGTCTTCTGGGAAGAGTCTTCTCTCTCACTAATTTGGTTCATACTAGAGCCGAAACTTTCTTCCTAGTCAACTGCTCCAATATCTCTACCTCCAGGTCAAAAATCTTCAGTGGCTCCCTGCTAAAATAGTAACCGAGACCTCCCTCAACCTTTCCTGGGCTGCCCTCAGTGTGTCCCAGTTCCCCTCCATGCCCACCCTGAGCTCCCAGAAGCCAGCCCCCTCCTCATTCCCAGACATGGCCTTTCCCCTACACCTCTGCTCCCCTCATTCCTGGACCCTCTGTTTGGAATGTCCTTCATTCTTCACTTCACCTGCCACACACTATCAACACGCCACTCATCCCTGACCCAGCTCAAACTCCCTACTTCCTAAGTCTTCCTAAACTTAAACCCATCCGTCCTACTTCCCACTGCCCTTTCTCATTCCTGTGAGACTTATATGTTTATTTGGGTCTTACGTGTTTATTGCACAGGTGCCTTCCTGCAACTTACCCAACTCTTCAAGTCTGCGTCCCTCCTGCCACCCCCCAACCCCGACCCTGACGGCACATAGCACAGTGGTTACACAAAATAGCCTCTTGATTCTTGCTTTGGAGATGATATATACTTAATAATTACTCACTGTGGCAATATAACAAACTCTTAGGGGCTCAGGCTTTAGTATGAGACCACCTAAATTCAAATCCTGTCTCTATTACTTACTAGCTACAGGATCCTTTCGGTGCTTCAGTATCCTTACTTGTAAATGGGCATAATAATAAAGCCTGCCTCATCCAGTCCTTAGAGAACTGATGGTTCAGCACATGCCAAGTGTACGGCACAGAACTTTCTAGTTCACTATTCTATTGTAAGCATCACTCAAGAGAGATTAAAGAAAAAAAAAACTAGATCTAAATAAGTGGGTTAAAACACATCCTCTAAATCACAAGTTAGAATTATTTGAAAATAGAATGATCCATGAAACAACTTACAGCTTATACTTTGCCAGTTAAATTGAGGGTTACAGCAATTTTAAGATCATATTTATATCTAATATTAGATAGAGAATCAATTCATTTGGAGAGGGAATGTTGCAGGTGGACCACTGAATTTCAGGGAGAGCCCACACAGATGCACTAGAAGATATGATCACTTCCCCAATTTATCAGTCAGGAATTGGAAATGAATCTGGATGGAAACAGAGTGAACAGCAGCAGCCGAAGCATCTTATTGAGTGCACCATGCCAGGGTCCCCCGAAGTCCTTGAGAGGAATGGCCCAGGCTGCGCTATTTTACAAGGTAGAGACCTTGCAGATCAGGGGTTATTCCTGGATGTACACAGCACTTTTATATTAGAAACAAACACATAATGTGGAACAAATCAAGCACTTCCTGGCCTGAAACTCTTCGTGGTTTCCCATCCCCCACGATGAAAATGCCAAAGTACTTCAACCTTTTTCACTTTCACATCCTCCAGGGTCCTCTCCAGCTCCACCCTACCTCTGTGTCCTTTCCTGTTCGCCACAGGCACACTTGATCAATCCATACTGGCTGCCCGGCCATTGCTGGAATTTGACAGTCAAGGTCCTGCCTCACAGCCCTTGAACTTGAGAATTTCCTGCCTGGGAGGGATTTCTCAGATATCCACATGGCTCTCTCCCTCACCTCCTTACGTTCCCACTCAAATGCCCCCTTTTCCATGAGGCCCTCCCTGGCTAGCAGCTGGAAAAAAGTGCCCTTCCCCACACATATTCCCAGCAACCCTCTCCCTCTTTACTATTCACCATCTAACATTCTGTATATTGCTTTTGTTTTGTTTATGCATTGTTTCCTGCTACTATAATAAAAGCTCCAAGAGAGGAGGGAGCCTCCCTCTGGTCATTGTTAGAGCTCTATCACCTAAAGCACTGCCTGGCACCAAGTGGACACTTGATGAATATTTGTGGAACAAACGAATGAACAACAGATCATAAGGCAGCTTATGACCAATCTGAAAAAAGTCCCAGTCGAGGACTCCTTGCATTTAAGCCTGGTCATTCATGAGACATTCTACCTTGTATTTTGAAAGATATGTTTTGAAAAATGCATTAGTTTAGGTCAGCGGTTCTTGACTGCAAGTGATCTCTACCCCCTCAGAATATCTGGCAACATCTACATACATATTTGGCTGTCACAGCAGGGATGTGGGCAGGCGTTACTGTTATCTAGTGTGTAGAGGTCAGGGAGACGGCTGGACATGCTACGATGCACAGGGCAGCTCCATATGACAAAGAATGTCCTGGCCCCAAATATCAATAGTGCCAAGACTGAGAAACCCTGATTAAGCTGGAGGTAACTGCTTAGATCTTCTAGGGAAGGAAGGAGAGAGGGAGGAAGGAAAGGAGGAAGGGGGGAAGGGGGAAGGAGGAAGGGAGGAGAGGAAGGAGAGAAAAAGGAAGAACCAGTAACCTATGCTAATGCTTTTTGCAAACCAGATCCTTCAAAATACAAGATAGAATGTTTTGTGAAAGCCTACTTTAAATGCAAGCCACCACACACCTTGACTTCTTTTTAGGTTGGCTACAAGGAGGGAAGAAGAGAAAGACAGAATCGGGTAAGGGTTTGGGGAAAGGAAGGCAGGCAGGCGAGCTACGTCAGTTGTTGGTAGTATAGAAAGACCAAACACACAAAACTTTTATGTACAAAACAGAGGGGAGTTGTTTTGTTTTGTTTTGTTTTGTTTTTAAGTCATGTTCACCAAGCAAGGAATAAAAAATGTGAAATGAGAAAACTGTCAAGGAGAGTCTTTGCTCCGAGTCCCCCAGACCTCTCTAAAGTGTCCCCCACATTCTGGTTACATGTATTCTCATGGGAATAACTGACAAAGTTGTAATGAAAAAAAAAAGGGGGGGGGAATCCCAAATTGCCATCTCCTCTCTGAGAGCTGCTCGGCTGGTGCCGATGGCTCAGAGCATGTGGCAGGAGCCAGCCGTACCAGGGAGCAGATGCTCCAGACAGGCTCTCCGAGTAACATCAGGGATATGAGAACTCGGGGAGAAATTATCCAAGCGCGCAAACACAGAAGTAAAGATATTAAGAAGTACGGCATTCCTCCCTCTGTAAACATCAAGTGAGTTAGGCTAATCTCATGGTTAAATTACGGAGTGCTCCATCCACAAAAATCCACAGATAGCTTGGAAAAAATTAGTCTTTGGGAAGAATAAAGTCTCATTGGCTGATACAGCCATAATAAGCCTAAAACAAACTGTGTTAATGGTTGAATGAAAAACTGGAATTCTCTCTTCTCAAAGAGTATATCTGGTACATATATTACTGTCTAATTAAGAGATGAATTCACTCCCCAGCTTCCCCCCCCACCCATGTAAAGGCATTCTTTGGTGCTTTCTCTTCTGAATTTTGTAAGTATTTTTTCCTTCACTGACCCTGGTGCATTATCTTATAGCTGGACTGCGAAAACGCTTTTCCTTCTCCAAGAAAGGCTCTCTGCTTTCTTCCACAAAGCATTTTTTAATTTTGAGACCAAAAGCAAACATGACTGCTAAAAAGACAAATAGAACTTTTGGGAAAATGGCCTTTAAGAGAACTGAGAACAAATATGCAGTTACCAACAATTAATCTTTGAAGAAATGTACAGTAAGGAGCTATAAAGAAATACATGTGTGTTTTTCATTAATAAATAGAAAATCAGTCATTCATCTATATTCCTTGTAACCAAAGACAAATTCCTATCTTAAGTTGGGAAGACTGAAAATGAATTGAAAAACTGGTCAAAATGTTTTGGTTGGTTAAGTCAATATTGGACTGAAACAGAAGAAAATTACATCCCTTTATATCTGAAACTACTGAAAATACCGGATAAGAATGAGGAATAAAACAATCGTTTCCTGCTATAGTTAGGAGGATTTTTTTCCCCCAGGTTGACAAAGATAAAGCAACTCTAGACCATAGAAACTCATCAACTATAAAATGACTCACAAATTGTTTATTAATAAAGGAAACTTACGGACAGCAAGGGAATGGCAACTTTTCCAAGAAAATCTGGGGGTTTATCTCCATCTTCATCAAACACTGTCACTTCCAAAACATCATGGATATCTTTAATGGGACTGTAACAAAAATACCATGTATTATACACAAAAACACACAAGTGAAGTCTGTTCCATGAAGATCTGGAAACACTGTTTCACTAATTAAATCTGTATGTCCTTAGAGTATAAAACTACCATTTAATTAAATTCCAAAAATTAAATCAAACTGACTGTATTCCCAAACCTTCCATCATAGAAGATTCAGACATCCATATGAAAAAAAGAAGTCAACTTTTTTACTATGACATTTTTCAAACAGGATACCTGCACTCAAGGGTAGGACTGTCAAAGAAACAAAATAAAGAAAGAGATAGGGAGAAAGCATTAGCAGAGTGTCCAACCAAAGTAATTTTTAAAAAGCTTCCAAATGAAAGGAGTTAACATTTTTTAAAATTAAGAATTACCTTTAAAATAAAATGGTGGTGAAAAATCACTATTTCCTGAAACGCTTAGAAACCCTCTGTTGTTGAAACACAAAATACTAAAAATATATATTTTTTAATATTGACCAGAAGCCAGATACCAGGGACAATGAAAAATGGAGCCATGGCCATTGGCAACGTGTTAGGGAAACAAGAGACTCTTATATCTGGCCATTGGCAAAAGTGTTTTGCAGAGTTAATCCACTTTTCATAGATCCTTGGGAACTTTCTGCTAATAGCATTCACTCTACTCAAAATGAACTTTATTTTTTCACTTATAAGCACAGACAGAGCATTGATTTAGCTTCGTGGGGACAGTATGTCACCATTTTACCCAAATTCAACAGGGCCTCCCCTCAATGTTCAGGTGCCTTGAAATCTGAAGCAAACTAAGATCTTAAATCTATCCAGCCTCCTAAATGCCCGGGTTTGATAGTGTGGGCAGAGAATCACTGTGGGATGGGTCGCTCAGATAAACTGGAATATAAGGAGCCTTTGGGGGTCTCTAAGGAGTCACAGATAATCTGTATTTTCCTAAAGATTTTGGCAGATCTTAGAACACATAAGATCATTGAATTTAAGGCAGGTCTCCATTTCCTTAACCCACGAATGAATTAACCTAGAAATATGGACGCTTCCATTTATTCATAGATTAATTTAGTCACTAAAAGATCTACTTTACAAATGCCTCCTATAACAGTCCCTTGCAGTTCCAAACGGTCTCTTCTATTATTAACACCACACTCTATAAAATGAAAGGATAAAAGGTTTTCAAAAGAAAAAACAATAAAATTTACTCTTTGCCCATAAAAATGGACAGAAAATTCCACTCAAGAGCCCCAGACTACCTTCCAAGCATAGCAGAAATAATTCCAGAGGCTAAAGCACTTACAATGTAAAAACTTTGTTCCATTCAGGGTTGAGGTTTTTGTAGACGGTATGCGTCTGAAGTCGGTCATTGCCTAACTCCAACAAGCAAAATGGGTCACTCTTCCCTGGAAAGATAACATACACATTGGTCAAAGACAAGTGAATCTCGAAAGGGACAAGGGCAATGTGAACAAGAGTCAGATAAAGTTGTGCTTGCTGAAAGAGGGAAGGCAAGACTCCTTTTCCAATGAGTCACGGAGGCCCTGTGTGGGAATCCAGGAGACAGGCAGAGGCTACAAGTGTTGTACCTTTAGCATACTTAACGGGTTAGAACAAACACACCACCTGATACGGTCTGGTTGTGTCCCCACCCAAATATCATCTTGAATTGTAGCTCCCATAATTCCCATGTGTTGTGGGAAGGACCTGGTGGGAGATAATTGAATCATGGGGGCGGTTTCCCCCATACTGTTCTCATGGTAGAGAATAAGTCTCATGAGATCTGATGGTTTTATAAGTGGTTTTTCTTTCACTTGGTTCTCATTCTCTTTTGCCTGATGCCATGTAAGACGTGACTCGCCTTCTGCTACGATTGTGAGGCCTCCCCAGCCACGTGGAACTGTGAGTCCATTAACCCTCTTTTATAAATTACCCAGCCTCAGGTATGTATTTATCAGCAACGTGAAAACAGACTAACACACCACGCAAGACCAGGCCTTGAAAGCCAGCGGCCACACATTTCACAGGAGCGGGAATCCATTTGGCATGAGAGCCCATTTCTTTGTTTTTAAAATGAAGTTCACCTCTGTTTCCTTCCTGAATTCTAAGTCAATCTGTATAATTACTATTCTATAACTGGAAACCTGTAACTTACAGGCTTCTACATGGCTATAAGAGGAAGTGAGAAAAAGTGTAAAAATGACTCTTTAGGAGTTAAGCTCTGCTCCTAAGCAAATGGTCACAAACACTCATGATCCTGTATACTCTGTACGTTATGAGAATACACGAGCTACATTTTTGGTGTCATAAAACAAACAACAAAAAAAAGTATAACTCAATAAAGGTCAGAGTTTTTAACTTAACAAAAAAAAATAAAGCTCATCTTTCACTTCTCACCTCTTCTCTTTCTACCCTATCTCCCATATTTGCACACCAAAAAACGTAAGAAATTTCCAGATCCAAAGTTAGACCTACAGTGTTACCAAGCAAAAAACTCACTTCTCTTTTGCTGTGTTTGGCGGAAGGATCTGGAATTGGAACTGTCAGGGAAAGAACGAATGGCTCCATAATGTCCATAGGACATGAACGCATTGCCGGCGTCTGCAGCACACTGGCACTTTACAAAGCAGCGCTTGCTAAATTAATTGGGGGCACAAGGACAGATGCTGTTCCAACAAATGGCCAAGGAGTCCCAGGCCAGGGCCTAAGCCAGAGAGTGCTCAGGCCTCTTGACCTGCTGGCCTACCATTCGGGTCACTGAACCTCCATCTAATTCGCTTAATAACCAGGCGCTCTGAGGTACAGCACATCAATAGAGATATTGATACTTGCAGGAGCCTGCATGAAGATTATTGTTTAAAAAGGGAGGAGGAGAAGAGCAGACGCATGGGCGATGAATAGTATTAAACAGGAGATTCCACTCAACTGACTAGTGGCCTGGACACTTAGATTCCTCGCCAAAGCTTTTAAGCCAATGCTACTATTTCAGTTGCTAGTAGACAATGATCAAGCCACAGACATAAAGGAAGGAGTGAGGGTTTTCAATTGCAAACAATGGAAATGGTCCCTGTCTACATATAGCGGAAAAGAAATTTATTAAAATAATATCAAACAGCATTCAGAATTCCTACAAAGGCTGGAGAATCGGGCTAAAAAATATCACTATAAACCAAAGAATACTTAAGCACAAGAAACTCAGCCCATATCTCATACCAGGAAAAGTCTGTTGTGGCCTCTGCTTCCCCAGAATATTGCCCTCACAATTCACTTCCAATATGAATTCTCTACTCCTGCTTCTCTGCCTCACTCAAGACCGATGCAAGGGCCTCCGGGGCCTGTCTTACACAGCCAAGTACCCAGGCCTGAAAGGCCAGAACTCACAAAGGGAATACTGACTTTGTAGCTTCTGTGAATGAAAGTGGGCTCTGACCTCTTCTTCAAAATATACAATGGGAAATGATTCAAACACGGAAGGGATTTTAGATGCTGGGGAGTCAAAATCAAACTAACATAAAAATCCATCTGCACCCACAAAAAGTCTTATTTATTTAAAGACAGTTTACGCTGGCCATGTGGTTTGCAGGGGAAGAGGCTGGAGTTAGCTGGGGAAAAGCCTACCAACATAGAACAACACCATTTCCTCTTCAGCAACTGTGAACAAGAAGAGACCACATACTTTTGGCTTAATGCTCAGGTATACCATGCTTGATTTCTCCACCCAGGCTGAAACAGCTACTTAACCGTTTGTCAGACTATTAGTAGGTGTCAGCGCTGCTCCTCCAGAGACGCCAGCATGACACGCCATCAGCAGTTGCTCCAGGGAAACCGTCTGACACTTTTAATGAAAACCCTGGGGTTACTCCACAGCAGGGCAGAGATGCTGCCTGGTCCTGTTGAGGCACAGGTGGGCTCGTTCTGTGGCTCCCGCTCTCTCAAGCAAGCACACTCTTAGCTGTCCCAGCTAATGAGGAACAGACTTTCCTCCAGAAACCAGGAACTTCAGTTATGTGTCTCCAAGGAACACATTGTACCAACTCTCTGAAGATAATTCAGTCAAAGCTCATTAAAATGCTGCATTTATTAATATTACAGTATAAACAGAGAGAAGCAAGAAGAAACAAAGACATTAAAATGTTTATAGAATAATTTATGCACATTTTATGGATTGATTTCTCTTAAAAAGTTTCAGATACATGGGGACTTTGAGTAAAATTTCAATAACAAATATTCTTATTTGAGATAACAAGTATCTCTCATAATAAATGAAATGTCCAAATGCTCACCAATGGTACTGAGAGAAAAGGACAAGGCAGCCTGACATACATACATTTGAGGCCATGCTTTTCCTCTTTGTACCACCCATTTCACAGGAAAAACATCTAGAAGACCTCCTCTGTGTCCAGAAGCCACATCACCTTGACACATTTATGCCACTGATAATTCAGTTTCACACTGAGGTTTAGCACTTTGCACTCAATAGCCTTTGCTATTTTCCAACATTGCTTTAAAATTTATTTGTATTTCTTGAATGGCAAGTAAGGGGGGGGTTCACTTAAACAGTTTTACCTTTGTATCAATTATAGAAGCTGAATGACAGATAATAAATGTGTTACAATAGTCATATCATTCATTTGATAACCCCCCTTTTTTTTTTTTTTGAGATGGAGTCTCACTCTGTTGCCTAGGCTAGAGTGAAGTGGTGTGATTTTGGTTCACTGCAGCCTCTGCCTCCTGGGTTCCAGCAATTCTCCCTCCTCAGCCTCCCGGGTAGCTGGGATTATAGGCACGTGCCACCACGCCCAGCTAATTTTTGTATTCTTAGTGGAGACAGGGTTTCACCATGTTGGCCAGGCTGGTCTCAAATTCCTGACCTCAGGTGATCCACCCACCTCAGCCTCCCAAAGTGCTGGGATTACAGGCATGAGCCACCATGCCCAGCCCATTTGATAACCGTTTATTAAGCACATAGCTTAATAAATGTTCCTAGCACTAAACTGACCCTGAAATACAATGACCACCTAAGCAATTACCTGCAAGGGACTCTCATAATGGTCTCTGCTGTTCTGAAAATGCTGCCCTTTCCAAGAAAAGTTTCCTCATTCTCATCCCACAGCAAACTGAGTTGTTTCCATTTCAGATCTCCAATTGTGTATTGCTGTTATGACTCTTATATCCCACATTCGTAAATTTCCACTCCACAGTCAGCATGCATATTCACTTAAGGGTCCTGAAGCAGGCACACCCAATATATGTATGCTCTTACCATCCCCCAAGAACAGTGCTATGGCCTAGGGACAGAGGGCAGCAGTGAAATGCAGATGAGAACATGAAAGTTCAGAGAAATGTAATTCAGTTCAGAAAAGTTCAGAAAGATTTCTCAGTGGAGGTGATTCTTAATCGAGGTTTACAAGAGGAGTGTTTGATGAGCAGAAATGGATAAGTCCTTCTTGTGGAGACGGGACAGGTCAAAGCATCAAATTTATTAGGAGGATATATATATATGATATATTATTATATATAATATATATCATATATAATATTATATATGATATATATTATATTATACATTATATATCATATATAATATATCATATATAATTATAGATTATGTCATATATTATATATTATATATGACATATAATTATATGTCATATATAATTATGTCATATATAATTATATGTCATATATAATTATGTCATATATAATTATATATTACATATCATATATAATTATATATTACATATCATATATTATATATCATATATTACACATTATATATTATATATCATATATGATATTTATATTATATATCACATATATGATATTTATATTATATATATATATGAGAGAGAGAGGCAAATAGCGATAATCGGGTAATGTAAGATACAGGTGGATAGGTACTAAGATTGGCTTGAAGACCATGACCAGGAGTTTTCATTTCATTCTACTCATCCAGGAGCCAGGAACCACCCTAGACTGTCAATACAATACAAGGGGTAGAGTTGGAAGAAAGCACTTCTGGACCAACACAGTTCCTGAAACTAAATATGGAGCATTTTAGCTCAGAGAGGCTTGGGGGACGTGGGAGGACAGCAGAGCCATTCCAGATGAAAATTTCTAAAACTCTATTTTCATGTCTTATTTCCAACCATTTGTTTACAAACTTTACTATCAGATATTGGAGCACATTTTAATTGATCAGTTCTGGAAATCTATATTTTCTATCTGTTTACCCCACATAACCCATCCTTATCTACCCACTGTTCACCAACTCTTTAGCAAGGTTGGTGTCTCTTTCCTCCACTCCTAACTTCACTAGGCTGCCCTATCCGGTCCTGCACACAGAGTAACAGGGCTCATTTCTGCTTCCTACTTTGCATGGGGAATAGCTTGTCCCTCTGTGCCCTTCCAATCTCCTTGCTCTCCAAAAAAGGAAAACATTAAAAAAAAACAAAAAAAACCCAAAAAAACTAACTTCTCAGGCCTAGTTTAACCTTGCCTTCTTTGTGGCACTTTCTCTGCAACCTCCAGGGAGACCCCAGACTCCTATGATAATGAGTTTGGACATTATAATGCCTGCTGTACGATGTACCTGTTCATATATTCAACAACTGCTTAATGATCCTCAGAATGTGCAAAGCACTGTGCTAGGAGCTGAGGAGGCCTTTAAAAGAAAATGAAATGTTGATCTCTGTTCTTCTAGGCCTAACTTTTCATATACGTCCAGCCTTTCCAGATGGGTCCTGGCCTTCTCTAGGACAAATAATGACTTCTTCAGCATCACACAGGCAAAGACCTGTTCACCTTGCTGTGACAGATGTCTAGAACAAGGGGCAGACATGTCCATACTAGGACTGCAAGAACAGTAAAGGAAAAATAGGACTTCACCTTGCTAAAATGTTATTTATCTTAATTTCTGATAATCCTATATTCTAACACCTAGAGCAAACAAGATGAGTGACATGAGAAAGTTTCCTTTTTATTTGTATGTTTTAAATACAGACAAGGTCTCACTCTATCACCCAGGTTGGAGTGCAATGGTGCAATCATAGCTCATGGTACTGTAACTTTGAATTCCTGGGATCAAGCAATCCTCCTGCCTCAGCCTCTATGACTAGCTAGGACTACAAGGACATGCCACCATACCTGGTTAATTTTTTTTTTTTGGTAGACACCATGTTTCATCATGTTGACCAGTCTGGTCTGGAACCCCTGGGCTCAAGCAATCCTCCCTCCTTGTCCTCTTAAATTGTTGAAATTATGGGTGCGAGTCACTGCGCTTGGCCCTAAATATTTTCTTCTTCTAACTCCACTTCCCTGCTACTTCTCAAGCCCCTCAACAATATCATCATTTACTGATCTTGTCTAACATCTTCCCATTTTCATTCTCCTCTCAAAATCCTTGCTCCTCACAGCTGCCAGAATAAACTTTTGTTAGTTTATATTGGATCATATCATTCCCTTAATAGTTTTCCAAATTTCTTCACCTGGCCCGGAAGCTCCTATGTCATCCAGTCCCACCTAAGACATGAACATCCTCTCCCCTGAGAGGTTTCTTTTGCTTTCTGTCTTCTAGTCCTGCTTGCTTTCTTCCAGACCTCTGAAAAAGCTGGGCAGGCCCTGGAACACTGCTGTCTCCTCATTTTCAAGTGCCTTTCCTTCATCTCTGCAGTGCCAACTCTTTCTCATGTCTCTATTTGACATCTCTGCTAGAACATCACTTCCTGCAGTATCTCCAGTCAGGCATCCCTTCCATAAGAATTAACACCACGTTCTTGACCTTAGAAGTAATTGAAATTAGACAGCCACTGGTTAAATCAGTCACTTCATATGAGGTCAGGGACCAATTCCTCTTTTCTACCATGTCACCAGGAAAAATCATAAGGTATCACATAGAATAGAAAAGGTATATTTGCTAAATAAATTTAAATGTTACTAAGAACTCACCCATTAATATGGAAGCAATTCCTCTGTTAATTCATGGAATGTCACAAATGAGCTGAATTCATTCAACCTCATGGTGCCTCTAAGTTATAAACCACTAAGTCATCCATATACTCCCAAACTTTGCAATGGCTACAGTCCATGTTCTTTCGCAGGCAGTTGAAGCAGACGGCCTGCCAGAGGCAGATTTATGTAATTTTTAATGTGTTTTTCAAAAGTTGGTCTTGATTTGGGCTTAGCTATCCATGAAGATCTCTTGAAAATTAAAAACGTTCAATCACGACTACAGAGCTTTCTAGAAATTGCAATTATAGCCATCCCTTTGAAAATAGGGCATCTTTAAGAGATGAGGTATTGCTATGGATACAGCTTCAAGAGACAGACAATTAAATGAAACCATAATATGGGCATGTGGTTGAAAACTCAGTGAACAATAACCATGAGACTATTCCTCTTCTGACACAAGCAGTCTTACGTTTCAAAACAAAAACAGCAATATAAAAAAACTTGTAGTCATTATTATAATTTCCAGAAACAACTCAAAAGTCAGTATCATAGTACAAGGCAGAAACATTTTTACTCTATAATGTGGGGTCTAAGTGCCCCATTTTGGTCAACAGTTTGACAATAGCACTTTTTTGTATAACAACAACAACAAAAAGATGAACACGCCAAGCTATTTTATACTAATAAAACTATTATCCACATTATCAAAATGTAAAATTCAAGCACTAAAGTAGTTCAGTATGAGAATTTCTCTACCATGAAGCATATTTTTTTGCCTTCTTTTTAAGCACTCGATAGAAATAGAAACAAAAAGAAACATCTTAGAGTGGTAACTAGATTTCTAAAAGTGGCTGAAGAGATAAAAGTGGTTATCAGCTTATATGTCTAACATGATCTAAAATTAGGGAAATTATAAACAATATGTGAACAAAACAACCTATACAATTCTTCACGTATCAAATATACTCTAATAAAATGCATTTAATAAGGAATGGGAAATACATTTATTAAGCACAAAATATATATCAGTCACGTTCATTTAGGATTTGATTTAACCCTTAAAATACCCATGAGGACATGGAGGCTTAGAGGGAGCCTAAGGCCAGTATGTGGGAGAACTGAGATTAACACATGGGTCTCTGCTTCTGTATATCTTCCATGTCATTAGACATAGGGATTAAAATGAGAGACAGCTACCATACAAACAAAAGGCAAAAACATGGGCACTAATCTGTATCTTCAATGAATAAATCATTGAACTGGACACTGGTTTAGTTAAGGCTGAATCCAGGGCCCATGGAAAAGGCTCATGCACTTACCCAAGGAATGGAATATTTTACTGCAGTTACGGCTCAAATCTGTGTGGGGGACAGACCAAGAGCTCCTCCTAATGGCATAGCCAAGGAACCAGTGAACTGGAAATGCAACCCCCTGATTTTGAAGAAGGTCTCCATCTATTTCAAAGGTACACACCACCTCCTACACCTCATGTCCTGCAGTAGAGGAGCGAAGGCAGAGTGAAGATTGAGCCTTCTCTTAGGGATCACAAGCTCCCTAAGGGTGTGTCTGTTAACCAAGTGTGGTGCTCAATGAATATCTGTGGTCGATTACCAGAACTGCCCCCAAGCTGACTTTCCTGAAGTTGAGAAATACTTAAAAAGTGGTCGAGGAAGCTATATTGGGTTCTCTGGAAAGAAACAGTGGTTCTGTAATTAAATGTATCTTTATTCTCCTGGATCAGGCAATTGTTATGGTCCCCTAACATGCCTATTTATCAAATAATGATACTTTATAATAACCTAGATTTCTCATCTGGAAACATATTTATTTTTCCTCTGATAGATATTTTGAGATTATGCTAATTTGGGAGTTATTTCCTTTATTAACAATGGAAAGAGAAAAGGGTCCAAGTGACACCTTTATTACCAAGATATCAAGAGGATCCAGATATATTTTGGAAACTTTTCATGATTGATGGCTGGGTTTTGTTTGTTTGTTTGTTTGTTTTTAATGGCAAAGGGTGCCAAAAAGTCTCAAGGGTGAAATAAAAATCCCCAGGAGAATTCTGGAAGGCAAGCAACTCCAAATTGTGAGTCAAGATGATATTTCCAGTTTTGTCCCTCCATTGCCTCCTGATAATTCCCTAGCTTCTCATCATAACATATAGATTATTAGAATAATGGAAACATGAAAAATGAAGATGAGTGATATGGTTTGGATCTATGTCCCTACCCAAATCTCAGGTCCAGGTGTAATCCCCAATGGTGGAGATGGGGCCCAGCAGGAGGTGATTAGATCACAGGTGTGGAACCTTCATGAATGGTTTAGCGCTATCCTCTTGGTGCTATCTCCTGATAGAGTTCTCACGAGATCTGGTTATTTAAAAGTGTGTAGCATCCCCTATCCATTGGTCCTGCTCCTGCCATGTAAGACTCCTGCTCCACTGCTCTTGCTTTGCCTTCCATCAAGAGTAAAAGCTCCCTGAGACTTCCCAAGAAGCAGAAGCTGTCATGCTTCTTATACGGCCTGCAGAACCATGAGCCAATTAAACCTCTTGTTTTATAAATAATCCAGTCACAGGAATTTCTTTATGGCAATGTGAGAACGGATTGAACAATGGGATTGTGCTATAAAAAGAGAGGATATTGAAGCCTATACTGCATTTTCTGTTATGCTATTATGTCACTTCATATCCTCCCACACTGAGCTAGGCGTGGAGGGCTGCTCTGATTGCTTTGTTGCTACTCTTGGCATGGTGAGTTAAAGTAAACTCCCCTAAGTTTCCAGTTCCCCTATTATGTAGGATTCTGAGTGGGTAGGGGGCATCCTGGGAGGAACAGGGTAAGGGCCATGAGTGTGAAACAGAGGGAGACTGAAGAATGGCCTCTTGTCTTTGGAACATCCTTTATGGGGAAGGAAGTCTCTTACAATAATTATTTTAGAGAATAAAACTAATAAAGAGAAAGCTTAAGTAACAGGAAGGTAGCTATATGAACCCACTTTTTGATTCTAAGAATGCTAAGGAAGAATCATTGATTTGGTGTGGAATCTTGGCATATGCATCATGCCAGTGGTGGCCATGATGGTTTCAATTCCTAGTGCTGAATTAACCCCAACACATTACAATCCTGGCAGCTTCTCAGCAGCATACTATCAATTATAATAAGGCTATCCTGAATAATCTGCACACATGTGCTGAGCAAACCAATACAGTTTCCTACTCTTCATTGGCTGATCTCTCTCAATGGGTAACATAGGTGTTGTCATGTGTACTGAAAGGTGACATAATCTGGACTGAAAAACATTTCAATTCTCTAACAATTTTCCCATTAACCCATTGTTTACTATATTCTCTTTTTACAGTTTATGAGATTAACTTTGTATTTTCTTTCGACAGTATTAATTTATGATCAGATGTGCCCCTGGGCAGCATATACCACAATTTTCTGTCTGGGCCTCTACTGTAGGTATGAAACCTGCTATACTGTCCATTTCTCAGCATTGTCCAGAATAAAATGTTTCTCTTTCTCAGTTAATCATTAGAATGCAAGTTGTTTTCTTCTTAAAATACCTGCATTTTAAGACTAGCAGTAGCTGAGTGAAGTATGTTGGTCTTGTCAAACACTACACACAGCTATTCACCTTGAGCCTCCAAGTACAATTTATCATTTGTTTCATGAATCAAGGCTGTGGCCTGGTTTACTACAAAAGTAATGACATCAGGCTGCATCACCTATTACTTAAAAATGTTAGGTTACACTGGGCACAAGGAATTTGTGAAGCAAATTCTTTAAAAAACATTTGACAGGCTTTTCTACTAGAATAACTGCTTATGGCTATCCACGTCTAACGTTGGCATAGACCTGAGAAAAAATAGCTTTTACCAATTTTAGAGAGACAGGCTCCAAAGAAGATAGATTACTTAAGATTCTTTGAATAAAGTCTTCTCTCTTGTACACAAATGTCAGAAACTCTAAAAAATGCCAAGATAAATATACATTTAAATGTATTAACAGATAGCTTCAACCACAATCAATTAGCATATTTATTTAAAAAGGCATAATTTAAAAACAGTAAATATACCTTTTTATACATTACAGAATTAAAGACTTTACCATTTGTAAATATAATACTGGTAATATACACAGATTTAGGCTTATTCATATCTTTTAACACATTTGAAAATGTATACACTATTTTCCTTTATAGATAAAACAACTTTATGAGAAATAAATTCACCTTACTATATTTTATTCTAATGTTCTAAAATACTAACATAGTAATGAGTATTCAATTTTTCCAGAGTTTAATTTCTTATGACTATATAATCATAACATCAATAACAACTCACAGGGAATATCCTTCTAATTTGATTCCAGTGGCTTGAATGACCTATATTTTCTTTTTCTAATGGTTACTCGAAAAGAGGTGGACGCCTTTAAAATTAGGAAACTACTGACCACAGAGTTTACCATATGCATTCACTCCTCCTCCAGGATGTGTGGTCCCTTTGCCCCCAAAACGGTAACTATAACCTCCGTATGGACTACTGCCAAGACTAATCCCTATGGACTTTTGCTTTATCAGGATTCCTGAACTTTAGGTGAAACTAAACTGAAGCATCATTTATTGTGGTTACTTCATGTTGTTCTTAGAAACATGCAATTACCACAAAATAAAAACATATGATAAAAGAAAAGCAGAAAGAACGAAAGGTTCCCTTTTGCACCATGTCTAAAATGACCATCATTCTTTAGAGAATGTCCCTGGTTACCCGGAGTAAATGCATTTTTTTTTAATTTGTGGGTGAATGCTTTACTCCCCTAGCAACTGCAATAAATGAACGCTCATTTATAAAGTAAGATGACTGGAAAATGGAAGGCATAGAGTAGAAATACTTATTTCTTAAATGTTCCTGGCAGTGACAAAAATGGGTGGCTTTTCTGATCCTGATCCAATGACACTGTTGAGGTCTGTTTTATTTTTTTACTACATACTTTGAATTGGTAACAATAATGATAACAGCAGTAATGCCTGATCCCCACCGTAGGCCACGATCGCTGACCTCTTAGAGGTATTCATTGCTACCTCACGGTAATGTGAATCCATTTCTTTTTTCACATAGAAAAGTTAAATTACAAGTATCTGGAATAAGTCCACTTTGTAGCCCTAAAGCAGTGCCTTGGTGGGAACAACACTCTGGAGGATTCACACAGGAGCCTGACAATGTATAAACGTAGACTGTGAGACTTAGTTCTAAAAACGAAGGTCATTATGGTCTAAACACATGTTTAGCTAATGACAAATCACTTTTCCTCAATTCACTATAGCAAGAATTTTCTCATAAATACAGAAATAGTAAAACACCAGGGCATTTAGTCGAACCACACAGCATTATTTCATTTCTAACTACTGCTATCGTTATTGGAATTTGTTGGTACTTACCTTCATGCACTCCAAAACTAACTACTGAATACCTTGAACATAAAACAACAAGATGAAAACATTTCTCCCAAAATTATTCTTCCATAGAGAGGGTCTTTACAAAGACTCTTTCTTCAGGTATCCTCTCCTATTCACTTTATTTTAATAGTCAAAATACTCTTTGGAGATGATACACTGGCCTGAAACAATCTTTATAAAAACTAGTTTTGGGGGCTTTATGGAGGTTACTTGATAGAACAGGTTAAGTAAATTAAGTTTTTCAAAAGCGTTTCCCTTAGCCAGGTGTGGTGGCAGGCATCTGTAATCTCAGCTACTGGGGAGACTGAGGCAGGAGAATTGCTTGAAGCCAGTAGGCGGAGGTTGCAGTGAGCCAAGATGGCACCATTGCACTCCAGCCTGGGCGACAGAGCAGGACTCCATCTCGGGTTAAAAAAACAAAGGGTTTCCACATATGGATGTTGTTGTAAACAAGCCTTCAAAAAATACTCTTAATGCATTATCATCAGTCACTGGAGATTAAAAGATATATATATGCAACTTACAGAAAGAATTTTTTTAAATGCTGGAAGGCATAAATGAGTTCTTGGGGCTGGAGACATTTCCTGAGAGAAAAACAACTGTGCATTCGAAAAGCGCTGTATGTAAACAATTACATGGAATTAAAAATAATTTTCTCTGGAAAATTCATAGGCAATTCTAAATGTGCTTTAGGGATGACAGAACCACTAATGTCAAAGGCACATGTGAAATGTTGACTGTTTTCATAAAATATAAGTAAAAAGAAAAATGTCTTAATTAACATGAGATTACAAACATTTGCAATAATACTAGTGAATATTAAAAGCAATCATCTGAGTACTTCACCTACAAGCCTCAAAAATTGTATCTTCTATTTGGCCCAAAAACCATTTTTGGATCTTCTCACTAGTCAGGATCATCTTGTAGGGTAGTCATTTCTATTGCTTCATTTTTGAGCAGGGTGAGGAGAACTTTTTTTTTTTCAACTAAGTTTATATTTCCTAAAATTTCTGTAATATAATGCGCTGAAAACTAAAGTTCTCTTTTCCAATGGTTGAACTTCCTTAAACTCAGTCTCAGAAATTTAGAGGCTGTACGAATATAGTGAAATTGTTCCTGTCTGAAAGGAAGAAAAAGAGTAGCCCACATTCTAAAAATATGAGATATATATTTTTAAAAACCATGCAATCCTGAATCAATAGATAGAACCATGCTGTAGAATACTCTTTGTATTCATCAATTTACTTGGTAAATAGCATCTGTCATGTAGGCGGCTAAATTGTTAGTCAGCACAAGGGGGTAATTTGGCAATGAGTGCGGAGTCGCTGTCAGACACTGGCGTGTCTGGATTACTCTACGTGCAGGAGAGCATAATTCAGCACAAAGCATGTCTGCTTTGGCCTCTTTCTAAAAGTTCAAGTTACAGAAGCACCAAGAGAAACTTCCTATAAGACAATGAATGTCAACTGCAAAGTGATTCCAGGGCCTAGGCTCTGGTCATTATTACGATGAGGTGCCAGCCAGATCTGACTTCAAGCTCAGATTTATGAACCATATGAACCATTCAGCACAGAGAGCAGCAAAAGGCGAGAAGTCGAATCACTGTCATTTGAGGTTACGTAGAAAAGCTTGACCAACAACTTAATTTAACAAATAAAGAAGTCGTGACTCATACTCCACAAATATTTTTGAAGCTCAATAGATTTGAATATTACTGAATCAGCATAAAATCATTTGAAAGAAATAATTGTGTAAATAGGTGCTTTATGTGAAAGAAATTGCTCAAGTCTGCCTCTTTTTTGCTATGACTCTATTTGAAGGAGCATGACTGTTATATTCATACTTCTGCTTATTAAGCATTTTGCTTTGCCAGGAGATTGTTTCAAAGCAGGAAATAAATAAAGATAAATTAGAAAATGAAAATGTCCTGTACCTGAGAAATCTGCCGCTAAGAGATCTGCTGCCTTTAAAACCTTCACTTGTAGAATGCCGACGTCTTTCACATCTTTCAGGGAGTTCTGTAAGCACTGAGGGTTGAAAAGGTGATACAAGTGAAAACAGCTTTTTAATATACTACTTAATGTCATAAAGTCCTATAGGAAGTGCATCCTAGATTTATCTTCCTTTTTCTCATGAAATCTTTAAAAAAAATCCCCAAAAACATATTATATAAGGACGGTTAGGCACTTATAGCAGCCAGATTAAAAGAAAAGTGACTGAGAATTAGTTAACTACAGCTTTAAAATAAACCAATTAGAAGCACATATAATCTACTTTTAACATCGCCCCCTGGTGATAGCATAGATACCCCACCATGAAAATGTGTGGGTAGAATTACACTGATACTCTTTTTCCCCCCTTCTTTCTCATTAATGCAACTTTTAAATCACTCTGAAACACAACATTATTCTGACCTAGTTAGTACAAACTTTATGGATTCCAGAGGACTAAACTTGGACCCATCACAGATACTTATCACCACTCTAAAGAGAGTTGGGGCAGAAACAGTGAATTTTCTGGTCTGTTTTAGCTAGCTCATTGAATTAGAGATTAAGTATCTAGTATCACCCTAGATTCATATTTACTTTAGCCTTGAGTTTGTACTAGCCAAAGTCTGAATATATCTACTGCTCATTCTTAAGCACATATAGCAATATTTGGATGTTTATATACATGGCATCCTTAAGAAATTGTGCATGAAAGAGGCCAGCAGATAAACTCTCTTCTCCTGCCTCCAGAACACACCTACTGAAAAAGATACTGCCTCAAAACCTCTGGACATGCTATTTCTGTCATCATTAGATAGCTAAAAACCTGTGATAAACAGACCTCAAGGATTTACGAAAGGCTATTAAAATACTTGCTATTTAGGCATTTCAGGTAGAATAACACAAGCTTAATAATAGTTCGCCTAACTTAATATGCATCATTCCTAAAAACATTTGAAAGTTGTTTCTCCTCTATATTTTCAACCTAAACAAACAAAACAATTAGTTTTTAAACTAAGAGAACGCATTTGAAATGAAGTGCTTTTACAATTTAGAAGTGGAAATGCCTTTAAAGAGGATCTGTCCTCATAACTTAAAAAACAAATCCAGGGGGCTGTAACTTGTGCTTTGAAACAGCATTCGTTCCCTCTAACGTGCTGGCTAGCTTGCTAGCTGAAGAAGCACTGACTATTTCTATTTTGACCATAGCCTCTTCAAACCTCTTTTCGATGACTACTCCTCAAATCCTAAAGTATTATTCAAAGCAGGCATTATGATGGTATCTAATGTTCCTTTATAAACACACAAAACTCCTCACGAATTTGGTAAATTTGTCAACTTATCCACTGGAAAGCTTGGGGAAAAGTTTTATTCTTCACCATTAAATTTTCATTTGCTTACCTAATCAGAGAGAATGTTAATAGTTGTGTCAAACCTTCTTCACAGTATGCCAGCCTCACATGCACACTCTGCATTGACAATGAGCTATGTGGCTAGGTCTTGTACTCCCGAAGATAAAGAATTATTCAATTAATCAATACATCTACACAGTGAAGGATCCTGGAGACACTAAAGTTTATGCTGAGAATGATAGTGCCATTGAATAGGGATTCATCTTTGCTTCATTTTCATGCCACTTCCCTAAAACATGCTTTCCCTGTGTGGCACTAAAATAAACATATTGATTTATACAGAAGATAGGATAAAAGCAGAATGCAAATAAAGGCACCTGGAAAGCCAGAGTACAAAAAATAAACGAAGAGGACGCAGCCATTTCATTTAAAAATGCTGAGTGGACTGTTAAGCTCATTGCAACTACTTAGGGAGAAATCACACACTGCTCTTATCATCCAGACTAGTTCAGAACAGCGGTTCTTCATGTCCAGCTAGTGTTATTGCTTTACAAGGCATGAGCGGGTTCTCACTTGATCCTAAGAAGTTCTGCAAAGGTATCCATAACATTGCAACCATTAATGGCTGGTAAAGTTATTTGTGAACTCATATTAAAAGTCCTATTTACACACACACACACAGCCTAAGCAGGAGTCTGCTTCCCTGGGGATTTCAACATTCCCCAAAGACTTGCTAAACACTAAAAATTCAGAATCTCTTTTTGCCTTTTAAAATAGCAAAACCAACTCTTAATTCCACTGTCACCTTTTCACTAATGCATTAACCCCTAAGTCTGATGTCTTGTTTTATGACGTACAAGGAAACTTGGGACAAAGATCTCTTTTGATGTAGTTTTTCAATTCAGAGACTTTGTTTCAATAAAGACTTTGTTTTAAAAGAGAAGGTGGGAGGAGGGGGAGTATACAATAAGGAAAAACACTCACATATCGCTGGGTAATCTGCTTTCTTTCGCTGGGGTCTGCGAAGGGGCAGACACACAGATCAGAGACGGAGACCCCCGCACAGGGTGTAAGTGTGACCAACATAAGGAGAGCCCCCAGACAGCTGTCCAGTGGCAGCTCCAGGCAGTTGGCTTGCTTCAGAGGGAGTGCCGAGATATCCACTTTACACCTAGAAAAGTTTCAGGAATCAAGAGAGAGAAAAGTGATTAATTCAAGGCCACTGCAGTACCTCCAAAGCACCTGGCTTTGATTTCATCATCCCCCAAAACTCACTCTGTCTGGTCTTAGGTTTATTGAGCAGCGAAGGTTGCCCTAATTCATAACGCTCACTCCCAGCCTAACACACTCTAAAATTAAGGAGAGGAAGAGGTCCAGAAAATCAAAAAGAAGGCAGCATTGGCAGATGGAAAATGAAAAGAGGAGTGGATCTTTGCCAAATAAGGTCTGTAGAAAGATAAGATCAAAAATTAGAAAGAAAAAGTTTGAAAGTTTAAGCCTTATGAGTAAGCATGCTGTATGGCTTCCGTGGGCTGTGCCTTTTATGAGTAAAGAGAATAAAGGATCATGGTTCAAAACACGAAGGAAAAAAAAAAAGATAAGAGAAAGGCAAGTGGGAGAGCGTTAACGGAGAAACCATTTTCTTCCTGATTAATGCCAACTGGCAAATTTTTATTTTAAAAAACACGTTAAGGTGTTTTCCTAATAGGCACAGTGCCACAGGGTTTCCCCAGGTGGGTTTCTTTTGGACAAATGGAGCATGAAGTGCTGTTGATTGATCCCATTTCAGCAGCTCTGCCAGGAAAGGCTGTACCCATCTGCTATAAATTGCATGTTTTCCGCCTCTTAACAGCCAATGTTCTGGGGATGTTGAAAACCTCAAACACATTTAAATACAGAAGCAAACACCAAAAAGGGGGACTGAGGTGCTAAGCCATTTATTTGCCTTAACACTGACAACTCTGGGTTTGCCTGGACCACACCTGCTCTGTTTATGTATGCAGGTGGGTGAAGTAGGTGGGGTTGAGTAAAGTGGGGCATGGTATTCCCAGACGTCATTTTTTTTTTTACATTCTCCTTTACCCTCCATAATTATAGAATAAGATGAATATTCAAGACTTCAGAAAAGGATGGAAGCACTGCTCCCCAGAATGAACAATAAGGATAGATTCTTACCCTAAGCTGTCAATGGACTTTGTACATTTGCAGTTAATTACAAATAGGTTAACTTACATACTATATAAAGCAATGGCAATTTTGAGCCACATGGCTATGTGGATGAAAACTTCCACTTTAAGAAATTTAAGAGAAAGCTAGCAATCACTTTTCCAAATAAATATGACATTAAAAGACTCTACTAGACTTTATTACAAGATTTTAAAATATTTTACATACCAATATGTGTCCATATAATTAACTTAACTGGGCATTTATTTCCTATTTATCAAAAGTGACCCCAATTACAGGTGGGAGTGGCCATTAGAGCTTTTGCATGTAATAAATTCATCAAATATTTCTATGGGAGACAAATTACAAAAAAAGTATTTTTAAATAATCCTCTGATTTGAATCAAAACAATTTTTCTGTATCAATAGGGAAGCTTTTAAAGTTAAATTGCATTACTATCTACGAAAAAATAGGTTAATATTTTTATTTCATAAGCATGATGTAAGTGGGAAATCAAATTTGCTTGGAAAGAAAGAAATGTCTATTGCCTTAAACCATTTATTTCTAGAAAAGTAGGTCCCCACAAATTCTTGAGCAATATTGCAGTAATATTTCTACTTCGGAATACTTTGCTAAGCATTATTTTACACTGTTATATACACTTTCATTTAGTAAAGCTCTTTCTTATGGAAAGGTAAATAATCCAAATTTGTAGACATTTTCTCTGCTAATCACAATGTCACAAATTAACAATAGCCTATTGATGGCACATTCTTTTTAATACCATTAATAATGGCAATTTATTTTTGTCCTTTAAACGTCTGCCTTTGGGATGGTGGTGTTGTTGGTTCTTTGAGCAGCCAAAATTTATTTAGATACAAGTGCTCTGACAGCTAATAATGTTTGAAGGTCAAAAATAATATACAAGTAAGCGCTACTAAAATTTTTCTTGGATAATTCAAAATGAACCTGATATTAATTCTAGAGTACTCGAATAACGCTGTGAGCAGTATTACCATAATTGGAATAACTGTGAAAATTTTCCTAGCGACTGTTTAAGTGCTCAACTTATTGGAACAGAGCAGTTTGTCAATTTTAAGTAAAAGCTGAACCACATACCAGATGAAATGCAAAGTAAATATTGGGTTTCTTCTCAAAATTACACATTTTCACAAGCTTTTCACTCATTTCTGTCTACTGTGAATGTTTTACACTTACGTTATTATAAAAAAATCAGTCCCTTCACTAGAATGAACACTTTCATGAAAAATAGCCATTTGTAGTTTAGATATTAGAGTCCTATGAGCAACAGGTTGAAGATTTAGGCAGCAGCTTAATGGATTTTACAGTCTTTGATAACTCACGAGTGAATCCAGCCAAATATTTACTTGTACTTTCTCAGTGACTAGAAGGAACAAGTTAAACTGATATATTAGCATCATGATATTAGCATCATGTCAATCAAAATTAAAGCTTAGTCTTTCTGGACATGGGTTATGACCCAGCCTCTTAGAGGTCCTGACCCACCACATGAACCAGCATGTTCAGAATTAATTTAAAGCTACCATAGTAGGCCCCCTTTAATGATGACTTTTTATAAACATTCTGTAACTCTTCTACCCACCTGGTGTCCCCATTTATTTCCACATTCTGGAAGAAGGAGGAAAGACGGGAGACAGAAAAAATGTATTTCATACAAAACCTTCCTCAGGCCTCATATTTAACCTATTTCAACTCCAGCTCACGCTGCTCCAGTTTTGTCATAAAGTTTGAAGGAGAACCAGAAGCTCTGGACATTAGCCAGAGACTGGGAGAATATTTTCATTAACCCCAACCTAGTAAGAGGTTACTGCATTATCAGAAAAGCAACAGAATTTTTTTTAACAAGAAAGGATTTTTCCCTCAAATTGCAAATAATGTTAACAATAATACTCATCCAACCTCCCAAAAGAGAAATATCAAATGACCATAATGGCTTTTTGTGTTTTTTTCTTAGGTTCAAAGACAAATGGACTAAAATTTAAAGTCTTTAAGACGTAAACATTCTATAATACATTAATCAAAGACACCTTTAACACAAAAAATCTCAAAAGAAGAATCTAGACTTCTTCTTTTTCATTAGTGTAATGGATTCTTCTCTGCAAAAAATACTAAATAATCTGGTTGGGCTCTTATGTCTTTCTAGTCACTGCTGAAGACCAGTAAAATCTTGCTCTTTTCTGTCCTCTCTTTGGCTACGTCTTATTGGTAGGGTACAGGATTAGCCTTTCCCTGTTATGGGCAGGTGTGAGGGGCTAATAATTAAATATTTTTGGTTTGTGGGCCATAAGTTTTCTGTAGCAACTACTAAAATCAGCCCTTGTACCATAAAAGCAGTAACAGACAATGTAAACAAATGAAGGCTTTTTCCCAAAAAAAAACCTTTATTTACAAAAACGGGCAGCCATATGGATTTCACCTACAAGCCCTGGTTTGCTGACCCCTGAACTACAGAAATACTTGTAATTTAGTGGTGGTGAATTACACGTCTTTTTTTTTTTTAATGTAAATTTTTTTTAACTCACGACAGCTCAAGAAACGCTGGTCAAAATATCCAATGATCTGTTAGTTAATAAAAATGGATAAAGCAATAAAACCTATAAAAATTGCTCTCTTCTGTCTGATAGAAACAATATGGAAAACACACATGCAGGGCATCTGTATAAGGAATTCAATTAATGAGCATGAACCAATTAGGTCTGTTCCGGTGGCATCACATATGACTTCACACATAAGGCGACTAAATGTCTTTGGACAGTCATTCAGAAGGTGCAACACACCGAGCCCTTAGGTGACCAGGAAATTTTTATTCCAACATCAGCTTTTTAAAAATGTAATCAATAGGAGCTCCACTGCAACAACAAGATTTACATGATGGAAATCAAAATAGCCAAGTCACTGCTGTGTTAGTGTCTAGGAAGGAACTCCCATAGCTCATCTGCAAGACGTGGAATCCAGTGGCTTTGTGCCTTCACCCCTGCCCTCATCTCTAGCCTTATCATGTGACACCACTGATTTTTCCACTCCATCAAGGTTCTTGGAGAGAATGTGCTCTCTCTCCTCTCCAGACCTTTGCCTATGTTTTGCTGTCTTCCTGGAAAGCTCTTCTTCCTGTCTGCTTGTTAATTACCACTGTTCCTACAAGTCTCAGCTTAGACCGCTGTTCTTCAAGGAAGCCTCCTCTTCCATTCTAAGCCCAAATTGGTATCCATGATGCCAGGACCTGCAGCCCTCATTCCAGCTACTGCCACTGCCTGCTTACTTGTAGTAGCCCGAGACTCATCAGTGCCCAAGGACAGCAGCCTTTTCTGTGTCACTGTCCACTGAATCCTCAAGTACTGTGCCTTCTGCCCAGCGTACAATGTGCTCTAGATTTGAAGATTTGAATACACTGAATGCACAAAAGAATGAATGTCAGCGCCGTAACAAAACTCATAAAGTCAAAAACTCCAAATTATAGTGTTTTTTCTTGAACTAACTAAATCTTTTGCAGCCTCTGTTTCTTCCCCTATGTAGGAAAGGAATTGAAATACATGTATTCACTAAGTGCCTCTTAGATTTAAAATGCCATTGTTCTACTCACCTGAAGAAAACAGACTAAATTACTTTTTTTTCCCTTTCCTGCAAAAGGCATATATTAAAGCCACCCTCTCTAGCCCACAGGCAGTTAATGTGCTGATTTAGCATTGTTTCTGACCTCCCATTCTTGTCTTTCTCCATTAATCCCACAGCGTTTTAATGTTTTAATTCAACACATAATTTTACCATATCAGTCAGACAAACCTGCTCAAGTTTTACTTGCCATGATAGCTTTTAACCTCTTATTCATTACCATAATTCTATGTTTTATATTACAGACTGGTCAGCTTTTAACTCAAAGGCAAGGGGCAGAAAAGAGTGCTAGAGTTTTAAAAGCTGTAAATCTCAGAGGCTAAGGAAGCCAGGGAACAGGAGGAAAATGGTGAATGTGTCAAGCCCGGCTGTAAAAGCAGATCAACGACATGGGGTGTAATTTGTCCAGAGAAATACTCCAGCCCAGATTTTTCACTGCCTCAGAGCCGCTAATAAACTGGTAGAATGTCACAGTCACTTTATACAGCACCATCTGGGACTGAGGAGGGACTCTGAGGCAGGTTAGTCCAAATGGGCTTGTGGGTTCCCATTCTCAACCTTTCCAAACTAAATTAAGTCTAGAAAATTCCATAATGAGTTAATCTGTAGAATCCCCTTGAAATATAAAATATACTTTAAGAAATTGGTATGATTACTTTGAAATGGCTCAAAATGGAATAATCTATATTACTCTATATTCATACTCTTGACATTTTGTTTAAAAGTTGGAGCCGGTTAAACTTAGCTTTATGTCTTACTCTTCCCTAAAAGCTCACTGTTCCTATCTAAGATCAGATGCTTTTTTGCTTGTTTTGCCCATGAACAAACACTGGAGTCAGTAGGCAACACAGTTTCAGGGGATGATTGATCTTACCCAAGCACCTTCATCTCACCAACCCCAGTGTTTTTAGGAGTTACTTGTGGCTCAGGGGGAATCTGCAGGTAGGTGGACTATGGAAGGGGAAGTCAGCAAGTTCCACATGACTCAGGAGAGCCTGGATGAGGGGCCTACGGGGCAGGTCCATGTTTTAACCATCACCAAGCTAACAACCTACCCATGCCAATGTGATTTCTCTACACATAAGCAACCACTACCCCAGCCCATACATGGTTATAAAACTTCAGTATTGTTCAGGCTGACCTACACTGCCCAATCCTTCCATCAATGGATGCCCCTCCTACCATGTCCTTGACGATGGTCACTGCCCACTTTTACCAAAAAATATCAAAAAATTCTATGCTGTTTTGGAGGAAAAAAATACATTGAATTTTACTAGTCCTATCTTATTTTCTTAAATTGCATAATTTGAGTTGCCAAGGTGTGAGGACCTACAGTTTACATGCAGAAAAATCTCAAAATTAATAATAAGTAATACCTACCATCAGAGTGTGCAAGGGAATAAACAGTGTCAAGTAGATGTTGTTACTGTTAGCCATGATGACCCTGCCAGTTGGCGAGTGAGCCCATTATACAGATACAGAGCCAGACTCCACAGGGAATCACTGTCCAAGTCCCACAATTAGCAGACAGTGTGATTATCAGCAAGCTCAGGATGTGTGACCCCAAAGCTGATGTTCCTTCCCTCCCACTGAACTGCCTACACAGCTTCCCTGAAGAGAATTTCCCCAGAGAGTCCATCTAGATTTTTAACTGTAATGTTCAATTATGAATATCAAGGTTTTATCCAAAAACAAAGCATGAGACAGGCTTTGGAGAGGAGAGTTACGATACATTTGCACCAGCAGAGAGCCTCCTGATGCAAAAAGGTTTTTCCCAACAGTTGGAAAATAGCTGGGCCTTAGAATGAAGATCACAAAGAAAAGCAAATGTGTTAAAAAAAAAAAAAAAAAAAAACTTGAAATATTTAAACAATAGCCAGGAAGAAGGAACCATAAGTAGCAAGTCAGTGATGTACATATGCTAGCACAATCTTTCAGTCTGAGAAGCAGTCGATATTTTATTGTAGATTTCCCCCACCTGCAAGCTCGAGGCAGGGTAAAGCAGTAGCACCAGCTCCCAAGAGATACTTTTGTTATCTTTTGTACTACAGGAGAGGAAAAAGGAAAAGGATACCAAAAAAAAAAATTCTTTAAAATTCATAAAGAGGAAGAACAGAATGACCACCAAGACAGGTATATGTCTCGGTTATAAACAGGAAATAGCTAAAATAATAAATGAACACCCAAATGACAAAACATGGATTACAAGAGACATCTTAAATTACTTTTTTTGTCTCTGTGAAGCAACCCAACACTCATTTGGAAAAGCGTTTCCTATTATGTGAAGGAAGCATGACAGCACAATGACTTGTGAAATGCAGGGGCATTATTCTTTGCACCTACTAAAACAACACGCTGGCCATTCATCACAGGAGGCCCCTGTTCCACTGTTCAGATAACACTTTGGGACACAGAGTTCTCTGAATTTGTGTAATTGATCTTTGCTCTTTCGGCTAGCACAAAATTTCAAATCCTACTACCATCTGTATTGGCAGGGTCCTGGTATATCACAGCAGTGACAACGTCAGACACACTGAGAAGTACCTGAGCCTGAGCTATCTCAGTTACCCTGTATGTGTGGAGAAGTGAGAGACAAGGTCACAGAAGTCATCCGACAGGCCATGTCTGTAGAAGACTGGACCACAGGACCACAGGAAGTGGGTTTTCTCCTAAATGCAAACCTGGCTGGGAGACGGCCAGGGAAGAAACAATTGCAATCTAACAGACAAGCATAGAATTGGGGATGTGCAGATGGTGCAAAGTAATGCAACCAGAGATGTGGAGGGTGAGGTGAGAGGTCTCAAGTGGGGGCAGTGCTGGTCCCCTAGGGGTGTTTGGACACGTGTGATGAAACAAAGGGATGCTGTGTGTGCATGTGTGTGCACACATATGCTTGTGTTTTCCACACAATAATCAAGGAAAGTTACTGGTATCAGGCAGGTGAGAGCCAGGTTTGCTAAACATCCTGCAACATGCCAGACAGTCCCATGCAACAGGGTACCCATATTGAGAGACACCGGAGCAACATTCCACAGCTACTGAACTCCTCACGCATCTATCTCAGGATTCTGAGGTGGGATGAGGCAATGACAACAAGCAGTCAAACACTGTGCTAAGCATTTTACTGAGAAAAAGCCCTGCACAGGTATTGGGTTAGCTGGGTCTCAATCTGTTTATGCCTCTAAACACCTTACTGATGAAAAAAAAATTTCACCTCCTTGGGCCTCTGCATTTCCTTGTCTGTAAAATGAAGGGGTTTTTACTAGATAAGTGGTTTTCAATCTTTAGTTTTCAGCAACAAAACCCTTTCTTCAAATGGAATCCCAATACAGAGCACAGGCAAAACCTGAGATGCTTTGGCCACAGAGGAGAGGTGCAAGGAGGCCCTTCCATTCCTCAAGGGGTGACCTTAAGGCATCTCCCTGAACCCAAGATCCAGCTTCGAAAAAGACACCCCATAGTGGATGGGATCCCTTTCAACATCTGTGTTTAAATTTAAGATCTGCGTACAAATAATATGTATACAGAATGAACACAAGGCAAGTGATTTGATGGAGAAAACTACTTGGTCTTTGAAAACACAAAATCCTGACTCTGGAGCTCATGACTAAGTCCAAGGCCAAGTAATGTGTAAACTTCTGAAGCTCCATTTCATCATCTATAGAATGAGCATGATACCAGTAACTCAAAGGGCTTTTCTGAAGCTCAGAGATGATCTGTGCTTCTGCCAGCATCTCCTTTTTGCTTACTGTACGCGGGTTACAGCACCTATGCTGCCTCATTTCATTGTATTTTTCACTACAACCCTAGGAAGAAGCAATAATATTGATATTATTGTTCATTACACATGTGAGTGTCTCAGTTGAGAGGGTCCAAAAGTAAAGAAGTAAAATAAAACAGATTTGGCCTCCAACTCCATTCCTTGGTGTGCTATAAAGTACATCAAGGACAGCGAAATGCTTCCATCGTGGGAACACCTAGCCTTAGACCTTTATTAATTATATAACATTTTGCTAGGTAGCAAAACCAAAATTATAGTGTATATTGGAAATTTATATAAAATGTTTTGAATAGTCTGAGATGGCAGCTTAACTTTATTTAGATAATTCCTTACACGCACTATTTTAATCAATACTGAATGACATTTCCCAATTAAACAAACAAAAATGAAAAGCAAACTTTCCCCCAGTTAGGACTGGCCATCCAGCTCACTGATGGCACTCTGGGGTGAGGGATGCAAGGTAGTGCCCTCAGCCCTAACAGATAAAGATCACCTCTCAGAACCAGCCCCATGCAGAAACATGCTCCCGCCACTGGAAAGCAGAGGGGACTCACGTGCCCAGACGTTCCTCATGCTTTTTGTTGTCCTTTCCCCACACTTCAATGTCCAAAATGCCCATCCTGTCAGAGAAGTAGTGAAAGTCAAACTGTTCCTGCCACTGCGGATTTGCACTCTTACACAGTGTCTAGAAAACATGCAGTTATAATATTTATTTTCTTGAAATGTCATTCATTGCTACAGAAGCTACACATTAATTTCATCATTAAACTGCAGAGGGTCAAGATGATGGACCTCACCCCTTCTAAAGGTAAACTTCTTTTTTTAGAATGAAAGGGACGTAGTGGGTTCGAGAACTGGCAAAACATTACTACTATCTTAGCTGCCCCCCAGAGGCAATAATTTATCCACCAAGTTACAAAGAGTACTGTTACCTCACAAGAAACCATAAATTATATATACACACACATACACAGTGGACATATATCAACAGACATCTTACAATTGTCTCTCTTATAGGACATCACACTAATTGCTTAATTGAATGCGAGTAACAGTTTTGTTGGCATATCCATTCAATGCTAGCTTACTAACTATATAAATTAACAGTTTAGGGTCTTAATTAACATCTGTCAGCTGCATTAAATGAGAAACCCACGACTTGTATATTGCTACCTATTTTTAAATCCAAAGTTAGCGAATCCAGTTCCTAGGATTGGAGAAAGACTAGGAAATTCCACTGCAGCCAAACCTAAAAATGAACGAGAGTGACTTGAAAACTCCACTAGTGTTTCCGTGTTCTTCAAAAGTGATTCAAACTGCTTCTACGTTTGGTTTATTGGTAGGATTTTCATTTTTGTTTCCTTTATATAGAGATTAAATATGTGAATACAAAGTGAGCAAGAATGTTGGTCCCAGAGTATTAGGCTCTAGGGGTGCAGTGTCAGGTATTAAATCCCCGTACCAACTATTCTTGCATCAGAAAAACATAGAGAACTCAGACCTCGGCTGTAGCCAATGTCATGTAAAATCATTTCAGCTGTTTTTCACATCAGGCTTAATATATTGGATCACAGAATTTAGAAATCAGGGTGGAAAAAAAAAACAAAAAAAAAACAAAAAAAAAAAAAAAAGGAAAGAAAAGCCGTTAGACCACAAATTAAATGCAGTATTCCCCAAAGGTGAATGTAGCAGATACTGAACTAATTCTACACTTCACCTTAGTCCAAAGGGCTAAGTGTGCTTAGTGATGAATAATTTTTCCACAAATCCTTAGCCTGACCCTGGCAAGCTAAAGGAATCTTAGTAGAGAGATATGGTTATCCTGGATACCCTCACTGTGAGGCAAAGCCTGAAATTACCTGGTTAAAATAATTATCTGCATACTTCTGTCTTAACACGCCCTCAATTTTCACATTTTTTATAAACTATTCTTCAACATGAGCTTCAATTCTCTACTTTGTGCTAGAGTAAATGACATGTAATATTTGATTCTGTACTGAAAATTGTGCAGTGCGCACAACCTCTTGCCTCCCTAAATCATTTTCCAACTTGTCTGTATCTGCTGCATCCTCGATGCTAGAAATATCCTCGGTTATATTTTCAAAATCGTCCACTGATTTTTTTTTTTTCCTGTGTGGCTTTTGGCAAGTGATTTAAGTTTCAAGTACCCCAGAGCTCCTTCAAGCCATAAAACATAGGAAATATTCCTGTCTGACAGTTATGTAAAACTAATTAATTATCATGCTTTAGGGACTATAGTTTTTGAAATAAAATCCACACCAAATTACGAAGATTAAAAATTAAATGGAATTTGGATCAGCAGAATAAGATGAATTATTTTTAAAGACAGTTAAAATGCCATTATGTTTGTTTAAAATAAATCACTTTTCATACTTTGGATAGTTTATTATTTTTAATCCCAGCAAAAAACAGCAGCACTAGATACTATTTTTGGCGTGAAGACTAGCAAGCAAGAGAAAGCAAATATTTTTAATTATCTCACATATTTTAACCCAAATATCACATATTATGCTATTCTATTTTTGTAGCATTTTGAAAACTTTTACTTATCCTTTTCCCACATTCTATGAAACATAGTTTGCTTATTTTCAAATTGAAAATAAGTCACACATTCAAATCTATGATTTAATAAGGTTTCTCTAGCTCTGAGTTACTAAATTAAACTGTACTAAGCAATTAAAACAATACCCACATTAATTGACTGCATCTATACAATTATTTTGTTTTCTGCTCTTTAATATAGTTAGGCGGGCTGAACATAAATTACTTCTACTTTTGTAAAATTTAAAGTGGGAAACAATTTTTAATTTTTTTTTATTTTAAAGATACTGTTCTCCTTATGGAAAAGATGGAACTTACCTTACTTTTATACCGCTGATCTCCCAGTTTTAACTGGACAAACATCTCTGTCATGCTTCCTCCTGAGACATTCTTCCCTTCCAACAAAGTTATACTTATAATCCCATTCCAGAGTTGGTTCTTTTTCAAGGACTCAGAGAGCCGTAGGTTGCGTATCAAAGAGGACTAAAGCAAAAAATAAAGATGACATGTAAACTTGCTTCTAATTCCTGAGAGTGACTTTGATGATCATAGGAATTCCAACTTTCAGTATTTAATTATAAAAAAAAATTCCTCCCTGCCTGGGGAAACCTGTTATTTTCATTGGTTTTGCAAACCTGCTGTCACAGTTATGTGACTTCCTTCTCAAGCTTTGGAGTGGTAATAATATAGTGAAGGATGAGTATATGCAACACTTTGACTTGGCACTGGCCGGTACTCCCACCCAGATGCGCTCTTTGGTGGGACTCCTTCAACTGGGCCTTTAGCTATTTTAATAGTGTGAGAGGAAGAAAGACATTCTGGGCAACAGAGATATTATACCAGAACAAGGCATTGCTTTGCAAGGAAGCAAAATATCTCTGGGCATTCAGAAATAATGACTTTGAATTTATCCTTCACATTTGAATCTGTCTCCACTTCTCTTTATTCCTTGGGGTACTACCAAAAGCCCTATACCATGTAAGATTCACTAGTCCAAATAGAGCCTCCAGTGGCCTAGCTGGCCAAATGAGCTTTGCAGACCTGGGGTCGGGGTGGGAGGGAAGGGGGCGTATAAAGCACATCTCACTGCACCTGGGACCCAGGAGGGGTTCAATAACTTAACTCTTATTTCCTTTGCTAAATTATATTACTCACACTCATACATACCTTGGAGGAAAAAGGCAAATGTCCTGTTATAAGTTGTAAATAGAGTAGTCACACTTCATTTTTTAATTTCCACTATGTAAATTTTCAAACATACACAAAGGTAAAGAGAAGAGTATAATAAATCTCCATGTACTTAATTACCAGATTCACTGTCTGGCAAATCTTATTTTACCTATGCCTTCATTCCTTTCTGGTTGAAATATCTTAAAGCAAAATCCATATTTGTTTTTACATAACAATCCTGCTATGATCACACTCAATGGCGTTAACCATAAGTTGTCTAGCATATTAAATACACAGTGCATATTCACATTTCCCTGATGGTCTCAACCATGCCTTTTTATGGCTAGTTTGTCTGAGTCGGGATCCCCACATGATCCACACGCTGCATTTAGTTAGCAGAGTTCATTTACGTTGTCCGTTCAATAAGTGAAATAACACAAGCACAGGCTTCTTTATTGAAGGAGAAATAAATGGGCTGAAGAATGTAAATGGTGCTGAGCATCATCGTCGAGCAATGAATTTCTAACACTATATATTCATTCCTGTCATCGCTCGCTATATCTTCCAGATCATTTAGACACCAATTTGCTCGGACACCAGTTAGTCACAATTTATCACAACAAATGGTATGTCAGTACCACAGTCATTATAGCTCAGCTTACCTCATCGAACCCAGGCCACTCCACCACTCTTAATAAATGACGCAACAATGCCACACTAGGTATTTTGATCATTTATGACAATCTTAAACAAAATACATTCAAGAAAACACATATTCCCAAACTTCCTATCTGTATTAGTCTGTTATCACACTGCTATAAAGAACTGCCTGGTGGGAAATTTATAAAGGAAAGAGGTTTAATTGACTCAGTGCAGCGTGGCTGGGGAGGCCTCAGGAAACTTAATCACAGTGGAAGGTGAAGGGGAAGCAAGGCACCTTCTTCACAAGGCGGGAGGAAGGAGAAGGGCCGAGTGAAGTGGAAAGATCCCCTTATAAAGCCATCAGATCTCAAGAGAACTCAAGAGAATCTATCATGAGAACAGCATGGGGGAAACCACCCCCATAATTCAGTTACTTCCACCTGGTCTTTCCCTTGACAAGTGGGGATTATGGGGATTACAATTCAAGATGAGATTTGGGTGGGGACACAAAGTCTAACCATATCAATATCCACGTGAGTTTTCTCTTAAAACACACAGACACACACACAGACATAGGTTCTGCAGGTGCTGAGACAGAACAGAAGGGGCAAATGAGGAAAGAATTTTAAAAAGAAAGAACTATCCTCTTCTCTGGTGAACATAAGTAATTCCTTCTTATTTCATATATATATATATATATATATATGGGAATATATGTATAGGAATATTTTAACTATTTCATAAACCTTTATTATTGAATATGTTCCATCCGGAATAATATATGATTATTATTATTGTTATTATATATAAAAATAATATATTCCAGATATACTCAATAAAGGTTTATGAAACAGTTAATATTAAGTGATTTTTGTATTGGTCATAAACACACACCATCACAATATATAAATAGATGTATCTGCATATATGCACATATATCTATAGATGTTTATATAGATATCGATATACTGAATACATTTTCTAGCTTATTAGGTACATGGGCTAAAAACTTCTACCTTTAAAACAAAAATGAGATTTTGATTCATATATCCTGCTGCAATTCCTCCTTTTGCTTTTTTTCTTCTTAAAGTTTGACTTGCCAACCAACAAGCTAAAGCATGACCTGTCCCACGGCCATGCTTCAAAGTTCCGACAGATATATTCCTCCCTAAACACTGCATCTATTTCAAAATCCTTTTTATAAAAAAGGGAGTAATGTCCACAAAGGATCAAAGGGCATCCTACAGTCTGGCAATTGCTTAAGAAAAATGGCAGCACTTCCATGAAATATGCCCTAAAATAATTTTGCGGCTTGGTATGTCCTAATTTCAAATTGGATGTTTATCTTGGAAAGGCTTCTATCTAACTTGTCCATAAAACAGCTCCACTTAGCTCTATGAGCTCTGTGAAAATGGAATCCAAAGCTGGTTATTAAGGGGGCCTAGAGATCGGTTCCATATGGCGGAACAGCATGGGAGGGCAAGGCTGAGGACTGTATCAGGCGCGACTTGGCTGGAGCTCCTGATCTATCCACGGACACTCGTTGCATTACACCATAACATCTGGATTATTGCTTGTAATGTCCCTGGGAAATATCCACTTTCCATCAAAGCTTTTATCTATCTCAGTCGGACTTTGAACATTTTAGTATTTAACGCAGTCATGTTTGATCTGATGGACTTGCTCTCTGCTGTCCAGGATTTTTTCTATCCCCTCCTAAAGGGAGGGCAGGAGAAGTATTTATTGCAGAGTTCACAGATAGAAAAGAACACAAGACCTTTATTCTACTTATTACACCCCAAATATTTCTGCAAACCACTATAAGGTTATTTCTCAAATAAAGTTTCATCTGTGATCCACACATTCTGGTGGAGGTGTACTTTAAAGATGTCTCTTAATTACTTTAACATTTCTCTTCCATACTTGATAGGTTTGATGAGGCCTCAGACCAGGGAGTCTGGGGTTCAGGGTAGGGCCTGGGCCATCTAATGTGTGCTTTCTTGCAGAGCTGGGCTCGCAAAAGTCTTTTGTGCTCTTCAAACACCCCTTTTTTCCCTCACAATAAATCAACTCATCTGCACTCACTCAGCTGAATAGCTTAGGTTTTCATGCCTGTGCCCGAACCTATAGTGAAATTTGTCATCTTAATGCAGCCTGGAATGTGAAAGGAGAGAAGGAAATGACCCATCACAGGGGAAAGCCACCCCACCTGAACTGAAACAGACGCCAAGAGATAGTGAAAAGTTTCGGGGCCCTGACCCTAATTTCTCCGCAGACATAATGGATACAATACAGTACATCAGGGTTTTGTTATTTTTCTCCTTCCTCCCAAAGGATCAGACCTTTCGCTATTCCTATGTTGATTCATTCATCTGCTCTGTCTTTCTCAGCCCCCACCTCACCAAATCCCCACCCATTTTTCTAAAACAGAAAAGGTGACTTCCACTTAAGGCACACTGGCTAGTTATTCATAGTGAAAACAAGGTGTGCTGTGCCAGTTAGAAACATATTAACTTCTGTAAAAGAGCTTTGAAAACACTAATTTACTTCTCGTTCAACACCATCCCGAGGCAGGAAGGGGAGAAACTTTGTGGTGAGACTAAAATCATTCAAACAGGTAGGGAATCCTCATAAGTTTCTGATCTAGGACTAGACTCTAAAACAGGGAATGTACTGTCATTGCTGGAATACACGAAATGGACTACAGTTTGGTGGCATGCATTATTTGATGTTTTGGGCCTGGGGACATGCTGGGGAGATAGTGATGTGAATTCCAGTATCCCTTTTCCTTGGCATGGCTGCAGAGGAAACTGAGGAAGGATGGACAGGTCAGCTTGGTGCCTCTTATCTGTCCGAGGCCAGGTGGTGCCTCTTATCTGTCCCAGGCCAGGAAGAGTGGCAGAGAGGTCAGGAGGAAAGAAATCCTAAAAGGAGGGCATGAAGTCAGGAGCTGGAGCCACAGCCTACGGCCATCAAAAGCAAGATTACATTCAACTAGGTGGCACTCCAGAACTGACGATGCCAAGCAATACCCACGGGATAATTCTCCAAAATACTCTCTTGCATATAACACATTACCAATCAGCCAACCAAAAAAGAGAGAAGTAAGAAAAGGCACTGACCAGAGCATACCTGCCAGGTGCCAAATAATGTACTGGTACTCCATACATAGTCTCAGAGACAGAAGGATAAACATATCAGTGTTCTCGTGGTGCCAATAAATCCCATTTTGACTCTCATTAATTGTTTTTCCTAAGTCATTATGGGAAAGTAAGTAGTCAATGGAAACAAATGCATTTAAAAAAATCAACTTCGTAAGAAAAATGAGTAGTAAAGTCAGATTCCAACTATGTTGACCACTGCTTTGAAAACTAAAGAGAAAACATTGAGCCTATAAAATGTTTCACTGAAATATTCCTTTCAAGCTTTTTCAACATGTAAAACTACTGTTCCTTGTCAACAGCTTTTATTGCATGACATGAGAAGATCCATACATCCATGGAACAGGCTCCCAGGGAAAATTCTTCTCTGCAGCTCCTCTCTATCATCTGAAGAGGATACTGGACCCATAAATTCTCCTAGAACTACACAGAAATCCTTGCATGAGAATAAAAAGAAAACCTTTTAAATTTCCCACATGTAAAACTCCACAGAAGTTGCAATTTATACTTGTAGATAAAAATGGTATCAGTTCCAGAGATATGAATAATCTGTGTACAAATACATTAGCTATAAAAGCTTTGCATTAAATTTTTTTAAATTATAAGATAAAATTGTCACTCAATTTTTGTACTTAAAAATAAAAATAGATTAAGAGAAGATTTAAAAAAATAGTTAAAGACTGCACATACCCAGTGACTCTCAGATTTTAGGACCAGCGAAATGCTTCTAATGCATTTCCTACTATTTAAAAAAAAAAAATGAAGAGATAAAACAACACAACAACAAAGGCCATGTGATTCAACAAGATTTTCTTTTTGCCCTGACCTGTAGGAAGCTCAAGTTATATGTTGGGCTCATGTGCAATAGTATTAATTGTCTTGTATTTCTTGATTTACTTGTATAATCCTGCTACCCTTCACTTCTCTATTGTTCTATATTTCTTACTTAAAATACTTTATAAGCACCCCTACCCAGGGCTGGGAGTAGTGTGAAGCAGTGAGGTACACGGCTCATGCTCCAGGTTCTGCAAGTGCAGGGCTGGTGCATCAGCCTGGATGCCTTTTATTTTATTTTATTTTATTTTATTTTATTTTATTTTATTTTATTTTGAGACAGAGTCTCGCTCTGTCACTCAGGCTGGGTTGCAGTGATGTGATCTCGGCTCACTGCGACCTCTGCCTCCCAGGTTCAAGCAATTCTCCTGCCTCAGCCTCCCAAGTAGCTTGGACTACAGGAGTATTTTTTGTATTTTTAGTAGAGACAGGGTTTCACCATGTTGGCAAGGAGTGGTCTCGAACTCCTGACCTCAAGTGATCCACCTGACTCGGCCTCCCAAAGTGCTGGGATTACAGGCGTGAGCCACCGTGCCCAGCCCCGGATGCCCTTTTATGTTTTGCACCCAGAGCACCTCTCTTGCCTCACCTTAATCCCAGCCTACCTCCATCACCTTATGGTTAGGAGCCAGAGCCATGGCCTCCAAGGCCTGCCCTTCCTTACATCTCCTGCTTTTTCTCCTACAATTCCCAGCATCCTTCTTTATACTCTAGTCCTTCCCAGGGCTTCTCAAACTTGAAGGTGCTTGACAGTCACCTGAAGGGCTTGTTCAAAGATGGCTGCACCTCATTTCCAGAGTTTCTGATTGAAGAAGTCTAAGATGGGAGCCAGGAAGTTGGATTTCTAACCACTACCAGCTGCGGCTGGTCCAGGGGACACACCGAAAAGCAAGCTGTTTAGAGCCCTACAATAAATAGTTTGGAGATTTTACCATATGCCACACTATTTTATCCTGAAATGTTTCCATTCATTTCATCCTCTTTCTCAATTGATGAGATTCATTCCAGTCTTTTTTTTGAGACAGAGTCCCGCTGTGTTGCCCAGGCTGGAGTGCAGTGCTGCGATCTCGGCTCACTGCAAGCTCCGCCTCCCAGGTTCACACCATTCTCCTGCCTCAGCCTCCAGAGTAGCTGGGACTACAGGCGCATGCCACCACGCCCGGCTAATTTTTTGTATTTTTAGTAGAGACGGGGTTTCACCATGTTAACCAGGATGGTCTCGATCTCCTGACCTCGTGATCCGCCCGCCTCAGCCTCCAGTGTTTTTTTATCTGAGGGCTTTCCTGAGCCCAACACAGAGACCAGCATCCAACCTACTCCACCCACCTGAAAGGCCAGGATAATGGTCTCACTGAACCCTTTGAATACCTCCATCACTAATTCTCATTTCTTCTACCTGCTCATCAATTCTGATGACTGAGTCTAATTCACCCTGTATCCAAGGACAGGTTCTACCACAAGTGTATGTGCTCAGTGAGAGGTTTTGGGGCAAAACTGAGTCAAACATCACTGAGAGGAGAGATTTGATGAGATGTTAAGGAAGACAGTCCCTCTGTCCCTCTGGTGTGGAGTACATACAAGCTTTGAAAGTTCTGATAAATTGATAGCTTCACCTAAACAAGGCTACAGCTTCCAGGAAGGAGGAAAGCCTCTAGAAGTCATTCTGTCCAGGTTAATACTGACCTAGACTTCATAATAAGGCATCAGAAGCATCAGGGTTACGACATTCAGCAGTGGGTCAGTGCAGTGCGACATTTAGATTGATTGATTGATAGATGAAATAGAGATAGAAGACAGATAGAGACAGGTAGATAAATTAGATAGATGAGCTAAATTAGATCATAGATGGAAAACAGACAAGCAGATAGAGGTAGGTGTACAATAAGCACATAGATAAATGTGGCTGTTTTGAGTATTCAGTTCTCCAATCCTTTGAGTTTAACCAAGAAAATAAAAAGGTAACAGGTGTTACTAGGAGTGGGCATTTGAATTCAGTGAAGAATGCATGAAAACAAAAAAACAGTACAACAAACAAAAAAACTGTATTAATTTGGGAATAATTCCAGGTAAAACACACTTCCTTTAAGTCCTCAAATGGACCATATTTCCTCCTGCAAGAGGGTTTTACTTGTACTACTTCCTGGGCCAACACAGAAATAAGACATGTGAGTTCAATTAGAGAAAGTGGTACAGTGAGAGAGGGCATTCACCTAGAAGATGACAGAAGTGGCATCTTTGAGTAGCTCCTTTTCAACCCAAAGATATATGACTACAGACAATCAGAAAATGTCTCCTGGTTCTCACCTGGGCTCTGGTCATGGAGCAGTTCATTTGAGAGAGAGAGGAAGACAGAGAGAGAGGAGAGAGAAAGGAGAGGAGAGAAATGGAGGGGAGGAGGGAGATAGGGGAGGGGGAGAGGGGGAGGGGGGAGGGGGAGAGGGGGAGGGGAGGGGGTGGGGGAGAGGCGGGGAGAGAGGGAGGGAGAGTGGGGGGGAGAGGAGGAGGGGGAGATGGGGAGGGGGAGATGGGGAAGCGGAGTGGGGAGGGGGAGAGGGGGAGGGGAAGAGGAGGAGGGGAAGAGGAGGAGGGGGAGATGGGGAGGGGGAGATGGGGAGGGGGAGATGGGGAGGGGAGTGGGGGAGGAGAGTGGGGGAGGGGAAGGGGGGAAGGGGAGAAGGGAAGGGGGAAAGGGAGGGGGAAGGGGGGAGGGGGAAGAGGGGGAGGGGGAAGAGGGGGGGAAGAGGGGGAGAGGGGAGAGGGGATGGGGAGGAGGATGGAGAGGGAGGGGAATGGGGGAGAGGGGAGAGGCGATGGGGGATGGGGATGGAGAGGGAGAGGGGATGGGGGATGGAGAGGGAGAGGGAAGAGGGGGAGGGGGATGGGGAGAGGGGGACGGGGAGAGGGGGAAGGGGAGAGAGGGAAGAGGGGGAGGGGGAAGAGGGAAAGGGGGAAGGGGAGGGGGAGGGGATAAAGGGGAGAGAGGGAGAGGGGAGCGGGGATGGGGAGGGGGATGGAGAAGGAGGGGGATGAGGAGGAGGGGGAAGAGGGGGAGGGGAAGGGGAGAGGGGAAAGGGGGAGAGGGAGGGGGAGTGAGCAAAGTGGGAGAGAGGGAGGGGGAGAGGGGAAGGGGGAAGGGGAGAGGGAAGGGGGAAGGGGAAAGGGGAAAGGGAAGAGAGGGAGAGGGGATGGGGGAGGGGGAGGGGGATGGAGGGTGATAGGATGGAGAGGCAGTGGGAAGAGGGGGAGGGGGAAGAGGGAGAGGGGGAGGGGGAAGAGGTGGATGGAGAGGGAGAGAGGGGAGGGTGATGGAGAGGGGGTGATGGAGAGGGAGAGAGGAGAGGGAGAGGGGGAGGAAGATGGGGAGGGGGAGAGGGAGAGGGGATGGAGAGGGAAGGGGGAACGGAGAGGGAGAGAAAGAAGGGGGATGGAGAGTGAGAGAGGAGAGGGAGAGGGGAAGGGAGATTGATTCCCTCCAAATGCTATGACTGTCTTCTCAGTGTATGTAGCCAGGTGGAGGCCAGCTGATAGGAGTGCCTAGAGAATGTATCTTGCAGAGGTCAGCCTTTGCAATAACAGAGAGGAACCAAAATAAAAGAATATAAAACCAAACAGGCCAACAATTGGCACTAGAAGTCAATTAATTTCATACAGAAAAAAAATTACACTAGTATAAGTCATGTTTCTTACTTTAGACAGCAGACATATTAATACATACAACAGAGGGTCAAAAGAGAGGCTACGTAAGAGTATGTACTTATCTCGGTAAAAATTCATCTAAAGTAAAGATAATCCATAACTAAATAGCCATTGTAGTCAGACATAACACCTATACACACCCAAATAATAGCAGGGGGTGTGGGGAGTGTATGTGTATGTGTGTGTGTGTGTGTGTGTGTGTGTGAGAGAGAGAGAGAGACAGAATATGTGCAGTTTCTGAACACAATCAGTAATTTGTCAAAGCCATTTTTTATCATTGCTTTTTTGTCTTTATATTAGACTATTTGATATAAGGAAAATAACCACTGTTAATATTTTTTAGCTCTCGAATTGTTATAAAAATTAGAAAAGAGGGAAATAAGGCTTGGAAACAAATCTGGTCACACCAAAGATTGTATATAGTAAATACATAAAGAGAACTAGGTGTCGAATTCAACCCTATTAAATGAAATTCCCAATTCTTATTTGAAGGCCCATTTTTAAAGGCAATCTCATTGTATTTACTATATTGAAATCCAGGGCCGAATAGTAAGAAAACAGTTGAAAAAAAGAATCTACAAAGGCCATTCAGGAACCTTTTGGATGATGCAAAATTATAGATTTATGGCATTAAGAAGCAATTATCTGAATAAAGTTATTATAAGAAAAAGATTCAGGTGAAAAAGCTAATGATATTTTTAGGTAATACATTCCTTAGGACTAGTAAAAATTTTAATACTCAGAGCTAAGTAATCTTCTTTATGTTAAATTATTACATAATATTAAATACAATGTGGAAATCCTAAAATAGAACCTGATAATTTAAAAATACCAAAAGATAGGCCGACCAGGGTATTTTAACTACTTTTACAGGTTGTTGATCAAGCGTCTATAAAGTCTCCATGTGACTAATTTCCATAAGCGAAATTAGACACTACCTGACTTTTCTCTTTAAAACTGTACATTCTCAGAAGCAAAAAGTCAACATAATTGAAATTTCCCAGCAAAATATAACTTGTGTGCCTTGAATAAGAGCATAAGTAGCTTTCAAAAATTAATAAAGTGAACTTTATTTATCTAGGATTTTATTAAACATGTATACTCGGGATGGGCGCGCATTACATCCCTGAGCCCAGTGCACTGAAGTCAAATTCGAGAAACTACCATGATGGGAAAAAAGCAAAAAAAGACAAACAGCTCAGTTCTAAGACACAACTCTGAAGTATACATATAAATACTGCTCTCCGGGATCTTCTGTTTCCTTCATATTTTTGATAACTTTACCCAGGCCGTCAACATTTTTTCTATTCCCCCTCATTCGTTTGGCCATTCTTCCACAACCTCTCCTGTCCTCCCTAGACTCCAATATTCCCCAAGCTCACAATCTTTCTTTCTAGCCTTTATGTTCTTCCACAAACTGCCAGTGCTCTTCCACGGACCAAAGCTCCCTAACTAAAGATGGTTATTGATGTACAGTACCAGTGTTTTAGTGCAGCAGCAGAATCAATAAACGAGAAAATACTGCTTTGTCAGGCTTGCCCAAAGCATTCTGGGAAACTTTACTGCTTTGGGTGGTTACAGAAACTCTTAATATGGGAGAGTGAGAGCTGGGCTTTGTCCTGTGGCGAGAAATGATGTTCTTCTACCCTCTAGTGACTATAAAGGAATAAGGCAAATGTTGAAGGAATTTTTGAGATGGCTCCGTGTTATTATTTCTTGAGTATTAATTTTATTACTAAAAAGAATCAGAGTCTTGGGAACCAAGTGAACTCATACGGTAACAAGACACCTTATGAGAATTATTTTAAAGTGTTCATAATGCAAAGGGTATATCTTTTAGTAAGTATGAGTCAGAACTCTGTTTCCTTCATATTTTCAAAAGCAAGATTTGAAAGTTTGCTTTCTTCTTAAGTGACTAGTAAAAGTCAGTTTAAAATTCTCTGTTTCTCTCTTTCGCTCTCTCGGTCTCTCATCCACATCCAAACTCCAGTGTTTGAGCTGGCAGTGGCCCCAGTTTCAAACTCCTTATTATGTAGAGAAATAAGTAACTGAGGTACAGTGACATTAGAAATCAGAGCTGGCGTATTTGTGTGCACATATATGTGGGTGTGCAAATACAGGCATTCACCGAGATCATCTGTACATCTTCCGATCACACACACCACCACCACCACAATTCAGAAACTGAAGGAACAGTCTCAAATATTGCATCATTTCGTAGGAATTATTTTGTTGTTATTTCTCCTTACAAAGTATAATTTCTCCTTAATTTATAAATTAAGTTATAAATACTTTTTTGCTGTGTTTATTTTTACACTAATGTTCACATTTAGTCATTTATGTTACAACTGGCTACTTTAATAACTTCATAAATTAATAATGCATTCTTGCACCTTTTATAAATCAGACAGAAATGTATAATTGCTTAAAAAGATACTATCAATGTAAAAACTAAATAACCAGCAATTCATGAGAAAGCTTTAAAGGAAATTTTACCAAAAATTTATAAATGGCTTTTTCAAAAGATATTAAAGAGACTTAAAAAGTGTACCACATATTTCTTTCAACCTTTACATTGCCCCTACAACACCAATGCTAGTTTCCATCTCATGGCAAATAACTTCCTAAACGGACTAAATCTAACCATGCTAAACTCTAAATAATCCAAGCTAAGCTTAATGAAGTGTAACACTCTAACATGGCCGGTACATATAAAATGCCACCACTAAAACAAGAGTCAGCTCAAACATCTGGCAATAACCTTATTAAATAAAATTTTCAAATGAAGGTTGTTTTCTTATTCGTAACAGCAGTAAGAGGAAAAGAATTCTGTTTGATGTAAAGATTGGGTAATATCTATCATGTAGTCATTTTTGTTTGCTACAAAGACAAAGTTTTTAACCAAATGATCTAAAGGAAAAAAAAAGTATATTTACCTTGCTGGCACTTAATCGCTTCCGATTTGACCAACGCTAAAGATTTGTGTCCGCGGAATGGTGAAAATGGCAAAATAAAACAGAGGAAGATAGAATCATTATCAATGTAATTATATTATGTTAGATGGTCCAGGTTACATTCAGATAATTAATATCCAAGTTCTGAGGTTATAGAGAAAGCATATTTGAGCAAGAAAATAGAAACAACAACAAAGAGTCACATGTATGTGGTTGTGTTACATCATTTTCTCTAAGTATTCAGTATGAAAAAGCCATGACATAAAAATACTGTTCAATCTTTAGAAGTACATTTTAAAAAATTATCTTAAAACACCGTATTTTTCTCTCTAAAAAAACAGAAAGGTTTCTTCTGCTTGAAATACTCACATATTATAAAAATGTTTAAGAAATTCATGACCACTGATAGTTGATGTTTAGGTTTCCATAGTTTTAGATGCTAGAAAAAAATAATTCCATTTACTTCGAGTAAATCTCAATATTCAAAACACTAGAAAAAATATGAATAATTATTGCATAATTAAGAAAATGTGCTAATGCAGTATCTAAGGAAAAGGAAAAAAAATTTCTAAATAGCAAGAAACTTCGCCACTGTTCTCTTTTGATCTCTCCTCTGTCATGCTAAGGCTGCTGAATTTGGTCTACAAATTCTCTCCAAGCAAAACCCTCTCATCACTCCTGTCACCATTCAGTACTGCAAAGCTCTACTGTGGCTGATTAACAAGCTAACTGGTTCTTACAACTTGGATAAATTTGGGAGGTTACAACTCAATTATAAACCTAATTGAGCAGACCACATTTACTATTTTTCTTAAGAAAAAAATACCTTTAGGTAAATGACCGATCCGCTTTGCCAATATGTCTTCCCAATACTTTAGAAACCAGAAAATTAATAATCTTCAGAGGAAATCCACTTACATTGCATTGACCAGCAACTAGAAATGTTGGTACAGAAATGACTGAAAAATATTCTTCATTAATTACATGTCCCCCAGTGATATTGGGAGTTCAACATTCAGCCTATGACAGAGTTATAGGTACTATTACCTGGATATTAATATCAGGGTTTTTTTTTTTTTTTTTGTATTTTCCTGAAATAGTGACAGATATTTTCACCCAAACCAACCACCAAAATTAATTACCATCTTTTAGGTACACAGGGATATTTAGGCCTTTTGACACACAGGAACGCATTTGATATTTTTTAACAATTACACAAGATAAAGCATGTAAATAAATTAATGGAAAATGACTATTACTATTCACTTCCTACAATGCTACCAACTACCATATATTGAGTGTCGCTACCCAATTCCAAGCACCATATTTGATAATTTCAATCTTCACAACCCTATAAAACAGACACTCTTTTTATCCTTGTTTCACATATGAGGAAATTATAGCTTAGAGAGGTTAAATAATTCTTTGAATTAACCAGACCACTGGTGGATCTAGGATTCAGACCCAGGCAGTCTGAGAACAGAACTCCTAATTTTAGCTACTATTTTTTTCCTGTTTTTTGCCACAAAAAAAGAACACAGAGTATGTTTGTCACCCTTGCAGCCAGTGTCTTCCCTTCTGCCTGCACCATTCTCATATACATTTAAGTCCCTGGACACAACAGTAAATTCATAAACATTTTGTACATACTGAGATTTTTGTCAGCTTGATTCTAAAGCAACAAAGGCTACCTCAAAGATGACTGGAAGAAAAAGGGGTAAAAAACTGAGAATTTAAACTGAAATCTCTCCATCAGAGTTTAAATTAAAATGGAAATTTATAAACAAATTATCTCACTGAAATAATCTACTGATTTCCAGTCCCAAGTGCTAGTTATTCCCACTTAAAATCCCAATATAAAAATCTCTTTAAATATTAACTCAAACTCAATGAAAAGAACAAAGATTCTGATAATCTATTTTACCCCAAGGCTCCCAATATGCACTGTTAGCTGAATAACCACACATGGCCCAGAATAAATTATTCCTCAATTAATTTTCTTTGATCAAATATATAAATGCAAAAAAACTACCAATCAGAAGAGATAAGAGTAGGCAGTTGTCTATATTTCCATTATATATATATATGTTATATATACACACGTTTATCTCCATATGTATATGTATATAGGTATTCATATATGTGTATATGTGTATATATGTATATGGATCCATATATATATGTGTATATATACATGTATCCATATATATACACACACATACATCTATATCTCCATATCCATAAATATGGATATAAAAATTCACAAAGATAGCTATTTGAATATGCAGCTATTTTCATGGAGAAATCAACTACCTTTACAAACCCAACTTGAATAAATATGGATATGGAGATAAATATATATGCATGTGTGTGTATATATATATGGAGATATATATGTGTGTGTATATATAAATATATATGTGTATATATATAGAGAGATAAATATATATGTATGTGTGTATATATATGGAGATAAATATGTGTATATATGGAGATAAATATGCGTATATATGGAGATAAATATATATTTGTGTATATATAAGATAAATATATATGTGTGTGTGTATATATGGGGATAAAAATATATTTATGTGTGTATACATAATCAATATAGTGTACACTAGGCTTCTGCCAGACAAAGACAAAAGAAAATAAGGAAGCACATGAGTGAGCGGACAGACATTCTAACAAAGTCTTCAACATGGGAGGTGGGGAGTCAGAGGAAACCAGGCCTACACTAAGAGGAAACATAGCTATTCTTGAGCCCTGAAAACATAGTCTCTTTGAGATCTTTTACAAAAACAGCTTCAAGCTGTGTCTAGTATTAACTGTTCTGCAATTTGAAATAAATTGAAACTAAAATGGCATTATGTTAAAACTCCAAATTCTGACAATATTAAATATCTTTTAAGTGCCAATATTACTGCTAAACATAATCTAATATGCTATAGAAAACTTCACAAAGGCAGTCATTTGAATATGCAGCTATTTTCATGGAGAAATCAACTACCTTTACAAGCCCCACTTGAATATATAAGAAATTTTTTGACGATATCAGCTGGCAAGTTGTCAACCACGTGACAAATAACTATTTACATTGCATGCTATAACCTAGCCCCCAGCTCAAGTCACCGGTCACCTACTGTATCACTGACACTGAACCCAGAGTCACGGATGCAGCAGCAATGCTGTCAAGATCAAGAAGAAGCTGAAGAAAATCCCTCCTTCTTTAGGTGGGTTGAGAAAAAATACTTTTATTTTCAACATTAATTTAAGACATTTTAACATTAAAATATCTCTTTTATTGAGGTCGCAAGTGTCAACAGTGCCACTTTTTAAAAAGAAGTAATAAAAGGAATTCAAATTAAAAATAGCAGATATTTAGTTGAATCTTTGAAAAGGTAATTGAAAAGTCACACTACAGTTTTCCTACTGCTTTAAGCTATCTTCTCTGAGTTTACTAGTAAATCAATCATGGTTTTCGTCATAAAAAAGCTACAACTAGAAGCATAAGTGATGTCAAAAGAAAAATATTCTCCTCACCCACCCCACTGCCTCAATTCAAGAAGCACTATTGGAGACCTAATTATAAATAGGCTTTATATTTTTATATTGGATTATAAACATGCTAAATAATAACACATCTTAAAAAGCAGTTACTTCAATTGGCTTTAAAAATACTTTTCAAATAAGTCATCATCAAAGATGCTTTTGTTCTAATATAGCCTTAGAATTATAAAATATAATCCCAAATAAAATAAGATTATGATTTGTATCCACATTTTTGCTCAAAAGAAGAGTCCCAATCATATTGTGACAAAGTCTAATGCTTCACTGATGTTGCAGACATCTTTGATAGGTACTGTATCAACTAGAAATTTGCAGGTACTAGACTAGAGAACATTAAAATTTGTATCTTCCCAAAAGAACTCCCAATGGAAAACTTGGGAGCTAAAAGTAAAAGAAGAAAGAAGAAACCAAAATGCTGCAAATGTATGCCTGATCATCTTAATAACACAAAAGAAATAATTCCTTAACAAATTTCCTTTCCGGTTCCTCAAAGAAGAGCATTGTATTAAAAAACAGATATTTTAAGACTCCATAAAATGTTTCACCCCTCTAAAATAATTGCAAAAACATCAGTCATCTGCTAGCTATCAAGGGACAATTGCAATGAGCCATTTCAAAACGACAAAATGAGCGGTTTCAAAAGAATAGAAGGTCCCACTTACGTGTCTCTTGAAATCACCCTGTTTTACCACTAGGTTCAAATTTAAGACGATCACTCCCATGTCATCTTCTAAACTGTTTGGATCTTCCAGTTTTAAAATATGTTCAGTTGTTCTACAAGCAAAAAGCAACAAATAATGCTACCACTTATTGACAGGACTGTATTGACCTACACGCATCAGGAGCTTATGGTAAAAGTCTCCTACCTCTGAATAAGGATTAGACACGATGTTAAGAAAGCACAAAATTTAGGGAAAATAAAACAGTTATATTCAGAGTAGAGAAACTGTTTGGCATTGTTTAATTCAACAGTTGGTTAACTGATCCCCCTCCCCTACCACTCAAATAAAATGTAAACACTTGTTTTAATTTTAAGTTATGTTAATGAAACTGAATATTAACAAATCAAAGTATGAAATCCAATACACACTTTAGAATGCATTATAAAATACTTAACATCTGACTAATATATTTGGCACCTGGAAAGCAAAAAGCCTTAAAAATACACTGAGAGTTATAACACTTTAAAGCTCTCTTTCATTTGTTCAGATATGTTGTTTTTGTCATTTGACCTCAACAAGCACCATTTAACATTATTGTAAGTTCCCTCTAAAACTCATCAATAACAATTAAAATGTAAAAATACGGTACCTGTTAAGCTCAAGATCACTGAGAATGACAAATGCAGAACCCATGAAATCAGATGTGGTTAAATCTCGATCATATACCTACAAAGAGGACAGAGGTCAATTAACACATTATTATGGTAAACCAACCGAGTTTTTCAAATTATTAACAAATGCAATAGGTTGGAAATTTTGAAATCAGTCTTTCAGATCTTGAAATACTTTGCATAGTATAGTTAAAGAGAAATTTAGTCAAGCCAATGCAGAGAACAAAATTATTCAGTCTTGCCCATTTTGCCTACTATGACCAAAATAACAGCAACGATTTCTTTTAAGGCAGTATTTATATCCATTGAAATGTTATGCACAATGGACCACTCTCTGTAGTTTAAATAGTCTGTCATTAAAATTTAGTATTTTCCACAGTGAGCAGATCTGCCAATTAAATAGAAATTTGCTAAATTTTCTATAGCAATCTCATCCTGCACTCAACTCATGCAGTTTTAACCCAGATGTTGTAGCAATTGATGCTTACAACTGGTAGCTTGAAGCTCTATTAAGTATAAAGATATTCCTAATGAGAAAGGCTTTAGTACTTGTCGCCACTGCAGTACCAGTAATAATTCTTCCACATTTGGTAGATTGAAACGCAATCAATGTAGATATTATTTTCACTGGAGTGTATCTCATTGATTGAAGAGAAACATACAGTTTGAACAAACAGTATAAGGAATTTTTTCTATGTTATAATTTTTAATCTGTCCTAATAAAAGAATTAATTTTGGCAAGTTCACATCTAAGAGGACATGAGAAACTGCTGAGAAATGTTTTTAATAAAGGAGCATATTTGAAAGCCATCTGTGATTACCTTCACACGTAGCTTTTGATCAAGGCTTTGGATTGGCAATACAACTATCTCATCCCATACTGGGTTCAAGTTCTTATATATGACTTTACTTTTGTACAGCGTCTTCCCATTCAGCTTAAATTTCACATAAGGATCACTTGTGCCTTTAAAAGAAACAGAAAACAAGACAGTATTTTAAAATACATGTAAAAGCCTGGGACTTTCATTAAATAAAGATCCTTTCCCCACTCCCCAGGCTAATGTCTCCCTGCACAGAGATTAAAGGGCTCGGAGATGGAAGACAGGGAGATATGAAAGAATTTGGGGTAAATGAACGATTTTTTCCCTTTAGTGGTAGAATATAAATGGGCTCTCTGAGTAATTTTTATTTTCTTTCATTGTGGGTAGGTCACTCCTATACTACTCGCAAAAATTCAAGAAGTAAAATCTACCAGCACAAGCTAACAGGGTCAGTAGTCTTAGGGAGAAGCCCACCCCCTCCTAGGAACTGCAGCAAGTCAGTGAAAAGTGAAAGAAATCAGTTTCAAACATTTAGCCAGATGGCTGATTCAACAGAATCCTATACTTGAAAATATAATCATAATAAATAAAATCTCTGGAATCACTGGCTCAAAAGATGGCACGATGGGGCTACAAGTGAAACTGGAGGCGTAGAGATTAAATTGACAAAGTTGCCATTCTTTGCTGCGTCCCCGCACCTGCACTAAAGCAGCCAACATTGTCTCAGCCAGGGCAGCTGAACTCCACATCAGCCAGGCCCTCAGCTGGCCTCAGTGCTGACACCGCTGACCCGCCCGGCTCCTCCCTGGGAGCTTTGAAACAGACGCCAAAAGAAATGAATAATGTCCCTCCAGTCACTCTGCCCAAAGCAAAAAGAAGGGCTGATGGCAGACCCTCCTCCACACTTTTCAGATCAATGGAAGTAAAAAAAAAAAAAAAAAAAAAGCCTGCAAACATAATACATGAATTATGTATTGTGCGTGTGTTACATGCATGTGCGTCGCATGATACAATGCTTGGAATACACTTGTCCATTACTACCTAGTGAACGGTGGAAGAAGGAGGCACAAATGAATGAGCAATCAATGAGGAGATAAACGAAGGCCAGCTGATAACACTACAAAGAAAGAAAATCTAATTTGGGGAGTTACTATACTATAGTTAATTTTGAAACACGGCACAGTGAATAAGCATACAAAGACCAACAGCCCGGTCTGTTCACTGGTATCTCCCCTGTGCCTTGGACAGTACCCAAGATAGGCCCCCAGAATATTTATTGAAATGAATTGCTGATAGCAATGTCAAGCCAATATAGTCTAGGACTATTATATCAAAAATTAATTAGGCTACTGTATCATAACATTTATCAAATCATTAATATCCATCATGCATTACTTCAATCTTTAACTTTTTCAGCTCCTTTTAATATTTCTATTTAGCTCCAGTACTAAAAATTACTGAAAATGGAATGCACTACATTTCCCAGCTATTTGAAATGACATTAACATCACTACAAACTAAAATAGCAGCCATGGTTTAAAAGCCTTACTAGATTAAGTAAGGCATGATTTTGAGAAGTCAGCCTTCCAGTACTGCAAGCGTACTAACTTTAAATAAAAATTAAATAAGCTGCAAATAGATACATATACATAGTCAAATCTCACATTTTAAGTTTGAGAACATAGGAGTAGAAGCCCATCAGTCTTTATTTTAAACTTGGGCATGCACACGCGCATGTATGCGCACACACACACACACACACACACACACCGTGTTCGGGGCAGTTCTGAGAAGAACAGTAAAAATGAATGCATTCACAGCCATTCAGTGAAATGCTCACTAGTGAGAGTACAGTCGCCCACCCCCTCCCTCCTACAGCAGAAGAGAACACCTCTGGCGAGGCAGACTTTAACAATCATTCTGATATATATATATAAAAAAGTGGGGGAAAACTATAATAAAAAGAGGCCTTTAATTAAATGAAATTGCCACTCTGGGATCAGGCCTTCATGCTTGTCAGCGTACTCTCAAAATAAACATCTCAAAACTAGGCCTCAGTGGTGTCAGTTTCTCACAGGCAAGGCATACTGGGTAATCCCCAGGCATCTTGACAGCTACATAATGTTCAAACTGTTTCACGGGTGAATGGCGGCAGTTGCGTGAAAGAAAATATTAATGTCTGGAATTAATAGAAAAAGGGACCGGGGTTTACAAAGCCAAACAAGGAAAGAGGGTGTCAAGTTAGTGCCGCGTTAATTGTTAGGGAAAATTTGAGAGAAGGGGGAGCACATTGTGATTTTCTCTCTGAGCCTAAGTGCCTCACTGTCAGGGAAGTGACATCTCAACTAGGCAGCTTCTGAAAAGGGGTCGGCCACTCAGGAATGCAACTCCCAGATTATACAAATGATGAGATGACACCTGAATGGGTGGACTTTAACCTTGTTCACTGGGAGCTTCAGAAACAATGAGGCTCTTGTAGTAGTGTGGTACTCGGTGAGGAGAATGAAGCCAGGAGTCCAGAGACGGTGCCTCCATTCTGGGGCCGTCACCAATTCTGCCATGGGGACCTGAAGGAGTCCCTCAGCCTCAGACGTAGACTATCAACACGTTAAGCATTCATGGCCCAAGTGTCCTGCTCCATTCCAAACACACAGCAGTACATATATACATATATATGTGTATATATATACACACACACACATATGCACATATATATACACATACATATATATGCACATACATACATATATATATATATGCTAAGCAAAACTAACAGCCAGTCATCAGTCCTCTAAAAATGTTGCACCCACTTCCCTTCCTAACGACCATGTGACAGCCCTTGTTTCTACTCCTGCCCACTGACACTACGGGTCATCATGTCTGCCTCGATGCTGCATCTGTCAGGCATGCTAATGTGCCACAAACAGCTTCCCACCATTTCCGAGTGTGGCTCCATGCTGAGCACTCCAGGAGGTTACATGGTGCATCCATCCCAGATCCTGCTCTTCTTCACCTAAGGGGCAGCAGGCAACCCAGAAATATAACACAAAGTCCAAGAAGGAAGTGTCCCAACAGAAGTGAACCTGGGAATGAAGATGGCTCATAGGTGGGAAAGATTAGTTCTAGCTGGAGTACCAGTGGAGGCTGCAACAAAGAAGATGGGAGTTGAAACATGGGTGGATCAGAACAGGCAGAGAAGGTCATTCCAGTAGGAGGCATCTGCTCCAACAGCAAAGGAGGGAAGGAGACTCAAAATGACTAGAGCGGTGTGGTGCCAAGCATGCATTTCAATCTATCCAGAGATTAAGGGAAGACCATATAATGAGAAATAAAGTTGTAAAAAATAGATGAGTCAGAGGCCCAAGTAGCCTATAAAAGCAAAATAAGGAGTTTAGTTTATAATCTGTAATAAAGACAGGTGATTTTCCTCTTCTCCTTTTTTTAATTTTTAAGAAAAGTAATACATGCACACAACTCTGAAAGGGATGAAAAGTAAAATCTCTCCTCTAGTACTCTTCGCGGATTCTCATTTGTCTAATATACCCATCATAAATAGTTTCTTGGGCATTTTACAGGAAAAAAAATAGAATTGTTTTTAGTGGACTCACGCTTTCACAATTAACATTCCTTGGAGCTCTGCTCATACCAGCAATGTAGATCAACTGTTTTTTAAAAAACTAACTGAATATATTTTCATTGCATTGTGTTAGTTTATGTAACTAGTTACTAAATAATGGATATTAATATCTTTTCCAATTTTATTAACTAGTACAAACAATACTACAATAGGCATCCTTCTATAATTATCTTTGGAGTCCGTAAGTGATTATATGCAGAGGAAAATTTTAACAATGAAACTGCTGGAGAAATGAATATGAAGGGCCCATGGTTTTGTCTTTTGCTTATGGAATTAAATGAGCCCCTTTATTATGGAAATCAATCATTCATTGACTATAAGTCCTGTCAGAATTTGTTTAGACTTACGTTATTTCTGACAATAAGTGATTTTCATTTTTATTTCATCAAATTTACCTAAGTTGTATTTATGGCTTTGTAGGTTAACATCCTGTTTAGAAGCAATGTCGTACAAAATTTTAAATTAATTCAGCTATGTTTTCTTCCAATGATTTTATATTCTTTTTTTTTTTTTTTTTACACCACTTAAGCCTTTGGCTCATCTGGAATTACTTTAATACGAAGAGGGAAGGAAATTCAGGTTCACTCACGAGCAGCAGGGTAAAGTGTTCAGAGCCAAGGTTTAGAAATATAAATCTGACAGCAGCTTATAATTTAGAAGAAAGAAGAAAGAGGGTAAAGCTAGGAAACCTGGTAGCTGAGAGAATATAGCAACAGAGAGTTGAGGACTGAGGAGAAAGCTGGGACCAGACCACAAGAAGGACCTACTGAAGGTTTTGGAAAGTCGCCCAAAAAGCACTTCCATAGAACTTCATGGGAGGGGCACTCCACGGATGGGAAAGGGTACGTGATCCAAACCATTTAGAAAATCTGCTTACTATTTCCTAGCTTAGAACTTTCATAATATAGAGTAAAATATTAAACTATGTTAAGAAATGCAGTACAGACAAATAACAGGCTGGATACAGTGGCTCACGCCTATAATCTCAGCACTTTGAGAGGTCAAGGCAGGAGGATCACTTGAGGCCAGGAGTGTGAGACCAGCCTGAGTGATGCAGTGAGACCCCCCATCTCCACCGAAAAAAAAAAAAGTTTCAAAAAATTAGCTGGTTGTGGTTGCATGTGCCTGTGGTCCCAGCTACTCAGAAAGCTGAAGCAGGAGAATTGCTAGAGCCCAAGATTTAGAGTTTACCATGAGCTAGGATTATGCCACTGCACTATAACCTGGCTAACAGAGCAAGACCCTGTCTCTCTAAACAAACAAAATCAAAAAACACCTTAAAGTTTTCTACTCCATATTTTACAAATGTATTTAAATATAGAAAACATTATTTGGACCACCTATGAGTATATTATTAAATTTCTCCAAATCAAAGCTCCTTTGGAAGGTAAGATTAATGCCCAGAGGTGCCTAATATGCCTGGTAGATGGATTATACTTATGTGATGAATGAATGAATAAATTTTGAAGTTAGATGTACATGGTGAATTAAAGTCTCAGACCTTCCTTTTACTAACTATATAACTTTGGGCCATTTACTCAGCTTCCTTATGCCGTAATATCTTCACTTGTGAGATAGAAAACTATCAACTTCAAGGGATCATTTTGAGAACTGAATGATCCAATATACTTCAATGATAGCAGGCTTCGGTCATTTGCTGAGAATGCCTCACGAATGCTATTTTTAGTATCACTACTGAAGTTATAAAGGGGAAGAGTGTATGACAATGCATGCAGCAGTAATTAAATATTCATTTATTTTACTTTGATTTTCCAAGTTAATGTACACTAATTTGTTTCTATAGTATTTCTTCTATTGCCACCTCTAAAGGTGTGAAATTTATATCATCGTCTCTTAGGTTTGATAGAAAATTCCTTATCTTACTTACTTCTCGCAGGGATTCTGTGTGATTTGGGAACATTTCTATAAAATAATCTGAGCTGTCCTAGAAAGAAAGAGCTGTATAAAAACTAAAAATCACTAAGTCCTCATAAGGACTGGCTGCTTCCTTACCTACTGCTGTATTCACTGAGGATTTCAGACCACTTTGGAGATACAATTAATAAAAATAACAGGCAGCTCAGTAAGGACCCATGGCAACTCACGTCTATCATCAGGAAAGAGTCACCAAGAACTATAGAACTTGAAGATTTTGTTCTCCCCTTCATTTTACTTATCATTTTTAGGAACTCTTACCACCTTGAGAGTGCTATTGAAGAACATGGCTGGTACCAATACAAATGGTGAATAGAAACAGTCAATATCACATTGAACAGCTCAAGAACAATTGTTAATATGCAAATAAAATGAACCTATAATGCAGCTCTAATTACAAACAACTTCTCTTTGCTTTTTTTTTGATATAACTCATGGCAATGGTTTTTAAAAAAATGTTTTTAAAAAAGAAAAAATATTCCCGTCTAGAAAAGCTTAATAAGCTGATATGTACTTCGAATTTATATGCTTAAATGTACACTTATCACAAAAAGGATCAGTCTTTATACAGTATTATTTACCTGCTTTCTTCAATTAATAAGACATCAGAATTCTTATACGCCTTGCTCCAAGACGGAGACTTGCTCTGTGGCTCAGGCTGGAGTACAGTGGCATGATCTCGGCTCACTGCAACCTACTCCACCTTCTGGGTTCAAGCAATTCTCCTGCCTCAGACTCCCAAGTAGCTGGGATTACAGATGCCCGCCACCAGGCCCAGCTAATTTTTGTATTTTTAGTAGAGCCGAGGTTTCACCACGTTGGCCGGGCTGGTCTCGGATTCCTGACCTCACAATCTGCCTGCCTCAGCATCCCAAAGTGCTGGGATTACAGGCATGTAATTTAAATATAAAACCACACCCGGCCCATAAATATATTTCTACGATTCAGTTTAATGTTCACTTTATGTGTATGTCTGTGCATATATATGTATAAACTTACCATGTAACATTTTTTAAAAACTAGCATTCCTAATTTGGACTAAAAATCCACTGTGTTGAATACAAAAGCATTATTTGTAGGAAAAGCTTACTTATTTGCTATCAGCAAAGCAGGTTTGCCAAGTTATAAAATTTAGCCATGCAATTTATCCAAAAGAAATGTTGTCTTTAGCTTGAAAAATTTTCTAATCAAATGTATTTCCCAAAGTAGTTGTTTGCTCATGAAAGGAAATTATCCCCATATTTTTACACTAAGTTCACATTTTCAAATATCTGATAACTTTCTTTGGGAGAGCTTAAGATTTCAAATTCAAGTCAACAATTATTTACTAGCTCTTTAGGGACACTGAGCTACATATATAAAACCCCAATGACAAAACTAGTATTTGGAAACATATAAAACGTATATATTTTAAATTTTTTATCTAATAGGGTAAGAGTAATAAGTGACTATTCTATTTACACACATTTGTAGTCTTCTGAATATACACACATATTTAGGATCTTCTCTTTTTGTTGGGAAAAGAATCAGCCCTGAGCTTCTTTTAGATGGAATCTGTAAGTTCTGACTTTGACACCAGAAAAAATAAAAATAAAAACGTTGTTTTTAAGTTTTGAACAGGTGCTGCTGGCCTCTTACAGTAGAGCTGAGCCACTCAGCTCTAGCGCGGCTCTTTTAATTGACCTCTTCAGAAACCCTAATGGACATTACGGAAATTTACAGGACATTTTTCCTCGGCCATCTGAGAAAGAAGGAACTTCTCCCGTGCAGAGAAAAATCTATATTACTTCAGATAGTGGTAGATTCAAAGCAGCAGAATTCCAAGCCAGTGGTTTTATCCACCAAAATAAACAGAACATGCACATTCCCAGGCTTATCACGGCCCATCTTTCTTTTGCAGATAAGGGCCGCATGCTTCTCACAGCTGTTTTTGATACCAACCACAGAACAGTTTCTTCCCCAGTCTTCTACTGGCCTTCCTGTCCGAGTTTTGCCATTTAGCACACTCTGATTGAACTATTCCTGAACTTCTCTCCCAAATACAATTGACTTCCTTCCTCTAAATGGACCTGCCATGTATAACATTTCATTGGCTCCTCGGGCAAGGTCTGCCCATGGACAGACCCTGAGATGTAATAGCTCCAAGCAATTTACCAAAGTCCAATTTACTGGAAGAATTTCCAATGACCAATATACAGCGAAATCAATGACCTGAAATTTTCAATGTTACTAAAACTTGTTTAACTATTTATAAAGTTTATAGCAACTCATAGAGGTTAAACAATGAGACATAAGGCAGGTCTAGGGAACTGGGGAAGGAGGTCCTCCTGGGTCTTCAGATTCTTCCCTGCACCACAGCCCCCCTGAACTTCCTCGGCCCCACCCCATACCATCCCAGACCTCCACATGCCTCCCCTGCCTTCTCCTACTCTCAGTCCCTCTCCCACCTCTTCCCCTAACATCTTGTCTTTTTCTGTCCTTACACTTCCCCTTTGTGGATCTGCAGCTTAAGTTATGACATATTCAGTCTCTTCTATCATTTATTGTTTTGGCTTGACACAAATTAAATATTGTTTAAAATGCTCTTTTGGCTTTGTCTTTATAACCCATCAACTAAGATGAGCCAGAGACCTTCAAAAGCTATTTTTAAAAGTCCCCATCCAATATTTTTATGAATATCAATAGTTATAACTTTATAAATAGAAGAAGAAAAACACTGTCAATATATTAACATGATGAATTCAGTAATTTCAGTGAATTGGTCATTTGGTTGAATAGATGATTGAACTAATTGGCTTTTGGCAAAGTGGTCATTAAAAACATATGCCTGGGCTGGGCGTGGTGACTCATGCCTGTAATCCCAGCACTTTGGGAGGCCGAGGCAGGCGGATTGCTTGAGCTCAGAATTCAAGACAAGCCTGGGCAACATGGCAAAATCCCACCTCTACAAAAAATACAGAAATTAGCCAGTCATGGTGGTGCGCAGCTTTTGTCCCAGCTACTTGGGGGGCTAAAGTGGGAGGACTGCTTGAGCCTGGGAGGCAGAGGTTGCAGTGAGCCAAGATTGTACCACTGCACTCCAGCCTGGGCAACAGAGTGAGACCCTGTTTCAAAACAAACAAACAAACAAACACTCCCATATGCCTGCATCTCTATTCTTGGTCACCCCAATAAGGGTGGGAACTTCGGCTTAGAAACTTCATACATGGTTGTCCCTGTAACACCAAAAAATGAGGGCCCCATGTAAAGTTAGAAGAAGGCAATGACAACATAGAAAAAAGGGAGAGGAGAGGCAGCAGCTAGAATACTACAATAAAAAGAGACTAGAAAGGTTTAGAGGAGAAAAAAAAATAAGAAAGGAGTAAGCCAGAGAATCAATGAATACAGTTGCTTAGAATCTCTATAAAGGGTGAAATCTACAAGACCTATATGCATATTAGTAATCTGTGTTCCAGAAATCCATTATTACCAAAGCATACATGATTATTGATACTCTCGCATTCTCCTTATTAAAAATTACTAAAAATAATCCCCCACCCAAGCCACTATTTAAGCACAAATCTAAGTCTAAGAAAATGGACACCAGCCTTTATAGAAAAAAATAGAACAGGACCAAAATTCAAGAATAACATTAACATGGGAATGATCTCCTTTAATCCTACAAAAGGAGATAGGCATGCTTTACACTGCTTCTTTAAGGATGAGGAATACTTTTCAGCCTTATAAAAGGAGATCCTGCCATTTGCAATGACATGAATAAACCTGGAGGACATTACGCTAAGTGAAATAAGCCAGGCATAGAAAAAACATGCCATGTGGTCTTCTTTCATATGTGGCATCTAAAAAGAAATCAAATACACACAAACAAAAAGTAGAAGACTTTTTTCCAAGTGAAGGGGAGCAAAGAAATAGGGTGAAGTAGGTCAATGGCACTGAGGTGCAGTTATGTAAGATGAGTGAGTCTGGAGACCTACCATACGATGAGGACTCTAGTTAATGGAAGGGTATTGTATATTAAAAATGTATTAAGAGAATAGATTTTAAGTGCTCTTACCACACACAAAGAAGTAACTATGTGATGATGGATATGTTAATTGGCTTCACTGTAGGAAGCATTTCACTATGTGAATATGGTTTGGATGTGTGTCCCCATCCACACCTCATATTGAGATGTAATCCCTAATGTTGGAGGTGGGGCCCAGTGGGAGGTCATCCGGTCATGGTGGTGGATTTCTCATGAATGGCTCTGCATCATCCCTGTTGGTACTGTCTTCATGACAGTGAGCGAATTTTCAAGAGATCCGATTGTTTAAAAGTGTGTGGCACCTCCCTGCTCTCTCTCTCTTGCTCCTGCTCTGACCATGTGACATGCTTGCTCCCTGGAAGCCATGATTGTAAGCTCCTCAGAAGCCAGCATCATGCTTCCTGTACAGCCTGTGGAACCATGAGCCAATGAAGGCTCTTTATCTTTATAAATTATCCAGTCTCAGGTATTTATAGCAATGCAAGAACAGACTACTAATACATTATGTATATCAAAACATCATGTTGTGCCTTAAATATATGTAATAAAAAAATTTTTTAAAGGATGAGGAACATTAGAAAGTTCAGAACTGAGCCTTGAACCCAGATTGTTTTCACTCTAAAGGCTTCAGAACTACAGTAATTTTACAAAATAGCCCCCAAATTCTGTGGTACTTAACAAAAAAGTAGGGTATCTGTCCCCACTCCTCTTGAATTGGGTGACTGCTTCAACCACTGTGGTGCAGTCTTCCTTCCAAGGCTGCATCATAAAAGATGACGCAGCTTCTGCCTTGTGCTGGGACCCTTGTGCCTGGAGCCCTGAGCTTCCACATAAAAAGCTTAGTGACTCTGAAGCTGCCATGTCATGAGGAAGACATGCTGCATGGGAAGGCCTCATGTGGAACCATCTTCATCTTCCAGACACCTGATTCCACACACACAATATGGGAATCAACAAACCTTCAAGTCTTCCAAAGATAGGTCCCCAATAGCCAAGTCCTCCCAACCTTCAACTCTTCCCAGGTGAAGCCCCAGACAGCATGCAGCAAAAACAGGCCATCTCCATTGGGCTTTGTCCAAACTTACACTCCCAGAATTCACGAACACATGGTTGCTACTGAGATTCAAGGCAATTTGTTACATAGAGAGAGTCTCAAGAATAACACCCTTCACCATGACAGGCCACACTGCCTGCCTCAAACTCAGCAAGGAATGATGGTGTGATAGGACTAACTGTCACTGAAATCAAAACTCAGGCATGAGTAAATCACGGACATGTGGGAATACACAACACACATCAAAGTGCGCACAGGCAGAATATCTCTTACCAACTTTACAGACAATGAAACAAATACATTAAAAGAGTGACTTGAAACACAGCAAGTATCATTGTGGTATAGAAATAAACACTTGATAGGCCGGGCGCGGTGGCTCACACCTGGAATCCCAGCACTTTGGGAGGCCAAGGCGGGTGGATCACGAGGTCAGGAGATCAAGACAATCCTGGCTAACACAGTGAAACCCCGTCTCTACTAAAAATACAAAAAATTAGCCAGGCGTGGTGGCGGGCACCTGTAGTCCCAGCTACTCATGAGGCTGAGGCAGGAGAATGGTATGAACCCGGGAGGCAGAGCTTGCAGTGAGCCAAGATCATGCCACTGCACTCCAGCCTGGGTGACAGAGCAAGACTCCCATCTCAAAAAAAAAAAAAAGAAAAAGAAAAGAAAGAAACACTTGATAAAAACCACCCCCTCAAGAGAAGCTCCAATCAAGCAAATAGAAGACATGCTACATTTAATTCAAGCCAATGATGTTTGGTTGGGTGTAAGGCAATTTTCTTACACGCAGCAGGAATAGAAAACATCCCAATTTTGCTCCAAGGTATTTCATAGGAATTGAGATGGGGTTCCACAGAAAACAGATAAACCGACTCTATAAAGCAGCAAAGCATCAAGACATTCTGAGCAATCCACAAGTCTGCACAGAGTCCCAAAACAAAACCATACAACAAAAATCTTCAGAGGAAATGGTTCAGTTGTGGGAATACATTAAAGACTGTTGGGACAAACATGTCCGGTGATGATCTGTACCAAGTGGCAAAGGAATAAACAGAAACCCATTTTAAAACTCAGCTCTAATCACTTACTGCAGGACATCCGCAAGCTACCAAAACTCAAAGAGTGAAGGAAAACCACTCCTGTGTTACAGAATGGGTGTCTGCATCTTTGAAAGGTTCACATTTGCTCTTGAACGACAATTTTTCTGATACACTGGCCCAGATGTGGCCAATGATCTCATGCCATCTGGTGTTCAGAGAAGGTACTGCAATGAGAAGCAAATCCCAAATGTTGCAAAATAAAAAGGACTGAATTTTCAATACAATAAAACTCTGGTGTGGAGCTGATGCCGAACAAGAGAACAATATCAATAGGCATCAAAGAGAAACTGTTGAAGCAGCTTCCAATATGTGCTGCAATTTAATGTATACTTAAAAAGTGACCGTCACATCATTACGAAAAGAAATATTTAGTCCTAGTTAGATAGATAGCCATTTGGTTCAAGTAAAACTCAGTTCCTCCTCTGGGCCGGAAACTAAGTAAACTTGACAGAGATCAAAGAAATAAATGAAACAATGTAAAACTAGATAGAAAAGAGAAGAAATGTAGGTGAATGTGTGTGTCTCTCAAGAAGCTTTCTAGATAAAAAATGACACTTTCCAGAAAAGAATCGTAAGATTAAAAATATTTTTGCAACAAAAACTTTATAAACAAAATCTAAAGGCAAGTGACAAATTTAAAAAATGCATGTGAACATGCCCAGGAGACAGAATGAACAACAGTGATGCATGGAACAGACTATGCAGAGAAGCAAATATCTCATTAACCAAACATATTTAAAGGTCCAAATTGATGAAAACAATTTAAAGAAAAAAACAAGACAACACTTTCCTTCTATCAAATTAACAAAGATATGGCTAGGCACGGTGGCTAATGCCTGTAATCCCAGCACTTTGGGAGGCCGAGGTGGGCGGGGGGGGATCACCTGAGGTCAAGAGTTCGAGACCAGCCTGGCTAACAGGGTGAAACGCCATCTCTACTAAAAACACAAAAATTAGCCAGGCGTGGTGGCCCATGCCTGTAATCCCAGCTACTCAGGAGGCTGAGGCAGGAGAATTGCTTGAACCCGGGAGGCAGAAGTTGTAGGAAGCTGAGATCATGCCACTGCGCTCCAGCCTGGGAGACAGAGCGAGACTCAGTCTCAAAAAAAAAAAAAAAAAAAGTAACAACAATATTCCACATAACAAGGTAGGTGAGAAACAAAAAGTGGCCCATTTTCACACACCAGTAGGTCAACAAAATAGGTCTTTCTCAAGAGTAAATTGGCAATTTTGTAATGAGAATCTTGAAATGCTCAGATCATATAACACAAAAAATGCAATCCACCTGAATAAATAACTCACTTGCAAATATATGAAAAAGTAACCTGTACACACAGATTTAGGTATAAGAACTTTTGTTGTGGCATTATTCCTAATATTACAAATTTTGAACAAACTTAATTCAGAATGTTGACTGAACAAAGCATGGTGCCCTAAGCTTTTAATTTCTTCTCCAAAATAAAGTTTTTATAATACAGAGAAAAATGTGTAGAGAGAAAACACCAGGTAACCAAACATTTAAAAGCCAGATTCTCTTTCATTTTAGAAAGAAAAATAGATTTTAAAAATCGGGGCGGGCCAGCCACGGTGGCTCATGCCTGTAATCCCAGCACTTTGGGAGGCTGAGGCAGGCAGATCACAAGGTCAGGAGATCGAGACCATCCTGGCCAACATGGTGAAACCCCCATCACTACTAAAAATACAAAAATTAGCTGGGCATGGTGGCGCATGCCTGTAATCCCAGCTACTCGGGAGGCTGATGCAGGAGAATCACTTGAACCAGAGAGGCAGAGGTTGCAGTGAGCCGAGATCGCGCCACTGTACTCCAGCCTGGCAACAGACCAAGACTCCGTCTCAAAAAAAAAAAAAAAAAAAAATCGGAGCGATGGAGTAGAGTAGGTTCAGAATTTCGGTAAGGCCTAGTGGTGTGCCTTCGTCAACACCAGTTTTACTCATGAAGGGGCATTTTCTAGGTCCAATTTATGATGGGGAAAATTAAACCTCAATCCACGACAGAGTCTTTATTCAAATAAGGTGCCTTTTAAAAGAGTCTCTCATTTCTCCTGTTTCACAGAAAATAAGACCTGACCTCAGAAAACACCTTTCACAACCCTCACACCACCCAGGTTAGAGGTGGTGGTGGTGGCAGGGGGAGGAACTTTTATCTCAAAAGAAGTAAAAGAGCAAAAAGATACACAAAAGGTACAAAAATTGATGAGGAAACTGGGAAGATAAGCCCACAATAAAAAGGATGGGAAAATCACAAAGTCATTCCTGTTCCCACAGGCGAAATGCAAAAACAAAACCCAAACTAGAATAACTATACCAAGAATAACTATGACAATTCACACGGCAATAGTAACAGCTAATGTTTATTGCATATGACTGTTTCAGCTCCACCCACCCCACGGCCCCGCCCCACCACCACCACCAAGTCTCCACAAGCACACACACCAGGTTAATCCTACCGCAAGCCTAGTAGGCTCATGGCTAGACCGTATCTGAGCTAGAATCCAAACTCCGGTGGTCCATGTCCAAAGCCCATGCATGACCCTCACCCACCATCCAGCACTCTTCAGCACGTCACATCATGGCACAAAACAAAATGATGTCTGTAGGGCACGGCAGGGTTTATGGTGGCCCAAGCCTAACAGAGGTGCCCAGAGGGCTGCCAGAATGAATACTTCAGTACATCCCATTCAGAACACACCTGTTGGGAAGCTACACCGCTTCTCAGTATACAATACAGAGTTCTAGCAACATCATAAAAATTAGCCTGCTAAATAGCAAAAGAAAACCAGGACTTAAATCAGTCATTTTAACTTTTTGGTAACAATTTAGTAATTTATTAAACAACAATAATTGAATAATAATATAATAAACAATAAGATAACAATTATTTAATAATATTAAAAATTACGCTATGTAACACCGATTACATAGCATAATTCTCACAGTATCGAGAGATCCTTACATTTTTTCTCTGAACTACTCCTTTTAAATATGAACATGACTTATGTAGCACATTTTTTTCCATTATCTGCATATAAAGCTGCCATTGCTCTAGAAACGAACGTCAGATATCTACCTGTGCTGGAAATTGAGAAAGAGAGCAGTTTTCTGAATGAGTGTTCATTTATTTTCATCCACTAAAACTCGCATCAAAAAAAGACCATCAAACCTCAACCTACAGCTGAAGTGATTTTCACGGCCCTAGTAATGTGACAGCGAACTTCAATTAACTTTTCTTTCCCTTTTGCAACGCTACAGAGTGGCCACAAGAGGGCACCAGCAACACAGTAGTCCCTCAGCCCACAGTGGTAAACTTCTACAGCTGCCTAACATTACAGAAAAGCATAGGGTTTTAAAGCGAGGGCTATTGTTTTCCATGTATTAGTGCCCTACGAGCCAGCAGGGTATGAGCTGAGCATTTTGCACAGGACGAGAGACCTGCCCATATCGCAAGGCTGAAGTTCAAGCCAGGCCTGGAGCATAGCACCAGCTCTAAGACGCCAGAACACCTCCTCCTCGGCCACATTCCTTCCCATGGGAAATGGACCCAGGGTTCAGTTTCCTCCATGCATCAACCAAATCATGAAGCAGTTGGAATTAAAGGCGATTGCTCACATATTTCTTCTGCTTTACCAATCTCAAAGTTTAAGACAGCCAAGAGCTACTCAGATCGAGAACTTAAAACAAGTGTAAGTCCTATTTGGTCGAAAACAATACATCTTGTATAACATCCCGGAAAATAATGGAAAGGAAATGGGGAATATAAGGAAATAAAAGGAAAACGTTAGGATGAAGAAAAGGAGAGTAGAAAGAGCAAAGAAAGATGAGAGAAATAGAAGAGGGGACAGGGAGGGTCAGATGAACACAACACACAGGCAATGGCTGAGACAGCAGAGATGCAGGAAGATGGCGGCCATTCTTCCTATGCGGATTGCTAACGAAGGTGAGCTCAGTGCCATGCCTGGACCATTGACAGCATCTGAGTAAGACTCGTTCGTAGAAAGACCACTACAGCAGCCAAAGTCATTCAACAACAAATAATAACAGTAATAATAACAGGGCTGCTTAGTTTACTCCTGAGCTCCCCAATACCAGACCTCCTCTTGTCGAGGCTGAAGGCCCACATGCCAAAGATTCAAAGGAAATTCTTGAAGAACTGGAAAACCACCTGCAAGGAACAATCTTCTAAATGTGGCCACACTTCCAGAGCTACCTGATCCAAACTTCTCAGCCTCCCATGATAGTCTTCTGTGCCCATGATTATTCATGGGTATTAAGCATGCTTAAGACGGGGGGTTCTTAGTCTCCCACCAACTTCATTTTTCATTACCCATAGGTTTTTGTTTTTTTAAGTATGCACACATACACACACTGAGAGGCCACAGCTAAAGACCCTGAGGTGTCCTGGTTGCAACTATACAATATTACCCCTTTCCCAACACCATTGCTAAACCTGCCCATTGTTCTGAAGCCAGACTTCCTTGTGAGTCTTTCTAAAGAACAATTAACAATGGTGTAGTTCAGCAATCTTCACCAAAACTCCCAGAAAAATCTCCAAATCCCACCTTGATAACCTGCTTAACATACCAGCTCTGTGTTTGAACCAGGGAAGGGAGTGATTTAGATAAAACCTCACAGCTCTTTATGCCAGTGAAGCCTATTTCCCAGCCTCTCGCTGATGGCATCACAGCAGAGACAGGGAACTCTGGTATCTGAGACCATTTCTGCATGTGTTTCCTCGTGGGCAAAGTCACCAAAAACTTCCTATGCTCAATCACATACCCTCTAAGCACTTTCTAACATCCTTTCTTGGGGTTTGTGAGCTGTCTTTTCCTAAGGGAGACACCATATTCTTCCACTCCACTGCTCAGTTAAATAGCAAGAAAATGACTTTTTATTACCCAACATCTCCAGATTTTTCTGCATGATTTCATGTCGTATTTCCAAGATGCTTCCGCTGAAAGCATTAGCCTCAACTCTTGATGACTGCCTAATTAGATTATACCATCTTTGTTGTAGATGTTTTTAAAGCAGTTTTTCAAAGCAAAAATCCAAAAATCAGACCATGATATTCTAGGCAGAGGTCAACAAACTTTGGCCCATCAGTTAAATCCAGACCACTGCCTGTTTTTGTAAATAAATTTATATTGGAAAACAGCTATGTTCATTTGTTTATTGTCTATGGCTGCTTTCTCACTATGTCAAGAGTTAATTTTCACTTATAGCCCATAAAGCCATAAAAAGTCTACTAATCCATGTTCTAGACAGAAAGTAACATAGACAGTAATGATTATGTAACAATCCGAAGAAAATGCAGAACTCCTTCCTTAGCAGAGAGTGATTCATCAAAATAGCTTTTCTCCCTAAAAAAAAAAAAAATTCAAAAACAGGGACTGTGCAATTGGAATTAAAGGCCCTAAAGCTGCTGCTCCTCCATGGTCAAGGTTGCAACACATTTGAATAACTCTGAAGGAGCCTCTGTCATAATAAAAAATATGTGATTAATTAGATCTGTGTTTTTTACTTAAAATTAAATACATGATTCCACATAGGAAAATAAAATACAAGTGACTCTTGAAAACATGCATTTGAACAACTGCAAGGGTTCACTTATACAGAATTTTTGTCCTCCTCTGCATCTCCTGAGACAGCAAGACCAAACCCTGGTCTTTCACCTCCTCCTCAGCCAACTGGATGTGAAGACAATGAGGGTGCAGGCTTTTATGATGATCCACTTTCACTTAACGAATAGTAAATCTACTTTCTCTCTTTTATGATTTTCTTAACACTTTTTCTCTAGCTTACCTTATTATAAGAATACAGTATATAATACATATACAAAATATATGCCAATGGGCTGTTTATGTTATCAGTAAGGCTTCTGGTCAACAGTAGGCCACTAGTAGTTGTGTTTTGGGGAATTCGAAAGTTATATGTGGATTTCTGACTGCATGAGGGGTTGGCACCCCTAACCTCCTGCATTGTTTATTGATTAGCTGTATTTTAAAAACCCTGTGCTAAAGACAGATCACAGAGAGAGCACAGAGAAATTGGCAAACTGACACAGGTTAAGGACCAAGCATCTAATTCAATGACGGGGGAGCTGACATGGAACACAGCAATGAGTTCTGTACTGGGAGTCAAGAACATGGCCAACCTGCATTATGATTATTCATTAATTACTATAACAACATATCTATTGCCTATTTTCTAAATGTAGGCCACTATGTCATCTATACATCTTTATTAATAATAATAGTACATATTTATGGGGTACACGTAATATTTTGATACATGCATACAATGTGTAATGATCAAATCATCACCTCAAACACATCATTTCTTTGTGTTGGGAATATTCCAAATCTTCTCTTCTATTTTGAAATATACAATAAATTATTATTAAGTATAGTCACCCTACTGAGCCATTGAACACTATAACTTATTCTTTCTACTGTATTTTTGTACCCCTTAACCAACCCTTCTTCATTTTCCCCATTCCCACCCTTCCCAGCCTCTGGTAGTAAGCATTCTCCTCTCTGTCTCCACAGATCAACTTTCTAGCTCACACGTGAGTCAGAATATGGGATATTTGTCTTTTTGTGCCTGAATTATTTTACTTAACATTTTGTCCCCCAGCCTCATCCATATTGTTTTACTTTTTTCAGTCCTTACAATCACATTATGAGGCAAGGTACATCACACCCATTTTAGAGAGGTTATGTAAGTTGTACAAGGAGGTCACAAAGCCAAGTAGTAGACCAAATCCAAATCCTCTTCTTGTCCCACTGAGCCACCCAGTCTGCTCTGAATCTTGCCTCCCAAAGTGACCCTCGATAAGTCATTCAATTTTTGTGCTTCCATTTCCTGAATTAAAGCTTCCATTAAATCAGCAGCTGGACCAGGTGACCTGTATGAAAGTCGTCTTCATCTCTGAAATCATATAAATCCTTTTTGCTGACTTTCATCACCAAGCCCCAGAAGAACACCAGTGTAGTGCCCATTTCATTGAGGAAACCCAAGACATGCTTGTTGAATAAGGGAGTAAGTGTCTAAATCCTGTTCATTCTGCAAAGGTACTTTCCCTTGTATAACAGGCCTCAATGCTCCTTAAGTCCAGCACTGAAGTTGGATTTCTTCAACGAAGAACTAAAATTTATTAAAAATATTCTGTGTATAAACCATCGGTTATAGCACAGGAGGGCATACAAAGATTAATAAACTAGGGCCAGGCGCAGTGGCTCACACCTGTAATCCCAGCACTTTGGGAGGCCGAGGCGGGTGGATCACAAGGTCAGGAGATCGAGACCATCCTGGATAACACGGTGAAACCCTGTCTCTACTAAAAATACAAAAATTAGCTGGGCGTGGTGGCGGGTGCCTGTAGTCCCAACTACTTGGGAGGCTGAGACAGGAGAATGGCGTGAACCCAGGAGGTGGAGCTTGCAGTGAGCCGAGTCTGTGCCACCGCACTCCAGCCTGGGCGACAGAGCGAGACTCCATCTCAAAAAAAAAAAAAAAAAAAAAGATTAATAAACTATTCTCCCTCCTAATACAGCACTAAGATTGTAATAGAGCAGATCAGTCATTTACCCAATTAAGGATAAAGGTGTATGTTTTATAAAGGTAAAATCTTGTAAGATTGATATAAAGGTAAAATCTTATAAGATTGAGGTGAGACAGAGCTTATGCCTGTGAAAAACATAAAAGACTGCATAGGACAAATGCCATCTGAGTCTGTATTGAAAGATACTTCCTATTGCAACAATAAGCTATTGGTTTAGTATCTACAGAACTGGAGAACACGTTATAAAGACTAAATATTGTAAATGCATAGATAAGCCAAAAACATTTTATAGTTAGTACTTTAGCATATCACACAGTTTCTTAAACCTGTTTTAATTGGGTTAATACTAAATTAAATTATATTCCAAGAATACAAATTAAGTAAAGCTGAGACCAATGACAGACAGCAAACAGGTAGTGAGAAAAAGCCCCAGGAAAATACAATGTCTGGCTAACATAATCAAGAGTTGAAACTCTACCTCTAAGGAGAAGCATGGGTTTCTTCTCATGTGCCGACACCCACCTGTGACAGGGACTGCCTAGAGCAAAGGTTCTCAAAGTGTGGTTCCTGCGCCAGCAGCATCAGCCTTACCTGGGAACTTGTTAGAAATGCAAATTCCCAGGCCCCACCCCAGACACACTGAATCAGAGAGTCTGTGTGCGGGGCTCAGAGATGTGCATTTTCATTAGTTCCTAAGATTCTTCTGAGGCTCATTCAATTTTGAGAACTATTGGTCCAAAGGATTGTGTTAGATAAAACTTCTGAGTCTGGGTTGGGTTTTGTAGAAAATAATGCTGTATTGATAAGTGACGTTGTTCCTAGGCAAAGGAGGCAGGAGTGAGGGAGCACATGTATTAGTAATGAGGACCCCTTCTTGAACCCACAGTGGACACTCAAATGCTGTCTTGCCCTGAGCAGGCTCAAGATCATACCTTCATCTTAATACTTGTGATAATCAAACAGAAATTAACACAGTCAGAGCATAGGAAGGCATCCCCAAGGTATAAAAGTGAAATAAAAAATGTTGAAAGAGTGGGGTATTTTCTTAACAGATAACAATAAAGCATCCCCAAAATGAAAGAAAAAAAAAAACCAAGAACAATTACTACTGGTTTCAAAAGAAATGGGGACTGAAACAGCACAGTTTATGACCTAGACTCCTTATTAGGTATTTACATTTGGATTATATTAGGTTTGCACAAAATAAAAGCCAAATTCTCACATGATGTTTTGGCTGTGATGAAACTCTGCAGAGAGAGATGACAATGGCTGGGGTTAGAGCAGACTTTGGTCTTGAAACAGCAAGATATGGAGCAAGTGCACATAAGCCCTATTGTATCATTTTCCGATGTGTGCAAGGGCTTCATCATCTAATCAGTGTACTGACCATCTACTCGGAATCTGCTGTAACTGCATCAGTTTCATAGAGAAGTATAGTATTGCCTGACAGCAGTGAGGGAGAAAGAACTAGAAAAAAATGGAGAAAGCTAGAAAAGGAGTACCTGGCCAACAGAAGAGGTCCAGGGCCTGTATATATCCCTAAACTTAAAAACTATTGGCCGGGCGTAGTGGCTCACACCTGTAATCCTAGCACTTTGGGGGGCCAAGGTGGGCAGATCACAAGGTCAGGAGTTTGAGACCAGCCTGGCGAAACTCTGTCTCTACTAAAAATACAAAAATTAGCTGGACATGGTGGTACGTGCCTGTAATCCCAGCTATTCGGGAGGCTGAGGCAGGAGAATCGCTTGAACCCAGGAGGCGGAGGTTGCAGTGAGCTAAGATTGTGCCACTGCACTCCAGCCTGGGCGACAGAGCTAGACTCTGTCTCAAAAAACAAAATTTTTTTTTTGAAGAAATTCCATAAATGTAAAACAGGAAATGTAGCTTGAGAACATTTTCTTCCTAGTAATGTAAAATACACACTCTCTAGAACACTCTTCTACTCGCCAGAGAAATGGTTACAAAATGAATTTGATAGTCATTTTTGACAAAAGTAACCACTGGACACTGTGCCGGATCAGGGCAAGAATCAGGATATTTGTGGGAGGCACCCCTACACTGGTTTATGATTACATCTTTCAGATATTATTTCAGTCATAAAATGCTATCTGCCCCAAGCCATTAAAAAAGAACACAAGAGATGCAGTTGTAAAAATAGATACATTTATAATAATAATAGAAATGAGAAGGGATACACTTGATAGGTAAGAAATTATGACTTTGATTAAAAAAAACTATTTACTAACAAGTAGGCAATAATTTTTTCACTATTTTAAAATGCTACGTCTGAGAAAACATGAGCAAGAGAAAGAGAGAAGATAAATTTTGATTAAGAAAAAAAAGGACATACTGCATACAGTTCTGAAAGATGAAAGCCACATGAGATCAGTTCATGGAAGAATCCATATCCAGAGACATGAGCAGTAGAGAGTCACAGCAAAGATGTTTCTGGGTAGTGGTGGAGTGGGAGGGTAGGAGAGTGGAAGGGTGTATGGCAGGTGAACCACGAATGCTCCAGGCTTGGAGGCAGCAGGTAAGATGGCCAGTGCAGCTCAGTGTGACTGGTGGGTTCAGCACAAAAAGAGAGCTGGATGGGCCAGCACTGTCCTATGCCTTGAGGCTGAGCAATGCCCAGCAAAGGCACCTGAAAATAAGCAGAAGCAGATAGCACAGGCGTATGCACAGAGAAAAGCTTTAAGTGGAAGGTGATAACCCGGACGAATGGGAAGAACCTAGCCTGAACTACCGGCTCACCCTGTCCTGCAGCATGCCCCGGCTCTCCTCATCATCACCAAATTGCAGGACATAGTAAGCAAAAATAACATCCACAGATGGGGAAGAGAAAAACACAAATAAAATGATAAGCAAACCGCTCCAGAGAATCAAACATGTAAAAAAAATAATGTCCTAAATGGGAGACAGTCAATACATTAAACTGATATCCAAGAAATAGAGCAGCAAGCAGGATATTTTAAATGAATACTTAATATTCTCAAAAAGGGATGGGATTGTCAAACAAAATAGGTTATAAAAATGAAAAACATAACAATTGGTAAACAGAACAGTACAATGTAAACAACTGACAAGAAAATGAGCAAGCTGAAGATCAAGCTGAAGAATTCTTCCCGAGAGGAAAAAGTCATGGGAAAAATGAAAAAGAAAACCTAAGAGACATAGAAGACAGACCAAAGAGTCAATAGACCCTTCCTTTATTGAAAAGATGTTCCAAAACAGAATAGACAGGAAGCAACAGGAGAAACCGTCCAAGAACCGAAGCAAGAAAAAGAACTCTTTAGAATAAAAAGGCCTCAGCTACTGAACCAAATAAATAAATAAATACCATAAAGAAAAAAACAGATACATTTGCCTACAATGAAATGAAAAACTTCTAAAGGACAAAAGAGGCCATACAATTAAGGATAAGCAACAGACTGGGAGAAAAATATTTGCAATATATAACTAATGTCAATGCTGAAAATTATGAAGAATTATAAAAATTTAGAAGAAAACACTCAGTTGAAAACTGGACATTATATAAGTTAATGCCTGCCATCTTCCCAACAGCCTGTAAGGTAGGTTAATCTTACTATCCTTGTTTTACAAATAAACAACCCAAGGCATCAAGTGGTCAAGCAACATTTCTCAGATCCAACAGCCATGAATGGAGAAGCCAAGATCTGAGCCCAGGTAGTCTAGCTCCACTGTCTGCTCTTAAACACATGCCATTTTAATATAAGGTTTAGCCTTATCTGTGCACAGAAGCATATACAATATGTTTATTACAGCATCATTTATAGTGCAAAGACAGAAGGAAAAAAACAACTACCATCAGCAGAGAAATAGATAAACAAAACATTATACATTATATATAATGTACATAATTATACATTAAATAATATGTAGTATTTAAAAGAAAGGCAATATATGTACATGGAAAAGCATGGTCAATTTTGAAGACCTGTACATTTAAAAATATACAGGTATGTATTTATGGCTAGGTAGACACTTGTAAAAGATAAATAAAACAATCACAGGCAGACACTAGCTATTAGAGGGAGTCCAGTGAGATTTCAAAGCAGAAGGGAGATAGTTTCAAAGGCATTTCTGTCAATGTGTACATCTGATGACCTTATACTAAGGATGGGCTCACATTTTTCTCATGAATAATTAAAGTAGGATTGAGGAAACATTTTCTTGAACAGTTGCTATATGCCAGGCGTAAAGCTATCAGAGTTATCTCATTCCATTCTAAAACAACTTCACGTGATGATTCGTATCATTAACCTAATAATAAAGAAGAATAGTAAGGTTTAGTGTGTTTAAATGATTCACTGCAAATGTCTTATACCTGGAGAGACTTAGATCTGAGCTACTGTCTATCCTAAACCATGCTGTGATGTCAAAGCCTGACTGACAATATTGATACAAGGACAGAGAGAAAGAAGTTTCCAGGCTACACCCACCATAACAGACCCAGGTCTTACCACAGCGATCTCGGACAACCAGGTTCCGGCCTTCCTTCAGGTGTATGGTGAGGAGGTATGCAAAAGGGCTGGGGAGGTTACTCAAGCCATCACTGGCTTCCCCCGGTACCTGCACAGATGGAGAAGGCAGTTAAGACAGTATGTCTTGGGCCCAAGCAAGAGAATTTCAGAAATACTTCTTGATTTTGGAGGGAAAAAAGAAAGGCCACTATGATGATCAACTGTCATCCCCAACTCCTCCTCACTATGACAACTTGGTTACCCTGCTTTATTAAAAAGTCCCTTACATTTCTCCCCAGTGGGATTTTATCAGAATTCAGAAGTAAATATGATTACATCTTTGCAAGGTTAGCCTTCCAAGAATTAGATAACAAACCTCTGAAATACCCTCATTAAATTACTGCAGGATCCCTTGTTATAAAACTCAGGGTAGAGCCCCAAGAGAGGCAACAGGAGGAAGAAGTGCAGCTGCAGGCCTGGCTCCCAAGAACATGTGTCCCCGCTTCCAAGTTCAGATGTAAGATGCCCCGTCCTGTCCTCCACCCTTCCCACCAACCCCCATCACCTCTGTAGACCTCCATGTGTAGTAAAATTTCAGTTCTGGGCACTCAGCTGATGCCCCCGCAAGCCCATATGTCCAACTGACACATGCTCTTCCCTGGGTCCCCAAAGGACATTGTCTCTGTCCAGTGCTCTCCCGGCTTTTCCACCCTTCTCTTTCATTCTCTGGCACCCACTCTTAGTGTCTCTTACTCTAATCCTCACAGTCTCACCTCCCCGCAACTCAGTCACTTCCTCCTCCAGAAATGCATCAACTCCTGCGGGCCATATTGTAGAATTCAAGTCTGTTTTTGAATATGTATTACATGAGCCCAATTAAATTTTTGAGTCATTTCAAACTTTTGACTGTCCTTAAAGGGAAAGGGCAAATAAAATCATTTATCATTCACTTATTGGACATTCAATTAATCGATCTTGTGGCTAAGCCACCCTTGACAGCCTTCTTTTGAAAGTTTCAAAGCACTTCAAAATGGCTTTATCTGCCTTACTATCTCACTCAATTTCATAGTTACTCTGTATTTTTAGAAGAATCTCTCCCAGTCTGACAAATCAATAGACACTGAATTAATCTCCTCCAGCCAAAATTTGCAAGGCCTGGTTTTGTAAGTGGATACGGTTTGGCATTTTTTTTTTTTTCAGCAATAAAAGAGGCAAAAAAAAAACAAACCCAAACATTTGATGAGAAATATCTACAACATTTAATGTTTCTTTTTAAGGAATGCCACTCACAGATTGTTCTTCAAAATGCTGAGATGTCATAGAAGCATTCAGGTCACTGCTTCCACATAGCTTCTGCAAAGAAAAAGAAAAAAAATCTGCTTTACAAAAGCAAATTCATACCAACTCAGGAAGATACCCTCTATCAGGTCTTTCCCTTTGGAAATCTGATATTTGCATATGCAGCTTCAGTGAGGGCCGCCTTCCTGTTTGTTGGCAAGGAGACGTGGATTCAGTGGTGTCAACCTAGCTGTGTCCTCTGCCGCCTAAGTCACTGGATAAGAGGAACTGCACGCCCCTGCTGGGCCACATGGCATCCCTAGTTCACCCACATGTTTAGCATGCAAATAGCTTTGTTCCCAGAGAAAGCAGTGGGGCAGCAGAGCCACTGTGCCAGATCCCTCCCAAGTGGGCCAGTCCGGCCCTCAGCCTCCGATGTGAAACGAGCAGCTCAGGATCCAGAGAATTGAGCATGTCCGTTCGGAAGGAAACGTTTCAAAGTGTGATCTGAGAGACCTTCCTCAAGCCATACCTTCATGGGGCTAGCAACTGATCAATCGCCAAACCAAAACCGGGAAATGCAAATTCTGAACAGACGACCTCAGAATGAGAGGTGTCTATGTTTCCCAGTTTTTGTTTGTTGTTTTTTTTTTTTAGACAGAGTCTCACTCTGTTGCCCAGGCTGGAGTGCAATGGCACGATCTCGGCTCACTGCAACCTCCGCCTCCTGAGTTCAAGTGATTCTCCTGCCTCAGCCTCCCGAGTAGCTGGGATTACAAGCACCTGTAACAACGCCTGGATAATTTTTGTACTTTTAGTAGAGATAGGGTTTCACCATATTGGCCAGGCTGGTCTCTTGGCCAGGCTGGTCTCGGACTCCCGACCTCGTGATCTGCCTGCCTCACCCTCCCAAAGTGCTGGGATTACAGGTGTGAGCCACCGTGCCCGGCCCCTGTGTTTCCCAATTTTAAAATGCTTCTCGTACCCAGGAAATGAGTCCACAGGGCAATGACACATGCACATTGCAGTAGTTAGTATGGGGCACAGATTCCTCAGTTGTGTCAGCTTTTATAGGCACAAAGGAGATTTTATCTGTTTCTGGAACTTTAACAGAGTTTCTGGGCTGAATGTGAGGACAGCTGCCTGCAATGAGAGGCAGAGTGGAGGGGGGACATGGGCAAATGGCCTCCCAGCAATTTGAGGATATTCCTGTTTGGCACATTAGCCAGGAATGATTGCGTCAATGAAAAACACAGAATTTCCCCTCCAAAGATGACTGGATAACTTCACTGCTATGGGCCAATTTGGAGATGAGAGGCAGCCCCGGAGACAATGCTTAGGAAACCATGAGCCACTGTGGGTAGGGGCACTGATGACATTTGTCTTTTCCATGCACAGTGACCACCGGTGACCACCTGGACATGACTCAGACATCCAGCTTGATGGCAGGCTACCTTCCGAGACACACATTCGCTCTGTCCAGTGCAGCTTCAAGAAGCAACAAAACATCCAGACCAGGGGGCAAATCTTCAGCACCCACGAGAAATGGTGAGGAGCTGCAAACAAGGGCGGGCTTTCTGGCCCACTGCCTCTGCATGCAGTGACATTGAGAAAGGCTGCAACTGGGCAGAAACGAGCCCTGAGTACAAGAAGGCATGGAGCCTCATGGGGCTAGGACAAAGAGGCCCTAAGGTTCTTGTAATCTGCGGTTCTTACCCTTGCCTCTTTCCCCATCAGTCCCAGGTTTAATGTCCCTAGACTGTGAATACACTGTGTTCAGTTCAGGTTAATTCGTGCAGGATCAAGAGTGATTTCAGACACAAGCTTTTTCTAGGGCCCTGGCACTGCAGCCACTATATGCCTCTGACCCAGGAAGTACCACCACTGCCTAGGCAGGAAGACAGCCCTAACTCTCAATGTGGCTTGATGACGGACAAGAAAAGAGGCCACAGGTCCTTTGCCAAACAACCTCTCCCTTAGTTCTTGGTATCTCCTGCATGTGTTAGGTATAAAAGGACCCCCAGGTGAGTTGGGCAGTACTCTCTGAAGTCCACTTTATGACAATAATCAGAACCTTATTCAACTTACTGACTTTCCCAATATCAATAGATTTATTTGTATGTGTTTTATACCATACACTATCATTTCCCAATAATGCAATCAAATGCAATCATTCTGCCTGATTTCCGGCATCAATAACCATGCCTTCACATGCATAGCCAAGAGTGAACAGTGCTGATGCTCTGAAGCCTGAAAAATCACATGCTATGGTCTCCAGTTCTATTAATTGAATCAATGCTCTACCTAACCAATCCCATTTTGAAGATAATTCCACAAAACTATTGGGATCCACTAAAGTGGATAATAACACTTTTGATTAAAGTGTTATGTCATTAGCCAAGGATAATGATGGTCTTGTATCTTCTACTTTCAAGTGGAGGAGTGGACAGAGGTATGATTAAACCGTATCACCCCTCAGACTGGACCATATATATTCTCCCAAGTTGGCCTCACTGTACTGAATGATGATGTTAATTAAATGACAAAATTAATCCACCTAACCACCATCATTTACATGCTATCAAAAATAAAAACGGAGCTTTTATTCAAATATGTGATAAGTCTTCCACTTATAACAACAAGGAAATTCAATGTGAGGAATGACATTAATTCAACATTATGGCTGGTTTTACTCACAGAAAAGTCACAGAACTTAAAGTTATGGTTCCCACAGCCACCGTAACTGTCACACACCATATATAAACACCAAGATAGGAAAGTGATTACCATAAAGAACAGCAAAATGTTCCATATGCACAGGAGGATGGAGTTACAGCCGCTGGGGGACACATAACTTTGGATATTCCCCCACACTCTTGCATAGTGCCTGTGGTATTATTCGTTGAGTAGAAGTTGCATTATTTTCACCTGCTTTATAAAACTAGAAACTACATCAGTAACTTACTTTCTCATTAAAAAGAGCAGAATTAATATTTATTTCATCAGGAATACCCCAGAATACCACTATTACTAGATTTTTAAAAAATGTTCCCTAGGCTGAGTGTAGTGGCTCATGCCTGTAATCCCAGCACTTTGGGAGGCCGAGGTGGGCGGATCACCTGAGGTCAGGAGTTCGAGACCAGCCTGGCCAACATGGCAACCCCCCCCCCCCCAATCTCTAATAAAAATACAAAAATTAGCCGGGTGTGGTGGCGTGCACCTGTCATCCCAGTTTCTCGGGAGGCTGAGGCAGGAGAGTCACCTGAACCCAGGATGTGGAGGTTGCAGTGAGCCAAGATCATATCACTGTACTCCAGGCTGGGCAACAGAGTGAGATTCCGTCTCAAAAATAAAACAAAAAAAAGAAAGTTCCCAATAAATGTAACCAAGCACTGTGGATTGCCTTTGTTTTTTGTTTTTGTTTGTTTGTTTGTTTTTGAGACAAGGTCTCCCTCTGTCACCCAGGCTGGAGTGCACTGACATGTTCATAGCTCACTGCAGCCTCGACCTCCTGGAACTTTAAGCCATCCTCCTGCCTCGGCCTCCTGAGTAGCTGAGATTACAAGTGCACACCATCACACTTGGCTAAGTTTTGTTTTATTTTATAAATATTTTAGAATATAAAAATTTTTAAATAGATATATGTTGTAGTATTATATATTATTTTATGTTATAAAATATTTTATAATAAAATAGTTTTATTTATTTTATAAATTTTCTTACAAAATCTATTTTTGTAGAGATGCCTTCTCACAGCCACCATAATTGTCACACACCAGCCCAGGCTGGTCTCCATCTCCTGGCCTTAAGCGATCTTCCCACCTTGGCCTCCCACAAAGCACTAGAATTACAGATATGAGCTACTGTGCTTGGCCTTTTTAAAAAAAATTTACTTAAAAAAATTAACACACTGTAAAATTGACATTTTACATGTGTACACTGCCATAGTTTTAAACACCTGTATATATTTGTATAACCCCCACCACAATCATAATAATAGAACAGTTCTACCACCCAAAAAAATGCCTCTGTGCTATTCCACTTTGACCCCCATCTGTGGTCAAATCTTCCAACTCTAGAACCATGGCAAGTAATTGTATATTTTCATCATATAGTTTTATCTTTTCTAGAATATCATATCATTGGAATCATACAGTATTTAAATGTTTGAGACTGGAATCTTTTACCCAACTTAATGCCTTCGAAATCCATAAAGGTTGTCATCCACGTCATTCTTTTTTATTGCTGAGTAGTATTCCATCCTAGGGATGTACTATCTATTGATTGTTTACCTAATAAGCATCATTTTAACATTTCAAACAAATTTTGTACAAGTACATACTCAGGAAGAGAAATAATTTTAAATATTGTCAAAGCTAATAAGTCTCAATATGACAAAACTGTCTAATTACATACTAGCATTCAGAAACATAGCATTAACATCTTGGAATGAGCACTATTACAAGATTAGTCTTCCCTTGCATAGCTCTCACTGCTGCCTTTCAGGTAAGTGTTTTTCATTTGTGTTTTTTTAAATAAAAGCAAGTTTGCATTGATATTTCCATTCTGCCTTGCTAAACTGAAATTTATGGGAAGGTAATACATACTTTGCATTCCCTTTAGATGTGGATTTTCCTTCCATAAGAATGCAAATATATTAAAATTCGGCAGGATATGGGGAGATACTGGAATGGCAGATCAATTACTTTAAAAAGAAAATCTTCTCTAGTCACCAAGGACTTTGAGATTGAGGGCAAGAAACTGTTGTGAATAAACATTTTCCTTTCAATATACACTAAATGTGATCCTGTACAAATACCATCTCCCATGTGGCTGTCTGAAGGGTCTTACTATGAGGCACACACAGGAAGCCAAATTAAAAATTAGGTAAGCAGTCACTGTTTGTTTACATTTCAGAGGAAGAAAACATAAACCCACATCCAGAAAAGCTAAATAAGAGTAAAAATTTGGCTGAACAAATCAATAGTATTCTCTTTAAAAACTGCCCCATTAAAGTACATAAATGTATACATATTGCATATTTAATCTATAACCTGTATCTTGTCTATCTAGAATATGTATATTTAAGAATATAGGAGTCACAAACACAAATACAAATACATAGAGGACAAAGGAAGTTACAAAATAAGCAAAAGGAATCAGACGGCTCCAGTAAGCATGAAGCAGCAACTGGACACAGTGATAGAATGAAAAGTGAGCTACATGGCAACGAGAGGTCAAAACTGGAAGGTGTATTCAGAAGACAATCAAGCCTACTAAACGGCCAAGTCTGTTCTTTTTTTGTACCACTTTTCAGGAGGTTATGGATCATACAATCAAGGTGTATAAATTAATTCTCTCTCATCTCCAAGACTGGTCTCTAAAAGTGATTTCCCTGCTGTACTGACTGTCTAATCTAATAGCAAAATATGAATCGTGTGTGTGTGTGTGTGTCCATATACCTTGCTCAAGCATATGATGGTATAAAACAGTCAGTAAATTACATCCCATGAGACAAATCCAGCCCGCCGCTTGCTTTTACAAATAAAGTTTGATTGAAATACACCGCTGTCTACTTGTTCTTGTGTTGTCTATGGCCAATGTCATGTGACCTCACCTTGAGTAGTTGTGACAGAGGCCTGTGGCCCACAAAGCTCTGGCCCTTTCTAAAAAAAAAGTTTATCAACCCCTGTTGAAATGCTCTAAAACTCTGCATATTTAGTAATATTTGTCCACTGACCTGCCGTAAGTTTTTTGCATGTTTATTAACAGGAGATACTTTAAAAAATGGTTGCTTGTACATTGCTGAGCACTTCCTAATGTAAAATTTATGCTCCTTGTAACTTCTTAAAACAAGTCCACAGGCTGTCATTAGTCTCCCCAATTGGCAAAGAGGAAAGCAGAGCCAGGAGGCTAAATGGCCATCACAGGAAAGCTGGAGAGTTCGGCCCTGGAGAGCACTCTAGGTTGGGCTTCCCCTGAGTGACCTGGGTACGCTGCTCTTTTCACTGTACCACCCCTGCGTCAGGAGAATCCCAAAACAGCACACCTCACCTGACCGGGAGGCAGCTGTACATGGTAGTGAACAAGGCTCTGGAGTCCAGAAGACCTGGATTTGAGTCCCACCTCTGCTACTTCCTAGCTTTCTGTCCTTGAAAAATATACCTAAAATTCAAGACATGGGAACATCTCTCAATGGATCAAAACAGATTCTTATAGGTTGTTAGAATAATTAAATCACTCAGAGGGTATTTACTGAAAGCCTTTTCTCAGACAGACACTGTGCGAGGACTCTTTATATATAGAGGAAACCAAATAGATGTGATCTGATAATATTTATGTAGAAATTAGCAGAGTTCCTTACACATAAACCCTCAGTAAGTAGCATTAGATTGGTGTTGCTGTTCTATTTATTATTATGAATTATATTAGTAATAGTCATAAAACAGCCTATGTGTTTGGGAAGAGGGGATCAAAAGAACTTGATGAAGGTGGTGAGCAATCTGAGTCCCTTTCTTAGCTCCCTCCAACATTCCCCACCGAAAGTGACCAGGACAAAGTCAGAGACTGGCTGACGAAGCCTCGGGACAGTGCCATTTTCCCTCTGCCCACAGCCCATCAGCCTGTGCGCCATTTCTCCATATCTTTTGTCCAAGGCAAAGCTTGGACTTACTGCTATACCCAGTGTCTACAGCAGACACAGCAAGCACTGCCTGTGTGCCAACGATTCCTTCTGCCCTATGAGTGATGCAGCATTGAGCCCATGGGGTTCCTGTGCATCCCGCTCATTCAGTGCACTAAGCAGCTAGAGTTGCCTGGCAAGATAGGAACGCCCTACATGATGTGGCTTCTGTTAACTTCTCTGCCATCTCCTCCCATTGCCGCCTCACTGCCTCCTCTCCAGCCTCACTGCTTCCTTGCTCTTCCTGAAACATCAGGGACACTCCTGCTACCCTGGGGCCTTTATGCTTGCTGTTCTCTTTTTCTGGAAGGCTTTTCTCTAGCTATGCACACAACCCACTTCCTCACCTCCTCCATATCTTTGTGTGAAGGTTATCTTCTCGGAAGAGGTCCTTCCTGACCACTCTGTACAAAATGATAACACCTCCCCCCCAGCACCTACTCTGCTTTCTTTCTCTCCATGACACTTTATGTTCTGATTATATCTATAGCTTGCCACCTTTCCTAGTGGAAACTCCATGAGGAAGGTGACTTTTTTCTATTTTGTTGACTACTGTGTCCCTAGTGTCTGGATCTGCATCAGCACAAAGCAGGCGTTCAACAGGTGCGAAGGGAAGGAAGAAGAACAGCAAGACCGAGCCCATGATGGACCCTGGGATGTAGCTGACACACCTGCCTCTCTGACACACCATCACATATTGAGGTACGACTTTCGAGATCACACAAAAATAGTAAAAATGACGTCATTGAAGTGTAGAGAAACTGACGCACTTGTTTAATTTTGCAACCTGGAGGTCGTTTCCTCTCCTCTGTGGTTTCTCACTCTCCTTCTCTGTGATCACTAACCTGAAGCTATGCAGTTGCCAAGCCATTTCTGGAAATATCTCAATGGGGAACTTCTCTAAATCACTCAACCCACCCACGTAAGTGCATGCCAAAGCTAGTTATTCACAACTCCAACTGCCAAATGAAATGTCAGGGAAGGACATACCCCATTGTGGAATTACATGGATTATGGGAAAGGGGGAATGATCCTTTCTTTCATAATTATTAGTTATTGACCATGACAATGAGCCCATTCAATCTTGATAATTATCCTTGTGTTTAAAAGGACACAGTGGACACAGAAAAATAAATGTCTTCCTTTTGTGATCAACTTTTTTTATCTCCAGATCTGAGCTCTCCCATTTGCAGAATTGTACTTCCAAACTCATGTTATACCCACAGTTCTGCGCACAGTCTCAGGATTCAGACAATCCTGGAGTTAGATCCTGTCTCTGACACTTACTAGCTGGATGACATTAAGCAAGTCACTAAAATTCCCCAAACCTCCATGTCATTCTGAAAAATAAGCAATGTTAAAAATAATTATAAACACTAATGAATACAACCAAAATCATGGCAGTAAGCACTTGTTAGGTGCTTGTGGCTGGCAGGTACTGGGCTAAGACCTTCATATTTTTCTAGCCCCACAGACAAACTTAACTAATCTGTATTACTCTCTGCCTATCTAAGTCTTACTAATTCTCAAAAGGAGTTCTCTTCAAGCCTTTCCTGACCACCCTGCTCAGAGTAACCTCCCCACTCATCTCAACTGATTATCTAGCACTGAGTAGAGACTGGTTGGTATTGCTGGTCCTTTTTTTCAGTGTCTGTGTCTAATCCCAATTTCACCATCAATACCTACGGCAAGAACCAGAATAGACCGTATGCATTTTCTAAATACTTAGCTGATTTTACAATGCATGTTAAAAGCGTCTTGTAAAGTAAGTACTAGGAGAGTGCTGACTAGAGGAGAAAATGAGGAGAAAAAAACTAGATAAGAAGAAAAAAATAAAAAGATAAGCTCCTCTCCCTCCGAGTTCCCTTAACTTTAGCTTCTTCACATTTCGTCTGACACTTAGAAACTCCTTTCTTTAGGGCCCTACCCACGTAGGGCCTCCATGTATCACCCTTCCCCAGCACAACTAAAGTTCTTATGGCTTTCCAAGCCTTTGGCAGTGGCTGGAAAGTCAATTGCAGTGATAATATGAATCAATATACATGCATACCATATAAGCAAGGTTTGCAGAAAGGCCGGGAGAAGAAGAAAAATGACATTTCTACTCTTCAAGACCTTAAACTCTAACAAGAGAGACTGACTTCTAAACAGCTATGTGTGTATACACACACACCTATAAAAAGGTATATATATACACTCCCATACATATATATATATATCCGCATGTGTGTGTATGTGTGTGGAGGTATTGGTATGTGGCAGTAGACTATGGTGCTCTTACCTCCTCTTTTGCCACAAGTCTTGGTGACAAGAGCAATGAGATCGTCCTCTGAGGCTAAAACTGTTAAGATCACAGAGTTAGTCAGCTCATGCGACTATAACAAAATACCACTTACTAGGTGGCTTAAACAACAGAAACCCACTTCCTGCCTTGCAGATGACTCCATTCTCACTGTGTCCTCACATGGTGGGGAATGAGAGACCTCTGGTGTCTCTTTCTCTTGTATAAGGACACCAGTTCCATTGGATCAGGGCTCCATGCTTCTGACCTCACTTATCCTTAATCGCCTCCTAAAGGCCATATCTTCAATACAGTCATGTAAAGGTTAGAGATTCAACATAAGAACTTGGTCTGGGGGACACAATTCAATCCAAGCAATGACTCTTTATCCGTCAGCACCCAGACATACAAAGTCACCTAAAGGACACAATATGGATGCCAGGCCACCATGATAAGATATCAGCCTTACAATTAATGAAGTGATAACATACAATTAATGAAATAATGTGTCAATCAGAAAAAGGGAGAGGTCATGCCAGGAAGCCTCAATAAAAGTTTGGACTTGTTCAGAAGGAGGGACTTTAAAATCCAGGCTTCCTGGACTAAGTGGACTCACAGAGATGGATAAAGGTGGCCCTAGCAGACAAAGTGTGAGTATGTCAAGTTCTAATTTGTGGCTCAGTACCCATTGTGAGATGGATGGTGTATGAAATGCCATTCAGCATGGAGCCCATGCATTCTCCCTGCAGTGTGCCAATCCCTGCACCAATTTTCCCGATTCTTATGTGACTTCTCCTAAAGGCTGACTGTGGGGAGGAAATGCATTTCAAGTGTTGCCAGGCCCTGAGATAATAATTTCTCCTCACAGGTTAATGAAGTAGACATTGATTATGATTTGACTTTCTGTGTGATTTGACAAAAATGAAGAATGAGCTGTTTACATCCAAAGAACATTAGAGTCTTTAATTTTTATTATTTTTTTTGAGATGGCATCTTGCCCTGTCACCCTTGCTGGACTGCATGGGCACAATCACAGCCCACTGCAACCTCTGCCTCCTGGGTTCAAGCGATTCTCACGCCTCAGCCTCCTCAGTAGCTGGGACCACAGGCATGTGCCACCATGCCTAGCTAATTTTTATATTTTTAGTAGAGACAGGATTTTACCACGTTGGCAAGGCTGGTCTTGACCTTCTGACCTCAAGTGATCCACCCATGTTAGCCTCCCAAAGTGCTGGGATTACAGGCATGAGCCACCACATCTGGCCTAGAGTCTTCAAAGTATTTAATTCTCATGGCAAATTAGTTGTGATTGTCATTTGTAGCTCAGACTCGTGACCATCTGGTTATCATGAGTCAGTCCTCTGAGCTAGATGACTACTGGACAGTTAGTACATGTCTTAGAGCACGCTGACTTTCTCAAGAACTTACTCAGTGATGCCCTTGCCCAGGACCAATTTGTCTTCCCCTTTCTACCTCCTCTTCCTGTTGTAATCCCTTCTTCTCTCTACAGATTTCTCCACAGAACAGATTGAGGTTAGTGCTCAGTCAGAGTAAAAGTGACATGCTATGAAAATGAAGGCAGGCTGATTATACTCACCGAAGAGTTGGAAAAAGCACCACAGAGAAGGAAGGTTTCCACTAGGCCTTGAAGTATGGGAAGGATTTCAGTAGAACAGAATGAATATGAAGTAAGTTTGCTCCGTGTCCCCACCCAAATCTCATCTTGTAGCTCCCATAATTCCCACATGTTGTAGGAGGGACCCATGGGAGATGACTGAACCATGGGGCGACTCTTTCCCATGCTGTTCTCGTGATAGTGAATGGGTCTCATGAGATCTGATGGTTTTATGACGGGGAGTGTGATAGTTAATGCTGAGTGTCAACTCGATTAGACTGAAGGATATAAAATATTGATCCTGGGTGTGTCTGTGAGGGTGTTGCTAAAAGAGATTAACGTTTGAGTCAGTGGGCTGGGAAAGGCAGACCCACCCTTAATCTGGGTGGGCATCATCTAATCAGCTGCCAGTGCGGCTAGAATATAAGCAGGCAGAAAAATGTGAAAACAGACTGGCCTAGCCTCCCAGCCTACACCTTTCTCCTGTGCTGGATGCTTCCTGCCCTCAAACATCCGAATCCAAATTCTTCAGTTTTGGAACCTGGACTGCTTGCTCCTCAGCCTGTAGATGGCCTACTGTGGGACCATGTGATCATGTGAGATAATATTTAATAAACATATATATATATATATATATATATTCCATTAGTTCTGTCCCTCTAGACAGAACTATATATATATATAGTATGTGTGTGTGTGTGTGTGTATATATATATATATATATTCCATTAGTACTGCCCCTCTAGAGAACCCTAATACAGGGAGTTTCCTTGTCCATGCTCTCTCCCTTTGCTGGCTGCCATCCATGTAAGACATGACTTGCTCCTCCTTGCCTTCTGCCATGATTGTGAGGCCTCCCCAGCCATGTGGAACTGTAAGTCGTCCATATGAAACCTCTTTCTTTTGTAATTTGCCCAGTCTCATTATGTCTATCAGTAGCATGAAAATGGACTAATATGATAGGTAAGAGAGAAGGAAACATGTGAGATGACAAAAGACCCCACAAACATGAAAAGCAGGGAAAGTAAGAGACTACCATTATTCACAGGTGTTTGGCTTGAACAGCTAGGTGAATAATGGTGATATTGCCAATAAATCATGGTCTATGTTTGAGGTGGTTGTTCAGGGAGACTGAATTCTGTCAAAACAAGTCGAAACCAGGTTCCTATGAGACATCCAGTAGGGTGTGGATCCGGAGCTCAAGAGAGAGTCTGGCTAAATCCTCTTCCACGGATGTATCCTTTCTTCTAAGCGTATGTTCTCACCTTTTGGTTTTACAGCCGGATTTGGCATTTGCAATATTTTAGGCTCTGCCTGTCCTGTTTTTCACATTCCTTCTTCCTTGCCCCTCATCCTTACTTTCCTCTTTTGCCCCATCATTCCATTTCCCCGTAACAGTAGACTAACATTTCACTTTCTTTGCTGATGCTGGTGGGCCTGGAGGTGACTGCAGAATTCAGGCATTGCTGATATTTGGGGTCCTGTCCCACTGCCACAGGCTTACTCTCTACGTATCTGAGTCTTACTAATTCTCAAAAGGAGTTCTCTTCAAGCCTTTCCTGACCACCCTGCTCAGAGTAACCTCCCCACTTATCTCAACTGGCACCAGAGCAGCGTTGGTACACAACAGAAGAGGCAAACCCCTAGGGATCCCTCAGGCCACAGATGCTCAGTGCTTGCCTGACCCCTCTGGAAAGCTAAAAACAAAGTAAGTTAAACTGAGAACACTGGACAAAAATCTGATTGTCCTTGCTGTACACCAGGCTTGCCACATGCCAACTCCTTCCTTCTTCTTCATTTCTTCCTCATTCCACACAAGGTATAGAAAGCCACCAGCTATTAACTAGGAAGAAACAGATAAGCCATATCTAAAACACAGAGGAACCAATTCCCAAACTCTCAGGTGACATGAATTCTGCAGGAATTCCCTCTTTGTTTAAAAAAAAAAAAAAAAGCAGAAATGATAAATTCAGAGTTAAAATCAATATCAAATTTCAGCCAAAAAGTTTACACCTGCCTAAACCTCTCATTTCAATTATCATATAAAATAAAATTGAGTATTTTTTCAAAAACCACATATGATTTTAATTAAATCATAAACTAAAGAAAACTCACAGGAAAAACACAAATACCCAAGTAACCTGAATGCACTATCATTCAGGTTGCTATCATCGTTTTTGTATTAAACAAATATCAGCTGAGCATACGTTATGTGCTATGCGCAAGGCATGAAGCTAGACGCTTAGAAAACAAAGACAAAGGTGTCTCCCCAGCCATGCCAATCCTCCAAATCAACACAGCCTAGTGGAGAAGATAAGTAAGGAAGCCCCTCTTCTGTACCATGTGATAAACTGGTAGTGGGACAGGGCCTTAAACATCAGACTCCAGGTTCTTCAGTTTTGGAACTCAGACTGGGTAGTGGGACAGGCCCAACTCAAACAGGCAGGACTGAGGGGAGGAGCCGGTGAGGAGGGAGCTGGGTGGGCAGAACTAGACTGCAAGGGATCCTAGGGGTCTGATCAGCCGCACTCCCGTCCCTCCGTCCTCTGCAAGCATGCCACCCAGCAAAGCAACGGCACTCAAGTAGAGAGAACCTCAACGCTGAATGGTAGAATCAGTCTTGGTCTTTGTTTTGTACTTTCTAGGTCAGAAAAAGAGGAACAAAGGATTCATTTTTGAGAAAAAAGGTTAAAAAAAATGGTTGCGTTAAAAGGGAAAAACCAAATGATCCAGAATAACCTATTCTGGAAGGAATCTGCCTATTCTAAGCTTTCTGCATTTAGCCTGGAGAAGATAAAATAGCCAACCCAACAACCCCACATCTACTATCATGGACCAGCCCACACCCTTCCAGACACACATCACACCACAAAGCTCCCAGTGCCTCCAATCCAGGTAGAGCAAAACACTCATCACCCCCAACAGCACCCATCCACACTTCAGGCCTGTGATCACCAGCTTTCCTCACCTGGCAAGCACACTATCCTCTGTGCCAACTTGGACACTGCTTCACAGATAACATGCCCTCATTTTCCACACACTGATCCCCTCCTTCCAGTGAGCTGCCAGACCAGGCTGAAACATTTTGCAACAACAGCTCTGATATCCAGTAGCCTCTTATGCTCTGCTTGTAAGATCTCCCAAAAAATCACAGTTGGAGGGCAGAGGCACTTTCTTACCCATCTCTATTTCCAATAGCAACTTTCACACTGCCTGGCCTAGAGTAGCATTCAAATATTTCTGTTTAATCAACAAAGACAATAAAAGTTCTTTTTTTTTTTTTTTTTGAGACAGAGTCTCACTCTGTCACCCAGGCTGGAGTGCAGTCGTGCGATCTTAGCTCACTGCAGGTTCTACCTCCCGCGTTCATGCCATTCTCCTGCCTCAGCCTCCCAAGTAGCTGGGACTACAGGTGCCCGCCACCACGCCCGGCTAATTTTTTTGTATTTTTAGTAGAGATGGGGTTTCACCATGTTAGCTAGGATGGTCTCAATCTCCTGAACTCGTGATCCACCCACCTCGGTCTCCCAAAGTACTGGGATTACAGGAACGAGCCACCGTGCCCGGCCATGACAATAAAAGTTCTAAATGGTTTAACAGCAGTCGCTTCAAAAAAATTCCTTCTGAGTATGAAAATGTTAGCATATCAAAGCCAAGAAGCCCACTTTCATTTTCTGGTCAGGAAAAACAAGAAGAAGATTAACTTTATTATATAATTCAACAGGTTACCTTCCTTATACTGACCTGATTTAATAATCTACTTCATTTGCATTTTGTTTAAAAGAAACATGTATTTCAAATTCATAAATAACTAAAAAGTCAAAAAAGGTTTACAAAATGGGTTTTATAAAATGTAATGCCAAATAAAAAAATAGTTAAAATCATTTATGGGTAATGGTGTCTTAACATAGTAATGCTTGCTAATGAATATGGCCATGATATCCTCCAAACATCCATGATCCCTTCCCTGGTGAAACCCTGATACATGGAATAAGCAATGAGTTTTGTTTCTAAAAGTGAAACTAAAAATCCAAGTTAAACAACCAGTTTTCTAGGCAATTGTAACACTAACCTGGAACACAGAAAAATTAACCCCTTACTTCAACATGGAAACGTACTTCAGTATCAGTAATGAAAGACTTTTTAAAGACAACTAATTACATCAGTCACTTAAATCATGATTTGGTAACCTGGGGATTGAATTTAAATTATATTCACCCTTGAAATAAAATATTTGTGTCATCATTATATTTGGTTAATTAATTGTATTGAAATACTAAAGTTTTGTTAACTTTTTAAAAGAATGCTTGTTCACAGGTGAGTGCACACACAGGTATAAAATAGAAGGAAGTTCAAATCCTAAGGCAGTCAAAGGGGGACATACATTCATATGCTTCTTAGGAGTAATAATATGCATGGTTTTTCTACAGGTATGACTGGGCAATGGTGTAGTGAGAGACACAAACATACACTTAAAAAAAAATTCCAGGAAAAGTTAGGTACTTAATTTCTTTGCCAGGAGACAGATAAAAGAGAATTCATCCAATATGGCTTTTAATGTCCTAAAGTATTCTGGAAGAGTTATTTGTAATAGCTTTAAAACACACAGAGGTCAACCCTAAAACTAATGGGAACACTGGGTGCAATCAATACTGCATTAATTTAAATTCTTGTAAACAACATTCTCCCCATCTGAGCTAACCACGAAAATAACTCCTAACCAAATTTTCCAAGGGGAGGGGAAGGGGAAGGGGGAGGGGGAGGGAGAAAGGGAGGGAGAGAAGGAGAGAGGGAGAGGGAGAGAGGGAGAGGGAGAGAGGGAGACGGAGGGAGGGAGACGGAGGGAGAGAGAGAGAAAGAGGGGGGAGGGGGAGAGAGAGGGAGGGGGAGGGGGGAAGAGAGAGGGAGACGGGGAGAGAGGGAGAAAGAGAGGGAAAGAGAGAGAGAGAGAGAGACAAAAAAAAAATGAGAGCCCAGCCCTATTCTCACCTCTGGCTCTTCTGGTGCATCCCCTCCAAGGGAAGTTTTCTGAAGATCAAAGATGCCATTGCTGGACACCCGTCTCTGCTCAGCAGGAGAGGCATAGGCCTCCTCTGAGTCTGTTTCCACCACATGGAGGTGACTGGCTTCTTCCTGGCTCCAATTCAATTCTTCTTCAGACTGTTTCAAGGAGCTACTGCTGCTCTTGGGAAAGATCCCTGCAGTGGACAGACTGCTGGGCACCGAGGTGTAGGAAGACTGTGGCCCGGAGTAAGGCCGGCCCTCTGGGGCCAAGGCCTCAGCCTCCAGGAGATCAGGCACAGAGAGGCTGAGACGGCGGTCCAAGTGATGCCTTGCCCTTAGATCTGGGGGCTTACTTGGGTTCTTTTTCACCTTCTTCTTGCTCAAGTTGATCAACAATGGCCTGGTCCGCTGTTTTAATGAGCCCCAAACAGATGGTTTATCCAGATCCATGGCTGCATGAAGACCCAAGAAGCCACTTCTCAGAAGTACACCTCTACTGAAAACAACTGCAATGACTCCTATAAAACAGAAAAAAACAACAACAAAAAAAAACATGAACCTTCTTGGTGGCAGTAAGGCACATCAAAGTGGGAAACACGACTCAAAAATCTTACAGTTTCCAGTAAATGATTAAGACTGCAACATTTGATTGGTAACTTGTATAAATATTGGGAAAAGCATTTTTAAAGAACTTTTTAAAATAATTTTATCAGAGCAATTGTAGAAACATTAAAACGAAGAATGAGATGATAAGGTTGGCACCAAAAAAAAAAATGCTTCATGAAGAGATAACTCTTATTTCCTTCCCAGAGGAAGCGGAGCTAAAGACATTCACGAGAACACCAACAGCAGCTGTTCTTCAGTATGATCAAGGGGTGGGGACTTTCTACTTCTCTAAACCGGAGGTCAACAAACAGTCTCAGTGCAGGGCCAGTTATTAAATATTTTAGACTTGGTGGGCCAGATGGTGTCTGTCGCTACTACTCAACTCTGCTGCGCGACATCAAAGGAGACAGACACAATACCTAAATGAAAGAACGTGGCTGTGTTGTAATAAAACTTTGCAAACCCAGCAGACTGTGGCTTGCTGATCCCTGCTTTAACCATGTCAACTTCCTTCCCAGAATTAAGTGTACGTTTTCAAGAACAAAAACATGGCCCTATCGACTAGGATTCCATCTAGTATCTTTCAAATTTATATTCACATACAGGTGATTAGAGCAAAAAACATTTATAAAAATGTGAGTTTTGTTCTTATTCAGAAGAAATGACAAAATTCCCATAATGAAGCCCTTAAACAAAGCAAGCTTCTGAGATGTAGCCTGAGAATGTGAATGAAAGTGTGGCTCACTAGCAGTTGGTTATGAGGGATAAGGATGCTTCACACAGACAGTAAATACGTAATTACAGAGTAGGGTAAATGCTGTGGAGGAAAGTGGTGATTTGGGATATAACAGGTTGAACTCATCAGGGATCAAATCAAAATCAAATTTGCAGAAATAACCCTTATTTTATGTGTCCCATGCCTCATAATACATCCTTTCAGTTTGAAAAAGAACAGGATGGGCAGACACTGAGACCTGGCCTGTTTGTATTTTGCCACATTTGGCTGAGGCCAAAAGAGGCCAAGAGCTTCCACAAATCACATTTTCTAAAATCAAGGACCCTGGCTGTTGTGCCCCACCCCAGCTCCTTCAAGGAGAGGACAGTTTATCATTGTGAAGAACGGTCCGGAGAGCCAGAGATCACGGTGTGTGCAGCCATTTGCCTGCTGAAAGTCAGGACTTTGTCTCTATAGCCGTTGCCTAATGACCAGCGCATGACAAGAGCTTCTCCCAGGATGAACTTGGTATCTTCTGCAGACAATGTAAAGATTAAGAGCTTGGCCTCTCAAAACAGACTCCATGGGTTACAATTCTGATTTACTCTGTTCTACTTAGAGGTAGGACCAGGTGCAAGTCACTTCACTAAGCCTCCATTGCCTCACCCACCCAGTGGGGAGGAGATTACCTAGTTTACAGATACGATGACACAAAGTAGAAAGCACAGTGTCTGATGCTTTAAAGTGCTCAGACACAGAAAGCTGTCTCTATCATTATTCTCATCATTTCTTGTTTGGATATCTTAATCAAGTTATGTAAGAGTTCTGTGTCTCATTGTTATTCCCATGTTACAGATGAGTTTAACAGTAAGTACCTCGGGAGGCTGCGGTGAGGACTGAATGGACCCATACACAGAAAGTGCTTTGGTATCTAGAACAGTGCTAGGTATGGAGTAAATGTTTAATACAATGTTAGCGACTTTTAAAATTGTTTCAATTACTTTGTATTGGGTCATTTTGGCTTTAAATGTTTAAAATATTTTACAACTTTTTTGCAGCTTTTAAAAACGTTATCCTAAACAGAAACTTGAATTTCACGTTAGCAATACACAAGTACATTCAATACACATCTCGTAACTTGACTTGCAAATACGATAAAAGGCATTGCTTCTATTTTCATATAGCAATTATTTTCCTTCAATTAGCGTTTAATGAAGGAGAGTAGGGTAGCACTCTATGGAGACCCGGGAGGAATCTGTAAGAAATGGGAAGTGTCAAACCAGCTAATACAACCAGCGGACCCACAATGTGACAGGTACTATGAGAAACTCAGGACACAGAGCAGTCTTGAAAAAATTTATCATGTATGTGGAAATTAAAACAATGCAATGGAGACATCTGAGAAAAAGAATTTATACAAATTCCACACTAATTACAACCAGACAGAATTTTTTTTTTTTTTTTTTTTTTGAGTCAGGGTCTCACTCCAGTTGCCCAGGCTGGAGTGCAATGGCACGATCACAGCTCACTGCGGCCTCGAACTCCTGGGCTCAAGCGACCCTCCCAGTTCAGCCTCCCAAATAGCTGGGACTACAGACACACGCCACCATGCCCGGCTATTTTTTTGTACAGATAGAATTTTTGACAGAAGAAGCATTTTGATGAACTAAAAATCTAAAGCTGAAAGAAAAAGAAAATATTTAAATAACTGAAAAGCCTGTTGTAAAGAAAGTAATATATATGGAAAACGTAAAAATGGAGAAGGTGGCCAGTACCTTCTCAGCAAAAACAATGAGATTGAAGTTTGGCAATGACCCATATGTCATGCAGTGGCTGCTGCTGAAGACTCAGCACATGTGTGAAATAAAGTATACCTGAACATAGCCCAGAGAAGCAGCACTGTGGTTTCTGTGGGAGCAGCTTCAGATGCGCTCACACAGTGGGATACTGTACAACGCTTAAAACAGTTAGATGGAGCCATATGTGTTTCAACACAAGTAATGAGAGCTATCGAGATGGAGACAGACAGACAGATATATTACAAGTTTAAATTCCTGGCTCTATAGAATTTCTCAAAGAGGTTCCCTACAGCACCCCAAAGATACTCATCAAGATTGTGTCTTTAAAAACACCCGGCCAGGTGTGGTGGCTCATACCTGTAATCCCAGCACTTTGGGAGGCCAAGGCGGGTGGATGGCTTGAGGTCAGGAGTTCGAGACCAGCCTGGCCAACATGGCAGAATCCCATCTCTACTAAAAATAAAAATAATTAGCCAGGTATGGTGGCTCATACCTGTAATGCCAGGAACTGACAGGCTGAGGCACAAGAATTGCTTGAACCGAGGAGGCGGAGGTTGCAGTGAGCTGAGATTGCGCCACTGCACTCCAGCCTGGGTGATGGAGTAAGACTGTCTCAGAAAAAAAAAAAAAAAAAAAAAGGAAAAGAAAAGAAAAATAAAGAGAAAAAAGTTTCAAAATAAATAAATATAAATAAAAGTAGACAGTCCTGGGCTCCACCACAGGAAATGAACGTGAGTCCCAAGAATCTGCCTTCCAACAAATCTCCCTGGTGTTACCGTGCAGATCAAAGCTTAGGAATCCTAGGGGAGAGGCTTACATTCCCCTTTGAGGGAAATCTCCTATTTTGAAGGGAGACTGGGAATGGGAATCAGCCTCTTATGAAATGAAGAGGTTTGTAATCTGTGTATCTAAGCAAACCAAAAACATCTCCAAGAAAATGAGAAAAGGAGTTGGTGTAAACAAAGTTGCATCTCTAAAGAATGTGTCTAAGTGGAAAAATGTTTATCTTCTCCATGCACTACACTGTCCTGTGCCAGGAGAGAGTTTCTCTCCTTTATTTGAGGGGGTGAAGCTGGTAGGAATGCACGTATTACTGGTACATTATAATATAGTCAAGAGAAATTCAAGTAGAAAGCAGGGATATACCTAACCCCTGGACGCTGGAAGCAACAGTTTCACCATCTTTGTTTTGTTAAGAGATGACTTTTTCAACTTTATTTTTGAAATCATTCTAAAACAAAATTGGCTTTTTTCTCACTTTTGGTGCACAGTTCTATAATGTTAACACATTTACAGATTTGTGTTTACACCATCACAATCGGGACACAGAGGGGTCTATCCCCAAAGGATCACGCGCTCCCAGGCCCCCACTTCCTTCCTCTGCAAACCACCGTTCTATTCTCTATCACTATCATTTTGTCTTTCGGGGAATGTTTTCTAAACGGAATCACGCAGTATATAACTTTCAGAGACAGGCTTCTTTCACTCAGCACGTTACCTTTGAGATTCATCCAGTTGCTGCACATGTCAGTAGTTGAACTTTTTGTTGCAGTCCATTGTGTGGATGTACCACAATTAATCTATTTACCCCTTGAAGGACATTTGGGTTGTTTCCAATTTGGAATTCTTACAAATAAAGTTGCTATAATCATTTGTGTACAGGTTTTTTGTGTACGAATATATGTTCTCATTTCTCTGGGATAAATGCCAAAGAGTGAGATTGCTGGGTCATATGATAAGTGAATGTTTAACTTTATAAAGAACCTGATAACTCTTTGCCAGACTTTAACAGACCAATTTGCATTCCCGCCAACAATTATGAGAATTCCAGTTGTCTATATCCTACTGAGGACTTAGTACTATCAGGACTTTTAATTTTAGCCATTCTAATAGGTATGTGCATAGCCATTCTAATAGGTATGTGTATGAGCTACTGCTGCTCTTGGGAAAGATCCCTGCAGTGGACAGACTGCTGGGCACCGAGGTGTAGGAAGACCGTGGCCTGGAGTAAGGCCGGCCCTCTGGGGCCAAGCCCTTTCAGTTGATAATACTGAAAAACCCAGTATTATCAACATCTGGGTTTTTAATTTTCATTTTCCTAATAACGTGTGATGTTGAAAACCTTTCTATGCACTTCCTGTCTTTTCATCTACTTTGATAAGCTGTCTATTCAAGACTTTTACACAATTTTTAGAAATTGGGTTTTCTTATTGTTGAGTTATGAGAGTTCTTTAAATATTTTGGGTATTAGTCCTTTGTTGAACACAGAGTTCACAAATATTTCCCCTACTTTGTAGCTTGTCTTCTCATTCTTAGTAGTGTCTTTTGCACAGTAAAAGTTTTTAATTTTGATATAGTCTAACAGCCATTTTTAAAAATTTTATGTTATATACTTTTGGTGTCATGTGTAAGAACTCCTTGTCTAATCCCAATTAACAAAGGTTTTCTCCCATGTTTTCTAATAGTAATATAGTTTTACGTTTTATATTTAGATTTATAATTTATTTAACTTTTGTATAGTGTTATATTTAGTTTAAGGTTCATTTTTTACATGTGAATAATTTTTTCCAATGTCATTGTTTTAAAAGACTGTAATACCTCCACTGAATTGCTTTTGTACTTTCATCAAAAATCTATGCTACATCTGTGTAGGTATATAACCTTGACTCATTATTCATTTCCATTGATCTATGTAACTATTCCAATACCATTTTGATTGCTGAAGCATGATAGTCTTATAATTGGGTAGTGTGACCTCTCCAAATTTGTTTAGCTATTCCAGATTTTTGTATTTCTATATAAATTTTAGAATGAGTTACTCTCTATAAAAAAGATACTGCAACATTTTGATTGGTATTGTTTTCAATAAATAGAGCAGTTTGGAGAGTGCTGACATATTTACTATGTTTAGTCTCCAATACAAGCACATGGCAGGTCTCTCCATTTATTTAGGTCTTCCTTCGTTTCTTTCATCAGCATTCTCTGGTTTTAGCACACATACCCAGTACATGTTTTATTAGGTTGATTTGTATTTCATTTTTGTTGAAGCTATTGTAAATGGCTTTTCATTTTTGTTTCCAATTGTGTATTTTCAGCATAAACATATACAACTGAATTTTTTTATATTGGCTTTGTATCCTGTAACTTCCTAAATTTACGTATTGCTTTTATTATATTCCTTTAGGTCTTCTTCATAGAAAATCATGTTGGGTATTTTTATTTCTTCCTCTCCATATGCTATGCCTTTTCTTTTTCTTGCCTTATTGGACTAAGACTTCAAATAAGATAGTGAATAGTATTAGTGAGAATGCATATTCTTTTTTTTCCCCCCTCAGTCTTAGAAAGCATCCAATCTTTCTCCAGTAAGTATAGTGCTAGAGGTTTATCAATTTTATGGATTATTTTTCAAAGAACCAGATTTGGGTTTTTAATTTTCATTGTTTTACTATTTCAATATCATACATTTCTACTCTTGTCTTTATGATTTATTTCTCTCTTCTTGCTTTAGGTTTAATTTGGTCTTACTTTTTTTATTTTCTTAAGGTGGTGGCTAAATCAGAGGGTGGTAATCTACAGGCCAAATCAATACAACTACCTGTTTTTATACATAAAGTTTTATTGAATGTTGCCACACTAATGTGTTTACCTATTGGCGATGACTGCTTTTGCACAATGGTAGAGTTTAATAGTTGTGGCAGATACCATATGGCCCAGAAAGCCTAAAATATTTACTGTCCAAACATACAGAGAGAAAGTTTGCCAACCACTGGCCTAGATTATGGCTTTGAGCATTTTCTTCATTTTAAAAATAAGGTTTAAGGCTACATATTAGCTGCATGCCACAAGATGTGAAATGTCATTTTCATTTTTTTCCTGTTTAAAATATTTTCTAATTTATCTTGAAACTTCCTCTTTGGGTCATGTATTATGTAAAATTATGTTTTATTTTCACTTTTTTTTTTTCTTTTTTGAGACAGAGTTTCGCTCTTGTAGCCCAGGCTGGAGTGCAGTGGCATGATCTCAGCTCACTGCAACCTCCACCTCCCCGGTTCAAGCAATTCTCCTGCCGCAGCCTCCCAGATAGCTGGGATTACAGGCATATGCCACCACAGTCGGCAATTTTGTATTTTTAGCAGAGACAGGGTTTCATCATGTTGGTCAGGCTGGTCTTGAACTCCTGACCTCAAGTGATCCACCCACCTCGGCCTCCCGAAGCACTGGGATTACAGGTGTGAGCCACCACACCCGGCCTCACTTTCATTATTTTTTATTTTTCTTGAAACTTTCTCTTTAGGTCATGGTTTATTCAAAAGTATATTGGTAATTTCTAAGTATCTGAAGATTTTTCTATCTATCTTTTTATTAATTTCCAGTTTAACTCAGTTATGACCAGAAGTCATTCTCTTTATGACTTTCTTTTAAATTTGTTAAGGTTTGACTTATGACCCCCAATGTGGTCTGTCTTGGTAAATGTCCCATATGCATTTGAAAAGACTGTATATGCTACTATGGTTGAGTGGAGTATTGTATAAATGTCCATTAGATTCAGTTGGTTGATAGTTCAGTTCTTCTATGTCCTTGCTGATCTTCTATTACTGAGACAGGAGTAATTTTTCAACTATAGTTGTGAATTTCTCTACTTCTCCTTTCAGTTACATCAGTTTTTGCTTCTGTATTTTGAAGCTCTGTTATTGCACACACATTTATGATTGTTATAGCTTCTTCCCGAACTAACCCTTCAATCAATATGTAATGTCTGTCTTTATCCCTGATGACTTTCTAGCTCTGAAGCCTATCTTGTTTGATTTTAACATAGCCATGCTAATTTACTTTTGGTTTGTGTTTGTGTGGGTTTTATTTCCCTCCATCCTTTCTGCTTTTCAGCTTACAATAACAATATATTTGAAGTGAGTTTCTTATGGAAAGCCCATAGCTAGGACATTTTTTTAAATCCAGTCTGACAATCTCTAGCTTTTAGTTGGTTTGTTTAGACCATTTATATTTAACAGAGTACTTGATAGGTCTGGATTTAGGTCTGCCATTTTATCATTTCCTTCTTGTTCTGTTTTTCATTTTTTCTGTTCCCGCCCTTCTTCATTTGTTGAGGTTATAGTGTTCCATTTTAATTTATCAATTATGATTTTGACTGTATCTCTGTATAAACTTTCAGTGATTATTCTAGGGGTTACGGTATGTATAGTTAACTTTCCACATTTTATTTAGAATTAATATTTTACCACTTCAATTGGAACAGAGAAACCAGATCACCTGCATTTGTTTTGTATTGCTCCCATAACAAATAACTAAAAAATTAGTGGCTTAAAAAGATAAATTTATTACTTTTCAGTTCTGAGAAAGTCTGAGATGGGTCTTGTCAGGCTGAAATCAAAGCGCTGACAAGAATGCATTTTTTTTTTTTTTTTGGAGGCTCTAGTTGAGAATCCATTTCTTTATCTTTCTCAGCCTCAGCAAAATTCCATTTTTTTAAATTTTCATCAACAGCCATGTTTAGCTGATCAGTCAGCTAAGGACTGATCTTAGCTTTTAGAGGCCGCCCACATTCCCTGACCCCTTTCTCCATCTTCAAAGCCAGAAACGGTGAGTTAAGTCTCTCTCATTGATGCATCCCACTATTTTGTTTTCCTCTTCCACTTTTAAGGGCTCATGTTACTTGATTGGGCCCACCAGGAAAACAAAGGTTATTCTATCTTAAAGTCTGTTAGATCCCATCTACAAGTCCTTTGTGCCACATAATGTGACATATTCACAGGATCCTGGGATAAGGATGTGGGTATCTGGGGTTAGGGAAGGGAGATTATCCTGTCTACCATACCAGCGTATAGGTCTCTTCTCCCATAATATAATAATACATAAGTTGTCTTATATATTACATCTAAATACAGTGAACATTTGTATCCGACCATGTTTAACTTTTGATTTCAACCATAAGCCATACTTAATTTCAAGAGAAAATAAATGGTCTATTAAATTTTAAGATAGTCTATTCAATTAAAATAGAAAGGCTATTGTATTTTTCACTTGCATTTCCTTGATTTTGATATTCCATATTTCCTTCTTGTACCATTTCTCATCTGCTTAAGAAGGCCTTCTTGTTATTTTGTGGCAGGTCTGCTGCCTCCAAATTCTCTCAGTTTTTCCCAATCTGAGAATATATTTTTCACCTTCATTTCTGAAGGATATTTTAGCTAGATATTGAATTCTATACTTTTTTTCTTTCAACACTTGAAAAACGGATGTGCCATTTTCTCCTGGCCTCCATGATTTCTGATGAGAAATCTCAGCCATTTGAATCATTGTTCTTCCATATATCAGTTATCATTGCTCTGACTGACTTCGATATTTTTTTAAGTTTTTAGCAGTTTATGATGTGCCTGGGTGTGTGTTTATTTGGATTCATCCTATTTGGGGTTAGCTTAGCTTCTTGAATCTATCAATGTTTCAGCCATCATTTCTTTGTATACTTGTTGAGGCTTACTCACTTTCTCCTTTCCTTCTGGCACTCCAGTGATACAAATATTATGCCTTTTGTGATTGTTCATAATCCAGGAGACTCTATTATTTTTCAATCTTCTTTTTCTTTCTTCAGATTGGATAACCTTTATTGATTTATCTTCAGTTTTACTGACTCTTTCCTCTGTCATCCCCAGTCTGCTATTGAATCCATACAGTGAGGTTTGTTTTTTATGGGTGGAGAATGGGTGGGGCAGGCAGCTGTTGTATTTTTCAGTTCTGGTTTCCATTGGTGCCACTTCACATCTTTCCTTGCTTACAGTTTCTATCTTAACTTTTATTTCAAGACTCATGATTATTCATTTGAGCATTCTACAATAGCTTCTTTAAAGTCATATTTTCATTTTCATCTGTTAATTGCCTTTTCCCATGTGAGTTAACATTTTTACATTTCTTCATAAACCAATATAAATTACACCTTGGACATTTTGAATGTTATAAAACTCTCTGCTTTACTTAAGTCTACAAAGATGCTGATATCATTGTTTTAGGAAGCACTTGATCTGGTTAGCTTCTAGCCATAAATTTCAGCCCACCTTCTGTTGGCTACGGTTCCAATTACCAGTTTAGTTTTCAATAGCTATGCAGGTTCATTTAGATATGCCCTGCTTGTATAGGATGTAAGGTCAGTCTGGGACTTGAGTGGAGTTCTACCCATTAACTCCATTCTCAAAGTCATTGGTACGCTAATAAGGATCAGATCCACGTATGTTCAGGCTATGGATGAGTCCATGAGACCACAATGTATTTGATCATTTCCCAAGCCCTTCCTTCTCAGCTGTCTCCTGTGATACTTTCTGGCATCCTAGAACTCACCCTTTTTCATTCAACAATCGAGAGCAACCTACATCTATGATCATACCAGGGTTGTGGGGAAGACACAGAGAGATTTAAAAAACAAAACAAATTAAAAAACCCAATTGGCACCACTAAGAGCTACCAAATAGCTCTATTTTACCGAAGAGAAAGCACATGCCCCTCCCTAACCCATTATTTTTGCTTCTGCAGTTTCCTACCACCAGCTGCTTTTGCTGCCACTGCCTCCACCACAAGACTGTTGGGGAGCCGGGGCATGACAAAAGTGAGATAAAGGAGGCACACAAGGTAGGGGATTTCCCCCTCCCTCTTAGCTTCAGGACTTCCCTTTTCTCCTTGGGCCACAGCTAGAGGTCATCTCTTTCTCTTTCCTTCTGAGATCCACTGCTAACATCTGGATCTGGGACTGCATTAAATTCACGCTGGATAAATGGTCCAGTTTTGTCATGACCCAGCTCCAGGGGATCTATGGATAGAGACAGTAAGTAGTTGGCACTGGGAAACTGCAGGAGCCAATCTGATGAATGAGGAGAATGGCTTTCCTGTTTGTCGAAGCTGTAGCTTTACTTTTCTGAGACTTCAACTAGCTTTACCATATATTTCATATTTGTGTTCAGTGGAAGAAAAACGTTTAAGTGTTTTTATTCTAACTTATTCAGAACCGGAACTCATTTAAGTTTTGCAAAGCACGCTGACCAAAGTTTCTCCGAGTATGTGAGTAGTACACAACCACGTGCAGAAAATTATAAACATATAAACACAAAAAGATATGCCCAGAGAAAATAAGGATCCTTAAGGTGTGTAAAGCTAATACACCCTTGGACTCTTTTGTAACTGAAAATGTCACTTCTCCAATAAACAGTGTATTTCCCAGAACAATATATTTTCCAGAATAAGCAACAACAGCATAAAATACAGAATAAAACAACAGAATAAACAACCATGTATAAAGAATTACAAACATATAAACATAAAAAGATGTGTCCAGAAAAAAAAAAAGTGTTCTTAAAGTACGTAAAGGTAATGTACGCTTGGTCTCTTTTGTGCCTGAAAATGTTACTTCTCCAATGAACAATGTATTTTCCAGACAAAGCAAAACTTAAAGAAATAATAAATCTAAGAGTCACGTTTGGAAAGGCTGCTGAGACAAATTCAACTATCTGAATATTATATTGTTTGCTTCCTCTCGAAGGATATTTAAAAATAAACATATTTGTTCCATTTTCTACCATGACTCAAGTTCATAGATTATTGTCATAAACACTCAAAAGGCTACAAGCTAAAATGTAACCCTTGAAGAGCAGGATCTCTTCACAAAACATGATACCTATGCTACCCTACCTGGTAATCTTCAGCTTTCATTTATTGAACAAAAATATGCATTTTCCCTCTCCAAACCACTAACGGCAGAGCAAGGTCTTTACAGGAAATGGCCCCAAGCCGAGGAGCCTAATGGAAGCTTCATTTATTATGGTTTTAAGCCAGACATCTTCCCCAGCTGGCCTCTAGCAACTGGCCAAGCAGAGAAAGAAAACAAACCTTTTTAATACCAGCCCCCAAATCTCTGATTGAGCTCATACTGCAATGTTACCTGAATAAGAACCTCAAGGTAGGAAAGAGGTTCTCAGAATGGAACAGCATAATTTTACAGAACATTTTAGAGCTATTCAGTAACACTGACTCGGATTGTTTCTCAAACTTCTTTTTTAATATAAATGTGACAAAAAGGTCTGGCTTTCACAATCTAGTATCAATCCAAATAACAGACTAGCAAGCAGTCACTAGTCAGAATGTGTCATTACTGGATATCTTTTTAATTAACCATCAAGATTTGTTTTTCTTACCAGTAGAAAGGAAATTTCATATCACGTCATTTTAACATGAGGGAAAAAGAATAATAAAAATAGGGTCAATAATAGTAAAAAATCTGATGGTGTATGCCTACCTTATGATAAAGATAAAGGCAAATGTAATTATATAGACAGATTATTCTGCACGTTAATAGAACTGGGAAAAGAATTTATATACCTTAGTGCATTTAATTATGCTTGCGGCAAAAACAAATCTCTCCTCTTTTCTAAAGGAGATTATCCTTCATAAAAAGCTTTCTCTAGATCATTTCCAGAGGATAAACAAACCATTTCCCTGCTTTTAAGATAAATTTGGCTCTTTTCTTCCAAAACACAGATTCCCTATCTACCATTTCAACTTTTTACTAAATGTGTAATCTAATTACAGGTGGAGAATCATTTCATATACTAGACATACTATTTAAAATTATACCACGTGGACAGAAACCCCTTCAAAATTAAGATCAACTAAAAGAACCGGATGAAATTTTCAGCCCCACCATCCATGTTCTTGGAAGGAAACATAATGTATTAATAGAGAAGTAAGATCCTATCTCCTCTGGTTAATGACTAGAAGTGGGACAGGGTATGACCCCTAGAAATCTCAGTCATTTGAAAAGACCCTAGAACTGCTTACCTCTTTTTCAATCATTCCAAATTCATATAGTGTGCTTGGAGAAGTTTGGAGAAAAGGAAAGGGAGGAAGGAGCTAGGGTTTCTGAAACATTCAGACACTTACACATCCACTTTAATTCCAATCTCTGATGAGATATTTACAGTTACTATCTTGCCCTGAAATGACGAGAATGAATTCAATAAAATGTGTAAGTGACTTTTAAGTGAACCCTGACGAAGTTAATGTACCATTCAACAAAAACAATAAATTGTGAAGCAAAGCATAATTAGCTAGCCTGAGGTTGCTATGTTTTTAAAGGTCTGCCTGCAAGGTTGGCCCTTACCTGGCATCAGTAACTTGGATTTTGGGAGATTCCCCACCACGCTAAGTGATAAGAGTGGCTCACTATGCACAAACTGTGTGCAAACAACTTGGTTTATGCTAATTATCTGCCTTCCTTCTGAGAGTCTAGAATTTGAGCACATGTTAGGCAGAGGTGCCTTTGTGACCAGCTCCAAATAAAAAGCTCCCTAAGGAACTTTCCTGGTGGAAAACATTTCACACATGTTGTCAAACTCACTGATGCAGGAATTAAACATGTCCTGTGTGACTCCACAGAGAGAGAACTCTTGGAAGTTTATGCCTGGGTTCTTCCAGATTTCCTCATCTACTTTTCTCTTTGTCACTATTATTTTTTCCCTCCTATTCCTGGGGTAAATCATAGCTGTATGAGGAAAGGTTGAGTTCTCCTAGAGGATTACCAAAGCTGAGAGTGGTCTTAGAGACCTGAACCCTGAAATATTAATCAAAATTTTAAAATTTCAACAAAAATACAAAGTGGGCTTCAACACTATACTACCTGCCTTAACTGAGATCTTACCTAATCTTTTTAAAAACTTTTTTTATTCTAAATAGTTGTAAAGGCCTTTTAGTGTTCTAACCCTGCTATTTTTCATATACCTCAGCCCATAATCATTTTCAGATCCCTGGGCCAATAAGCTCCAAAGATTCTTAGCATTGGCTATGCATTCTCATATGCACTTCTGTGCAATCACACTGCCTATGAACATCTCTGTGAAGACTTCCCCACCATTCCCTAGCAGACGAAACCACTGTCCTAAAATTGAATTTATTGCATCCACATATTCTATTATATATTATTTAGGGATATATAAACATATTTTTAATAAACTTTACATAAGTCGTACATGACTACATGCTTTTCAATCAGCATTACCTTCACGAATTTTACCCACAATGATAAATGTAGCTTCATTAAAGACATTTTAAGAGTTGTATAGGATTGCATTATGGAAAGACCTATAATATATTGATTAATGTTCCACAGATGGTTACTTAAGATGCTTAACTCTATTATACCACTACAAAAGGATTTAAAGAAGATACTTAGACTTGTCTTCTGATGTACATGTCAGTTTCTCTCTCAGTTTTTCAGCCAAGTATAAACTTCCAGTTAGAAGTGATTAGTAATGGGTGAAGAATATTTGGTTGTTATAATGGCCATGGTAGGGAACATAACTCATAGTGTGTGCAAATTAGGGATATACAAAATATTCCACAAGAGAGACTTATCCTGTCCAAATTACCAATAAGGTCCCATTGAGAAACACCATACCTCAGAGTAGAATTATTGGTTTGTAGGTTGCATATATTTTAAACTTGACTAGCTAGGTATTGTCAAACTATTCTCCAAAGTAGGTATATTAATTTATATTCCTGATGCAGTTAATGAGTTCCCATTGTGCAACATCCTTGCCTGCACCTATAATTGCAAGACTATATATTTGCCAATCTGAAATGATGAAAGGGGATCTAATAAGTAGCTTTTTAAAAAACTTTATATGGTGCCAAGAGTCATTTAAAAAGAAAATTTTGTGAGTTCAGTGTATCAATTTTTTAATGTATTGTGTTTTGGGGTTGGAATATGTGTGATGCATATGGTTTTAAAATACTCAAGGTGGGGACCAGCCAAGATGGCTGACTAAATGCAGCCAGGAATAGCTTCTGCCACTAAGAGAGACAAGACTATCAATTAGACTGGCACATTCTGAACAGATCTTCAGAAAGAAGGTATTGAGAGGGGACAGAGGGAGGATGTAGACCCCGGGCTGAAAGGTAAGAAGCTGGGAACTCTACATGGGGTTGCCAAGCAGTAAGACTCATTCCTGGCCCCAAGCAGCTCCTAGGAAAGGGGTGAATGAAGTAGGCATGGAGTGGTCCACTTTCACCATAGACCTTTGAGATCCCAGCTGCAGGATATCCCACAACCCCCCCAGATATTTAAGGTGGCAGGGAGATCTTCCCAGAGAATTAGCAGAGACAGAACTCCAGCCTGTGCAAAGCCAAGGGGGGTTGGCATGGGACTATCTGCCATGGAGCATGGCCATGAAAGCCCACCCCCCAAGGCTTGGCATACTCCTCTAGGCAGCATTAGCCTTTGTTAGCTGTTGGACCTTGACAGAGCAAGGATGTCTTGCTATGGGACAGGAACAATCTGATCTGAGTGTTCCACCTGTCTGCTGGCCTCTGCCAGGGTCCCTGCCTGGCCATACAACTTAGAGCACAGCCTCAGCTGCCCAGCCAAAGCATTTACAAGAAGCCACTGCCATAGGTTTTTCAACAGCAGACCCCACCTACCTGTCAGAGTACTTTTGCAGAAAGACCTCTGCCGGTGTGCACCCACCCACAGCCTTCTTCTGCCTGGTGTACCCACCCACAGCCTCCTCCCACTGCCTCACCAGTGCACACACATATAACGACACACCACCGCCCCACTGGATCACTTTTATTGGCAGCCCCCATCAGAGTGTTGCTGCTAGTGGACTGTGAACACTTCAGCTCCTCCAGCACAGCAGGTGCTTAACCTTGAGGGGCCAGAGAACAAAGCTGCTGGCCTGTTTCCAGCCCCCAGTGATAAGGGCATGCAGGCCAGGAGTGCTAAACTGAGCCTTGCCTCCTTGAAAGCATCCAAAAATGAAGCCAGTTGGCTAAACCTAATTTGCACCACAGTCAAACCCTCAAGGGGATCAAAGAGTATAAAAGCAAAAAGCCCCATCAAAAAGACAGTGACTTAAAAGAGTAAAGGAACATCAGCCCATACAGATGAGAAAGAACTAGTGCAAGATCTCTGGCAACTCTAAAAGCCAGAGCATCTTCTGACCTCCAAATGACCACACTAGCTCTCCAGCAATGATGCTTAACCAGACTAAAATGGCTGAAATGACAGACATAGAATTCAGAATCCAGACAACAAGGAAGCTCACTCGTCAAGACATAGGAGAAGGCTGAAATTCAATCCAAGGAAAACAGTAAAATGGCCCAGGAGCTGAAAGATGTCATAATCATTTTACAAAAGAATTAACTGAACTTCTGGAAATGAATCACTCATGACAGAAATTGGATTGCAATTGGAAGCATTACTAACAGAAGAGAGAAAGCTGAGAAAAGAATCTCAGAATTCAAAAACAACTTATTTGAATCAACGCAGGCAGACAAAGATAAAGAAAGAAGAATTTTAAAAAATAAACAAAACCTCAAAGAAATATGGGATTATGTAGAAGACTACACCTATCACTCACTGGCATTCCTGAAAGACACAGAGTTAGAAAGCAACTGGGAAAACATATTTGAGGATATAAGAATATTATCCATGAAAATTCCCAGACCTCACTAAAGAGGTCAACCTGCAAACTCAGAAAATTCATAGAACCCCTGCGAGATACTATACAAGATGACTTTCACCAAGGTATAGAGTCTTCAGATTCTTTGAAATCACTGCAAAAGAAAAATTCTTAAACGCAGCTAGAGAGAAGGGGCAGGTCATATACAAAGGGAATCCCATCAGGCAAAGATGGGACTTTCAGTAGAAATAATTGGGGGCCTATATTCAGTATATTAAAAAATAATAATTCCAACCAAGAATGTCATATCCAGCCAAACTAAGCTTCAAAAGTGAAGGAGATATAAAATCCTTTTCAGACAAGAAATGCAAGGGGAATGTGTTACCACTAGACCAGTCTTATAAGAGGTCCTTATGGGAATGCTAAACATGGAAATGAAAGACTGTTACTGGCCATCAAAAAAATACACTGAAGTACATAGCACACTGACACTATAAAACAACTGCACAGTCAAGACTATATAACAAACAGTGAACATCACAATGACAAGATCAAACCTGTATATATCAATATTAACCTTGAATGTAAATAAGCTAAATACCCCACTTAAAAGACCCAGAGTGGCAAGTTGGATAAAGAAGAAAGACCCAACTGCATGTTGTCTTCAAGAGACCCATCTCAACTGCAACAACATCTATAGCTTCAAAGTAAAGGGATTGAGAAAGATCTATTAAGCAAATAGAAAACAAAAGAAGCAGGGGTTCCTATTTTTTTCCAGACAAAAGAGAGTGCACTAACAATAATCAAGAAGGACAAAGAAGGACATCCCATAATGATAAAGGGTTCAATTCAACAAGAAGAATCAACTATCCTAAATTTATATGTGCCTAACACTGGAGCAGCCAGATTCACGAAACAAGCTTGTAAAGGCCTACAATTAGATATCCACACAATACTAGGGGGAGACTTCAAACCACTGACATTGTTAGGTCAAACTTTGTTAGTATTCAAAACTAACAAAGATATTTGAGACCTAAACTCAACACTTGACCAAATGGACCTAACAGACTTCTACAGAATACTCCAACCAACAGTAACAGAATATACATTCTCATCTGCATGTGGCACATACCCTAAGATCCATCATATGTTTGGCCATAAAGCAATTCTCAACAAGTTAAAAAATATATACTAACCACACTCTCAATAAAAACAAAAACGAAAACAAAAAAGACCTCTCAAAACCACACAATAACATGGAAATTAAACAACCTGCTCTTAAATGATTTTTGGGTAAATAATGAAATTAAGGCAGAAATCAAGAAATTCTTTGAAACTAATGAAAACCAAGACACAACGTATCAGAATCTCTGGGACACAGTTGGAGTTTAAGATGAAAGTGGGTAATGCTAAATGCCTACATCAAGAAGTTAGAAAGATCTCAAATTAACAATCTAACATCACACTTAGAGGAAGTGGAAAAATGAGCAAATCAAACCCAATGTTAGCAGAAGAAAAATAACAAAAGTTGGAGTTGAACTGAATCAAATTGAGACACAAAAACCCATACAAAAGGTCAATGAAACCAAAAGTTGTTATTTGAAAGAATAAGATTGGTAGTGAGACTAATGAAGGAAAAAAAAAGAGAAGATCCAAATCAACACAATCAGAAACAACAAAGCAGACGTTACCCACGACCCCACAGAAATTAAAAAAAAAAAAAACCCTCGAGACTAATGGATGCCTTTATGCACACAAACTAGAAAACATATAAGAAATGGATAAATGGAAACATACAGCCTCCCAAGATTGAACCAAGAAGAAATTGAAATTCTGATCTGACCAACAGTGAGTTCTGAAATTGAATCACTAATAAAAAATAAAAAAAATTTAAAAACCTACGAAAAAGGAAAAGCCCTGGAATAGAAAAACTTACAGCCAAATACTACCAGATGCATAAGGAAGGGCTGGTACCAATCCTATTGAAATTATTTTTAAAAAATCAAGGAGGAGTGATTCCTCCCTAACTCATTCTATGAGGCTAGCATCATTCTGATATCAATACCTGGCACAGACACAACAACAACAAAAGCTTCAGGTCAAGAACACGGGTGTAAAAATTCCCAGCAAAATACAAGCAAATTGAATCCAGCAGCACATCAAAAAGCTAAGCCACCGTGATATAGTACTATTTCTGGGATGCAAGCTTGGTTCAAAGTATGCAAATCAATAAATGTGATTCATCACATAAATAGAACTAAAAGCAAAAACCACATGATTATCTGAATAGATGCAGAAAAGGCTTTTGATAAAATCCAAAATCCTTCATGTTAAAAACCCTCAACAAACTAGGCATCAAAGGAACATAATAAATAAAAAGAGAGCAGCAAACCCACAGCCAGCATCATAGTGAACAGGCAAAACCTGGAAGCATTCTCCTTGAGAACCAGAACAAGGCAAAGATGCCCACTCTCACCACTCCTATTCAGCGTAGTACTGGAAGTCCTAGTCATAACAATAAAGCAAGAGAAAGAAATAAAAGGCATCCAAATAGGAAGAGAGGAAGTCAAACTATCTCTCTTCAAAGATTATACAATTCTTTACCTAGAAAACCCCATAGTCCCTGCTCAAAGGCTCCTAGAATTGATAAACAAGTAAATTTTCAGGATACAAAATCAAGTAAAAAAAAGTCAGTAACATTTCTATAAATCAGTAACGTATAAGTTGAGTGCCAAATCAAGAACACAATCCCATTCACAATAACCACAAAAAGAAGAAAATACCTAGGAATGAACTAACCAGGGAGGTGAAAGATCTCTACAACAAGAATTACAAAACACTGCTAAAAGAAATCAGAGATGACACAAATGGAAAAGCATTCCATGCTCTCGAATTGGAGGAATCACTACTGTTAAAAATGATCACACTGCCCAAAGCAATTTACAGATTCAATGCTATTCCTATTAACTACCACTCATTTTTCACAGATTTAGAAAAAAAAAACTATTCTAAAATTCATATGAAACCAAAAAAGAGACCAAATAACCAAAGCAATTCTAAGCAAAAAGAACAAAGCCAGAGGTATCACACCACCCAACTTCAAACTATACTGCAAGGCTACAGCAACTGTAACAGCATGGTATTGGTACAAAAACAGACACATAGACCGATGGAACAGGTTATATAACCCTGCTGATCTTCAACAAACTTCGACAATAACAAGCAATGGAGAAAGGACTCCCTATTCAATAATAGTGGAGGGAGCTGTAGGCCATTATCCTAAGTGAATTAACAAAGGAACAGGAAACCAAATTCTACATGTTCTCCCTTATAAATAGGAGCTAAACACTGAGTACATATAGACACAAGGAAGGGAATGACAGACACCACAGCCTACTTGAGGGTAGAGGGAGACAGGGATTTTCAAAAAAAACTACCTGTTAGGTACTACGCTTACTGCCTGAAATCATTTGTACATCAAACCCCAATGACATGCAATTTACTCATGTAACAAATCTGTACATGTATCTCCCTGAAACTAAAATAACAGTTGAAAAATCAAAATCAAATCAAATCAAATCCTCAAGGTCATAAATATATTATCATATGTTTTTCTAGGAAAGCTCTAAAGTTTCACAACCAGTCATTTACTCTACCCTGAATTGTTAATGGTTTTAGATGGGGGTGATATTTCTTTGTTTATCCATTTGGATAATCTAATTTTAAAGCACCCTTTACTGCAAAGACCAACCCCAGCCCTTAATGATTTGCTATGCCATCCCTATCAGGTACAGAGTTTCCATAGGTGAGGACTATACCTGGTTATCTATACCTGTGTCAATACCATATAATAATTAATTGCTATAGGTTTACCGTAAGTGTTGATACTGAGCTGAGCAAGCAGTCCACCTTGTAGTCCTTCAAATTGGTTCCTATTTTCTTTGCTCTTCTATTTAAATTTTAGAATCCATTTGTCTGGGTATCTGTACCTCTGAATAAAAGCAGCAGACATTCTGATTGGCAATTAATTTACAAATTAATATTAGGGCATTTGACAGCTTCATGATATTTTCATCTCCCAAGCCATGAATATACTTTTTATATCTTTTTTTGTAATGAACTATGTTTAGAGCAGTTTTAGATTTACAAAGACACTGTGTAGAAAGTATAGAGATTTCCTCTGCTATATACCGCCTCTGTCCATCCTTTTTAACATACATTTCTTCGCTTTTATTTACATCTTGTATTAGTGTGATACATTTGTTATAGTACAATTGTTGAACCAATATTTACACATGATTAACAACTAAATCTATAGTGTAAATTAAGGTTGGCTTTTTGTGTTGTACAGTTCTATGGGCTTTGACAAACATATAATGTCCTGTATTTACCCTTACAGTATTATACAGAGTAGTTTCTGTACGTCATAAAAAATCCCCTGCTTTGTCCATTCATCCCTCTCTTACCTCCCCCTGAACCTCTGGTAGCCAGTGATTGCATTATAGTCTCTATAGTTCTGTCCTTCCCAGAATGTCAAAGAGCTGGAATCACATATTACATAGCCTTTTCAGACTAATTTACTTCACTCATGAATATGTATTTAAGGTTCCTCCATGCCTTTTCATAGCTTGATAACATTTCTTTTTATCTCTGAACAATATTCTATTGTCTAGATGTGCCATAGTTTATCCATTTGACTACTGAAGAACCTCTGGGCTGCTTCCACTTTCTGACAATTATAAATAAAGCTGCTAGAAACATCCATGTGCAGGATTTTGTGTGGACCTAAGTTTTCAACTCATCTGGGTAAATATTAAAAAGCATGATCACTAGATCAATGGTATCTATATAACTTCAGTCTTCAATGACCAGTTAGTTATATTTTTAAATTTTCCTACTAGGCGTCTTGCCCATATTTTGATAAATTAATTCCTAGGTATCTCATAATTTTGTAGTTATTAGTATTGTGTTATAATTTCCTCATGAGCTGATAGTATGTAGAAAAGCAATTGACTTTTATATGTGGATTCTAATTCCAACCATTTTCTTGAAATCATTTTTAACTCCAATAATGTGTCTGTAAACTCTAATTATCTATGATTTTCTATGTAGACAAGCAAATTATTTTCAAATGAGGACAGTTTTGTGTCATCTTTTTCAAGTCACTTAATTTTTTTTTTTTGGGCTTCCAACTCAATACGTAACAGTAGTTGTGATATTAACCATCCTCATAATAGTCCTTAAGACATTTTAGGCTAAGAACATATCTCTTTTTTTTTTTTTTTTTTGGTTTAGTTTACTAACAGCTCTTAAGATGGACAAGTGCTGAATTTTGCCAAAAGATTTTTTTCCTGCATCTGTTTAAGTAATCATGTTTCTTTTCTCCTTTTATCTGTTAATGTAGTAAATTACATTGATATTCTAATGTTAAACTATCTTTTTCATTCTGAGATATAACCAAATATTTATTTGTATTGTAATATTTTAAAAATACCATTGCTGAATTCAGATTACGAACATATTATTATTTGTCCATACTAGTTTACATGTAATATCAACCTGTAATTTTTCCTTTGTTCTTTGTTTAGATTGAGTCATGTGTTATACTACTTTCAGCAAAGAAAGACTTAGTGTAAGAGTGGAATTTCTTACTTAATTGCTAGAACTTACCTATAAAATTGCCTGTGCATAAAGGTTTTCTTGAAAATAGTTATTTAACTGGTGATTGAATTGAATTTTTCATTGGTTTTAAACTCATTTAGGTTTTTTACATCTTGTATTAGTTTAATAAGTTCCATATTTTTTAGAAAAGTATAGATTTTTATCTAGGATTGTAAACATACCAACATAAAATTTCATTATATTGCTGTTTTAATCTCTGTCCTGTTTATGAATATATCCCTATTATTTTTAGTATTATTTTTTCTGGCATAGAATACAAAGAATTAATGAAGCCAAAGTTGTTTCTTTAAAAACTCTTATAAAGGCCAGGCGCGGTGGCTCACACCTGTAATCCCAGCACTTTGGGAGGCCGAGGCAGGCGGATCATGAGGTCAGGAAATCAAGACCATCCTGGCTAACACGGTGAAATTCCGTCTCTACTAAAAATACAAAAATTAGCTGGGCATGGTGGCAAGTGCCTGTCCCAGCTACTCAGGAGGCTGAGGCAGGAGAATTGCTTGAACCAGGGAGGCGGAGGTTGCAGTGAGCCAAGATCGCGCCACTACACTCCAACCTGGGAAACAGAGCGAGACTCCGTCTCTCAAAAAAAAAAAAAAAAAAGCTTATAAAACAGAATATCATTTCTTGTTTGCTAAATCTTGGCAATCTTTTTCATCTATGTTTTTTCTATTTTATTATCACCTGCTCTTATCTTTCTTACAAGTTGATTTAAGAAAGGTTAAATTGATTTAAGTTGATTTAAGATTTAATAAAGGTTCCATGTTTCTGAAATGTAAAGGGTCCAGAACAGGCAAGATATAATCAAGATTATCAGAGAGTTGCAATAAATACGACATTGATTTTGTGGTCTACAGATGCACAAATAGATGATGTAACAGAAAAAAATAGTGGAGAAAATGTAAAGATATGGAAAACAGAATCTTTAATTCACTTTAAAATTTATCTCAATTATCTTTTGAAATTTTCAGTATAGACATTTTTAATTTTTCTTTATTACTAGCATATAAAAGTAAAATTTACCTGTAAATACTGATCTTGATGACTTCTGTTATTCCTTCTAACATATTTTTGGTAACTATTTTCAGATTTTGTATCTGTACAACCTGATCATCTGTGACTAATACTAGTTTTATATTTTTTCCTAATCCTTATGACTTGTTTATTCTGTTATTTAATAGAAATGATAAGGGGCACCCTTCAGTTGTAAACACTCTCAGAAGAATCTTAAAAATTTCATCATTTAATTATGATGTTTTCTGCAGGCTTTCTAAGATAAATACTCATCAAGTTAAGAAAATTCTCTTCTATTTCTAGTTTGATAAAAATTTCTATTGTAAGTAGCATTCACTGTAATTGCTTCTTCTGCAACCTTCAAAGCGATCATATGATTTCCTCCTTTTCTGTTAATGTGAGAAACTATACTGATCTGCAAGTATTTACTCATCCTTTCACTGCTGAAATAAATTCCACTGGGATAACACTTTGATATATCAGACTAAGTTCTACTTGCTAAGTGTCTTAGGATTTTTACACCTATGTTCATGAAAGACTGTAGTCATAATTTTCTATTCCTGTGATGTTTTGGTAGAAACCATAGAGTTGGAAAGCATGACTTCCTTTACCATTTTCTTAGAAAGTTTGTGTAAAATTGGTGGTATTTTTTAAAAGGATGCATCAGTAAAGCTCTCTGGCATGCATGTGTATATATGTGAATATTTTTAATAATAAATTTAAATTATTTAATAGACATCAATTCATTCATAATTTCTACTTCCTCTTTTGTCAGTTTTGTTATGTTTGCTGCTGTGGGGAGGGGGGAGTTTGTCCATGTTAAAGTATTTAGCTTATTGGACTAGAGTTGTTCATAATATCCTACGCTTTTCATTTCTATATCATGTTTAGTTTAAAAATAACCCTTTTTATTGCTCATATTGGTAATATACTTTTTTCTTGAACAATCCTGCAAGTTTATTAATACCTTCTAAAATTAATTTTTCCTCTGTTGATTTTACTTATTAATTTTGGTTTTCGACTATTTCCTTTTTGCTACACCTATACCCTTTGGGTTTCATTTACTATTCTTTTTCTAAACTACTGACATTGAAAATTAGATATTGATTTTCAGACCATACCTTTTGCTCATTTATGCATTTGATGCTATAAATTTCCCCCAAGCACTGAATTAGTTGCATTCCACAAGTTGTAATATGTCACATTTTCGTTACCATTCAGTTCAATATATTTCCTGATTTCTTTTTTTTTAAAGCATTTCCCATTTTCACTCATAGAATTATTAATCGAAATTCCAAAAGTAGATTCACTGAACCACTGGTAACAAAATAGGAAATGAAATATTCCAGAGACATTTTGATAAGCTCCAAAGAAACACATGCTAGGCCAAAAATCTCCAGTTAAACCATGGTTGCACAACAAGTTATATTCATTCCTGCATTTTCTCAATAAGTTCTTCCTTATATTTGCCTGTCTCTTTTCCAACTTGTCAAGACTTGGCTTTGCATTCAAGAATTTTTTCTGATCCTTGTCCAGTTTTGGCCTGGTGAGAGCCACCTTGCTCAAGTGAAGGCCCACAGGGATGGTGGTGCCATTGGCCCTCTCACACTGCACCTGCTCAATGTAGAGGACATATTTCTTTCTGAATAAGGGACACAAGGAAGTGTGTGTGGGTGTGCATGCATTGGGAAATGATGGATACACCTTGACTTTCTTTCTGTACACCTTGACTACTTGCCAATTTGTTAACCTCTGTAGTGTCCTCAAACCACCTGGACCTCCTGGTCCTTGCAGATGGGCATGGAGCAGACATCCTATTTCTGCTCAGCTCTTTGGAGAGCAGGGACAACATGACCTTCCTGCATACCTGCGAGGGGGCACTGAAGTGACGTATGCACTTTTTGCTGTGGTCCCAGGTCACCAACTGATTGAACTTCATGGTGACTGTCTGGCTCCTATATATTTCCTGATTTCTATCTTATTCTATGACATATTGGATTTTAGAAATATAGTGCTTAATTTCTATATGGGGATTGTCTAGTTATGTTTGTGTAATTGACTTCTAGCCTAATTGCTGAGGATTAAGTCAGAAAGCAAATCAGTATGTTTTCAGTCCTCTGAAATTAGAGGCTTCCTTTGTGGCCCAGCACATGGTTAATTCTGCAGTTGCTGGGTTCTATATATGCCATTTAGTGAAAGGTGGTTGGCTGTGTTGTTTAGATCTATGTTCTTTTGATTTGTTCATCTTCTTGTTCTATCAGTAAAGACAACAGGTATTGAGAAAGCAATGTAGCTGCATTAACGGCACTCACTAAAGGGGATGAGAGACGGTATGTCAATATTGAGTCCAGCCCTACTAGAGAGTTCTAGGGTAATTCGCTGAGTAGTACAGGTTTTCAAGGGAAAGCCTGAGATCAGTCTTGACTTTGTTGTGTTTTACAAGTCCCACTGGAAAAGCCACATTGGCAGCTGGACACACGATTGTGAAGCAAAGAGAGAGGGCACATCTAGAGAAAGATGTTGAAGAGATTGGCAATTCAGATGACAGTTGGAGGCATGGTAATGGATGACATTGCCAAGAAAAATATAAAAGCCTTATACTATGACAATTAGCCTTAAAGAACTCCAACACTTAGTGGTTTCTTAGAGCAGCATAAACTTGCAAAGGAAACTAGAAAGACATAGCCAGAGAGGGGAAAAAAAATATATGGTGTTATGACAAATAGAACCCAAAACCGAAAAGCCAAAGGAAGGGTGTTTTATAGAGGAAGTGGTCACAGCCTCAAGTGCTGTTTGGAGATCCAGTAACAATAATCTTGAATGTATCCAGTTAGTGAAATGAAGATTACTGACAATCTTGATATGCATTGTTTTGATGGCAGAATGGGGAAGAAAACCTGCCTAAAGTAGGTTCAGAAGAGAGTGGGAAAGAAGGAAATGAAAGTAACAGATTAGATAACTAAAAAAAAAAAATTGGGCTGAAGGTCGAGCAGAAGAGGCTGGATCACAGAGGTAGACAGACGCAACACTCACGCTAAACGCACATGCTTCTCTGGCTACAGTGTTCAATCAGTAATTACTCATTGATTGGACTGCTACCCCTCATTTCCCAATGCATGCACACCCACACCTTGATCATCTTAGAAGAATAGTTATTATCTGCCATCCAGCTATAGACCCAAGTTTTGAAATTAAGCACCATCCAATAAAAAAAATTGTCTTAGCCATTACATACCAAATATAAGAGAAGGCAATTCACTTCTTCACATAATTGAGTTTATTGGCCCTATATTAAACCACACAGATGGATCTCTTAAACAGTTCCTACATTAGAACACAACCATTAAACTTCAAAGGTCCTGCCTAACATTATCACCACATTTAAAGGTTTCCTTGTCTAATAATTACCTGCAGAAACAGAACACCTGAACTATCTTTAGAACATCACTGGAAGAAGGATAGTAGGAGGCAAAGGTATTAACTTCCAGTACAAAATCTTGTCCAACTTAGGTAAAGAAGTTATTTTAGGATGGTAAATGTAATTGAAAGGTTAGCCCAAAAGAAACACTAATTTAAAACAACAGAAACTTTATGCATATGTTCCAAAGCCATTTCTGGTGTGAAAAAGAATATGTTTCACAAATGGTGCCTATTTTTAAGCCATGAAATCCAGACAAATTTTTCAGAAACAAAGAAAAATATTTTAAAGAAATCATCACATCTACCAAAGAGCAAGAAAGAAAATTTAAATTCAAATACCTGTCTTTCAAATAAGTATATTACACCATTTATCTTTCTCTTGCTTCCAAAACATCAAGTCAGTAGTTTCTTTCATAACATAATCATTCAAAGCATGTCCCCAGCTCCTACCCATATTAACAGAAACAGCAAACACCTATTGTCTATCCAAAGAGCAATTACACCTCCTCCAAGCAGACAGGAAAACTCACTAATTCTAACATGCTACAAGTAGTTTTACTGATAACCTCTAGAGATTTGCAACCAATTTCAAAACATATACCCAAATATAATCACATCATTATGCCCTTAAGGTAGTCTCATGTAAGAATACAAGTATCATGCTTCCTTCAATTAAAAGAGATGAGAGAATCATATAATTGGAAGAGCAGTGAGTAGAGAAATCCAATTTTTGGACAACCTAATGTGTGGTATATCTTGCAAAGCTTATCAAAATTGTTTAGATGGGGAGTTTCCTGTAAATTATTAATTCCATCATCTGGATTTAAAACTATGTAACTAGTAGAAAGGATAACTTTTTTATGCACACACACTCTCGTCTCACATACATACACACAAATAGCATATGAAGTACTGTTGTAACTGACTGGTAACACTGTTGTGATTGACTGGTAATACAACGAAGTGCTACCAGTCAATTACAACTTCTTTGCCATTGCTGTTTTAAAATACTAATCCAGTCATCTGATACACCTATTGACACCTAAGTAATGATGGGATATTCCAGCCACTAGGGATATATCAGTGAACAAAGCAGAGTACTTGCTTACATGAAAGTTATATACTACTTGGAAGAGACAGACAATAATTTCTGTCTATCTGTGATGGTAAAGGGAAGAGAAACAACCGAGCGGAAACAAAGGGTGGCTGTGGACAGCCAAGCAGCTATTTTTCTATCATGCATCAGGAAAACACCCCTCAGATGAGGTAAGCAGACTGTGGAAGAAAGTGAGGGAGAACAGCAGGGGGATACATGTAGCCAAAGAGCCTCTCACATAGCAGAAAGAGCAAGTGCAGAAGGCCAGGAGAGGGGGATGGGGGTAGGCAGCCCACCTGGGGAGATGGAGAAAGAGCAAGGAGGCCAGTGTGGTTGGAAGAGAGTCAGAGAGGGGGACCACCAGGAGATGACCTCAAAGGGGAGCAGGAGATCGCATTGGACAGGTCCATGTAGGCCACTCTGTGGACATCAGCTTTTACTGCGAGTGGGCTGGGAAACCACTAAAGGTTAAAAATGGTGTCAAACAATTCCTCTACTAGTTCCTACTAAGCATCTGGTCCTGTGTTCACTGCTCTACATACATCATCAGAAATCCTTAAAACGATCTTATACAATAGGTAATTTTACTTCCAACTTTACAGATGAAGCAAATGCAAACTGTTCAAGTTCACAGTGCCAGAAATTGAAGGCTCTCTATCTAAGTGTTGCTCAACAGGGGGTACTTCTGGCACTTGGGGTGGAAACATTCTTTGATATATGGGACTGTTCTGTACGTTGTAAGATGGCAGCTATCATAGTCCCCATCTCCTATGTGTCAGCAATGTCCCTGTCAGTGTGACCAGAAAAACCATCATATACATTTCAAAAGTCCCCAACAGGAACATAACGTCCACTAGCTGGAACCACAAGCATGGTGCCTGAATACCCTCACCACTGTGCCCTGACTCTGTTATTTTATTCTGCTCAGAGAAAAGGGGCAACTGGAAAAAAAAATTACAATATAGATGGATCAGTGAAACGCTTTAGAGTTGAACCTTTTTTTTTAGAGGTATCTTCCCTTACTTCAAACTCTGAAACAACAGTATCACGGCTAAATATCAGAGTTGGAACACAATTATCAAGCCTAGAGAATAACATAACATTCTTTAGCTACAGAGTTGAGCCCAGAGAGTCCTTGAAGTAATAAAACAACTTTCTGTGAACTCAGGAATATAATAGGCTCTGTGGAAAATATTCAGAGGTAAGGTCTTCTTCAGAACCTTGGTTATATTAAAATGTATTTGTTGAGTATTTCCTAACATGAAATACTAGAAAACTGTCTACAGCAATGGCTAATCACATATATGGGAGCCTGATAAATTTAACCCTTATAAAAGCTGCTCTGTCCACGAGAGAGCTTATACAAGACACAGTGAAAATTAACACTGAGATATCAGTTTTCAATAATCTTCATAAGGCAATCATTGAAAACATATGATTCCAGATACCTGGAGTTGTAAAGACAAGTCCACTCTATTATCTGTCTAAAACATCAATTATTCTATCAATTATTCTTACCCCTAAATTCTATCAATTATTCTTACACCTAAAGCCTGAATATTAGAAGAATTTGAAACTCTGCCCAAATCTTTATAAGGCAATTACTGAAAAAGCTGACTTAAAATAATCAACATTTTAAGAATAAATCTATATGATTTGTGTAACTCATGATTCATGCTTAAAAGTGAACTTGAACAGAGCTTGAAAA